>NC_134703.1:200613616-201813616 GCF_043290135.1 Rhipicephalus microplus | reverse complement strand
TACCACTGTGACTACAAATGCCTGATCGGCGCCACATTTCACGCAGGTGGGATGTTGCATATCACATGTTTCTGATTCAAATGACTGCCGAACGTAATCAAATGGTCACTACATGCTTGATTTTTTAAAGTGGGGAGAGTAAACTTAGCGGTTAACGAAGCGGCTCAATTGATAGTTTTGTGTGGGGAAAACTTGATGGTGATAAACCCAAAGTATTCGAAGTAACAAATGTGAACCACTGGTCAAAGAAAACACTCGTCAACTTTGCCAGTATTTAATGGCGGCATTCATACATTGTTCTTATCTTGCGCCATGTGCTCTTAACAGAGCCATGGAGCAACCAGCCACCAAAGTCAACAACACGGATACCTACGATTCAGCAATGATCATTTGAGTCAGTACTTCGGTGATACAACTGTCCTACAAAAAATGCCGGCGCCACTCGGCTGGTCATTCCTTCAGCATCGTGACCAAATGTAGCGACTGTTGTTTCTGTGACAAGCCTGGTGACAGATGCTGCTAAGCAATCTGTTCTTGTTTTCGAGGGACCGGGAGAGCGAGATAATAAATATGTTTCTGAAATCTGTAAACTAAAATCAGAAAGAAAAAATTGGACATTTAACAGCAAACTATGTAGAACATATGTGGAGATGAGACCACTCATGAAAACTGCAGGAACGACGAACACAATAAACCCTAAATAATAAAATAAAACCATTCCTTCTATGGAGTTAGAGTCGAGCATTCGCTCTCTACCCTTCTGTTAAACTGAGTCACAGTTTCAACAATAGCATGTATTTGCAATGGCGAAACGCACGGATCCGAACAAACCAGTGAGAGCGTTACCAACAACTCCCTTCCTGTTTCGGGAGTGTCGACGCGTACGGTTTCTTCCGCATTGGCGGCATAACCGGCATTCAGTCGGCATTGAGCCATTTCCATTCTGTTCACCCCATGCTCGGGAAACGACTGCTGCGCGCTTTGCTTTCATTTCGACAACGGGGCGTCTCCTTTTTGGAAGTGAGCCTCGGCGGCTGCTTTTGACCCTAGCTACTTTGTTTTCTTACGGGGTTCCTTGCAGTGGTGTTTCTATCCGGCAAATCTCTCCGTCGACTGTCCATGGCCTTGGCACGTAGCGAATGCAGACACATGTACAGGAGCCAGCTGGCTGTTCGGTGGCATTGAGACTTATAGGAAGAACTCAGCATTCAGCTGTAGAGAATAATTCAACCCGCTGCAGGGCAAAGAAGAAAAAGAGCATATTCCACGCTCTAGCGGGCTCCTGCGACTCGAGGTCGAGTTTCGGAATCCCCAACTGCTCTTTTCGACTTCGGACATGACCTACCATTTATTTTGAGTCTATAGTTGCAGCACGTGTTTCGCATTGTCAAACGACAATTTTACTTGATCTGTCCTTGTAATTCTGCTTGCCGTAAACGACGAGCTATAAACAGCTAATACAACTCTGTATGCTCACGCAGAGTTTATTTTTTTAACCAGACAATTAGAATGTGAGCTGCTCCTAAGAGCACCATGTTACAGCGGATTGAGCTAGTTATTCAGAAAATGTGACACATTGTTGTACCTTTTTAGTCATAAGCGGTCTTACATGCGCCAACGCCGCGAATGCACCTTATGGATAACTGCACCTGACGATGGCGCTGATATGGCACAGAACGTGACCTATGTCCTATCCTCTTACACAGTGTTACTCTTTCATGATTTGACTATTCCAACATGCACGGTGCACCAGAATCATTTTCCATGCGACGCCGTGGACACCACCATTGCTTGTCTCAAGTGCCCCCGTGTTTAGAATGAATCCACTTGAAGCTATTGATGCCCATCACATCGTCACGTCGTCGAAAGTATTCCCGGATAGACGACACGAAGCTGTGGTGAATGCGGCCCACCACGCTAGTACACGGTGCTCGCCTGCTAACCTTTAGGTCGCGCGTTGGACAATGGCCGCGGCGGTCACTTTCTCCTTCTTCTCCTCCACACACGGCACACACCCATTGAAGAAGATCGGCCTAGTCTTTCGATGCAGGCTGTCTGTAATGCTGACATGAGCGCGTGATGTCGATGTGACTGCACTGCACGATGCCAGTGCAAGTCGAAAAACACTAAATGATCTAAATTCCGCCAGGAGCCCTCCATTACGGCGTGCCTCATAATAATATCGAAGTGTAGGCAACAACCCCAAGATGTTGTTTTGACTTATAAATGATATCGGCCTATATTAGGACTTGTCCCAATGGCACGGAAATCTTTTCAAGCCCACGATGTTTTACCGGCGAAACGAATTGTATTTTAAACTTTAAAATCCATAAGTAAGTTAGCATCCGTCTATTTTTACTGTTGTTCTTCATTTATCGATCCACTTGCAGCAAAAGCCTGTCTTGAGTTCAAATCGAAATTCCCAGTGCTGGCACCTACCTACCTAATTTGTGGCTTACAAATGAGCTCAGTGGCATTATACGCCATCTTTCTGCATACCTCGCTCGAAAGATTTAGATGTTTTGTTTTTAACGGCATTACCTCTCTAATGGTATTAACTCCCTCATGTCTTGCCTTCTAGAGTATGTGACCATGATGTCATGGTATCAAAGGAAAAAAAAGTGGCTGCTCACTCTTTCTAGCAATAACATGAAAGTAAAACGTGCCTTCAGAGAGTCAGTTAAGAGTTTACTGTGCATTATTTTACCGCAAGGGCGATGAAATGAATGCTGCAGCAACAAATTGCGAGGTCACGCAAAAAAGGGCAAGCTGCTAGAAACTTGCAGTGCGCGCTTCAAGCAGAAATCAACACCAAACGAGCATACATGACACCAGCACGGACTAACAACTGTCACAGCTCAGAATATGGGTACCACTGGTAAAAAAACAACAACAGAAAGACGCTCGAAACAAACGCACAAGTATACACAGAACGAACGCCAACTATTGTCGCAATTCTTCTTTGTGTGTGAGAGCGTGCTCTTTTCATAAACGTGGCCGTAGCAGCGGGATAATATAGATAGCTAAATTCTTTTAGTGGGGAAAGGGACGACCTATGGTCACTGATGGGAGAGTGGAGAAGGGGTAGGGGAGATAGCCACGCACAAAATCATGGACGCCAAGCCACTGCCGATTTCTAAATGGGCTAACGTGACAAGCTGATGGGGATTCTCGAGAATGCCTTTTTGTACCACTTCCAAATCAGGATATAGAAAAATTGTGCTGTTCTTGCGATAATGATGTAGGGCAGGTAAGCGTAGAATGCCGTGCTCTATGTTGGCCAAGCATAAAGAGGGGCAAAAGGTACATATGCAGGGAATGGAGGTGTCCAGTCTTCTATTCTGGTCCGCAAAAGTCTACCATTTATGAATGACGTGAGGCGTAGAGGCTATGTTTGCAAGTACCTAATTAATGAATATTTCATGGGATCGGCTGAAGGCGAGGTTCTAAAAGCACGAGGATGGGTGACATCTTTGATTCTCTCCCGGTATTAGTGAGATCTTGGTGACAAATTAGCGTAGGCGTGGCTACCGAGACGCAGGAGAGGTCGAGGATGACAAGCTAAAACCCCTGTATTTCAGGTAGCAAATCTGTGTGCCACCTCGTTACCTCCACCTAGATCCCCACGTGACACGGTGTCCAGGCGACTCTAGTATGAATGCTGTTCTTCTGTTTGTGCTGGAGAATGGACTTTCATGTTTTTTCAATCACTGTAACTACAAAACCCAATCCCGATCTAAGCGCGTGTGACGCGCAGAGTATGAATCTTTCGAGCACACGTACACAACTTGGCGCCCTGTGGCCATCTTGCAACTAATGATGAAAATGTGCTGAATCCGCTGAGCTGTGAGGACCGCCATTGGGGAATATAAATAGCTCACCCTTCACGAGCCGAACAACGTACGATTTGAGGCCGCGGTTCTGCACGTGGTTTGCGCCGCGTGCAGAAGAGTGCGAGGTCGTTGTTTTCACGCCCCACGACGAAACCTTTTAAAGACGATAGTCTTTCTTGGGGACCTTCGACGCAAAAATTTCGGTCTGCCTGCCTGCCTGCCTGCCTGCCTGCCTGCCTGCCTGCCTGCCTGTCTGTCTGTCTGTCTGTCTGTCTGTCTGTCTGTCTGTCTGTTTGTCCGCCCTTATCGATACTCTAAACGACACCAAACAATACCCCAAACGGCGGACCCCATCCGCCGCTCCCACCAATATTGCTAAAGTTTTACCATTCATACTTGTGCGATTGTCAATTCGAAAAGAATTATTCCGAATATCTGAGGCATCATAACAACACGTCAATATTATCTATCTGTGGCTTTATACTAGAGAAGGCACACATAAGTAATTGTAACGACTGTAGCGTTTATCGCGCTGCGTTGACGATGCAATGCTTGCACGAAAAGGCAAGTGTTTCCAACGCTTTCCTAAGACACCATGGTGGTGACATCTACCCGTCGCACCTTATCACACCTTATCACCTCAGTTCTACACATTATCACCTCATAGATGGGCGCGCACGCCACGCGCTTCGTTTTCCAAGATAACTGCCAGAAAGCGCTCATGTCTCACGTGTGACGTGACTCGATGCGCTCGTTCGCCTCCGCTGCACGCTCGAGGCACTCTGACACAGCGTCTCCGGAATACCATTCGCCGATTTTCTAGCGCAGAGCATCAAATAAACGTTTTGTTCACTCTCTTCAGATGCAAGACTATCATGTTTCGACGACATTTGCAGTGTAACAAGCAGATACGGGGCCACTTTTTATCGTTTCCTTCTTTGCAATCTCTTCGGGTAAATTTTACGTGATATCCGTGATGGAAATACGTAGTGGGGCCTTGGTTGATCCCACATAAAACACTTTCATGTGGAAAGAATGACCGTGGTAAAGAGAATATCGTGCCCAGTCACTGCTGTCGCGTACCAGAGGTTATCGTTTTGACCCCGTTGACGGAACCTTTGTCGTCTGTATTTTATTCACGTCATTGCAGTGACAGAAACACGTCACTGAATTTATGGTGGACTCGAGTGTTAGACACTTTCGTGTTAAAATATTGTAATTCCGGAACCTAATCTTTCGACTACCTAATGTCATTCCTCGTGCTAGTGTGGCGTGGCCATCAGCTTGTGAGGAAGGCGTTCCACTCTGGTGACTCAATCAACCTTCAAATTCTCACGAAGCGTTCAGTTTTGTAAGTCTTCATCCTGCATGTTAACTCCATAGCACTAAAGAGCTCATTTCGCAGAAATCCCGGCGTCGGCGTCTTAATTTGTGAGCTGAAAATCATGTCGTGCATGACGGAAAAAACTGAGAAAGACATGAATAAAATAAGTTTTCGTGCCCAAGTGAAAATTGAACCTTGGCCGCTCGCGTGTAAAGCAAGTGCTCGGCCACACAGCACCCGAGTGCTTTGATATTCAGGGGAATAACTTCCTTTGCTTGCAAATGCAGTAAATATAAAGTTCATGCCTTACAAGCTTACGCGTGCTAAATACAGGCGTAACAATGAATGTTATGCCACAACAATATTGCGTACTACAAGTGCACATTGCCATTGAGCTTCAGGACATGCACTTTTCGGCCGCGAGAAGTTATCGAGTCGTTCTCCATTGGACGAGCCTTGATTTCGTGCTAGGCAGGACAATGTTTATAGATACTTTTTCAGCTTCCGAACTACCGGCTTCACTTACGGTGAGCAGGCGGCCGGCTGCAGCTCCGGTCATCGTAGCCCAGTAGTCGATCTTTGCGCCAAGCAAACGAAGGTCATGCGCTACAACTAGGCGTGGTGTAGCCGCTGTGCAACTATTTCATGTCAAGAGCCCCGCACCGCAACTTCTTGTTTTAGGCACGAGGAATATAACACCGGGCCTAGATGCGTGTGCGACGTTTTCCCGAGTTTTTGGTAAAAATAAAAGCTCGAGTAAGTGAGGTGCTAGGGTAGCATTTGTCGATTAAAGAGTCGTTTTGTCGCCGTGTAACTTCTTGTCTTTCCAGGAGTAGTTGAAGCAAAATTTCAAGCTCAAATTGTAATAGTCCCATCTGAACGAAGCCACAGTAAAAGCCGTGACTGATCGGGTTCCAAATCAATTGCTTAGAAGTTATTTTCGGGACTCTTAGCATATGGATCTTCGACGCTCTGCACATTGACTTTGCACAGGAATATGCACCTCGGTGGGCTGTACCCTAAAAACTGCTGAAACCAAGCCTTTGTGTACGGTTTAAACTCCCACTGAAACGACGCTATTTCTGTGTTCAGCTGGTATAAACCAGTTCACTTTCTTCTTTTGAAGTATTGAGATTTATGGGTGTCTATCAGTGGATAATATTTGGGACCATTCCAACGAAATATGTCCATTTTGAAAACAAGAAAATATCAGTGTCAGTGTATTAATATAACAAAACTTTATTTGCCGCAATCATACAGAAGTTTACAAGTATTTGAGTTTACCTTTTAAAAAGAATGTATCTATTTTGCACGTGTCACGAGTATTCAACTTTCACACAAGTTCCGATAGCTTCCTGTAACATTTTGGGCTTGTGAGAACGAAACAAAGCATGAGCCAATCTGTAGCGTAGCTATACCCATTCAGTGATGTTGCTTGTTGTTACATGATGAATGTACCGAGAATGAACACTTCCTGCACTTCAGGTAAATCTTGAGCTAGATCATTTGGAGTCGCTAGGGACTCAGTTTTTCATTTTCACTCAGCCGGCGTATCTCAAGCTTTCTTATCTTTGACGTCATGGATGGGGAAGTTTTTCAAAAGGGTTATTCACAATCGGCTCCAAAACTTCATTGAGGACAACGGCCTTTTTCCAGCCGCTATGCTAGGTTTCCGCAATGGGCTTTTCACTCAAGAGGCATTGCTCCTGTTACAAGAGGAAGTTATGCGCTTTATACCCACGGGAGGTGAACATATATTACTATTCCTTGATTCAAAATCAATATTCTACAATATCTCGCCTCGCTCCTTCGTGGCTAAGTGGCTAATGTCGAGTGTGCACAAACAATATCTCGGCTAAGGCCATCCTAATATAATTAAACAACATTGTATGTGGGGCAAACACCTACAAGTACATAAAGGCTTTCCTCACACAGTAGCGTTGCGTAGAGCAAGTCACGTGGGACGCTTTTCAGATGTTTAGCAAACGTACCCCTCAAAGAGCCATCCTCTCTCACCTGATCTTTATTATCGCCATGTTAGGACTCATGCGAGCTCTGGATGATGTGCTGCCGTTAGGATACACACTCTATGCGGACATCACCCTATGGGGAACGCTTGGACCTTTGGTTGGCAAAGAGCAGACACTTCAAGAGGCTGCAACAGCAGTTTAAAACTTTGCCGAAGGCAGTGGGCTCAGTTGTGCCCCAGACAAATGTGAAATTATCAGGGTACGTGGAAAAAGATGCAAAAGAAATGAAAACATCGACACACATATTGAAGGATTCAAAGTACGTGAGATAACCTTCGCACGTGTTCTGAGTTACTGGGTTCAGAGTAATGTACAAGTAAACCGTAATACACAGATATGAAAATCAACCGCGAAACAAGTTGCACGAATAACCTGGGGATAACACACTATAAACAGGGAATGAAGGGAGGAGACAATTGAATTAGTGCAAACACTCGTACTGCGTTAGTCACTTACAAAAGTCTAAAGAACAAACCATCGAGTATATAATCAGTATTGCCTAAAAAGTAGCCCTAGGGCTACCGGTATAAGCACACCCGCCTAAAAGCTATTGGACTTCGGTATATATAAGACGTACCCTGACCTAAAGACAGCGGTACTGACTGCGCGGAGAAATCTTCAGCATATATAACACATGCCCTGAGTTAAAGACAGCGGTACTGACCGCGCAGAGAAATCATTGAAGTCAGATGAGAGCGGCGAGAGAGATACTCGCTAGGGTGGGCTTCCCGCCATACCTCAGAACCTAGACGAGGCTCTTCCATAAATGCCTGATCCCGTCCGCAGCAACATCTCGATTTCACCAGTGCCCAAAAATATGAGTGTAAAAACGAACTGAAAGTGCACAGAGGAAAGAGTGCGATGGCCCCGAAAAACATTAAAAAGCAAATGAAATGATTTGTATGTGGACGCTTCCAGGTATTATTTTAAACGCTCCGTTGCATCAGTACTTAGCAGCGATAACAGCATCGTGACATGTGCGTTGCTGTACACGTGCTCGATTACGAAGGCAGGGTGCTTTTCCATTGCCCTTGCAAACAAGGCGCAAGAACAGAGAAATGAGCCGTAGACAATTATCTTTTCCGACTACAAGGAAGCGTGCCGTTTTTAAGAGTCCGCCTTTTGATAAAAATAAGCAAAATTTTAGGTGGTAGATTTAAGAACAAACACACGCTGATCTGGCGTCCAGGACACACAGGCATGGAGAGAAACCAAAATGCCGATGCTTTTTCTCGACGGCTCACGAGCCAAGCAGAGCCTCGACAGCACTTTCATTCTTTTGAAACACTCCAGAAGGAAGCTAACGAGGAAGATAACGACCGATTAAGAATAGTCCCTCGCGAAAGTCTTACTAACCACCGAGACACGCGACAAAAATGCAGCGCCCCCCCACAAATCAAAAGAGGAGGACGTGATTGACCTTTGCGCAATTCAAACGCGTTTAGGTCTTTCCCAATGTTAAAATTTTTTTCAAACGCTGTATGAGCACTCCTGTCCGTGTTGTTGCGGCTCGCAATTGCTCTACCACATTTCGTGGGGTGCCTAAGCCGACCCCCAAATTTATGTAGCTTTTTAGGTCAATACTAGCTCTTTAATACTTTCGAGCAATGGGAGGCACAACTCACCAGCTCTGACCTAGAGGTGCAGCTTTCACTTGAGGCACAACCTCCAGCTCTGACCTAGAGGTGTAGTTCTGACCTAGAGGTGCCACCTGCCTGAAATGACGTAGGGTTACGTCAGGCAGGTTGCAGCAGCCAGGGGAGCCCTGGAATTTAAGGCCCACCCTTCGGGCTCATGACCGCTGTCCCAAAACCTCGCGCATAAAGTTATATCTACCTCCCTTTTTCGTTTTCGTGTGGTGGTGGCACATATCAAGCGTTTATTTAACTCGCAGGTTGCTATCTGTACACACATTGTTCTCTGCTGTCCTTGCCATTGTTTTTTCAGTGTTCTCGCTAAAATGACACAAGTCACGCATACCTCTGTCAGCACCAGTCATGCCAACAGAGTTCTTGTGATGAATATTAGGAGCCCTGATCTGCGGCCTCACCGGTGACTGCAGCCGCCAACGCACTCCCTCACCAGAAAAGCATTGGCCCCCCTGGTGAAGTGTGTGGCCACCATCTCCCACATGCGTAAGTCAGTTAACACATGGCCCTCAGTCCCTAGCAGCTGCGAAACAGCTTACCGTGGCAGCGGTCAGGTATGCAACGCAGCAGAGGGTGCTAAGAATATCTGGGTCCAGACAGGCCGCCATTGAAACCTGAACTTGGCAATGTTTAACGCTATAAACTTATCTAGTGAGGCACATCTAGCCCTACTATTCGAGGAGCTAGAGGGTGTTAAATGGGATGTTATAGGGCTGATTAAGGTCAAGAGGACAGATGACTGTGTAGGCCCATTCTGTAGCCTACACAGTGCTACAGAATGGGCACGTCTTTTTCTATCATGGCTTGGCTGACAGACGAGAACTCGGCGTGGGGTTCCTTATCCAGAGAAGTATACCTGGTCACATAGAGCACTACTATAGCTATAATGAAAAGGTGGTAGGTTTTGTAATTAAACTCAACAAGAAATACAAGATGAAGGTAGTATAGGCTTACGCGCCTACATCCAGCCATGATGACGCGTTATAGTTAAAAGCTCCTATGAAGAAGTAGAATCAGCAATGAGTAAGGTAAAAATCATGGTTCTTTAATACTTTTTCCTGGTCATGAAACTCCCGCGAAAGTTCCACATGGAGACAAAAGTGGCCATCAGAGGCGTCACCGTAAGCGAAAGGGCATCTATCGCCCGCGCTTGGCAGGTCTGTAGCACGTTTGCGGAAGCGTTTCCCATCACATAAACTTCTTCAGATATTTTCGTTCTCCATGTTCTCGCTAACAAATCATAGCAGCTAATAGTATTGTCAAAGTGGCCCATGATGCAAGGGACCCACTCGATGGATTTCGTGCCGACCGGTTGTGCCCCAGCGATCTCCGACGACAGCGCAGCTCTGGCCGACTGGTCTCGCCCTATGCCATCTCCTGACGCCGACAAGAGCTCTCGCCGAGTGGTGCCCCGTCTGCGGACCCCTGCGATCGTGCCCATCTTTCCCATGTTCTCCTTTTTCTCGCCGTTTGCGGTCCCAGCGCTTCGCTCTCTCCTTCCTCTCTCTCTATTTCTTTACCTTTATTCTATCCTTTTAATTCCTCCTTTACCCCCACCCCTCGTGAGCTACTGTTGAGGTGTCCTCCCCCTGAAAGACAGTTACGGGGCTAACTTTTTTTTCTTTTCATCTAAAATCACTCCCCCCCCCCGCCTTGAAGCGCGTTGTCAAATGGCCTAAACCCTTGATTGCTGGCAATGTTCTGAGTCCGTCTGTCAAGTGACGTGCATTCGTAGCGTTCCTAAATTTCTCAATTCCTGCATAGTCGCTTCCGGGCTTAAAACAAACACTGTGTCTCGTTCTAGATGACTTAATGGTTAACATAGCTTGCGCTAGAGATTGCGGAGCAGCCGTGGTCGGGCTGCACGCAATGTTCATTTTCAGAATAATTGTCACTTTATTCTCTATGGCATCACGAAGCAGCCAATAGAGCTTAGCAATACCAATAAACAAATGTGCATATCAAGGTCACTTAGAATTTATAGCCTTGAAATACCTCTTGAAAAATATCGTTAGTGATAAAGCAGAAAAATCAAAAGCTCAGTATGAGACACCACAAGACATAGAGGGATGATCAAGTTGTGCTCTTTTCTTTTTCTATTTGGTGTCATAATCTGCGTCACTGATTTTCAAGGTTAACAAATGAGATTAAACTGCTATGAGCTCGTACATATTCTCAACAACTTTTTTCAGCAGGGGCGTGGACATGACGAAAGGACACACAAGCCTTGTTTTATGGGTGATGTGTGAGCTTGAAAAATATTAGGCGTCAATTATAAAGTATGTGAGCATGTTGTATACCTTCGGGGTTGTTTAAGCTAGACGCATCTGAAGACCGTCGAGGCGAAGAGGCGTGGGAGCAATTCCGCACAGGCAAGCGATGAGAAGTCGACCCGATGATTTCGGGGAGCACTCATTGGTGTTTCATTTATCTAAGACAACTTAAATTTACACAATGCATTAGGTCACAAATACAAAACGTGGAAAATGATGGCATGCCCCTCGGCTTGCATGAGTGGTCTTCGGTGGTGAGATGCGCTGTTGACCCCAAGGCCGCTCCCACCAAAAATGGCTTGAGTCGCTGCTTAAATAGGGTTTCCCAGCATCCTCGGGTGCGCGGACCTAACAGGCACGCCGAGGATAACTAGTGCAACACGTGTTTTCATGGTCGCGTGAAGCCCGCCTCGCAACAAAACTGTGACAGCTTCTGGAAACGGGCGCATTTTATCTGAAACGGTCTTGAAGCGCTAACCAGGGCTCAAATTTCGATCCCCTTTTGCCCCAGAGGACCAAAGCGGCAGCTCGTACGTTTGAAGCGTGGGAGGGGGCACAGTGGTTAGAAGAAGGAGAAAGGCACCTAATTTGTGCAGTGCCGTCAAAAGGGTGGCACGGTGCCTGTTTTGGCGCGAAGTGCACAGTGACCGACCAGCTGCAGCCCTTTCTGTTCAGACTCATTCTTCCTCAAGGCACCCTCCTTGAGACTAGTCATTAAATGGCGCCGCTAACAAGGACATCTGGCAAAGAACGAGCTCTAGCTGTAGCTGAAAAAGAAGTTTTCCGCGAGACATTGCCTTCGCGACACCTCCCCCTACGAAAAAGAGTGCCCCACTCATTTTATGTGCAAAACACGAAAACAAATAGACTAAATACACAAAAAGGTTTTGCATTCAACAAGTGTGTGAGGTGCTTATTTAAAGATGCTTATACATGTGTTTAAAAGGTGTAACGCTTAAAACAATTACATATTTAAAACTACAGGGGAAAAACAAAATCATTGCGAAACAGAAATCAAGAAAGTTCACTCGTCGACACTGTGATACAACTCAGTGTCTGAGTCGTAAGCGCCGACAATCTGATGTGCGTTGTTACCACTTCGAAATGTCTTCCAGTCGGAGGAAAGTTCAGTGTCAGTGTCGTAGCCTTTCCACTGCCGTACTGGAACACTGGTCTCTGTGCTGCACACACCATGTCGCAAACGGAGTTCTTGACCCACTCGCGAACCACACTCGCGCACAACACTTGTATGCAATACATGCTCATGACTGCACTCGCGCACGTGAACACTTCGATGTTGTTTGCGGATATCACTCCTTGCACTGCACTCGCGCACATCACCACTTCGATTGCGCACCTCCTGATTATCATCAGATGCATCGTCGGCGTCATCGGCATCAGAAGAGGATCGAACGTGGTAGGACTTTGGACGCTTTAACATTACCATCGTGACGTTTTGCTCATCTTGGGGTAACATCTCCTAGATGTTTTCGTCTACGCGGTGCAGAAGACGGCAAGGTCTGCTGTCGCTGCCATAAAGCTGTTTTATCTTTCTCCTTGCGCGTGGGGGAGTCCACCCATACAGCAAGTCCCCCTCGCGATGGAGCTCACTGCATCGCTTGGCTTCGTAGGCCTTCTTATTTTTTGCTCGCTGTTTACTTTTACGTTTATCTTTTCGCGCTTTGTTGAGCCAGTGCGGCACTGTCTCGTTACCGAATTGAGAGAGGGGGCTCGCGTCAATGGATAAAAGCGGTTTGCTGCCGTGCAAAGAGGAAAACAGAGAGACGCCGGGTTCGGGTTTTGTTGTCTTGCACTCCGGGCAGGACGCTACGTAATTGCGTACATGCGCAAACATATCCGGCCGAAAGTAACGCCTCCTCACTTTCTCCCAAGTTTGCCGGAATCCGAGGTGACCTGCCGTTACGTCTTCATGACAATGTCTTGTAAACTCGGTTCTCAAGCTGTGAGGAATAATGAGCGCCATGCGATCCCGAAACCCCTGCACCCTTCGATGCAATACTCCGTCGACCATCCGAAAGCTCCATGCCGTCCTTTAAATTTTTCTGACAACGGGAATGCCCGGCTGATCGAGGTGTTGCATGATACCTGTCATCCACGAGTCCTCTCTCTGCTTTTTACCAACATTTCCCTGATCCAGAACCAGCAACGGTAAGGGGGTTTCTTCGCTTACGGGCGCGGGATCAAGAGGAAGGCGCGAAACCGTGGTGACGTTAGCCTGGTCAAACTGTCGCATAACTAGGCTTCTGATCAGCTGACTTTCAGATAATGTGGCGATGGGGCGGCCGGGCTGACCCCCAGGACTCGGCCGTTCTCGTTTCCCCAAGGGTTGTGCTGTCTATTCTGGTTCTCCACAGGCGCCGCGTGATCGTCCCTGTGATCTCGAAACCACTGCCAGATCTGTCGCGTTATGTGGCCTATTCGGCAGCGAATTTTGCATCGGGGACGGCCGTCGTTGGTGCAGGATTTTTGCGGTGGCCAAGACATCGGAAGGCGGTGCATTTCGTCCTCGATGCTTTTGAGCCTGTCAGAAAGCGACGCGATGGAGTCAGCAATTGCCTTTAGGTCTCTTTCGCGGTCGGGAGCCTCCCGCGGGCAACTCGCCCGCGGCACAGCTGGCGACACACGGAGGGGGCTCTATTGTTGCTGCGGCGGGTGCTATTCCAACTGGTAGCGCGATGTCTTGCGCCCATGACTACATCCCGGTAGAATAGTACGTGTCGATTGGCTGGGGCCCTGACGCACGACTCATTAATAATGGCTGAATATTGCACTGCAAAATTTGGAGGAAAGCAGCGCAGGTTTCCTGGTTTGCAATTACCATTTTTTCTTGAATGTCCGGGCGCAAACCACGCAAAAGGTGGCGCTACCGATCTTCCTCTATCATCGATAGGTTTACCCTAGCTCAAAGTTGAACATCATAATAATAGTGCTCGGGGGTTTCCGACAGCATTTGGGTCAGGTTTTGGAGCCGCACATGGGCGATGTCATTCGAGTGCCGACTGGTGGACGAAGTCCTCAAGAGCGTTGCCCACTCTTCCTATGAACTTTGGGCACCTGTTAGAATTAGAGGAGTGTGCCACTTTTTCGCATCACCATCCAAAACCAAATATAAAAATTTAACTTTTGTGACTTCGTCCCAATTGTTGAGGGACGCAACATGATCTTAACAAAGTAGCCACTCAGAAGTAGATTCCTCCGGCGCGCCTTTAAAAACTAGAGGTCCCACAAAAGGTCTTGCTTGGGGGGTAAACATAGCGGAGAGAAAGATAGGTAGTTTCGTCATTGTAGAGAAGTCCGAGGTTGCTTTCTGATGCTTGTTATTGAATCGGGGCACAAGGTTTGAGCGGTAATATCGCTACCCAGCACCTCCACCACTTTGTAGCGAAACTTCGGGGTTGTTTAAGTTAGACGCATCTGAAGACCGTCGAGGCGAAGAAGCGTGGGAGCAATTCCGCACAGGCAAGCGATGACAAGTCTACACGATTATTTCGGAGAGCACTCATTGTGGGTTTAGTTATCTAACACAACTTAAAGTTAGGAAATGCACTAGGTCACAAATACAAAACATGGAAAATGATGGCATACCCCTTGGCTTGCATGACTGGTCTCCGGTGGTGAGATGCGCTGTTGACCCCAAGTCTGCTCCCACCAAAAAGGGCCCGAGTCGCTGCTTCAATATTGTTTTCCAGCATCCACGGGTGCGCGGACCGACCAGGCAAGCCGAGGATAACCAGTCCAACACGAGTTTTCATGGTCGCGTGAAGCCTGCCTCACAACAAAACTTTGGCAGCTTCTGGAAACGGGCTCATTTTCTCTGAAATGGCCTTGACGTGCTCTGTTTTTGATACACTGTACATGACCGTGGAGCACGGGATCCTTGTTACTGCTAGAACTTTGAAAAATACAGATAATTGTTACAACCATGCTACATGCGAAAGCGTACAGTTGTTAAGTATGTGCTCATATTTACGGATGTTGTAGTTTCAGAAGCCGACGACAAGTATGCAGAAATACTAAAAAGAAACGAAGTCTCAACACACACACAAACAGTGAAGACTGAAAACATATGTTATTAGGATACAAGAGCAGAACTACAATGTTATTGATGAAGGCATGAAACTTCTGCCAGGCATAATATGCCAATCAACTTTCTTCTATTTCGGCTTTACACTAGGTGCGAGAAGCGGACCACAAATAAGTTCACTAAGAAACACAGGTTAGACTGCATTACAACACAACAACTAACGTTCCAAACTTTAAGACTGTCTAACATAGCCAGCTCATCATACAGCGTATAGGAGCAAATAGGCAGTCTAGAAGACACAAGGCGCTTGTGCTTGTTCTCCACATCTATTATTTCAAACGAAGAAAACCTTTCAAAGATCCACTTCATCAGGGGAAATAATCACACGCAACCAACACAACGGGCTCCTACAGGTACCACCAACACTCACCATTATTGTAGATATCAGTGCCTTGCCGGATGGATATGCTGTGTCCTGCACAGGACACCAAAGGAGTGCTCCAAGACTTTGCTTGCATGTGTGCTGGCTGCATCGCACTGCAGCTCAAATAGGCTAGCCACAGACAGAGAGATGAGGAGTCATGGCTTTGAGGCACACTGAAAGTCACCTTTAGAGATCAACAATGCATATTTAGGTCAGGTACAATTTGTTAGGAAAAATATAACACTATGAAATCCTGGTGAACACGTTCGGCTGAAACACAACAGGCCACAGCACTGAGAGAGAAAGAGCTACATAATGTCGTCAGAGGCTTGTACAATAGGTCTTCCTCCTTGCAAGTTGTGAAGAGTCAGGCGATTTTCACCCACTGGCTATTTCCCTCCAGAGCACTGGATCAATAGGGCAAGTCACACGCTCGAGAGCTCAATAAAGAAGATTTGTGGTCGTTCAAAAGCACGAGCTTTTAAGCCTCAGATGATTGGAGTTTCACTCATAAGCTGCAAGCTTTCAACTTTCAACATTCTTAGGTATCTCGCAATTTATATCTATTAATGTTCAATAAGCTAGTATGTGAGAATATTACAGGGGTCCACTGCAAGTTACCGTGCTTGGCTTTTCAATTTGTGCAGAGCAAGTGGTGTTTACTTAATCATATGTATTAAAGAAAAACAAACCTTGCAGCCAGCCGTTAGGCAGTTTTGTGGCCTCGAAGCTCCCAAGCAGATCGCAGTCCTTCCAGATGAGGCTGCCATGCATGCTTCCAGGCCACTTCCAGGTCCGCTGAATGATAACAGTCCCAGCAGTGGCATATACTTGCACAGTTAGGTAGCACATGTCCTTCCTATTTTCGTACAGGTGCTCCAAGTCATGATGAGACTTGATGTGCCAGTGCGTGCAATAGATGAATCACAAGACCTTAACAAACTAAACTCTGCGATCTGGGAAGAGCCAAAACGAGATATTTAAAAACAATTATTAAAAGCACTGACTTTTAATACTTATTTGACGAAGCTATCACTTCGTCAAAGTGATCAAATCTGCTATAATCACTTTGATACAAACTGAAGCCCCATGTAAAATTTACGTACGGCAATATATATGTCCCAGTGAAGTATAGTACTACCACAGTGGTAATCGTCTATCGAAATATATATTATTCAAAATAATATCGTCTATCGAACTATATTATTCAAAATAATATGAATTCCTCTAATGCAACCTGGCTCGTGGAAAATAAATTCACACTAATTTTCCAACTATCAAACGTGGCAAACAGACAGGCCCATCCAAATAATCAAACAAGAGCTCACGTATATGAAATCACAAAAAAACAGCTGAAGTATTTGCCCGCCTCTCCATAATATATGTATTTATATAACAGTAGTAGTGGATTTTTCATGCTTGAACCTAACAAAGGGAAACATTTCATCTGACGGGCTTAAAAACTTGCACGTGAAAACTTGCACACGTACTGCGTGAATAGTAACAAATTTAGTTCTGTAAGGTTCACTCACCCGTGGCACATTTAGTAGCCGTCAGTGTCATGAGGAACCAAGTGTGCTCTAAGAGGGCCAACAGACAAAACCCATCTGCAGACTGGAAGCTGCCGATGATAGCAAAGAAGGGCTGGCCAGGCGTGCACGTCCATTTATATAGTGCGAGAACTGGCCATGAGCGGCTGTTGTCGAGGCTCTAGTGCCATGCAAAACGATGGCCAGAAGAACTTGGAAGCCTGTAGTCAGCCGGTACTGGCCTACAACTTCATCCAAAGCAAGGTACTGGTGAAATCGTTGCTCTTTCTGGGGGCCGGAGGGAAGCTTGACATTCACGGGCTATCGCTGGCACATAGAACTCTCAAGTTCTTACCGAAGAGCAGTCTAGGCGTGCTGCCAAAGTAACACGATCCACAACATAATGTGGCATCTCGCTTCGGTTCATCACATCACGGTGCTAGGATTATGGTTATCACAAAAAGGAGAGTTGACAAGTTAACAAACAAAAGCGCCAAGATCTACCACTGTAACTTCGCAGGGCAAAACTGTCTTTCTGCTGTCTTTCAATTTTTGGTCACACGAGCAAAGCTTCTTCAAAAGTCTTGGAAACGTCAACACAGCTCAACGAACATCGTTTCACTCCCAAACACTACATTGCTCACAAGAAAATTGAAGCGTACGGGCTAACCAGTGGCAAATCAAGAACCGAACACAGCGCGTAGTTCGTACGTTTCCGTACGTACTTGGGGTCGTTAGGGAGTTTTAGAATAACGCACCGCGAGCCCTTGCGGTGCGGTCGCTGCCACTGCGCATGCGTCATAACAGTCAGCGTTCGCGTTCACGGACCACACGCAGAAAATCCAAAATTGCATGCGGTGATGGCGGCCTGCATGTGGCCCGCAAGCGCTAGTTTCGAGGCTACAGTGTCGCTGCGATCGTGTGTTGCGATTCGCAGCAGGGAATACACTATTCTAAAACTCTTATGGCGTCCGCTTCGCCCACAACGCCCGCAGCGCTTGCAAACGGTATTCTAAAATTCCCTATTCAAGTAAGGTGCCAAAACGCTATAAGTCTGAAATGTCGCACAACAGCCAACCGAGAGACTGGAAAGTGAAGCAAACGAACTGTTACCAGTGCACAAACACACATTGCAGCCTTCTCGAGCGCTATCCGTTGATGCACAGGCGCCGTTCTCACTTCATAAACGCACCAAGGCACAGACTTTGCTACTCGTCACCGTACACAAATACACCGCCGCTGGTTCTCACACAGCTAAATAGCAGAAAAAGCAGCGGTAATCACAACACATCCAGTCGAACGCTGAGGTAACTCAAGTGAGAAGCGTTTTCAAAATTCTGCCCGACTGATACACTGTTTACGACGCCATGTTGTTTTCGACAACTGCGCAGCACCTAAGAGAACATGGAGTAAGGAAAAACTGTAAAATAGCTCTCGTAAAGTACTTGCGCATTTTTAACGGCGTGACCAAATTTGCTCTTATGTGCGAGGGGGGTGATATGACGAACATGACAGGCGTGCCAGATGAAAGAAGTGTTTTGGCAACGTCACGGAGTGAGTTGATGTTGAGAGTATTGCTTCACAAGCAATCACAAGCTGTGCCTGTCGGCCAAGCCATCGTCTGCTCGCGTTTGTCGTCTGTTTCGATCAGAGCATGCGACGGGGGATTCGCCTTCGCAAAGCAAATGTTCCCAGGTCAAGTGGTCGCTGCGTCGCACAAAATACATGTCAGTGGCCCACTCTACCTTTGAATGATAACCGTGCGCCACGTTAAACGGCGGGTAATTGTCTCAGGGATGAATTTCGCCAAGGTTTGCTCCAGAAGCGTGAGGGTTTGCATATTTCTGGTGTCACTTAAAGTTACTAGAGTCATTTTATCCCGACTCACGGGATAAAAAATTATCACGGTTCATATCGGTTTCTGAACAGTGAAGGGGAAAATGCTTGATTTGTTTCCCATGCGTAATCACGCACAACCCTAATACGCTTCGGTTCACAAAATACGCGCCATTCCTGATCGTCCTGAGGTGTATCGGCAGCTCCATTTCAGAGATCGCACCCATTGGACAGTTACAGCCAATCGAAGAACACTGGAGCACAAGCTTTATGAACCACAAATTGAAAAGTTCCTCTCATATTAATCCAATAGCGTGCAAGAAATGTGCTTTCATTAACCACTTTGGTGGTAATTTCCACCAATCAGGCAAGGATCTCGAGTCATATTTTTACTTGGATGAGATGGGGCGCAACACAACAACATAACAAATAAAGTTGATCCTATGCCGTGCCACGTTCGAATGCAACGACCATTCACATAGCACATTGGTTTTCATCCAACCACAAATCTTTACATGCATACCTTTACGCTATTGACGCCCAATATAATTCTTCAATTACTGCGACTTCGAACTTATTGGACGACGGTGGTTGTCAACACCATTCACTGCGTACTAGAAAAACAACACACGAAACTCAAAGTGCCGAAAGAAATGAAAAAGTACCAGCAGTTATCGGGCAGCCCTTCGTCGGCGTGAATTAACTCAAAACCAGCCAGAGCACCAAAGTATACCGCCGTGGCGGCAGATTCTAAGTAGCCACATTGTTCCTAAGAGTGGTCCGGACCACTCTTAGGATTTTCTCTTAGCCACGCTGTTTTTACGCAAAAATTTGCTTCGCGAATCCACTTACGAGCACTTTTCGGTGGCGTAAGCAAATATAGCAACTGCATTACCATCGCTGACATGTTCCCGGGAAGTCACAGAGCACTTTATTGCAGCAGCCGATGTGACAACGACGGCCTCTTACGACAATCTTTTTTTTTCGTTTTGTGAATCGACCTAAGCAACCAAATTTCTCTTGCGCAAAAGTGTTTTCGTCAGTAAGTTTTGTGAATCACGGCCCCGCTTCGCATCTAATAATAATTGTACAATTTGGGGCTTCATTTCCTCATGAATACCATGAATCGCGCAAATGGCCTGGCGTGATTCCTGTGTCGGCAAAGAGGCGTAGTGCATTTCTCTTTCCGGTGACTGCCAAGGAGGTTACGACTGACTTCATGTAACAGAATAATAGGAGGTGTTGCGGTGTAGACAGCCTTCAATTTCGCCCTGTCAAGCGTGTGATTCATGTTATATTGCCTGTAATATTACACATCATTAACCTAATCTTCTCATCAGGTACTTTTGCTCGTCGCCTTCAGATGAACAATGTTTTATTTTGAAAGCTGGGGAGAAAATAGCATGTCGAATTACCGACCCCTTTCTATTCTACCTGTATTTTTAAAAGTTGTTGAAAAGCTTTTTCATAACAAGAGTAGTGTATTTTTTAACCAAGCACCATATTATTAGGCCTTGTCAATTTGGTTTCACAATGCAGCGCTCCGTAGAAACTGCTCTATTAGTGTAAAAACGAACATTGCTTGATGCATTTGGAAAAAAAAACTATATGTACACTTAGAATTTTTGTTGACTTTTCAAAGGCACTTCACAGAATTAACCATGCCACAATAATTAATAAAATGGAAGACTATGGCATTTGAGAGAACTTTTTTATTGTCTAAAAACTTATTTGATGCACCGATACCAAAAAGTATGGCTTGATGGCTGCATGGCACTGCTCTGGAACACTGTTCCCTGGCACGCCATGGAACAGTTAAAAAAAAAACTGTTTCATGGCGTTCCCCAAGGCAGTATATTGGGTCCCCTGCTTTATATTATTTATGTCAATGACCAGGTGAATATTATTAATACAACTTTTATTATTTATGCAGAAGATACCAACCCATTTTTAAGGGCCATGACTCGAATAGACTTGAAACAAAGCAAATTTTGTCTTGGAAATGTTGAACCTTTAGAGCATAACAAATTAACTTATTATAAACAGATCAAAAATGAAATCTGTGCTTCTTTTCTCAATAAACAAGCCCGTAAACTGCAATGTGGGCTTAAAGATTGGCTCTGAATCCATCAATATTGAGCTTGAGGTGAAAACACTAGGACTAATTTTTCATCAAAACAAACAAGCTTATCTTATCAACACTAAAAATTTCCTGTACTGCAGGTGTCCTATCATGTTTGCGTTTCCTTTTGCCACAAAAAATTGAACTCTTACTATATAGTCCGCCATTTTTATCTACATAAGGTTACTGCTTTTTGGTACGGGGCACCACAATGAAAAAGAATATAGGCCGGATATATAGATTACAGAAAAATGCTTAATTTACAAGTAATACCTGACGTGTAAAATTCAGTTTTAAGGAACCGATATCGTACTTTTCGAAAGAAGCATGATTCTTTTCTTGCTCATTTAGCGCATTTGAAATTCTGCACCTGCCGCTATAGCACATGCGCCGTGGAACATCACTTACACGAGTACTGAATATGGTCGACATATTATGTGGTACTTAATGCCACTAAGATTAAACAGTTGCCTGCAATAAAACATTCCTACTCTTCCTTTCGTACGTAATGTTTGTTTTCGTATTGTGATAGTAACTGCATGTTGCTATATTGTCTAATGATGCGAAAGCCTCTGTCAAGCTTTAATGACTTTTTGCTTTTGCCCCCCCCCCCCAGCCTTACTGTAGTGACTTCTAAAATGTGGCTTTTTGTGTTTATATAATTTGAATTTGAATTCGAAAACCACCACATGATTATGAAAGGCGCGCTTAGGGAGGGCTCCAGTAAATTCGACCACCTGCATTCCTATATTGCGCACTGACAGCGCACTTACTCGGGCCTCTCCTATTTCGCGTCTATCGAAATGTTACCGCCGCGGCCGGGATCAAAGCCGCGACCTTCGTGGGTCAGCAGCCGAGCGCTCAAGCACTGCTCCACCAAGGCGTACTTATTATATGTAAGGCACCGCGGCATAGTTGCTGCGCCGTTGAACTAATTGTCGGGCGTGACACTGCCGCCTCCGCGATAATGATTGGAAGGACTAACCAACAGCGAAGAGGGCGGTTTCCACAATGAACTTATCTCCGCACACAGCCTGCACCATGGTTGCTCCTCTTACAGACTAAGTGGGTCGTACACTGCACAAATTCAGTTGTCGTTGCTATTCTAGCTACCCGTTCATCGCGCGCGCTTACTGGGCTCCGTTGCTTTTGTTTCGGGTCATTTAGCTTTAGAGTATAGTCGGCGTGCTTGGCAAGCCCACGATGTAGTCAAAACTACTCAACCTACAAGAGTCCTTCGATGCGCTTTAAACGCTTGGCAAACACTTAACAAAACCCATCCTGGGAAGATTTAGTGTACGTGACAGCAAATTGGAGTCCAAGTTTTATGTCGCTTCGTAATTTACACATTGGTTATATAAGTTGTAAGCAGGAGTCAAGCTCATCCATCATTTTGTTGGTTTAGCGGTGAAAAAATGATGGTGGCAGGCAAACACTGCTGTCACTAATATGCCGCTTGTATGATCTACTCGAGCTTTTTTTATTGTTGTTGTTAGATATCGCACGCGGTACAGCAGCGTGCAGATGGGTGGTTCTGGCAGAGCGGTGGCCTCGACAAAGCCGAGCCACACGGCCCGGGTTTTACGGGCTGTACGAACGCAGGCACAACCGTGGAGGCTTACGCTATCGAAATAGAGGAGTTGGTTTCGCTCTTTTTCTTTCACGTTGTGGCGACGCGCGCGAGTACACATAAAACACGGTGAACAGACTGCGATGTAAAGCTTTGATCGGAGGTTGCGAATCCACTCGTGGGGACGGGGTAGAGCTTCAGTTCCAAAACAGCAAAAAAAAAAAAAGTCTAGAGGGCTGTGAATATAACTGTAGCATTTGGTAGGGGGGGGGGGGTGCTGCGAAGGTCGGGAGGCCCGAAGTGCGCCCATGCGGTGGCGCTGCTGCGCAATAGATGCTATTTACAAAGCAACGGCATCGAACACGCGGAACCCAAGAGGCGGCCGCCCGACAAAAGCGTAAACATGAGCGTGCTGATGCGATCATTGTTGTCGCTCAAACGTGCATCCTTCTTTTATTCAACCCCAATCGGAATCATCCCTTTGCAATGGTCAAGAGGGAGGCTCAGCATCTGCGACCTTGATGGTGGAGCTGAAAATTACTTCCCCATTCCGGAGCTCTTCAGAAATGCACCCCGTCTCCCGGTTCGCTGCGCCTGCGGGAAGGCTTGGTGTGTGCCTTTTCTTTTTATTGTGCACAGGGTTTCACACTGAAGGCAGGTGTCGGGGTGAGACTTTGAGCGGATCGAAGTGTTGCGCAGAAAGGAACTGCACTTCCTCATTCCTCCTCTTCAAAGTGTCTCCGTGCATTATGAGTACGCACGTACACTCTCCACGAAGGGGAGGTACCGCGTTACCTTTCGCACGCGTTTTCACCGTTAGACTAGAGGGAAGGAGCTTTTCCGCGATCTCGACCTTGATCACAGAGAGTGGCCTACGACCGATGAGTGCGACAATCTTCCACGCGAAAGAAATATTTTTCATTCTTGCGCGTGCGCCCGAAACGTAGTCTGCCAAGGTTACGTTCTACGAAGCCGCCATAAAAATGGTGGTTCCCCGAAAGAGATGTTCGACGGGATACTTGTCAGCGTGCAAGCTACACCGTACTGCAGGCAGGCGAATGCATTTACACCAAATGTCGTCTGGATGACCTGAAGTCTTTGTACTTTTCCTCGAGAATACTTTGATCAATCTTGGCGTTCAACGCCAACACTTCTTGCTTCTGCTGTGAGCCAAGGGCCTTTCTTCACATGGAGGAGAAAAACAGTGTCCTATACCGGGACTTAATTTTCAAAACGTAATAATGTCGAAGCAAATACTGCTTTGTGCTTTTCAAGAAAGTTTAAAAGAGCAGTACTCATCAGAGTTACGAGCTCCTACCAAAATCAACCATACATATAGTAGCGTTCCGACTAGGAACAAAAACATTAAACAGAGATAATCTACGAGAAACGGCTGTCATCCGCCATTTTATGCACTCTTCTTTTTTCTTCAGTCCCCCCTCGTTCCACTTCATCCTCTTTCATGGGCCCTTTGCAGACCACTTCACTCTTCCAGCCTTGTTTGATTACACCTCCTGGTGTAATACTTGAAAACATTGTCAATGGGAGCACACTCTCTTTGACCCGAGACTGCAGTGTACCATACGTTCTTCGTTATCCCGTGCTGAGATGTGGTCTTGACAACTTGGAATGGTCCATAATATTTGGCATTCGAAGGAGTAACTTCCTTTCTTACAAGGGTATGATCTCCTGGCTGAATGGGTGGTATGTCGCTCTTGTGCCTTTTATCAAAATTCCTCTTTCTCCGCCACTTATATACTACTTGATCTTCGACAATTTTCTCGGCTTCCGTAAGTAGATTTTTTTATAGGACACCTATAGATCACGATCTGTCGGTAGTATGGGTGCTGTTCCGGTTGTAGCGAAATGAGCACTGCATACTAAACCCGTGTTGAACGATCGGTTTTCGTGCTTTACAGCGGCCTCAAGGCAGCACTTCCACCCTACAATAAAGGCCGTATACATTTTCAAAAACTGGCTGATGCCCCATATGGCCCGTACTGCTAATCCGTTCGCTGCCGGCTCATATGAAGAAGAATACTTATTAAGAATTCTTTGGTCTTTAGCCCACCTTCCTAGCTTCCTACAACGGGAAGCAGGACCGATATCGCCGACTAACGCCTTGTTGTGTTTAAAACGTGCATCTTTTAGTGGACTGATGACGCTATTTGCGTCGTGTTTCCTTGCTTTGGCCACAATAGTTGTGGTACAATCATCAATGAAAAGCAGAAAAGCTTGCGTTCGTCTGACTCCTTCGCCCTTCTTTTCAAGTTCTGCGAAGTCCACATGAACCACTTCGAAGGGTACTTTTGAATATTCGGGGTTCATCATGACATCTGTCGACTGCTTGTACTTTACTTTGTTTATCTGGCAAAGATGGCATGTCCAGATAAGATTGCTGACGTCGTTTTTCATGCCTGGCCATTTGAACCTCATTAGCAATTTCTTGTATGTGCGCAAGAAGCCATCATGTCCGCCCGATTCAGGGGTGACAGGGTAGATTTGAAGAATATTTTGAACCAGGGTAGGTGGGACTTAATACTTTCCATCAATAAACTGTACATCTTCTGTACTTTGCCATAGCTTAATGTGATCGATTTTTGCTGGATTATGCCTGGTCTCATGAACAAGAAATCTAGACAGTGCGTCAGCATCGGGGCGAAACAGGTGAGGATGGTGAAAAATGGTTCAACCAAATTGCTGGAGATAGTTGACACCTCTAGCAATGCGTCTTCTTAATTGTGCCACATTCAAAAGTTGGGTCAATGCCTGATGGCCCGTGAACAGCTTGAGCTTGGTCCCTTTAACGTAAGTTCTGAAATACTGAACTGTGCTTTCAAGACTACCAGTGCTTTCTTTTCTGTAGCAGAATAGCTAAATTCAGCTGGCTTCAGCTTGTAGCTGTAATATCCCATCACGTAATGTTTCGTTGGATTGGCCTGTTTTGAAAGTTTCTGATACAAAACTCTTTTCGCCTTGAGCGCATTATGAACGGTCCAATATACTCCAGCGTATCGTTGACGCGCACGCACGTTGGGCACAGCAACGCTACGTTAGCAAAACGCGAGCACTCTGTAGTCTGACGCCAGGCGCGACCGGCGTGACCAGCGTCTGTTGGCGTGGCCCGACAGCAACCGGCACGTAAGGCGAGATGCTGCATTTTGCACCTATGCGTTACCCAGACAACACTGCGTCTCCCTGTTTTCGTGACGAAGGGAAGCCAGACGCGCTGAAACGCGCATGCGTCAAAGCAACGCAGCGCAGCACGCGCCTGGGAGTATATGGCAGGACCGGCGTGACGCGACGAAATTAACGCCGGTGAGCCCGCGCACCACGTCACGTCGAAATATATTGGCGCCTTTACTGTGGCATGTAGTCATGTTCTCACTTGACACGCATCTTATGAGTATCATGTTTGTACGAGTCACATACCTTCGTCATTCATTGGCGTCACGTAATAACAAATTTGGCAGTATGTGAAGCTAAACGAACGGCCACGAGTGCATCTTGAGCGTGGCATGTAGTAATGTTGTTACATGACACGCATCTCATCATTGTCATGTTTGCGCCAGTCACATACCTTCGTCATCCTTTCACGAATTTATGACTAAGTTTGAATATGTGAAGCTAGCAAAACGGCCGGGAGCGCATCATGAGCGTGGCATGTAGTCATGTTGCTTTCTGCTCACGGGTGGTTATTTTTGTGCACGTTAAAGAACCCCAGGTGGTCGAAATTTCCGGAGCCCTCCACTACGGCGTCTCTCATAATCATATGGTGGTTTTGGGACGTTAAACCCCACATATCAATCATGTTGCTACACAACACGCATGTCATGAATTTCGTGATAGGGTCTGTCGCTTGTGTTTGCCATGCAATCATGCCATACCATACCAGTTTTGCAACATGTCAAGTCAACGAAACCACCGCAAAAGCCTCAGGACCATGAAATGTAAATCATAACATTCATGACTTATACATCATGATTTTCACGTTGCAACTAGTCAAATATGTTCTTCATACAGTCATATTATACGACACCATGTTTGGTATTGATACAATTATCGAAATGGCAAGGAGAGCTAAATGTCGTAGGCGGCTTGATAGATAGATAGATAGATAGATAGATAGATAGATAGATAGATAGATAGATAGATAGATAGATAGATAGATAGATAGATAGATAGATAGATAGATAGATAGATAGATAGATAGATAGATAGATAGATAGATAGATACGCTCAAAGTCGCCGAAGTTCGCAAAGGAATGCTTCGATTTTAAAAGATGTGGTTGATAAGTTTACTGTAAGAGAAATATAATAGTGCGATAATAACAGTGTGCAAGAAACGCTATTACTTGGAGCGAACAAGACAAGCTATGATGAGATAGGGAAACGTGAATATGTGTAAGAATTACGGAAAACAAAGTGTGCAGTCACTCAAACCTACTTTAAAAAGCAGTTGTCAGTGAGCAGCTTCTGGACATAAACAAAATGGTAGCGACCGAAATCGACATTTTGTATTCTTGCATAAACTTGGGTGTAAAAAGTGCTGCTTGTAATACCATGCAGTGCATAACACTTACATGCATAGTAGTCCCACTACATGTGACTTAAAGGTGAGTGTGTTTTTTGTATAGTAATATTGAGCACTGATAAGCATCTTCTATCTCAGTAATGAAAACAATATTGGCAGATCCCACGTACTGTGGGAACCGATGATATGCGAAGCACGAATGAGAAATGTTGATATATCACTTTAAAATCAGCACAACGTTACGATGTAGAGGTAAATGATGCCGTATGTGACTTGCGTGTCATGATTATCCTGTTTGGATGTGTCGTTTACCTTTGTCATATATTCTAGTCCCGTGATACTACATTCATTATATGTGGAGATAGCGAAACGGCCGCGAGCACGCTATGAGCGTGGTGTGTTGTCATATTCTTACATGACACGCGTGTCAGGATTATCATGTTTGCACCAGTCATATATTTCGTCATCTATTGACGTCCCGTAACACCAAATTTGGTATATGTGGAGCTAGCAAAACGGCCGCGAGCGCATCATGAAGGTCTCAATGTACTGTAACGTAACGTTGACGCGCGCACGCCAGGCACCGCGACGGACGCCAGGCGCGACCGGAGCGTCCAGCATCCGTTGGCGCGGCACGACGGCAAGCGGCGCGAAATGCGACATGCTGCGTGCTCGCATGCGTGACGCGTCGATATGAACGCCGGCGAGCACGCGCGCCGCGTCACGTCGAAATGTATTGACGCCTTGACTGCGGTATGTAGTCATGTTGTCACATGACACGCAAGTCATCATTATCATGTTTGCATCAGTCGCATACCTTCGTCATCCATTGGCGCGGCGTAATACCAAATGTGGCATATGTGAAGCTAGCGAAACGACCACGAGTGCATCATCAGTGTGGCATGTAGTCATGTTACGTGACACGCATGTCGTGATTATCATGTTTGGATGTGTTATTTACCTATGTCGTCCGTTCGCGTGACGTATTACCGAGTTTGGTACATGTGAAGCTAGTGAAATGGCCGCGAACGCATCATGCGCATAGCCTGTGGTCATGTTACATGACACGCATCTCATGTTTATCATGTTTGCACCGGTATTATACCTTCATACCTTCGCCATCCATTGACGTCACGTAAAACGAAATTTGGTATAGGTGAAGCTAGCAAAACGGCCACCAGCGCATCATGAACGTGACATGTAGTCATGTTGTTACATGACACGTATCTCATGATTATCATGTTTGCACGAGTAACATACCTTCGTCATCCATTCACCTACTGCAATACCAAATTTGGTACATGTGACGCTACCGAAACGGCTGCGAGTGCATCATGAGCATGGCATGTAGTCAGGTTGTTACATGACACGCATGTTATGATTTTCATGTTAGGGTCTGTCACTTGTGTTCGCCATGCAATCGTGCCATACCATACCAGTTTTGCAAGATTCCATGTGAGCCAGGAGGGCTACAAATATTCGAGCCACACGGAGTCCGTGGGAGAAGAAATCGACGTAAGCACAAGGACCAAGCAAAGTCAGACATAGGCTATATTAACATGCAGGGTGGCAGGAATAGGTTAAAGTGGGAAGCGATAGAAGAGCAGTTAAAGCAGAAGGAGCTGATGGTATATGGGGTTGTGGAGACACATCTTCGGGACATGGAGCAACCACCTTGCAATCCAGACTACGTGTGGGAATATTGCAATAGAACAGAGGGCAGCAAAAAGGGAGATGGAATTGGTGCATTCATACATAAAAGTATGGGTTGGCTAAGAGACAAGCAGGGATTCATGGAACATTTATGGTTATGGGGGAAAGTAGCTGGGCAGATGACATTCCTTGGTTTGTGAACAAAAGCACCGCGAGAGCTGCAAGGCCATTAAATGTAAATCATGTTATTCATGACATAGATAGATACGCTCAAAGTCGCCGAAGTTCGCTAATAATGCTTCACATTTAAAATCAAATCAGGTTGAGGGTGCATTGGGGTTTCTCGCTCCTGTCTTTCTAGTACACAAACGTCCGATGGAGTAAAAAAGGCTTGCCCCTCCACCTTGGCCCCTTCAGCGAACGAGTTGGCACGCCTCTGTACATGCAAGAAGAGATAAAGAAAGAAGGAGTTCACCAAGAGAGGAGACGAAAAAAAACTATATTTACTCGGCGTAAGTTATGTGGTGGTACATGCTGGGCAGCTCCATTGTTTTGCACAAATTTCACAAGCATGTACTGGCTTAAACTAGGGGACCGAACTTTGAGTGTAGAAAATAGAAAATGGTCGTGAGAACACCACAAATCTTACATTCTGTTTCCCTTACCGTAAAATGAAGAACTTCCTTTGTAAATATGTCAATAATACTAATAATATTATATTCAAATAATATTTCAATCATTTATTTATTTACTTAACGTGCCCTGGAACAAGCACGAGTTCTTAGTGCATGTGCACGCAACAATAAAAACACAGTACGGACACTTTTCGGTAAAATAAATCGAATAAAAGATCAAAAACGCACACAAAAATGTGTGCGCAAAGTGGGAACAATAAATAAACAAGACGAGAATCATGGAATGGGTGGGGGAAAAAGGTGAATATACAGAAGTATGTAGATGCCTTCTAGAAAAGCCGTTAAGGAATCAATGTGAATTGTGAAAAACTATTTCAGGACAATGCAGAGCCGAGATAAAAACAGTGATAGTGGACTGTGAAAAAGATCAAGTTCATTAAAGATAACCAGTAGAGACTTCGTAATCTGTGAATGTAAGTGGTAAAAGACGTTGGCAAGTACCTGAAATGGTTGAATCTGCGTACCCCGTTACGCTGTACGCAGTTCTAATCGCAAACTGCACCTACAGTGTTCGAGAAGCTGCAAGGCTGCAGTAGATCACTTTGTTGTGATTACACCAACTTCGTTAACATTTTTCTTGAACCTACGTCACCGCTAGCGATAACGCTGGAATGTTCGATGGCAAATGCAGACAAGCTTCACTCAGAAGATCTCGTCAGTTGATCGATGGCCAACGTTCCGTTCGCCGCTATCAGTGCAAGACTGCTAATGTAATCCGACTTTGCGTTTACCAAGCACAGGTTCGCCCAAATGAACAGTTTCATCTGAACTTACAGTCTGCTGTCTTCCACGTACGTCAGGACCCCGTGACACCACCACCACCACCACCAACAACAACAACAACAACAAAATAATAATAATAATGATAATAATTTATTCTACACATTCATAAAAGATACAAAGAAACGGGCCTGTCTAAGTCCCAAGCTCTTGTGCGACTGGATACAAGTTAGCAAAAACAATTGTTGCTTCTTTGCCAACGAACAGACTAATGATTGACACTATCGCTTTATTGAGGCAGTATATAAAAAAGAAGAACAAAGGAGGGACCCAGACAATACATGAAATGCAAGTAGACCATGTGAATTAGCAGTCAGCGAGTAATTTTTTAATTTTTTTTAAGTCGCTGAAAAAAACTCTTCGGGTAGTTCATTAAAAAATTTTCGAATATATACACTTCTACATGCTTCTCCATATCTGGTAGAAAACCGGGGTACTATAAAACGCTTTTTGTTCTCTCAAGGGTAGACGCGTTACATGTGGCAATTTAAAGTCATCGCATTATATGTATCTCAGAACAACTGTTTTAGTACACAAATCCTGGAATACACAAAAACCCAAATCCCGAAAAATAGTACTGGCATATATACCTTACTGCCGTAAGCAACACTTTTTAAAAATATTTCGAAGCAAACTGTCAATGCGCGTTTTCCAGCATTCTGAGCTAAATGCGAAAACGGTAATATCATATCTAACCACACTATATGCTAGCGAAGGAAATATCATTTTTTTTCACTGGTAGAGGCACCAAGCTTTTTATGTTGAAAAGCATACCTGCCACACTTCTCTGTTTGGAACAAATAAGTGCCTTGCGATGTTGCCAAGACATACAACTATGAAATATTACGTATAGGTATCCGAATGTTCCGATATTTTTCACTGCAAAACATTCGCATGGGTTGCGTTGCTTGGTATGAAGAAAAATTGGTAGATCCATTTTGTTGTTTTTAGAGGGCTTTGATAGCAGATTTCCTTTTCGTGTACAATTAAGCAGTTTTATTCAAACCATATCATTGCATTATGAATTTCACTCTGAACAGCATTACTCGCCCTTTCATAACGTATGTGACGTGTTAATAGCACCATATCACCTGCATACTGGTACACATTAGCTTTGCAAACTTGAGGGGAAGTCATTCGTAAATAATTTAAATAACAATGGTGACAACACCGATTCTTGTGGCACACCAGCAGTAATATATTTTTATTGCTAATTACTTCCCTACATCCTATAACGCCCTATGAAATGTCTTATAAATAATTAAAAAGTACATCATAAAAGGGCTCCCTCAAGCCCAAACGAAATAGCTTTTCTAAGAAAATGGTATGGTTAATTGTTTCAAACGCTTTAGCCAAGTCTAATTGATTGATTGATAATTGGGGTTTAACGTCCCAAAATCACCATATGATTTTGAGCGACGCCATAGAGGAGGGCTCCGGAAATTTCGACCACCTGGAGTTCTTTAACATGCGCCAAAATGTGAGCACACGGGCCTACAGTATTTTCACCTCCATCGATAATGAGCCGCCGCAGCTGGGATTTAATCCCGCGGCCTGCGGGTCAGCAGCCGAGTACCTTAGCCACAAGACCACCGCGGCGGTAGCCAAGTCTAAAAACAGAGCACAACAGAATAGGTTCTTGTCTGAAGCCGAATATATTTCATCATCATCATCATCATCATCCTCAGCCTGACTACGTCCACTGTAGGACAAAGGCCTCTCCCATGTTCCGCCAATTATCCCGGTCCTGTTCTTGCTGCTGCCAATTTATACCCGCAAACTTCTTGATATCATCTGCCCACCTAACCTTCTGTCTCCCCCTAACCCGCTTGCCTTCTCTGGGAATCCAGTCAGATACCCTTAATGACCAGCGGTTATCCCGTCTACGCGCTACATGCCCGGCCCATATACATTTCCTCTTCTTGATTTCAGCTATGATATCCTTAACCTCCGTTTGTTCCTTAATCAACTCTGCTCTCTTATTGTCTCTTAAGGTTACACCTACCATTTTTCTTTCCATTGCTCGCTGCGTCGTCCTCAATTTAAGCTGAACCCTCTTTGTAACACTCCTAGTTTCCGCTCCGTAGCTAAGTACCGGGAAGATACGGCTGTTATATACCTTCCTCTTGAGGGATAGTGGCAACCTACCTGTCATAATAGGAGAATGCTTGCCAAATGTGTTCCACCCCATTCTTATTCTTCTAGTTACTTCAATCTCATGGTTCGGCTTCACGGTTATTACCTACCCTATGTAGACTTTTACAACTTGAAGTGCACTATTACCTATCTCGAAGCGCTGCTCTTTCCTGAGGTTGTTGTACATTACTTTCGTTTTCTGCAAATTCATTTTAAGACCCACTTTTCTGCACTCCTTGTCTAACTCCGTAATGAGGAGTTGCAATTCGTCCCCTGAGTTACTCAGCGATGCAATGTCATTGGCGAAGCGCAGGCTACTAAGGTATTCTTTATCAACTCTTAGCCCTAACTGTTTCCATTCTAGGCTTCTGAAAACCTCCTGTAAACACGCGGTAAATAGCATTGGGGAGATTGTGTCCCCCGGCTTTTACACCCTTCTTGATTGGTATTCTGTTGATTTCTTTATGAAGCACTATGGTAGCAGTTGATCCCCAGTAGATTTCTTCCAGGATGTTTATATATACTTCATCGACGCCCTGATTCCGCAGTTTCTGCATGACGCCTGATATTTCTACTGAATCAAACTCCTTCTCGTAATCTATGAAGGCTATCTATAGTGGTTGGTTATATTCTGAGCATTTCTCTATTACCTGATTAATAGTATGATTGTGGTCGATTGTTGGGTAGTCTGTTCGAAATCCTGCTTCTTCTTTTGGTTGATTGAATTCTATTGTTTTGTTTACTCTTTTAGCACTTAGCATTGTAAATAGCTAGTATACTACAGAGAGCAAGCTGATCGGCCTGTAATTCTTCAAGTCCTTGTCATCTCCTTTCTTATGTATCAAGACGATGTTAGCGTTGTTCCAAGACTCTGGTACTCCTCCCGTCAGGAGACATCTCGTAAACAGGGTGGCTAATTTTTCTAACACAATCTGTCCTCCCTCTTTCAGCAGATCTGATGTTACCTGATCCTAACCAGCAGCTTTGCCTCTTTGCATGCTCTCCAAAGCTTTTTTTGGTTGCGTTTACTCGCAGAGCCATGACACAATACCACGTTACCATCAATGGACAAAATATTCCATACCAGAAAAACCATCGCTTCCTGGGTGTGATTATTGACAGGGACCTTTCGTAGAGTGCCCACTGCAATTACCTGAAGAGAAGGCTAACTTTTATCGTCCATATAATGCAGTTCCTCTGCGGAAAATCTTGGGGCGCATTGATAAGGTCAATGATGCAGCTATACAGGGCACTGTTTTTGGGATTTTTGCGCTACAGCTTGCCGTTACTGGCAAGTACGTGCAAGACGAACATCCGCACTCTCGAAAGTCTGCAAGGACAATCACTACGCGTCTGCTTAGGATTGCCGCGATGCACCTCAACCTACGGGGCAATTATGATCGCAAGAGTTCCTGGTCACCATGTTGCAGTGTCCACTTCAAAGACCACACGAGATGTTTTCAAAGATTATTTCTGCCCATAGAGAATGCCTTCCTTTTGGCTTCACTCCAGCAACAAGACCAGCGTCACCCCCGTGGTGCCTACAACAACCACAGGTGTGCCTCACTATTCCGGGAATAACGAACAAGAGCCATCATTCAACAGTGGTCCTACGACAGGTGACATTTTCGCTACTCAACGAAAAATACGGCCAGAGGACCCACATTTACACCGATGGATCGGTCTCGGCTGACAGCTCCACAGGTGCTGTTGTCATCCCGCCGTACCAGGTCACTATAAAGCTCAAACTGTCGCATAGGACAACATCCACAGCAGCGCAGCTTGCCGCCTTACGTGCTGCTATGCTTTATATCGCAGAAGCCCGACCTCAAAAATGGGCTGTGTTCTGCGACTCCAAGGCATCCCTTCAAAGCTTGCAATCAGCTTTACGACAGAGGGAGCATCAACAACTAGTGAATGAAATAAGAGAAGTGATTCACGAAGTTTTATCGAAAGGACATGACTTGGTGTTCCAGTGGTTACCGGGACATTGTGGTATTGTCGGTAATGACCTTGCTGATAATGCTGCCCGATCCGCCCACGCGGACGCCCAGACAACCCCAATTCCATTGTCGAGAACCGACGCTGCAAGGGGCCTATTGCTAATTACGTGCTTCTATACTTTATATCGCGGAAGCCCGACCTCAAAAATGGGCTGTGTTCTGCGACTCCAAGGCATCCCTTCAGAGCTTGCAATCAGCTTTACGACAGAGGGAGCATCAACAACTTGTGAATGAAATAAGAGAAGTGATTCACGAAGTTTTATCGAAAGGGCATGACTTGGTGTTCCAGTGGTTACCGGGACATTGTGGTATTGTCGGTAATGACCTTGCTGATAATGCTGCCCGATCCGCCCACGCGCACGCCCAGACAACCCCAATTCCATTGTCAAGAACCGACGCTGCAAGGGGCCTTCACTCGTTCGCTAACACCATGTCGGAAACTTGGCTGAGTGACCCCAGTGTCAGGAACCGCCGCCTACACAAATTGGACCCATCGAGAAAGCTTAAAGTTCTATAGGACCACTCCCGCCAGGATGCAACTTTACTGTGCCGCCTGTGGTTAGGAGTAGCTTTTACAAAGGCGTACTCCTTTCGCATAGGAATGGCGGATAACTCCCGATGTGAATCGTGCGACACTGACGAGACAATAGAACATCTACTGTGTTCATGTGAACGTTTTGCGAGTGAACGCAACTTGCTCTGCGAAACGTTAGAGACACTAGACAGTAGACCTTTTTCCGAAGAGAAGATACTTGGCTCATGGCTCTACGCGTCGCTGGCCAGCAAAGCGACGCGGGCATTGCTAAGTTTTCTAAAGACGACCGGACTACGCGACCGCTTATAAGCGTGCAATGGACAAGGTCACATCTACACACACGTTGCCCTTCACTTCTCTCCTCTCCTTTGATCCCCTCACCCCTTCCCCCAGTGCAGGGTAGCAAACCGGACGTGCGTCTGGTTGACCTCCTGCCTTTCATTTCTTCCCTTCCTCCTCCTCCTCCTCCTCCTCCTCCTCCAAAGCTTTTCTGACTTCTTCTATCATTACTGGTGGGGTGTCATCTGGGTTACTGCTAGTTCTTATAGTACTGAAGTCGTGGTTGTCCCGGCTACTGTAGAGATCTCTGTAAAACTCCTCCGCTATTTTAAATATCCTATCCATATTTGTAGTTAATTTGCCTTCTTTGTCCCTTAGTGCATACATCCGATTTTTGCCTATCTCAAGTTTCCTCTTCACTGCTTTGACGCGTCTTCCATTTTTCAGAGCGTGTTCAATTCTCCCCTTGTTATATTTTCTTACATCACATACCTTACGTCTATTCAACTTTGAAAGTTCTGCCAGTTCTATTTTGTCTGTTGTATTGAGACTTTCATGATTTGACGCTTGTTAGTGAGATTCTTCGTTTCCTGGGAAAGCTTGCCAGTGCCCTGTCTAACTACCTTGCCTCCAACTTCTACTGCACACTCCGTAATGATACTCGTCAGATTATCATTCATTGTATCTACGCAAAGGTTGGTTTCCTCACTAAGAGCCGAGTACCTGTTCTGAAGCGAGACTCTGAATTCCTGTACTTTCCCTCTCAGTGCTAGCTCATTGAATGGCTTCTTGCGTATCAGATTCTGTCGTTCCATCTTCAAGTCTAGGCTAATTCAAAACCGTACCATTCTTTGGTCAACAGAATTCAACATACTGCACGATTTATGGGTGTGCACTCATAATAAAGTCTATTTCGTTCTTATTTTCGCCATTAGGGCTCCTCCATGTGCACTTGCGGTTTGCTCGTTTTCGGTAGAAGGTATTCAAAATCCGCAAATTATTGCCTTCTGCGAATTCTACTAGTAGCTCTCCTCTGGCGTTTCTAGTACCGATGCCATAATCTCCTACTGCCTGGTCTCCAGCCTGCTTCTTCCCTACCTTTGCATTAAAGTCTCCCATCAGTATAGTATATTGTGTTTTTACCTTACTCATTGCTGATTCCACGTCTTCATAGAACCTTTCAACTGAAGCGTCATCATGGCTGGATGTAGGTGCGTAAGCCTGCACCACCTACATCTTGTATCTTTTATTCAGTTTAATTACGATACCTACCACCCTTTCATTAGTGCTATAGTATTCATCTATGTTGCCAGCTATGTTTCTGTGAATTAGCAACGCCACCCCCAGTTCTCTTCTGTTAGCCAAGCCCATATAGCAAAGGACATGCCCATTCTGTAGCTCCGTATATGCCTCATCTGTCCTCCTAACCTCACTGAGCCCTATTATATCCCATTTACCACCCTCTAGCTCCTCGAATAGTACAGCTAGACTTCCCTCGGTAGATAAGGTTCTAGCGTTAAACGTTGCCAAGTGCAGGCTCCAATGGCGGCCTGTCCGGGTCCAGAGATTCTTAGCACCCTCTGCTGCGTTGCAGATCTGACCGCCGCCATGGTCAGTTGCTTCGCAGCTGCTGGGGACTGAGGGCCAATTAGTTATTTGACATATGCATGTGGGAGGTAGTGGCCAGATACTGCACCAGGGTGGCCAATCCTTCTCTGGTGAGGGAGTGCGTTCCCGGCGGTGGTTACCGGTGAGGCCGGTAACCACTGCCGGGAAAAACCACCGGTAACCGCCGCCGGGTATCCCGCCGGGTAACCACCGCCGGGATAAAGTCATCAAACCAATTAGTTTTAAGAAACAAATCATGGATTACACAAAAGCCCAAATCCCGAAAAATAGTACTGGCATCTATCTTACTACCGTAAGCTACACTTTTTTAAGTATTTCGAAGTAAACTATTATTTCATGTTTTCCAGCGTTCTGAGCAAAATGAAAAAAACTGTTATCCCACATCTCACTGCACTATATGCTAAAAAATGAGCTATCATTTTTTTTCACTCGTAGAGACACCAAGCTTTTTATATTGAAAAGCAGACATGCCACACTTCTCTGTTTGGAACAAATACATGCTATGTGATGTTGAAAAGACATACCACTATGAAACATTTGCATAGATTGCAATGTTCAGTGTGAAGGAAAATATGTATATTCATTTTTTGTGTTTTTAAAGGGCTTCGAAAGCAGATAAGTTTTGTTGTTTTTTTTCGTTTACAATATCGGAGTTTTCTTCAAACCATATCATAGCAATATGATTTTCACTCTGAAGAGCATCAATCGCACCTTCATAACGTATGTGACGTGTTAATAGTACCGTATCATCTGCATACTGGTACACATTGGCTTTACGAATTCCCAAGGGGAAGTCATTCATAAATAAATAAATAGCAATGGTGACAACACCAATCCTTGCGGCACACCAGTAGTAATATATTTTCTATTGCTAATTACTTGCCTACAACACATAACGACCTGTGACCTGTCTTGTAAGTAATTATAGAGCACATCATAAAGAGACCCCCTAAAGCCCAAACAAAATAGCTTTTCTAACAAAATGGTATGGTTCACTGTTTCAAACGCTTTTGCCGAGTCTAAAAATAGAACACAACAGAACAGGTTTTTGTCTAAGGCCGAATATATTTCATCACTAAACTCTTCTAATAATGTTATATACTGCGATTAGCAATGAAACAATATGGCCGGGGTGTTAGTAGCGAGAACTTCTGTAAGAAGAACGTCATACATAGAAACAAAACAATTTTTTTTAGTATCTGGGATAGTATAGGCAAGATAGAAATCGGTCTGTAATTTTCTATATCATCTTTTTTTCCTGTTTTAAGCAATGGCTAAACTATTGCCATTTTTAATTTCTCGGCAGTAGATGCACTGGTTAAAAATTCATTCAACATGAAGAGAAACACATCTTCTAATGCTTCAAAGTTTTGTCGAAGCGTGGCTACAGCTATGCGATTAATTCTTGGTTGCTTATTTGGACGAAAACTGAAAATTATTCTCCTGAAATAATAATAATAATAATAATAATAATAATAATAATAATAATAATAATAATAATAATAATAATAATAATAATAATAATAATAGCGTTGCTGTGGTTTAACGGTCCGAAATAGTGATTTGATTGCGAGATGCCGTAGTGAAAACTCGAATTCCTCAGATTCCTTAGTGTGCACTCAAATCCGAGTACATGGGCTCCAAACATTTTCGCCTCCATCGAAAATGCGCGCGGCTGCTATTCGATCCCGCGACGTTCGCGTCAGCAGCCGAGTACCATAATCTTTAGAACACCGGGACGGGCACTTATGCTAAAGTTGAGGTTCTGCTTCACTCTCCTCTGTTGCATGACCAGTTGACTCTCTTGCCAGTTTCGTCATTTCATCCTAACAAGCCGCTAGTATATATATATATATATATATATATATATATATATATATATATATATATATATATATATATATATATATATATATATATATATATCGAGGTAATTCCCGAAGGCGGAACCGGAGAGAATGAGGCGAGAGTATATCGCATATATAAAGAAAAAAAAAACGCCGCCTTTCTTTCATCCACGGTCCACGAAGCTGAGAAACATTCCACGCTCCACGAAGCAGCATTGTGATATGAAAAGGAAAAAAAGGGAGATAACAAGCGGGGTGCCTGTCTGCGCTGTCACACCACGGCCTGCCGCTGTGTATAGCATGAGGAAAGTATTTCCTTCCTCCGTGGTGTATAGTCCATTCCACATAGGTAGATCGCACAGGTGCCGATACGGTCTGCGCGCAGTAGCCACCGTGTCGCCATCTGTAGACCGCATTTTAAACTTACGCATAGCTCAGCCGCGTAGATTTTTCCGCGCTGTACTTCGCTTTCGACTTCATTAATCCGCCTGTAGAGCACTACATATACTTCAGGGGCCAAATTCACAAATGTTTCTCTTGGCTGCGCATTGTCTTAGCCAAGAATTCTTTTATCTCGGGAGGGTATGAATAACAATCACATGAATTCAACTAACTCAGCACTTTTGAGAACAAGGAGGACACAGGGAAGACGACGAAACGACAAAGAACGAAAGAAGTGTGCGCCTATGATAGGAAGGTTAGAGTGTACTGGAAGTGATAAAGTTTCATACAATGGTACCTAGACGAAAATCTGGCGCTAGTGTCAATGCGGGCTCCTTCAACGGTGCGTGTACCCCCATGGGAATGATGGGAAGTACAGGCTTCGTATCGGCTACGGTTGAAAAACATTCTTAAGATTCGCAACGCTTATTTGCGGAGTATAAAACAGAGTAATATGAAATTATATTCATTGAAAACTTCCTTGATTTTTTGTACGCAAGACTTATCGGAAAATTATTTTTGCAACCATGAAGTAGAAGTGAAACCAGGAGAAATTAGATTAATTTGTGGAGATTAACGTCACAAAACCACCATATGAGTATGAGAGACGCCATAGTAGAGGGCTCCAAAAATTTAGACTACCTAAGGTCTTTAACCTGCTCCCAAATTGAGCGCACGGGCCTACAACATTTCCGCCTCCATCGGAAATACAGCCGCCTTAGCCGGGATTCGATCCCGTGACCCGTGGATGGTTTTGCGCGCACGCTTATCCTTCAATGGGGAAAATCGCGTGCTTTCAGCTTTCACTGGAACAATTTCATTAGTTGCCGTGCCCACAAAGGCGGCTTCGCTTACTGCACAAGCTCCGTTTGCGAAAAGAGCGCTCTTTTCATTCTCAGCGAAGTCTAACAAATGGGATACTTGTTAGTTAGCACGCGTATGTACCAGTGATTACGTTTCGTGCGTCGTTTTGTTTAAGCAGTGTGCTACGTACCGAGCTGTAAACGTCGTTAGTTCTTGCTTGTCCTATCGTTGTTTTCGACCGTAATTTGTGCGTGAGCAGTCTGCTGCACGCTTCGATCTGCTTGCCGCTCTCAGCGTTAAATTTCAAGTCGTTGCTGTCGCATTCACCCTGGCGGCGAAACTGTGATTTTTTCAAGCAACAAAAAAATGCAGATGCCCCATCCAGCAGGAACGGAATATTTGCGAAGCGAGAATGAGGAAATTTGGTATCTCACTTTGAAATTAGAGCAATGTTACGAGGTGCATCGAAGTAGTACGCAGTCAACACAAGCAGAAATGTTATGCGCACTCAAGCATCCAGATATGCAAGTATGTTGTTTATAGATGCGTCACGACGACACCACTAACATTTTCGATTACAGAACTAGCAGTGGTAGGCATGTAAATTATGCCGTACAAATTATGCCGTATATGAAGTTTGCACCTGGCCTTTGGGTTCGTTCTCCATCACGTCATGTTATACCAAATTTCGTATATGTGAAGCTATAGCTAGCAAAATAGCCACGAGTGCGCTATGAGCTTAGCATGTGGTCATGTTTAGTTATATATGACACGAATATTATCATTATAATGTTCGGACATGTCACTTACCTTCGTCATCTGTTCCCGTCACGTAATAACGAATTTGGTATAAGTGAAGCTAGCCAAATGGCCGCGTGCGCGCTATGAGCGTAGCTGTAGTCATGTTTTAAACGACACGCATATCATCATTAACGTATTTTCAACAGTGATATACCTTCTTGACCCATTCGCATCACGTAATACCAAACTTGGTATATGGAAAGCTAGCGAAACAACCGCAAGTGCACCATGAGCGTATAGCGTGTAGTCATGACTTACATGACATGCATGTAATAATTTCTACGTTAAGGCCTGTCACTCATGTTCGCCATGCAGTGTTGTCCTACCATACCAGTTTTGAAATATGTCATGTGAACGAAACCAACGCAAAAGCCGCAAGACCATGACAAGTATATGATGACATTTATGACATACACGTCATGTTTTTAATGTTTTGACTCGTCACGTATGCTCGTCACACGTGTTATGTTATGCCACATCAATTGTTTTATAAACTCCATATTATAAACGGCCAGAAAAGCTAAAATTCATACGCGGCTAGATAGATAGATAGATAGATAGATAGATAGATAGATAGATAGATAGATAGATAGATAGATAGATAGATAGATAGATACGCTCAAGGTCACCGAAGTTCGCTAAGAAAGGCTGCGCATTTCTACACATGACGTGTGTAGTCATGAGAAAATACACATGACGTAAAATACACATACACATAATGATTCTCGCCTTGTCACGTGCCACTATTCACGACATAAGAGCACAGCCATCCACACAGAGGACCAACGTCACAGCAATGCCATCTACGTAGAGCAAATCCTGCGTCTACGTCATGCCCTCAATTTCTGTGCGTGCGCCCAAGAAAGGAAAGGCAAGCAGCATTGATCTTAAAATTTGACGTCTTTGCGCGGCGCCTACCGTTGAAAGTTTTAGTAGACGTGATCGTAACGCCCCATGTATGCATTGTGCTCGTCTGCTCAAGATTGTGAAACCTCACAGCTGACTTTTTAACACCTGTCTGTTCCCTGGTTCACTCTCTTCTCTTCTAGTCCCCTAGTGTTACACCTTATTTTCCTATTCATTGCTCGCTGCGTAAGTTGATCCCCCAGGAGACGAATCACAATTCTTGTATACTGAATTATACAAGGAGAGCAGGGAGGTATGTCTTGAAATTATTCTACAGAAAACGAAAGTAATGAATAACAATCTCCATAAAGAACCATGCTCCGAGGTGGGCAGCACTGCACTTGAAGTTGTAAAGAGTATGTCTACTTTAGACAGGTAGTAACCGTGAAGCTGAATCACGAGGTTAAAGTTACTGCAAAAATAATAATTGAGTGGAGCGCATCAGGCAAGTATTCTCATATCATAAGGTGTAGATTGCCACTATCTCTCGAAAAATAGTTATAAAACACCTGCATATACCGGTACTTACCTATGGAGCAGAAACGTGAAGGACGGAGATCAAAAGGTGTTTAATGCGAAACTTTATGCGAGTTAAAACACAAACAAACGTCGGTAAGTTGTAGTCAGCGCATAAAATTCTTGCGCCAGGCCCAGCGGAACCGCGCCAACTGTGCGAGTGGCAGGGCGAGGATTGCAAACCCGTATATGATCACCACGGCGTAGCCCCAGCGGTGCAGTGCACGCATGGGTGTCCACAGCACAGCATAGTCGAAAGTGGCCTCCGCGCCAACCGGCTTGTTGAAGAGGGCAACACCATAGCCCGTGTGGTAGGCAACGCGGCTGGAACATGATGGCACTACGAGCTCGAGAAAGTCCTCTCGTGAAACCAGATACCGCTCCAGCTGGCCGTGCTCGGCATTCACCATGCTCACGAAGTCAGTCGGATTGCTCCTGCGCCAAGACCAACACGCATCAGTGACACTTCGTTAACATCGATGTTGTCTAGTGCGCTTGAAATATCTCGATGGTTTAGCTTTGCTCAATTGATTTTTTCTTGTACACAGATTTATTCCTCGAATAAGCATGTAAAAGTTTTAAAAGATATGTGGCTATTGGTTCAATGGTATTGATAAAACTTAAGGAAAACGTAACACTTGTAGGCGACGGGACGGCGTCAGATGTAGACACGACGTCGTCGCTGATTTATTGAAGAGGACGAGAAACGAGACGTACAAGAAGCGAGCTGCCAAAGAATAGCAGCGGCCGCGGCGTCCAGCCAGCTTTAGAAGCGTACGAACATTTTAGGCTCCTCGCGCCACGAGCCACCAGCGCTCGTCATCTTTTTCTCTAGCTGGCTGGGCGCCACTAGCACTACGCCACAAGGACTCCCTGCCTAGTGTGTTACGCGATGAAAAAAAAGTAAAATGGGTAGAAAAAACATATAAACGCCATGTACAAGTGCGGCAGCTTCTGTAAGTGTCCATAGGAAAGTCCGAATGTCGTCAGGGTGGAAGGCGTACGGAGGAGTCTGACAGTTGCGGAGGGTGGCACTGGGAACCCCGCAGCGGGCGAGGATGGCGACGCACGCACGCTGTTGGAAGGTGCGGGCGAAACCGATAACGTGGAAATTGGTACGCAGTCGAGTAATTTCACAGTGCAGCACGTCAAAGCCTAAAAATACAGCGGGTGCCATGGTTACGGTGGTTAAATTGGCACAGTACAGTCAGGCCTGGAGCTTTTGATGGGCATAGTTGTGGCTGATGGACGAAACCTCGCCGCGCTGGGAATGCGACGCAGGTGCCACGTCGACGGGGCCGCTGACGACAGAGGCGGTGAAACGTCACCATCTGCGGCTGCTGCGTCGTCTGTCATGTAGACGAGCGACGACTTGCTCGTCTTGCGCCGGACATCATTTGGTGCATTCGCATGGGCAGGGCAGGAGCGCCAATCATGTGCGCCCTGAGATCCGGTGGTTGTATGGTGTCGCAGTTGTCAGGAGCTATCGGTGACGTTCAAACAGTGGAGCACGTTTTGAGTGCTGTGTTCAAGTCATTCTTTCTGGGTGCCAGCTGCTTGTGGGGGCGGATGTTGGGGACCACAGGAGGTGCACTGGATACTGCAGACGTCTTGTCAACCTTCAAGGAATCCGAAACATGGCCGTGGAGCGCAGAAGACATGGGCTCTGCCATGGAGTTTGATGACGTGCCCGTGCTCTTCGGGATAGTCATGTGGATGTTCACCAGAGTGGTTGGAACAAGAGGGTGTGGTCTGTTAGGCTGTTGAAGAAGCTGCCACGTGGTCGTTGTAGCAGCACCCAGGAAGTTCAGTGGTAGCATGTCACGGGCAGAGACTTCAGCTGCGGCAGGCGTCGAGGTAGGTGGTAGTGGCTCTTCAAAAAGGTGTGAGGAAATCTTTGCAGGCACGTCTTTTAAAACTCTAGCTGCCATCCGAGACATTGGAGAAGTCGTATTTGGGCCGGAAGTTCACGAAGGTCTGAGCGAAAGACACCACTGTGCCGGGGAAACTGATGGCGTGCAGCGTCACAGTGGGGTCCGGATCTATAGTGTGAATGGTGTCGTGTGCCTCCACAGGTGCCGGGACAGGCATTGAGTCTCTGGTAGATCAGCTGGCCCAGCTGAGGTCGTTAAATCACCCGGGACAGATAGTGCAGCTGACCAGGTCTCTGCAGCGAATCTGAGGGTGCACGGGGCAGTGGCCAGTGTCGAATCCGCGACAGCGAGAAGTGACAATGCTTTTGTAGGGAGAACCGGCAAATCGGAGGCAGGATCCGTCAACTCCAGGGTCATGTGTTTCTCGAACGTTGGGTCTATTGGCACTGAAGGTTGTTTTTCATTACTTTTGTGACCAGTTGTCACCGAACGAGCGCTAAAAATGGGCGCGCCGCCAAATTCTTGCGATACCGCGCGGGAGAGACGCCGGGAGGTCAAAAAAAAAGAAAACAAACATCCAAGGCTCCCTGGGCGCGCGCTCTCCCCTCGGAAGCGTGGCTTCGCCGACAAACCTCCTCACCCCACATCGGCGGCCAAGCAAGCCCGCGAAATTTCTAGAACGAAAGAGGCGTGGTCACGCCGGGTTGAGTCATCCATCGCGGAGGGCATTCCAACCGTCTCGCCCCCTCCCCAGCCTTCGCTGCGTATCGCGCCGACGAAATGACGAGAACTTTCCGGAATGTCGCGCGGAAGGTATTTAACCGAGCAGCGGAGACGAGAAAGCAGAAGCAGCGAGGTTTCCTGGAAGAGGAACTTCGGAGGAGAAGACGGAAGTTAGCGCCAGAGCGCGTAGGGTATACCGCCGTGTAGTCGGCGAAGGTTTTGTCCGTAGAGACAAAGCGGGAGAAGACGACGATTTCCACCTGAGGGGTGACTACTCGAGCTACAGGCAAGAGTGTGTGTTTACCGCTATCGAGCGAAGACGCGTGGCGACAGCTGTGTGTGTGAAGCCGACGTGTTCGGGCGAAGAAGTTTGAAGCTTGGAGAGTGGCCAATTGAAGACGCGAGGTTTCCTGGAAGAGAAACTTCGAGGGCGTGGAACGACAACAACGCTGGACTTTGAGTGATTCTCGGAAGAGTATCATCCAGACTTTTGTTCCAAGAACTTTGGACTGGATAGGTTTTCTATCTCTTTAGTCTTTAAGTGTCTTGGTGGTTCAATGCATGCGACTGCATTGTAGTGCGTATCGTTGTCTGTGTCCGTTGTTTTGAGTGTGGCTGATTGTACTGTGTAGTACGTTGTTTGATTGGTGACGTATTGTATGTAACTATTGTGGAGTGTGCATTCTTGTGTATTGTTTTCGATCTGCCATTTTTGAGAATATAATATTTGTTTTGTTTATCAACTCTCGGCTCTGACTTGTTCTTTGGGCCACAGCCGGCGTCCGCTGGCGCGCCAAAAATGACCACTTCTAAATTGTCCACGCTTTCGTGGTGCGGTTCGGGGGGCCAATACTTCGGCCCTTGGAATTAGCCCGGCGATCGCCTCCCTAATTAATGGGACTGTGTGACAATTAATCTGGCGTCCGCGACAGGACCTTTTGGTGCACAGTGTGTCCAAAGTAGTGAGAAAGAGCCTCGAGTTGTTGATAGTGCTATCGGAACGATTTTGTGTGTTGCTCAGTGTTCTCGTTAACGAGTGCAGGAGAGTGTTCCGATAGATTGATTTAGGCAGATACTTTTTGCACGCGGCAAGACTTTATTTGCGAGACACAATGGATCTCAAAAAATTAGTCGCTCTTGGTGAGAAGATGGGTCTTCCTGGCGCCGAACTACGGAAGTGGGTAACCCAGAAAAAGAAAGAGGCGGTGGAGAGAGATAGGTTGGCAGCTGAGAGAGCCAAGGAAGAAAAAGCAGCGGAGTTGGAGCGAGAGAGGTTGGCAGCGGAGTTGGAGCGAGAGAGGTTGGCAGCTGAGAGAGCGAAAGAAGAAAGAGAGCAGCAATTGAAGTTGGAGCTGGAGAGAGAAAAGATGGCAGCCGAAAGGGCGAGAGAAGAAAGAGAGGCAAAGGAGCGACAGCTGAAGGAAGAAAGAGAGCAATAATTGAAGTGGGAGCTGGAGAGAGAAAAACTGGCAGCTGAGAGGGCGAAAGAAGAAAGAGAAGCGGATATGGCTGAAAGGGAACGGCAGCGGCAGCACGAGATGGAACTCGAGCGGCTCCGTTTGCAACAGCGAAGTGAAACTCCCGTCCAAGCTAGAGTTGAAAGCAGCGAACGGGAAGATCATGGCTTCCGCTTGAACCCGAGCAAGCTGCTCGTAGCGTTTGATGAAAGGAAGGACGACCTTGACGCGTACCTTCACCGATTTGAGATGATTGCAAGGAGCCAGAATTGGCCGGAACATCAATGGGCAACTGCTTTGAGCACTTGCTTGAGTGGTGAAGCGCTCAGTGTGTACGGTAGGCTGACGCCGACCGATGCAGCCAACTATGCAAAGGTGAAAACTGCTTTGCTGAAGCGATTTAGATTTACTGTGGAAGGTTTCCGGGACAGATTTCGGACAGGAAGGTCAGCTGATGGTGAGACGGCTACACAGTACGCCGCCCGACTTAGCCATTATTTCGACAGATGGATTGAACTTTCAGGGACAGCACAAGAGTACGATGAGCTTAGAGAGCTCCTAATTAGAGAACAGTTTCTTACTAGTTGCCACACAAGCCTGTCGCTGTACTTGAAAGAGAGGAAGGCTGAGTCACTTGAAGGAATGCTTGAATTGGCTGATCAATTCTTGGAAGCGCAAGGCGGAACTAATTTGGTCAAGGTCAAGAAAGAGTGTCCCGAAGACTCGAAACATTTGGCACCCGAACCAAAGAAGCGTGCATCGGAGAGTGTTCCGAGATGTTTCCTGTGTAACCGAGTGGGTCATCGCGCGAGCCACTGTCATACTAACTTTACGAGCCCTACGGTATTAAAATGTTTCAAGTGTGGTCAGACTGGGCACAAAGCAGACGCATGTCGAAACGGAGCGAGTCAAACTCACCAGGTGTCCTGTGTGCTAGCAGCACCGAAATCCGGCAATAATGCCGTCACCGATGGATTCGTAGAGTTGAAGAATGGGGAGAAAATTCCTATTGTGGGTGCTGTAATGTCAAAACAGCCAACCAGTGTTACGAAGGGAATGCCCACGCTGCCTGGAAAAGTTGCAGTCAAGAAGATTACGGTTCTAAGAGACACCAGTAGCTCCACGGTTATCGTGCGGAGAAATTTGGTACGGGAAAGTGAGTTGACAGGCAGAACGAAACCGGTTTGCTTAATTGACCGTACAGTTCGGATGCTTCCCGAAGCAGAAATTGAGGTTGAAACCCCGTACTTCCGCGGGAAGGTTACCGCTTTATGCATGACGACCCCCCTGTACGACCTTGTCATCGGAAACATCGACGGGGCGCGAGGGCCGAACGAACCAGAACGTTTGGGGGAAGACCCGAAAACGGAGCCTCCGCCGACACAGGGACCGCGAGATACAGCGGAGAAAAATCCCATGAAGGATTTCACTCGAGCCCAAGGTGAAGCCGCGGCGCAAGAGACAGCGAATGAGAAGATGATCGTGTTGAATGAGTTCACGGGCCGGGCAGCTGGACTTACGTCAGCACGACCTCAACCGACCGGCAGTGTAAAGGTGACGGAGTCGGCCAGCCGGGCCAAATGTAGAGACATGAACAAGCTGGTAAATAAACAGACAGGACCCGTCGAACGTCATGACCCGTTAGCAGGGTCGGAAGTGACAACGATGGCTGACACGCTGCCTCAGATACCGTCGTTGGAAAAGGCTCGCCGAAAAAGAACAAGGAAAAACAAGAAGAGATCGAGCGAGCACCGCAAGAAAGGACGCAAGCGCAGCTCGAAATACACAGTATAGGTGCTGAGGTAGAATCGGATCGTGTTTGGCAGAGCTGAGTGCCATATGATGTTTTAATGTTCTTGTTGTCCTGTGTCGCAACTGTATGTTGAGTGAGTCAAAATGTTTGTTTCGGTGATGTGGTGTATAGTAATGATGTGAGTATAGTAATTGTTGTAATGAGAGAACTTTATACATTTGTAATGTTTGGAATGTGTGATGAAGTGTTGTAGTCATGTACCTGTGGCTATATTTCATGTGTCGTGGAATTGAATTACAATGTACAGTTGTATTGAGGATCTATTCCGAATGTGAAGTGTCATGAGCGACGGCTTGTGTTACAGTCTTTCAGAGTGTGTGGTGGTCCGTGCTCGTTTGTGTGGTTTTGAATATTATGAGATAATATTCTGAAAGTGGGGGGCAGTGTCACAGAACGAGCGCTAAAAATGGGCGCGCCACCGAATTCTTGCGATAACGCGCGGGAGAGACGCCGGGAGGTCAAAAGAAAAAAAAAAGAAAACAAACATCCAAGGCTCCCCGGGCGCGCGCTCTCCTCTCGGAAGCGTGGCTTCGCCGACGAACCTCCTCACCCCACATCGGCGGCCGAGCAAGCCCGCGAAATTTCTAGAACAAAGGAGGCGTGGTCACGCCGGGTTGAGTCATCCATCGCGGAGGGCATTCCAACCGTCTCGCCCCCTCCCCAGCCTTCGCTGCGTATCGCGCCGACGAAATGACGAGAACTTTCCGGAATGTCGCGCGGAAGGTATTTAACCGAGCAGCGGAGACGAGCAAGCAGGAGAAGCAGCGAGGTTTCCTGGAAGAGGAACTTCGGAGGAGAAGACGGAAGTTAGCGCCAGAGCGCGTAGGGCATACCGCCGTGTAGTCGGCGAAGGTTTTGTCCGTAGAGACAAAGCGGGAGAAGACGACGATTTACACCTGAGGGGTGACGACTCGAACTACAGGCAAGAGTGTGTGTTTACCGCTATCGAGCGAAGACGCGTGGCGACAGCTGCGTGTGTGAAGCCGACGTGTTCGGGCGAAGAAGTTTGAAGCTTGGAGAGTGGCCAATTGAAGACGCGAGGTTTCCTGGAAGAGAAAATTCGAGGGCGCGGAACGACAACAACGCTGGACTTTGAGTGAGTGATTCTCGGAAGAGTATCATCCAGACTTTTGTTCCAAGAACTTTGGACTGGATAGGTTTTCTATCTCTAGTCTTTAAGTGTCTTGGTGGTTCAATGCATGCGACTGCATTGTAGTGCGTATCGTTGTCTGTGTCCGTTGTTTTGAGTGTGGCTGATTGTACTGTGTAGTACGTTGTTTGATTGGTGACGTATTGTATGTAACTATTGTGGAGTGTGCATTCTTGTGTATTGTTTTCGATCTGCCATTTTTGAGAATATAATATTTGTTTTGTTTACAACTCTCGGCTCTGACTTGTTCTTTGGGCCACAGCCGGCGTCCGCTGGCGCGGCAAAAATGACCACTTCTAAATTGTCCACGCTTTCGTGGTGCGGTTCGGGGGGCCAATACTTCGGCCCTTGGAATTAGCCCGGCGATCACCTCCCTAATTAACGGGACTGTGTGACACCAGTTGCCGCTAAAGAAACGCACTGGACTGGCTGTGGTGCGGGAAATGTCCTTGAAGGTAATGAGCCAGTTGCCGTTGTGTCGCTTGTGGAAGGAGAAGCACGTTTGAGGGCGTAAAGCTTGGGCACGGCATCTCGCAAGTCATTCGTACGGGTGAGGACTCCTGGAGAGGTATGTGAGGCGCCGTTTGATGTAATGTGGAAGATGCCATTCCAATACTTCGTACATGAACTCTTGAATGCAGATGTCTTGACACTCCAAGGCTGCCGCAAGCTCCTAAACCATCACTTTAGGTGACTGGTCCGAAATCATGAATGTGGCAGGTTTAATTGGGGCTGCCAGTATTGCGCTGGTGGAACATGGCCGCGGAGGTCAGTGGCAATTGTGCAGGGTCGGTCACTTGTCCGTGTGTCCGTGGTCACCAATTTGAAGCGACAAGATGGCGTCCGACGTAGACGTGCCGCCGGCATAGGTTAAACGAGCAGACGAGACGTACAGTGTGCGAGGTGTCGAAGTAGAGTAGCTAAGATGACGTCCAGCCAGCCAGAAGGAAACAAACATTCTTGGCTCCGCGCTCGACACGTTTTTTTTTTCTAGCCGGCTGGCAGCCACTGGCGCTACGCTACACACTTATTCCGAGCCGTGAGCCGAAAACCAGCCTTTATCTGAAAAAGAGGCCGGCCCTTTACATGAAAAGCCGCTATAAGGCTCGTGCGCTTCAGCTTCAAACTCAGTGCGACATGATGCGCGTGCCCCCTTCAGAGCATTGTCATTTTAAATGCGTAGCAACTCTTAGCGAACTTCAGCAACTTTGAGCGTATCTATCTATCTATCTATCTATCTATCTATCTATCTATCTATCTATCTATCTATCTATCTATCTATCTATCTATCTATCTATCTATCTAGCCACCTACGACGTTCAGCTCTCCTGGCTGTTTGGATAAAGGTATCGATACCACACTTGGTATGGCATAACATGACTGTATTACGAGCATATTTCACTAGTCATAACAAGAAAATCATTATATGTATTTCATGAAGTTATGATTTAAATCTTATGGTCTTGCTGGTGTTGCGGTGGTTGTGTTCGCATGACATGTTGCAAAACTGATACGGTATGACATGACTGCATGGTGAACACAAGCGACAAACCCAAACTTGATGATCATGAGATGCGTGTCATGTAAGAACATGACTACATACCACGCTCATGATGCGCTGGCGGCCGTTTCGATAGTTTCTAATTTACCAAACTTGGTATTACGCGACGCGGACGGACGACGTAGGGAAATGACATATACAAATATATGATAAACACGTCATGCGTGGCATGTAACAACATGCCTACATGCCACTCTCCTGATATCGCTCACGGCCGTTTCACTAGCTTTTGATATGCCAAATTTGGTATTACGTGACGTCAATGGATGACGAAGTTTGTGACCGGTGAACATGACAATCCTGAGACGCGTGTCGTAAGAGAACATGGCTACATGCCACAGTGAAGGCACCAATACATTACGACTTCACGTAGTGCGCACGCTCACCAGCGATCATATGGTCGCGTCACGCCGGTGTTGCCACGCCAGGCACCGCTCCTGCCATGTACTCGCAGGCGGGCGCTGGGTTGCTTTAACGCATGCGCGCTCCAGCGCGTCCAGTGTCCCTCGGTCATGAAAACAAGGAGATGCAGTGTAAGGTCTGGCGGTGCAGGCCATGGAAGCGAGTCTTCTCGGTCTCAAAAGGGCGCGCTTCCCAAAAAGCCGATTCTCGGTAGACGATAATCTCGGCGTAAGCGCGCCCCTTCTGGCAAGAATAACGCGGTCAGTCGTGGCTTCTAGCAACCCGCTAAATGGTCCCCGGACTGCAGAACGCCGGTGGGTGACGTGAGGACAGTGCATAGCCACCCATCCGTCAGGTTTGGAGTCCGCGTGGCGGCTGTCGTGCTGGACAGCGTAGTCATCCCGCGGTAATGGAGGGGGCCCGCCGCCGAACGGCGCCACCATTGTGTGCGTTCGCACAGTTCGCAGAACTTTGTGTGCAGGCCGGTCCGTTCGTCTTTCTCTTTCCGACCGAGCAGTCGAGTGCGGGAAGAAGGAAGGGAGAGGAGGGGACGGCAACAAGTGTGTTGTCTGTCCAATAAACGGACTAAATTGCTTTGGTTGGCCGTGAGGAGAATCGGGAGGGGCAACCGAGGTATTAAAACCTGGATTCCGAGTCCTCGCGGCTGTTCTGGTCGCAGAAAAGAGTGCTCTGCACTATCGGCTCTGCCGAGGCAACATGCGACGGTTCCGACGGTTAAGTCTTGTAAATATGTACATAAGTTTGTGTATATAAAGTCGAGTTGTTGTAACGTTTGAAATGTGCTGGCCTCCATCCCCGAACAAGCAGCAGCAGCCACGACAAAACAAGACGGACACCGAGAAGCAACCAACCTTCCACTCCCTTCTGTAGCAACAGCCGCTACGCAGCTGGGAGAGCTCTGCTCAAGGGAACAGAGGGAGTGGGTAGAAGGTTGAGTTTTACTGGCGCAGTCCGACAGGATTGAGACGATGACGACAAGGAGCGCTCTGCGCAACAAGGAGATTGTCGTGTTGCGGAGAACAGGCAAGACCAAAAGCCAAGACATCGGCTGTTCCAACGAAGAGCCAAGCCACCGAGCTGAGGAGGCGGCAGTGTGGCAGCCCTCGACCCGAGGAAGCCAGGGGTCCAGCTACGGTCATCCCAATTCATCAGTCCGGCGACAACCCCGGCGACGTCGAGCAACCAGCGAGCAGAAACTTCAAAAGTGGTGAGTCCTCTGGTGTTCTTACATCTCAGGGGTGCCGCTGCCTTTATTTTTGAGTTTTAAGGCGTCCTATGGACACGAGGTTTGTCCACTTGAACCCGGACAGGCAAGCGCAGGTTATGAGACGTGAGTCGGGGGACGAGAGCGACGTGGGAAACCCGGGAGAGGGTAGTGCGCGGGAGAGCCAGAAAGAAGAAAGATGACCGTTTCGGAAACCTCACGCCGGAGCGTAGACTGCAGGAATTGCGGTTGGAGATGGAGAGGCTGTCGCAGATGATGGTCGGAAGCTCTCGGTGGAGTGGACCCGAGTTGGACAGGCGGGATCCGTGTAGCGAACTGAGACGCTATTCAAAAGTCCTCACAGGGGTGTTACCCAAATTTCCAGCCGAGGCTGAAGCACCGGTGTGGTTTGAGTCCGTGGAAAGTGCCCTAGAAGCGTACGAGGTACCGGGGGAGTTTTGGGGACGTTTAGTTTTCCCGTTAGTAGCGGAGAGAGTCCCGTTTTTGTCCACGCGGATAAGCCCGAAAGAGCACAAAGATTACCAGGTAATCAAGCAAACGGTGCTGGACGAGCTCAGACTTTCAGCCGGGGAATATCTAAAAAGATTTTTGGGGACAGGCAAGCGTGCGAACGAAGGGTGGAGACCTTTTTCGACACGTTTAGAGAGCTACCTCCACTTTTACCTTGAGGCAAGACGGGTGTCGACATTCGAGGGCCTGGTCAAGCTTTTGGTGGCCGACCAATTAAAGAAAAATTTGTCGGAGGAGGCCTTGCGATATGTGACACTCCAAGAAGGTAGAGCATGGATGAGCGCCCCAGAGATATCCGCGTTGCTGCGAACGTTTGAAGAAGCACAGGGGACGAACAGCGCCGCGAGGCGGGCGAAGCAAAGCGTGGCGGAGTCGAAAAGCGCGAGCTGGGCTAGATCCGACGAAGAGACAATGAAGGGCCGCGGGGCTGGGAAAAACCGTATCGTGGAGGGGAAACCAAAGCCCAGGGCCTGCTACAGTTGCGGCACCAGAAATGGAATTGCCCGCAGCGTCAGAAACAGCCGACGGAAGTGCTTCCCAACAGTAAAGCAGACAGCTTGGCGGCGCGTGTTTCGATTGAAGGTCCCCCAACCGCACACAGTGATTTAATCCCAGTATCGCTCGACTGCAAAGACAAACATATAAGAGCAGTGCTGGACACAGGTGCGGAAATTACAGTAGTCCGTGAGAGCGTGGTCCCGCCAGAGTTGGTGGAACCGCATGGGATGGTCAACCTGACTTCGGCGTTCGGGGAGAAAGTACAGGCAGAGCTCGCAGTTATTCCACTGACTATGTCGCGCGAGCGTGGAGTTTTTTCCGACGTTAGGGAACCAGTCCCGGTGTTGTGCGCGTTAATGGACCGTCTAACGGCACGAACAGATGGCCTACTTTCCGAAGAAGCATGGAAACTACTACACGAGGAGAGCACCCTCGAAGGGGTAGTGAAGGGTACCTCAGAAGTGGGCGGCGCTCGGCCAGAGTTAGAAGTGGGCGGCGCTCGGCCAGAGTTCGAAAGCGAGCCTCAGCACGCCGAGGCCGTAGGGCGTCAGGACGAGGTGTACACTCGTGTAAAATTGGTAGAGCGACACGCGACCGAGGAGGTGTTGATCAGCGAGATAGCTGTAGCTAGCCGCGATGAAGGGGATCAGCGGGATTACGGCGTGTTGCCTAACGAAGCCCCGAGCGTCGGCTTGAAGGAGAGGTCCGCGTCAGATGAGTTTCGCGAGAAACAACGGGGAGACCCGACTTTACAGGAAGCGTGGAGAGGAGCGGCGACAGGAAACGACAATATGCTAGTAATCGATGGGTTATTTTATCATAAGGATAAGGTGTTGTGGCAATCGGTAACGCGGCTGGTACTGCCGGAATGCCGCAGAGGAGAAGTTTTGCAACTGGCGCACGAGTCAAGCTGGGCCGGGCATTTCGGTTGCCGTAAAACGTGCTCTAGGATCAAGTACAGTTTTTATTGGCCAGGCGTAGGAGACGACGTACGACAGCACTGCAACAGTTGTCATGGTTGCCAGGCGAGGGCAGACTGGTGTCGCGGGGACAGCGTCCCGATCGAACCCCTTACGAGACCAAGATATCCGTTTCAGCAGGTTAACGTGGGCGTTATTGGACCGCTGGAGCCAGTATCAGGCCGGGGCCATAAGTACTGTTTACGCGTCATCGACTTATGCACGCGCTGGCCCGAGGTGGTGTGTTTGCGTTCATTAAGCGATAGGGCAACCTGCGATGCACTACTGGCAGTATTTAGTAGAACAGGCATACCCGAGGTTATAGCGTTCGACTGCGGCACTAACTTGACAGCGGCACTGACAAGAGAGTTTTTGACGAAACTTGGTTGCTCCCCTCGATTTTCCACGCCGGGGCACCGTGAGAGCAATGGGGCGGTCGAGCGATGGAACAGGACCTTTAAGAGCATGCTATATCACATAATAGAGAAGGAGGGTAGAAATTGGGATCAATTTGTGCCTTTCTTGCTGTGGGGGTACAGGGAAGTCCCACACGATACGACCACAGTAGCGCCTTTTGAGATGCTGTATGGGAGGCAACCAACGGGTCCGTTAAGTGTACTTAAGAGGGCTTGGACGGGGGAAACTGCAGTGCCAGGAGAGTTGGGGCCGTCGCCAGCGGCGTACATGGAAGAATTACGAGGGCGGCTGAGGCGCGCGGCACAGGTTGCGGAAATGGTCAGCTCGAAATCGCAAAACACCTACGTTGCGCAATTCAACAAAGGGCGAAGGCAAAAAAGTTTAACGTCGGTGATTTGGTTCTGGTGTTTGATGATCAACGACCAGGGAAAATGTTTCCGAAATGGGAAGGGCCAGGCAGTGCCACCGAGAGATACCGCGAGCATTCATACTTCGTGCAGATGCCAGTAGGTAACCGGAAACTGGTGCACGCGAATAAGCTGCGCTCATATCAGTCCAGGGTTATGTCAGTAGGAGTAATGTTCGAGGAGAACGGTGATTTCGGCGAAGTAGAGTGCGCCCCACAGCCAGGGGCAATGCGTAGTGAAGAAGTTTTTCCGTCGCGCGATATGGTAGCCCATTTAGAACGGGAACGCGGGGTGATCTGCAAAGTGTTCAAGAGGCATGTGGAGCAGTTTCACGGGGGGGCCGACGGTAGCGGCAGTAAGGCCACACGAGATAAGGTTGCAAGACGGGTTCGTCCGCAGAAGCCCGCATCCGTACAGGGTACCCAAAAGCTTACAGGCCGAGGTGGGGAGGCAGATAGACGAGCTGCTCGAATTCGGGTTGATCTTTCCGTGCGAGAGCCCGCATGCCCATCCGCTGGTGTGCGTTCCGAAGAAAGACGGCAGCATGCGACTCTGTGTCGATTTTCGGGCATTAAACGCGGGGACGGTGGCGGACGCATACCCAATGGCCCTTCAGCAAGAACTCATAATGAGCGTAGGGAAAGCGAAGTATATAACGCTGCTCGACCTGCGAAGAGGTTGTTGGCAGGTACCACTCGAGTCTTCTTCGCGCCTGCTCACAGCGTTTGCGTGTCATCGCGGACAGTTTGCCTGGACGGTAATGCCCTTTGGGCTTAAAAACGCTGCTCAGACATTTCATTGCAATGAACGAACTGCTAAGACCACACAGTGGATACTGCTGTGCATACCTGTATGATATAGCCGTTTTTAGCGAAACGCTCGAAGAGCACGCGAAACACCTGGGGCAGGTGTTTGAGACCCTAAAGCGGGTTAACCTGAACGTCAAGAGGAAGTGCCAGATAGCTCGTCCATCGATCCGGTATTTGTGACATGTGGTATGCTCGGGACGGCATGCACCTGACCCTGAGAAGCTTGCAGTGATCAAAGGTTTAAAGGCGCCGGAGACTAAAAGAGAACTACGCAGTGTACTGGGCCTGTGTGGCTACTACCGAAGCTATATGAAAGATTACGCAGAGGTAGTGAGGCCCCTGACAGAGCTAACGGGGAAGCGAATCCCGAACCGAATTCCGCGGTTTGCGGAAGCTGAAAGGGCGTTTCAGCGGGTTAAGATCACACTGTGTGAAGCAGCAGCATTATCGACCCCAGATCCCGAGAGGCCGCATTGGCTGTTTACAGACGCGTCCGCGGTCGCGGCTGGAGTCTGCCTGTCGCAACGTGCGGACGATGGTGCCGAGATGCCGATCGCATTTGCGAGCCACAAGGTCTCTCCAACTCAAACGCGCTGGTCGACTATTGAGCGAGAGGCCTTTGCAGTCATCTGGGGTCTGAAAAGGTTTGATTTCTGGCTCTTCGGCGCACAGGTTACCGTGGTGTCAGACCACAACCCACTAGCTTTTCTCACCCAGGGCACTCTTCCTGGGGCTAAGCTTACCCGTTGGGCCTTGGCGCTCCAGCGGTATCATGTAGTGGTGCAGCACAGGAAAGGCGTCGAGCATGGTACAGCAGGTGCGCTTTCGAGGGTGCCTAATGAGTGCTGGGGAATCGGCAGCGGTGCTCCGGGGGTCGAGACACTAGAGGACTAGGCGCATGGTGGACACTCAAGAGTGACGTGCGCGAACCTGTGAACAATTGAACAGCACCGCGCGTTGAAAGGTCTATGTGCCTCAGTGAAGTGTATTGTTTCTCTTGTGCGTGTGTGTAGCATGCAGGAGTTATTAGTATTTGGTTGAATTTGAACAGCACCATGTGCGGAAGGGTGTCTGTGTGTTTCAGTGAAGTGTTTTTTTGGTGTATATGTACGACTGTAGGCATGTAGACTTGCCTGCTTCATAGATTGTACTTGTGTACACAGTGACCTCGTGTCGGTTTTTTTTCCTATTTTTTTGCTATGTGGTGGCGTCCGTTTGGTGGGGCCCCAAGGGTTAAGCAGAGAAAGTATTGCACGCGTTGCAGAAATGTCTCTGGCGTTCAAGAACTGGGAAGTGTGGCCACAGAATCGGGGACGTGCGGCACCATACCTTTAGGTTGTTATTCGCGTAGCTGCATTTGAGCGCTTGCGCGAATCTTGGAAAAGGCGTGTAAGGTCTGGCGGTGCAGGCCATGGAAGCGAGTCTTCTCGGTCTCAAAAGGGCGCGCTTCCCAAAAAGCCGATTCTCAGGAGACGATAATCTCGGCGTAAGCGCGCCCCTTCTGGCAAGAATAACGCGGTCAGTCGTGGCTTCTAGCAACCCGCTAAATGGTCCCCGGACTGCGGAATGCCGGCGGGTGACGTGAGGACAGTGCATAGCCACCCATCCGTCAGGTTTAGAGTCCGCGTGACGGCTGTCATGCTGGACAGCGTAGTCATCCCGCGGTAATGGAGGGGGCCCGCAGCCGAACGGCGCCACCATTGTGTGCGTTCGCACAGTTCGCGGAACGTTGTGTGCAGGCCGGTCCGTTCGTCTCTCTCTTTCCGACAGAGCAGTCGAGTGCGGGAAGAACAGAGGGAGAGGAGAGGACGGCAACAAGTGTGTTGTCTGTCCAATAAACGGACTAAATTGCTTTGGTTGGCCGTGAGGAGAATCGGGAGGGGCAACCGAGGTATTAAAACCTGGCTTCCGAGTCCTCGCGGCTGTTCTGGTCGCAGCAAAGAGTGCTCTGCACTATCGGCTCTGCCGAGGCAACATGCGACGGTTCCGACGGTCAAGTCTTGTAAATATGTACATAAGTTTGTGTATATAAAGCCGAGTTGTTGTAACGTTTGAAATGTGCTGGCCTCCATCCCCGAACAAGCAGCAGCAGCCACGACAAAACAAGACGGACACCGAGAAGAAACCAACCTTCCACTCCCTTCTGTAGCAACAGCCGCTACGCAGCTGGGAGAGCTCTGCTCAAGGGAACAGAGGGAGTGGGTAGAAGGTTGAGTTTTACTTGCAGTCTTTCCTGGGTAACGCATCAGCGTGAAATGCAGTATGTCGCATTTCGCGCCGGTTGCCATCGGGATTTGCCGACGGATGCTTGTCGCACTTGGACTATAAGAGCTCGAGTTATGCTAACGTAGCGCCACTGTGCCGAAAATTCGCGCACGTCAATGCTTTATTGGAGTATATTGGGCCTTTCATGATGGGCTCGCTGCCGTTTTGCTAGCGCCACATATACCGAGTTTGGTGTTACGTGACGTCAATGAATGATGAAAATATATGACTGCTGCAAACGTGATAATCCTGACACGCGTGTCATGTAAAAACATGACAACATACCACACTCAAAGCGTGCTCGCAGTCGTTTCGCTAGCTCGACATATACTAAATTCGGTATCACGTGACCTTAATAGATGACAAAGGTAAATGACACATCCAAACATGAAAATCATGACACGGAAGTCATGTACGGCATCAATTACCTCCACCTCGTAACGTTGTCTGATTTTAAAGTGACATATCAATATTTTTTCATGGGGCTGATGCCACTCCGACGCTGTTTTTTTTTCTGCGCATCCCACGTCTCTCTCCAAGACCACCCTTAATTGGTTAGACGCCGTAGGATTCTTTGTGCTCAAACTGGCAGCCACACCACTGCAGACACTGCATATGTCCTGTACAGAAAGTGGACAAAGAGTGCGTTGAGGAACTTTATTCGGATCAATAAGGCGGCGCCACCAGAAGCGCATGGGGGCAAAGCTAATATTTTTGTTGGTCGCTACCAGGCGCGCTATCACAGGAGAGAAGGTGGCTCCTCGCCAGCAGGACGTGAGCACGTCACAGCAATTTGGTACTTTTACAGCGAAAGACGTTCACAACGGCTGCGGGGTAGTTCTTCGCGTCCACTGGTGTCCGTAATCGCTATCAAATAGCTGAAAAAAGTAAATTAGGAAGAAAAGGCTATAGCAATGTCAGCCATCTTATTGACTTTTAACATATACTAATAATTAGCACCTCCAACATCGGTAAAGTTCGATGCCCTCAGCATCGAATCAAGATGAAGCAATGGCGCAAACCTGACGACAGATACAACCAATGGTGTCTGTTATTATTTGTTCCCTCCCCCCTTTCCACCTAGCGATCAGAACAGCTGCTGCATAAAAAAGCCCTGGCCTCCACCTCCCCGAAGAAGAATCTCCAGGAAACTTGAATGCGGTTTTTGCGCCAAGAGATTTACCGTTGCCGTGAGACATTTGTCTTCACCGACTTCTGCCATCGCCTTTACAGGAGCCCAGCCAGCGAACGGTCGAGAGTGAGGCCCGAGCGGACGGGACAGTAGGGCGCATGGAGGAGAGAGTGAGCTGCGAGAGACGGAGCGGAGAAGCACTGCGAACACTCTCTCCTACACTTTCTCACACCACATGCTCCAGTTGGTAGGGGCGAGGATGAGCACGCGTGCGTGCAGCTGTTGCTATTGAAGAGGGAGAGGCAACACCTGGCGGCGCCCTGACACCACCGCAACAACACCAGAAGCCTGACATAGCCCGACTAATGAATGCTTTCGCAGATAAAAACTCCTAGCGTATTCAGAGTGAATGATGATGAGTAAAGCGAAGCGTCCGTCCACCCGGTGCGTTCTCTAGTGTGATAGGAGTGGACGGACGGACAGGCAGACAGACGCACTGATTGACGTATGCACAGACAGACGCATGCACATATGGACGTACGTGCGTATGGACAGATGGATGCATGCACAGATGGACGGACGAACGAACAGACAGAAGGACTGACGCACGCATGGATGGACGAAAGCATATACCAGGACAGATGGATGGATGCACACACGCATGGATGGATGCATGCACGGTCGGGGGTATGCATGAATGGACGCAGGATGAAAGGACGACCGACCATCTGATGCTATAAGGAGCTTCATCTTTAACAGAGAGGTGCTGCTTGCCGCCTCGCATCGCCGTCATAGGCGTACGTGTATCGGCTTAGTTGGCAGTTCACGGCTGCAGCTTTTCGTGAGGAGCTTCCGCAACACCTCTTCGCTAAGATTGTTACTACGCGTCCGTCCCATTCGGCGTGTTTTCACTGGGAGAATTTTACCTTGAAGTGGCGACCTTAGCTCAAGCATCCACAACCAAATAATACTGCGTCATAACAGCCAACTATAGCAATATAGCTCGGTGACAAGCGTCTGGCTCGACTGGCTATCATTGTAGACGTGATGCAACAAACGTAGACTAAAGATAATGAGAATCACACAGAACAATTAGGCGACTGGCTATAACACCGCGTTCCATTTGCCCCGGTAAAAAATGCGGCCATGCTACTGAAAATACATCAAACTCTCGGCGCCGAAGCTTCTTTAAGTGTTGGTCGTGCGTCTCCTGTATGTAGTAGATGCCTCTCGTTTTGGTCCTTGGAACGTCCGCTGGATGGCGGTACTTGTATATGGTGAATATATTATGAAAAGATACGAGATGGCGGTGCTTGGAGTGTTCATTAAATGGACGGACGGACGGGTGGACAAACGGATGGACGGACAGACGAACGTGCACACAGACGGATGGACAGACAGAGAGATGAAGGACAGACGGACGGGCGGATGGATGGAAGGACAGGCAGATTACAGAAAGACGGACGGATGGATGGACGAACTGCCAGACAGACAGGCACACAGACAGACGGATGGATGGACAGACGGATGGATAGACGGACGGACAGACAGGTGGAAAAACGGATGGCCACAGCCAGCGCATGATACCGGTTTCCTGATAAAACCTTTCGAAACTTCGCCCCAGTCATCTTGATCTTTCACTGCGTGAATATGTTGTGGCTTTTTGCGTTTCCCTCCACTCTGTATACCACAGGGGACTGGCGAAACGCTGGACAAATACGGAGACAATAACGGACTATTATTTTTGCGCTCATAATCTTATGCACCATTTTGAGAAAAGCATGTTGATTCTTGACTAGTTAATTTTGTGATGATAGCTAGGCTAACGTTATCACAGCCAAACTTTTTTTCGGGGCAACCTAGGTGTCGTGAATAATACCCACGACTTTCTAAAAGCCAGGCCATTACCTCAACACGAGCGTTTGTCGTAATGCTTGTCACATGCTCGTTAAGAAATAAACTGCAACAATATTACAAAAAATGGCGCGCTTTCGGATTACCGCTAGTGGCCAGCTTGTGCCGAAACGCTATGCCGTTTTCCTGGATGGCAAGAAGTGTACCTTCTTTTTCTATTGGTTGCTTTTACGTCTAAGTTTCAGCTCACCCATCGTACATCTGTTCCTTAACCCACGAAACAATTAGAAGACACAAGGTTTAAACTGTGGTCCATACGGATGGGCAAGGGGTTTGTACCACCTTAGTTTCAGGAACTTCGTTTTGCAACTTGCCACTTAGAACCAAATGGTCCGTTAAATATTAGGGTCACCTAGAGCTTCAGTAACCCCCCAAGAAGCCCATGAATCAACTTAAGAATTATAGTGCGCACTTGACGTGCAGCTGGGCGTACGTATTTACCCGCGTACATTTACTTTCACGTGTTACTTCATGATCTCCCCTAATGTTAACACTAGTGTATTTCCTGAGAACCCCGCAATATTACAATGCATATAAACTAACTATGAATTGACAAGTGATGCTTATTAACTGCAATGAAATACTACTCTCCCTTATGTCTATCGTAGCCACCACTGCGGGAATGTCACGAGGGCTGTAGATGTTTTTTGTATCAGTCATTTTGAAGTTGCCGAGAATCACTTATTAGGACTTTTACACTCAGGAAGTGTTGCTCTGTTTAGCCGATTAAGCACATGTATCGCGAAGGACGGCAATACTTCGTGAACTATGTGTATACGGTACATAAACCCCTACAGAAACCCAAACACCACGCGGCCGCGAAACATTGCAGAAGCTAGACGGTGTTGCAACAGTTCAGTGCTTTGAAAATGACAGAATCCTTGTTAAACTTTTGTGCACGTGGCCACATGCCGCTTTATTGCCGTCGTCGCCAGCAAGATCAACGACGAGGCTATGCTGATGTAGCGGAAGTTGATGCCGGTATGGTATGGTATGGGGAACTTTACTGAAGCCCTAAGGATCAGTCTAGGACTGATGCTGGTTGCTCCTACGTCGGGACAGAGAGGCCAAGCCCCTCTGCCGCCACACGGGCCCTCTGGACAGCCCTGGGCTCGTCCGTTAGTGCGTCACTGTGCAGAATTCGCTACCACCATTGTTCACCGTGAGAAGCCGCACCGGCCATTTCCGAGCAGCGCCAGAGCACGTGTTCAAAATTGAGTAAGCCCCCACACTCACTACAATAAATCGTAATCCCGCAGTCCGGGTTCATTTTATTCATGACGACCGGGTTGGGTACGTCCGCGTCTGCAGAAGTATTGATGTAAATGCCTGTGCCCTGTTAAGTCGAGAATGTGACAAGGGGAATTACCTGCGCTATAAGTAATAATGTTTGCTTATATCGCTGTACGTCAACAGCTGGTCCCTAAACTCCGGAACGGGAGCTTCAGCCACCTCAGGGATTGCACGGCACACTAATACTCGTGCCTCCCTGTGCACCATCTCGTCGAGATTACGTGGGGCTTCCTCCACTGACGCCGTGTGCGCTGGAAACCAAGTAAGGGTATGCGGATTGATGTCCTTACCCTGCGGCAGTCTGTAAGCCGGTGCGCTAATAATCACCCACGAGAAGGCCATAATTGCAGAGCGAGAGTCACTAAACACTAAAACTCTTTCGGAATAAATGAGTGCTAGGGCAATTGCCACCTGCTCAGTGGCCCTATAAACGGAAGTGGCATTTCGGCATATATGCTATAAATGGAAGCGGCATTTCGAACGCTACCTTCCCCATCTACCACCACCACCGAGTGAGCATCTTTCCCGTTAATCCATGCTGCGTCAACAAGCGCAGACTCTTCCTCCTGATCCGTTGCCTCGCGCAACAAAGCCCTAGCTCTCGCCATTCGCCTCCCTACGTTATGCACAGGGTGCACATTTCGCGGAAACGGATGGACCATAATTTTAGCCCTGATGTTCGTGGTTAACTCGTATAGGCGCGCACCATCACGAGTCGCCATCGATTCTCCTATTGACTGTAAGATATACCTACCAGCTGGCGTACCCAGCAACCGCTCTTTCTGTGCTATTCGCAATGAATGGATGGATGGATGGATATCTGTACCCTTTAGATCGGGCGGTGGCTAGCACCACCAAGCCGTAATACTTAAGGAACCAAAAACTAGATTTATTTTTTTCCTTAAATAGTGAGATTGAGGATTCGTACTTTGCAGCGAAGGGTTCACTTTTCACTCGTGCCTTGACTTTAGCCACCAATCAGACAACCTCCTTCTAGTTAATTCTACCCGCTTAAACTCTATTTTGCCCTCACTGTCCCTAAACCCAAGTGCTTTGAAAAACTCTGCGCCATCAACCTGAACTACATGGTGAAGCCCTTTACAGAACATTATCAAGTGTTCGGCAGTTTCTTCTTCCTCTCCACACGCACTGCATACCGTGTATTTGGTCCGTGTATTTGACCCTTCGTATTTGGTCCGATATGTCTTTGTTCGCAATACTCCCGTCCTGGCCTCAAACAGTAGAGAACTACCCAGAGTATTATCATAGATACCTTCCTTGGCTATTTCCTGCTTAAAAGTTCGATAGATCTCTAGTGCGGCAATGCACACAGACGGTCGCGCCACGTAGCGGCCGGCAAGAGCAAAATCTCAGTGGTGATCAGTTGAGGAGTGGAGCCAGGCGGGGTTCTCATTTCTTACCAACTTTCATGCACGTGATGGCAAAAAAATGTAAAGGAACGGGATGCGTTGCGTGCCTCAGTGCACGAACAGAACGGCGAAGGATGACATAAGCCTTCATTCGTTTCCGCTGGACGTGCGACTGAAGAAGGAGTGGGTGGTGAAGCTCCGTATAGGGAAGCCTGTAACGCCGCCAATGAAGGTTTGCAGCGCACATTTTGTCACCGAAGACTTCTTCTGGAGCAGCATTGGTAAGCAAAATGCTAATTGTGGACATTTTTCACGAAAGCATAAAGATCACGCTCTAACAATATTGTTGAAATGAACGGCGCCGTCGATGCGGGACGATGGACGTAAACACCGCAACACTTGATTGTTGCTTTTGGAGAGTTGGGAAACTAGTGCCTGGGCGTCTGTCGCCCGCATAAAATGAAGGGAGGGGTAATTTTAGCATTCTATCGATCTTTTCAACAGACCGTAATGCGCGACTGCACTTTGAAGTGTCTTTCTTTCCTCGCGGGCTCTTTCATTGCGATCAGGGCCAATCCGGATCGGATTTCGTAATCAACACAGACCGCTGTTACATGGCAAAAACCTGTCCGGATCATGTTTGGTGCAGACGTGAACAAAACCGCGATCATATCCATCCCAATCACACTTAATCGCAAGTGGCATTGTAGGGGCGATTGATCTGGACCAAGCCCGATGCAAATCGGCCCTGATCGCGAGAAGAGTTTATTGTGACACAGGCTTTGCTTTTTAGTGCGATAGCTTTGCGACTGGTTTTTAAGTCTTATTAGTGTGCATTAGCAGTCTGGTTTAACCAACAAAACAGATTAATTTTTAATTACACCTATGGCCGATGCATCGTTATTGCTTGGCTACCATGCATGCATTGAATGCTCGTTTAACAGTAAGGTATTCGAAATGTGCTTTTCTGTAATGCACTAAATAAATTGTTGTTGTGGCACATGAAAATTCAAGATTTCATTTCAATCCTCATTTTATGTAGATCCCAAATCGTGGACGCCTAATCGAAGACGACTGAAGAAGACTGCTGTGCCTTCGAGGAGCTTGCCCATAAGAACACATGAAAGAGAAGACCTGGCAAGGATTCAGGAAGCAGCAGCGCGAGATGCCCGTGTCTCTGCTAGACATGAGCATGGTATGTTTGTTATTATTAACATTTATTATGATACGCCACACAGGCCATACAACAAAGAAACCTTGGAAGGCTGTGGAATCGACCATAAGTGGGTCGCACTGTGGTATATTGTTTATTAGTCGGCATTTGTTCTGCTAGATTAGAAAAGATAGTAAGCCCGTAGATAGTCATATTTGAAAGGTTTTTCAGCGCGCGAACACAGCTGAAAAGGGACAGGACAGGGTCCACGAGGCTGAAGAGTTTACGACACTTCTTTTGTTTAGCTGCTGTGCGATCGTTCCCGAGAAGTTGCATTTGCAGGGCTTGACGGTACAGGCGAGCCTGCCGAAGCCATTCCGAGCGTAGAATCTTGGATACTCTTAAACCATTGCCAACAGAGAGAGTGAGGCCACCAAACAATGTTTTGATTCGGGAAGTATCTTTATCCGGATGCAATACGCCAGAGATCGTGTTCAGCAAACCACCACACTGATTAAACTGACAAGAACGGCTCGTAGAAGAGTAGATATAGATGCCCGATGTACTAGAAATGTAACTAAAATGTAAGATAGTCAGTTGTGTAATGTCAAACCAATTCAGTTCTGTTCTGTAAGCGCTGCAAGCTATTTAGGCACTACTGGCTGTCAGCGATCTCTACACTATCCATAGGCAAAGGTTTCACCTCTCCTAGATTTCTTCGGATACTAATTTCTTCCGCGACTACCATGATGTAGCAGACACTGCAAAACAATGCTACCCGACATTTAGGCTACCACTGAATTATGCGTCATGGAAGTGCTAAGAATGCACACAACGAAACTCATGAAAAGTGTCATGAGTGCATGACACCAATATTAGCAATTGGTTGAAACGTGCACTCACCACTTCGAAAAACAAAGGCACAAAGAAGACACACACAGAGCGCGTTTTTGTGTCTTTGTTTCTTCTTATGTAGAGTTCGCACTGCCTTTGTGTCTCTGTTTGTCTTTGTGTTGAGTCTGTGTCTTGCAATCACATTTGAAAGAAACTTGAAAGTGCCTAAGTCTTCAAAAAAATGCAACAGCTGGCTGCAGAAATGCATGGTTGACGAACCGTAAACGAGCCAGACTGATTGGCAGCCAAAACTTATCGTTCTGACTATTTGACATGAAAGAGCTGCTGTGCAGTTTCGAGTGCATGTTGTAAAAAGTCTGCAGCAAAAAAAAAAAACTAACAAGGCATAGAAAGTGGCTTGTGACAATGTCCAAATGGCATTTTTTTGTGCTCCAGCTCAAGCAGTGAATAAATGACAGGACAGGAAGTGAGAGCTTTCAATTACACTCCTTAACTTTCCGAAAATTAGCTTCTTTGCAGTGATTTCATGTAGTCACAAGATGTAATAATGCCAGACGTATGTCGGCAAAACATAAGGAGCTCACTCACGCTCGGCAAATACATTTTGCCTTTAGGGCTCATTTTGCCTCACGCTTACAAAACATTTTCTCAATCGGACTCAAATTGACTAAATTACTTACCCCGACTCACTCATACACAGACTCACCACTTCGAGTTTGAGCGAGTTAACTTGTGAATTTGCCAACCTTTAATGCCAGATAATATCTTGAAATTCAGGACATAACAGGGCTAATTTAAAGCATTATTCCCATGGCTAGACTACATCACTGTAAACAAGAATAAAAATGTGCTGGTCAGTAGAGCTGCTTGAACTCATCTGGGGCTAGAAAATGTAAACCAATCTGCAACTATTCAAAGTATACCCATGTCGTGCTATGGCCAAGATAAAGCAGTTTTCAATCACTCTTTAATATAAACTGCCTCAGGCTTGCATGTTCAACATATGGTAAGTACACTCTGAGCTGTCACTGTGCCTGTATACTCTTTTGTAATGCAGAATGTTTACGAATTCTTCCATTTTACTTTTGTGCAGGATCAGCTCCTCAAGGAACATGTTGGGAGCCTGCTCAACCTGTGCGTGTGTCACCTTGTGAAGAGAACCCTGATGAAGCCCTTTGTGATGTAAGGGCTCAATCATATGCTGTAATATATAGTGCTATTGTAGTTATATGCATCCAGGGTGAACACTTGGAAACTAAAACAAGAATTTATACTAACCACAGAGAACAACTTCATGTCGATAGCTTGAAGCACGTATCCCTCAAAGCATTGTTACGCTCTCTGGGAACTTTTTTACCACCATAAGCCGTACACTAATCTAACCTTCAATATTTGCACGATTAATAGCTGGCAGGACGAGCGCGGGGAATGAAGTGAGCTACACGAGCTAGTATGCAAGGTATGCACAGGGTAAAAGTACAAAACGGCTCAAGGAATGCATATCAACTTATGCACTATCATCGAATATAAAGTGAAAACTTCTACTAATTTTCAGAGACGCTTCAGGAAAAAAATATGCCACATTTCACCTTTTGCAAACATTCGTACTCTTGTTTCAAAATATGGTTGTTGCAGCATGTACCTTGAATTTTCTTATATTTTGCATCGTAGTCGAAAATCTTAACATGCCACTTTATCACAGAAACAATGAGTCAAGCTGCTGACAAGATAATTAGGGAGTGAAAGGCCAGAACACTGATACAGTCGAACCCATTTATAAAAGGCACTAATGTACGAAACAATTGAATACAAGAGACACTTGTGTGCGTAGATTTAAATAGGGGTTCATAAGAAAATGCTTACGTGGTGCCCTGCTCATAAGAGGCATCTCATGTCCATGACAAGAATTGCTCCCCGGTGTATGCGTCTTATAAAAGGGTTCAACCGTATGCACAAATTGATATAAACAGTATAAGATCATGGCATCACACTATGGCACGCATCAGCAGTCGTTAGGCAACTGTGTATACATGTGATACTATGAAGCATTTAAAAACAATTACAAAGCCAAACGAGCTATATAATTGCTTTTTATAACAATGAAGTCATAGCAAGTTAAATCATTTTGACGTCATTTCTTCAAAGAACTACAAGATTCTCAGCACTCTTGCATTGGCTTGAATCTGTCTTTATGGGAAATCTTTCTTGCGTGCAGGTACAAGAGCAGGGCCAGAAAACTGCATCAAATCCATGTGCTAGTGGTGCAACAGCTACAGCTGTATCAACAGTAGAGGTTGCAGAAGCCCTTCTTCAGCTATCACAGTGCATGAAGGATGGACCAGACATCATGTGCACACAAGACACAGGCATCCAGGTCGATGTAGACTCCATCATAGGGAAGTAGTTCAGGCTTGTAGATATGCTGACATCAGATAATACTGTGCTTGCTTTTACTGGCGTGTCATCAATGACTTTGCTTGTAGCCATCAGTAATGAAGTGAGCAGGATTGAACACGCAGTAGCTGAAATGTCTACTCTTGAACGAGTCATTCTCGTTCTTGTGCGATTGAAAACTTGCTTACCTTTTGTGTGTATGGCACCACTATTTGCTGTGATTCGCACAACCATCTCTCGCCACTTCTACGGCACACCGTGTAACCTTGCAGCGGTACTGAAATGTGCAATTCTAAGGCCAAACAAACAAGTAATTGCAAGCAATCTGCCTCAATGCTTTGAAGAATATAAAGAGGTACGTGTTGTGCTAGACTGCACAGAGGTTGCAGTACAAAAATCACACTGTGCTTCTTGTAGAATTTTAACATACTCTCATTACAAAGGTACACACAGCAAACCTTCTTGTTGGCGTCTCACCTGCTGGCTTAATTACTTTTGTGAGCAGTGGTTTCGGAGGCCTAGCGTCGGACTGGACTTGCGTAGAGAAATCAGGAGTTCTAGAAAAACTCGACAGTTTTGAAGATGATGTCATGGTTGACAAAGGCTTCAACTTGGGCTCGCCATGCGAAAACCTTGGGCTGGAGGTTGTGCAGCCTCCTTTTCTTCGTGGAAAACTGCAGTTCACGGTGAAAGATTCAGAAAAGACTCTAAAAATAGCCAGGGCACGTGTGCACGTTGAGCGGATGAAAGTTTTTAAAAATCCAGAGGATGAAAGTTTTTAAAGTTCTGAAGGAACCTGTACCTTGGGAAGTCGTCGGCGCCCTTTATGAAATATTTATTGTGATTGGTGGAATTGTAAATCTCTCCTCCCCTATTCTCTCTGAGAAAAGGTTCGAGTGATATTATGGAACTTGTGTTCGCAATGAAATGTAGTAGAACTTATTATGCAGGTAGTCAGAAACTGAGGTCAATGAGGAAGCTAAAGAAGCTCAGCGCCACAACATGAGGGATAACACACCATTGTGCGATGTAAAGACTATTGAGTTAATCGACCGACACACAGGGTTCCTTGGGCAATCACCTAAGAAGACTTGAAAAAGAAAGCCATTTTCTTTTTCTTCTATATCGATGCACAGTTGTACACCCCGCCCCCCAGGACACGTGCGTATGTGAAGAGAGTTATTTTAACTGCATTTCCGAGCTGAGGAAGTTATTTTCGATGTACTTCTAAGCATATGCATAGCTGTGTGGTAGAACACCGGCTAGCCACGCAAATGGCCTGAGCTCAATACTCACTCCGACCCGGAAATTCGTTACTTATTTTATTCGCATATGTCCCGATTTTTCAATCATGGACAAGATGATTGTTCATTCACAACCAACGATCCCGACGCCGGAATTTCTGTGAAACGAGCTCTTCAATGCTACCGCATTATTATTCGCAAACTCATTGATGCTTCCGACTGCTCACACCATGGCCGTGTATGGAGCACATGACGAGTGACATTACACATATCTTAAGGGCAGAGGGTAGGCCCATATTTCCCATGTATTCTAAGGCTTCAGTAGCATGGATTTCTTCTTTACTGCATGTAAAGTGTTTGGGTTTGTTTCATTTTGTGCATTAGCATGTTCTTGCAGTGGAACTAAATGGTAATAATCTATCCACTGTTGATATTTTTCACATTTGTTTAGCGAAGCATATACATTTCGTCATTACCTCATTATAGTTCGGTAGCTTCGTATTGATGTTTGGTTTATTTGAGGAAGAATTGATCTTCTGTCTTAAATTGGAAGTATTTCTTAGCGAACTGCAGGCTATCTGTCTCGCCGCCTAAGCCTGGATGCTATACCTCATGATCGCCTTCTTGCCTTGGGGTAGACCAAAATTAGTATGGAAGGATAAGAGCTGAATTCAGGAACAGCGCAACCTACAAGTAGTTACTTCGTAACTACGGAAGCGAAAAAACAAGGACAGAAAAGAGCCCAGCGCTCTTTTCTGTCCTTGTTTTTTCGCTTCCGTAGTTACGAAGTAACTACTTGTAGGTTGCGCTGTTCCTGAATTCAGTTATGTCATACCAACTTGCCCAAGCTTCCACGCTTCATAAGGATAAGAGGGTTTTGGGAATATAGGTGGCTGATCATGATATCAATAACGGGACAATCATGCCACGTACATCATCTAAGCCTTTCTTCAAGACACGTGTGGCCCATACCTGTTATCATGGGTCGCGGTTGACAGGTAATATGAGAAAGGTGATTGACAGTTTTATGTACCTAAGAATGGCGAGAACAAATATTGGTGATTCTTTGGGGCATTCAAACATTCTACCATAGTACCACACCAGGCCTCGAAACAGTTTTAGAAAAAGGCCCTGTGTGGCCATAATGCCAGTGCAGTGTCGATGGTGATGCCTGCTACCTAATTATATAAACCTAAATATTACCCATTTACTCTAATTATGCAGGCGTCATGTCGAGTTAACAGAATTTGGAGTTAGACGCCATCATCCAAAGTTGCTTTAGGTTGCACTAGCCAGGACTATTGTCCTCGCAAGCATAAGGGATACATATCAGTTAACCACTTCTGATGTTGGTAATATCCACATTGCTGTTGGAATTGTTACGGAACTCTTAACAACTGGTTTTATAAAACACAGGTGACTGTGCGTGCGTACAACATTTGTGCATATCTTTAGCATCATTTTGACTTGATTGCTTTCAATATGGTGCATTCTGCCAAGCTGATGCAGCGCCAATGCACCCTCGTGTGCTGTCGCAATCAGTCGCTGACGTATTTCTTCTTGTTGTTTGGTGGCCAGAATTGGCAGTGGTTTGGTCTGTACATGGCACAGTTCTTTGAGTTTACAGGCCTCATATAGTGCATTTGTCTTTGACTTGCCCCAGGCTTGTGTAACATCAGTAGACGTCAGCAGGTCCAAGTTCTGGATGTCAGTCCTATTAATAAAATTAAAGGAACCACAAATAACACTCAAGATAGCTTCTGCTACAATGCAGTGCTGAGAAATAGATTACTTGGGAAGCACGTGTCGAGCATGTTTTGCAAAGTCGCACGTGAAGGTTTACTGGTTGTTGGCCTGTGAAGGTTTACCTGTGATGTTGGCTCACTTTCTGAGACATGCACACAGTTATCTTGAACATTTTGTTGTGCACGTCAATATTTCCTGTTTTGAGAATTTATTTTGCTCTGTATCAATGAGTCTTTAGCAGTGATTCTGGCATAAACCAAACAGCATGGAGAGACCATAGTGAACCATGAAATTACTTTTTCACTCATTTGTAACTTAAGCTAGTTATACAAAATGTTTGTGTGCAGTCAGCCTTGAGCTACTTGATTGAGGAGAGGCAAATTGAAAAAAAAATGCTGGAAAAGGTTTTCGCACAAATATTTTTGGTGGTACAGCTTCTGGTACTACCATCAGAGTTCATGAACAATTTCTGTTGAGACAGTAGCCCCACTAATCAAACTAGAGGCACCAGAAGCATCAGTGCATTCGAATGCTGGCTGCTGCAGCATTAAAAGCCATAAGCTGAAAGTTGCGAAGGGAAAATTAGAACCACCTCTAATGTTTGTTTGTTTCTGAGTTTTGGACACCATGGATTCGAATAGCGTGAATGCTATGCCTGAGAGTGTGAGAAGGCCAGTTGCTGTAAGAGGCTATACTTGTGATAGCGACAGATCAGTATCATCATTTGATAGTGAGTGCAAATTCTTGCATGCCTTTTTGTAACCTGTTTGATTTTGACCACGTGACTACGTGCACTTGTAGATGTGTGTATCATGAATATATATTGTAGGGTGATGATAAATAAAAGCTGAACGCTGGCGCCTGTTCATGTTCATTCTTTCCAAGTCCCTGCCGAGTTTATAAGTACATACCAGTTTTACCTTCAAGTGTGAACCAAAGCGCCCAGCTACAAGTTTCATCACTGTAGAAAACATTGATGGAAGTTTAGATCGCGTTGTTTTGCTATCTGTATGCTTGGCTGGTGTTTTATACAATTGAATAAATGACAAAACTGCTCCTTGCCTGTTCACATGTAGCAACATTGCAATCATATGTTTGCAATGCTCAGAGTTTCCGGCCTTGCAGGAGCAGTGGCCCTACAGAAGAAAGTAGGCTATGCACATAAGCCACCTTTGTGAACATGGTAACACTTCTTCCAAATAAAGATTGCAATACCGCGTTAGTCACCTAGGCTCAGAAAGGAAAGCTGTTTCCAGATGGCGGATGGCAACTGTCAAACTTGGTTCACCATATCCTCACATGCACCATAACCACCCAAAATTTACATAAAAATGCTTTAATTGGGTCAGTTATAAAAGCATAAAATTTGTAAACTGATTTTAGGTATTCCTATGACTGCGGTTTTGTTTACAACAAAAATTTGGTTGCTTTGGGTAACGTTTCATTATTTAGGAGCGCCAAAATTATAGTGGGCTAAAATTCAGTTAGGAACACTGCTTGATCACTTGCATCATACACACAGTTTATCGCCGCTGTTTCATACTCCTGTTTCATACTCAACGGATTACCGGGAGCGCATTACAATAGGTTTTCACCATAACGTACACCGATTAATGCTTGGGTTTCGGCTATTCGCGGCGCTTGTTTTCTAACCCACGTAGGTTGTACGATAGTGCTCTCAACCCCACCCCAAGCATCTTGCTTTGTTTTCGTTGCTGAGGCAGGCGAAACAGAATAAGCAAATTTCATGGGCGGCATGCTGAAGCGCACGTCCTTCACCTCGCAGGCTCATTGCATATGAACGTAACAGGGCCCGCAGCTCCGCGCCATCGCTAGCTATCTAATCTCTATCTTATATCGTGCACTAACTACCTTCGATCATAATCCAATTTGCAAACGAGAACAGCGTGCTTTGTACTTTTTCTGGCCTACTCGGAAAACGCACACAGCCCTATCGTCGTTTTCAGATACTGTGCGGTAAGAAAAGCGCGTACGCACTTCTTGTTCGTGACGGCACGATGTCTAGCACGTACGCATTACTTATTGAACATGCTAGTCATTGATATTTACATAGTTTATGTGACGGTTCGGTGTAGACATATGCACAGCCACTGTGACCGCATAAAGCTCACGTAGTACGTACCTTGATGCGACTGTTCACGTCGAAAACGAGCTCCAGCTCATGAGGCTTCCCTCGAACATAGGACGTTTGCAGGCAGAGTCCTTGAATGGCAACGGCGTCAATGTTGCATGCTTTGACGCCACAACAAATAAGGTGGCCGGCGTTTAAGATCTCTTCACCCTCGATGAGACACCGAATCCTTTTTTCAGAAGCTTCGAGGTGTGCCATAATATTCGCTAGTAATAGCTGCTTTGTAAAAGGCAGCGGCATTTTACAGCCGTTCAGAATCAACTCTGAAAGAGACTACAAAAGGCCGGCCTGCTACGACACGCTACGTGCAGTGAACAGGTTGATCCTCTCTTGGTCCTCCATCTTGAATCACCACGTGCGCCACCTATAGTTTGTGTACATTGCGAATACGCTGAGCCTCGGCAATTTCATCAAACCCAGCCGCAGACACAGCTACGAACCCAGCCGCAACAACATATTATTGGACGTACTCACAGGCAAACCAAGCGCCGCATTAGCGGCCTTTCTCATTAAAGCTTGCAATTTGTCTTTCTCCCCTTTTTTCCAATTTAGCATAGCCTACGTACGAAAAATGGCACAAAATAAATGCATGAAGCAAGCGCATTGCACTTTCTTCTCCCAATCGTCTATGCCTGTTAGAGATCCTTCGGATAAGTCTTATGGCCTCCTGTGTCTTCGTGGTAATACGCGGAATAGTTATATTATTCGATCCGTTTGCTTCAATGACAAAACCAAGGACACTAATAGCATCTACTTTTGGTACCAATGACCCATTCCTAGTACGCACTGTTATGTAAGTGTCAACTTCCGGTACCCGATTCTTCGGCCTACGACACAACTTCTTGAATTAGAAGATTAACAACTCCGAATTTTCAGAGGAACACTTGAGTCCCATACGAGCCAAACAATTTTCCGTAAACGTTACCACTTCCGACAGCCTAGCCTCAAGCTCTTTGACATTACGACAGACACTCTATACTGTGACGTCGTCTGTGTAGATAGTATAGCCAATACCCTCGACAGTGTCTAGTACGTTAGCTAGCTTTGACATCGCCAGATTGAACAACATTGGCGAGAGTACGGATCCTCGTGTTGTACTCCGACAACCCACTTTGAAGACAGACTTGATCTCCTCCAACCTGAGACATGTCGTTCTATCCTCAAGGAAAACCTTAACAAAGAGAAAAGGCCATTGCCCCAGATTCATCTGACAGCCCCTGCAGAATGAAGGTGTGTCGGAGATTGTCGAAAGTTTTTTCAACATCAAGTCTAAGTAGTACCTTAGTATTTCTTGTCCGCCGATCAAGTAGGTGGTGCTTAATCCTAAGTATCGCATCTTCAGTCGAGAGGCCGGGATGAAAAGCTATCATCGAGTGCGAAAGACCCCATGGTCCTCAACATAACGAGTTAGCCTATTCAAAATGTCATTTTCAGCGACTTCCCCTTAACCCAATGTTAGCGAAATTGGTCTGAGATTTTCCAGCCCTACGCTCTCACCTGGTTTCGGTATGAGAACAGTAGTCACAAGTTTCCACTTTTCTGCGAAAGATCCTTCCTTCTGTCACACCTGTCCCGTTTATTAGGGAGGCGATCGCCGGGCTAATTCCAAGAGCCGAAGTATCGGCCCCCCGAACCGCACCACGAAAGCGTGGACAATTTAGAAGTGGTCCTTATTGGTGCGCCAGCGGACGCCGGCTGTGGCCCAAAGAACAAGACAGAGCCGAGAGTTGATAAACAAACAAAATTATATTCTCATTAACGGCAGATCAAAAACAATACACACGTATGCACACTCCACAATAGTTACATACAATACGTCACCAAACAGACAATGTACTACACAGTACAATCAACCACACTTGAAACAACGGACACAGACAACAATACGCACTACAATGCAGTCACATGCATTGAACAACCAAGACACTTAAAGACTAAAGAGATATAAAACCTATTCAGTCCAAAGTCCTTGGAACAAAAGTCTGAATGATACTCTTCCGAGAATCACTCACTCAAAGTCCAGCGTTGTTGTCGTTCCGCAGCTCTCGAAGTCTCTCTTCCAGGAAACCTCGCCGGAGTTTCTCTTCCAGGAAAACTCCGTCTTCAATAGGCCACTCTTCAAACTTCAACTTCTTCGCCGGAAATCCGTCGGCTTCACACACGCAGCTGTTGCCCGCGTCTTCGCTCGATAGCGGTAAACCCACGCTCTTGCCTGTAGCTCGAGCCGTCCCTACGGACCAAAAACTTCGCCGTCTATACGGCGGACTCTCTACGCACTCTGGCGCTCACTTCCGTCTCCTCCTGTTCTGTCACTACGGGCAGAACCTTCGCCGACTACACGGCGGAATTCCTACGCGCTCTGGCGTTAACTTCCGTCACCTCCTGATTTCTCGTCTCGGCTGCTCGGTTAAATACCTTGCGCGCGACTTTCCAGATCTTTCTCGTCATTTCGTCGGCGCGATACGCAGCGAAGGCTGGGGAGAGGCGAGACGGTTTGTCTGCCCTCCGCGTCGGATGACTCAGCTCGGTCTGACCCCGCCCCGTTCGTTCGAGAAAAATCGCGGTCTTGCTGGGCCGCCGATGTGGGGTGAGGAGGATCGTCTGCGAAGCCGTGCTTCTGCGGGGAGAGCGCGCGCCCGGGAGCCCTGGATGTTTGCTTTCTTTTTTTTTTCCCTTTTTACCTCGCGGCGTTTCTGCCGCCCGTTGTCGCAAGTATTTGGCGGCGCGCTCTTGTTTAGCGCTCGTTCTGTGACACTGCCCCCCACTTTAAGAATATTATCTCATAATATTCAAAAACCACACAGACGAGCGCGAACAGTCACCACACATTCTCACAGACTGTAACACAATCCGTCGCTCATGACACTTCACATTCACAATATATCACTCAATACAAACGTACATTGTAGTTCAATTCCACAACACATGAAATATAACCACAGGTACATGCCTACAACACTTCATCACACATTCTAAACAATACAAACGTACAAAGTTCTGTCTATCCAACAATTATACAACACTATACATCACACCATCGCACAGAACACTGACTCACTCGACATACACTTGAGACACAGGATAACAAGAACATTAACTCAACATATGTCACTCAGCCCTGCCGAACACATTCTGATTCCACCTCAGCACCTATCTTGAGTACTTCGAACAGCGCTTGCGCCCCTTTTTGCGGTGCTCGCTCGATCTATTCTTGTGTTTCCACGTTCTTTTTCGGCGAGCCCTTTCCCACGACGATATCTGAGGCGTCGTCTCAGCCATCGTTGTCTCTTCCGACACCGTTAACGCGTCATTACATTCGACGGGTCCTGTCTGTTTATTTACCCGCTTGATCATGCCTCTACATTTTGCCCGGCTGGCCAACTCCGTCTCCTTTATACTGTCTGTCGGTTGAGGTCGTGCCGACGTACGTCCAGTTGCTCGGCCTGTGAACTTATTCGACACGATCGTCTTCTCCTTCGCTGTCTCTTGCGCCGCAGCTTCACCTTGGGCTCTAGTGAGCTCCGTCACGGGATGTTCCTCCACTGTATCTCGCGGCCGCTGTGTTGGCGAGGGCTCTATCTTCGGGTCTTCCCCCAAACATTCTGGATCACTTGGCCCTCGCGCCCCGTCGATGTTTCCGATGACAAGGTCATACAGGGGGGTCGTCATGCATAACGCAGTAACCTTCCCGCTGAAGTACGGGGTTTCAACCTCAATTTCTGCTTCGGGAAGCATACGGACCGTACGGTCAATTAGGCAAACCGGTTTCGTTCTGCCTGTCAACTCTCTTTCCCGTACCAAATTTCTCCTCACGATAACCGTGGAGCTACCGGTGTCTCTTAGAACCGTAATCTTCTTGCCTGCAATCTTTCCAGGAAGCGTTGGCATTCCCTTCGTAACACCGGTTGGCTGTTTTGACATTACAGCCCCCACAATAGGAATTTTCTCCCCATTCTTCAACTCTACGAATCCATCGGTGACGGCATTATTATCAGATTTCGGTGCCGCTTTCACACAGGATACCTGGTGAGTTTGACTCACTCCGTTCCGGCATGCATCTGCTTTGTGCCCAGTCTGACCACACTTAAAACATTTCACTACCGTAGGGCTCGTAAAGATCGTTCGACAGTTTTTCGCGCGATGACCCACTCGGTTGCACAGAAAACATCGCGGAATGCTCTCTGGTGCACGCTTCTTTTCTTCGGCAGCCAATTTCTTCGAATCATCGGGACAATCCTTCTTGACCTTGGCCAAATTAGTTCCTCCTTGCGCTTCTAAGAATTGATCAGCCAATTCAAGCATTCCTTCAAATGACTCCGCCTTCCTCTCTTTCAAATACAGCGACAGGCTTGGGTGGCAACTAGTAAGAAATTGTTCTTTAATTAGCAGCTCTCTAAGTTCATCGTACTCCTGTGCTGTCCCTGAAAGTTCAATCCATCTGTCGAAATAATGGCAAAGTCGGGCGGCATACTGCGTAGCCGTCTCACCATCAGCTGGCTTTCCTGTCCGAAATCTGTCCCGGAATCCTTCCACAGTGAATCTAAATCGCTTCAACAAAGCAGCCTTCACCTTTGCGTAGTTGGCTGCATCGGTCGGCGTCAGCCTACCGTACACACTGAGCGCTTCACCACTCAAGCAAGTACTCAAAGCAGTTGCCCATTGATGTTCCGGCCAATTCTGGCTCTTCGCAATCGTCTCAAATCGGTGAAGGTACGCGTCAAGGTCGTCCTTCCTTTCATCAAACGCCACGAGCAACTTGCTTGGGTTCAAGCGGAAGCCATGATCCTCCCGTTCGCTGCTTTCAACTCTAGGTTGGACGGGAGTTTCACTTCGCTGTTGCAAACGGAGCCGCTCGAGTTCAATTTCGTGCTGCCGCTGCCGTTCCCTTTCAGCCATCTCCGCTTCTCTTTCTTCTTTCAGCTGTCGCTCCCTCGCTTCTCTTTCTTCTCTCGCCCTTTCGGCTGCCAACTTCTCTCTCTCCAACTCAGCTGCTTTTTCTTCCTTGGCCCTCTCTGCTGCCAACCTCTCTCTCTCCAACTCAGCTTCTTTTTCCGCTTTGGCTCTTTCGACCGCCAACCTCTCTCGTTCCAACTCAGCTGCTTTTTCTTCCTTGGCTCTCTCAGCTGCCTCTTTCTCCTTCTGGCTTACCCATTTCCGTAGTTCGGCGCCAGAAAGACCCATCTTTTCACCAAGAGCAACTAACTTTTCGAGATCCATTGTGTCTCGCAACTCGCAAATACAACCTTGCCGCGTGCAAAAAGTATCTGCCTAAATCAGTCTATCGGAACACTCCCCTACACTCGTTAACGAGAACACTGAACAACACACAAAATCGTTCCGATAGCACTATCAACAACTCGAGGCTCTTTCTTACTACTTTGGACACACTGTGCACCAAAAGGTCCTGTTTCGCGGACGCCAGATTAATTGTCACACCTGTCCCGTTTATTAGGGAGGCGATCGCCGGGCTAATTCCAAGAGCCGAAGTATCGGCCCCCCGAACCGCACCACGAAAGCGTGGACAATTTAGAAGTGGTCCTTATTGGTGCGCCAGCGGACGCCGGCTGTGGCCCAAAGAACAAGACAGAGCCGAGAGTTGATAAACAAACAAAATTATATTCTCATTAACGGCAGATCAAAAACAATACACACGTATGCACACTCCACAATAGTTACATACAATACGTCACCAAACAGACAATGTACTACACAGTACAATCAACCACACTTGAAACAACGGACACAGACAACAATACGCACTACAATGCAGTCACATGCATTGAACAACCAAGACACTTAAAGACTAAAGAGATATAAAACCTATTCAGTCCAAAGTCCTTGGAACAAAAGTCTGAATGATACTCTTCCGAGAATCACTCACTCAAAGTCCAGCGTTGTTGTCGTTCCGCAGCTCTCGAAGTCTCTCTTCCAGGAAACCTCGCCGGAGTTTCTCTTCCAGGAAAACTCCGTCTTCAATAGGCCACTCTTCAAACTTCAACTTCTTCGCCGGAAATCCGTCGGCTTCACACACGCAGCTGTTGCCCGCGTCTTCGCTCGATAGCGGTAAACCCACGCTCTTGCCTGTAGCTCGAGCCGTCCCTACGGACCAAAAACTTCGCCGTCTATACGGCGGACTCTCTACGCACTCTGGCGCTCACTTCCGTCTCCTCCTGTTCTGTCACTACGGGCAGAACCTTCGCCGACTACACGGCGGAATTCCTACGCGCTCTGGCGTTAACTTCCGTCACCTCCTGATTTCTCGTCTCGGCTGCTCGGTTAAATACCTTGCGCGCGACTTTCCAGATCTTTCTCGTCATTTCGTCGGCGCGATACGCAGCGAAGGCTGGGGAGAGGCGAGACGGTTTGTCTGCCCTCCGCGTCGGATGACTCAGCTCGGTCTGACCCCGCCCCGTTCGTTCGAGAAAAATCGCGGTCTTGCTGGGCCGCCGATGTGGGGTGAGGAGGATCGTCTGCGAAGCCGTGCTTCTGCGGGGAGAGCGCGCGCCCGGGAGCCCTGGATGTTTGCTTTCTTTTTTTTTTTCCCCTTTTTACCTCGCGGCGTTTCTGCCGCCCGTTGTCGCAAGTATTTGGCGGCGCGCTCTTGTTTAGCGCTCGTTCTGTGACACCTTCCAACGGCTGTTTATCTCCCACGTAAGGAACTCAATGGACCCCTCATCTAAATTCCTTGACATTTTATTAGAAATGACATCCGGCCCTGATGCCGATCAACTATTAAGATCCTGCAATGCTATCCTTATATCACTTGCAGTAAATTCCTTATCCATAAATATATACTCATCCACACTATATTCCAAAAGGACGTCAGATGTATTCTGGCAGGTTTGCAGTGGAAGGTATCTCTCAGCCAAATTCTTGAGCACCTCTTCCTCTGATGAGTTTCGGCACGCCTCACGGACCAGCTTAGCTATCACCATCCTCTGACTAGACTTAGAATTGGTCTCATCCATTAATTGTCTGAGTAAATTCCAGGCACCCCCCCTCTTTTAATACCATCATCCACAGAATTGCATAATCCATCCCATTGCTGCTTGCACAATACCCAACAGTGGTCTTCAATTTCTTAATTAACCATTGCTATTCGCTTTCTAAGCCTTCTGTTCAACCGCTGACACTTTCATCTCGCCAACAGTGACTGCTTCGCTTTATACAAATGTGCCAGACGACTATCCAATTGATTTGTGTCTATAGCTGTTTTAAGTTCTTTAGTAGTGGCCTCAACGTCACTTCTGTGCTGACTAGTCCACTGCTCCAAGGTCGACTCATTTCCCTGATCGTCGTTTCTCTGTTCTAAACGCAACCCAGTCAACAAGCTCAACTCTTCACTCGTTTTTAGGAGCCACCTCTAAAGTAATAATTAATATAAAATGATCGCTGCCGAAATCCATGTTTGAATTTGACCATGACGAATTCACCACCCACGAATATAAGTAAGATGTGGTGTCGAATCTCTACGTGTCGACGTGCCGCAACAAGTGGGATACGAATGGTTTGTAATGAGAGGTAAATTTAAGTCTAGGGCCTGTTGCCATAGTCTCTCGCCTTTGGTTGTGCTGTAGACATACTTCCGCATATGATAGGGCGCATTAAAGTCCCCTCCAATAAGCAATGGTGCATCCTTAGTGAGACTGGCTGCCTTTCTCAAGAGAGCTTTGAAATTCTGTTTCGTGTTGCTTGGGCTGCTGTACAAGTTAAGCAGGTAAACGCTCCTCTGACTTACTCATTGTAGACCTGAAATCACCTCGACCATAAAACATTCAATTCTGCAATCCGCCTTGTGAAAATCATGCCTAGCATACGCCGACCTTCTGGTGATGAGTTGCGAGCTCACTAACCTTTTCATTATCTTTAACTTCCGCTTTGAAACCGGCTAAGGTTACGCTGGATGTTAGAGTTTTCTGCAACTTGATAACCCAAGGTTTCACATTGCCCATTCTAACAAATTGCTGCAGGGACGCCTTCTTATGTCTGAATCCCCTACAATTCCACTTCCAAATGCTTAATTAACTATTTATTAAAGCCGCCATCTTGCCTATGTAAATTTGGCTTACTCATGTTGAGTTTAATTCTACTAGGGGACTTGTCCTGCTCGACCAGCGGCTGAGAGCACTCCCGCTCTATAGCAGGAACCATCATCTCGTTAAGATATACTTCAATTTTACCTAATCTCTGATCCGTGATATTTTCTCTCTCTTCTATCCGCTCCAATCTTATAGTGATCTGATTCATACTTCCCTGCAATGTCGCCATCATTTTCAACCGGCTGCTGTCGAACCAACCTTGGCCTGGGCCCGCGCAATTGAGAGCACCCTCTTTTTCGGAGCCGGTGTCTCCTCGTAAGCCACGTTCTCTTTAGGAACCTCCTGAAACATCTTGGTACCTCAACCGGGCTATCAGGTTTCCTACCCTCACTAGTGCTGTTACCGAACTGTAAACCTTTCTTAAGTTCCACTATCTCTTTTACAAGCCCTTCAATGGCTGTCTTTAAGCTATGATTTTCTTTCTCCAATTGTGCGGTCCTGTCCTTATCCCGATTACAACCCACATGCTCTTGGCTCTGCTCACGTGTTCGGTCAGTGATGGGTCCACCCTTGACCTTGTCAGCCCAGGTGGTCCGTTTTCCAGCTGCACTGCCGCCTCCACCAATAGACGCAGAGTGGTTACTTGAGGCTGTATTTCCATGCGATGACAGTCGTGCCGACTTCGAACAGCCCCCAGAGTGCGAGCGTCTCCCAGAGCGTTTAGAGACGCTGGCCAGCTGCGCCGCCTCGACTGTTTCTTGTTCCGTTGCAAGTTCCGCCCTGGCTCGCTACTGTCGGCGAACACGCACGACGTAGGGAACCTGGTACCGTTGTCTGCATTGTTTGTCCGCCGTCAGGTGTCGACCTCCACAAAGCCTGCACCAAGGCTCACAGTTATGGTTCTCTGCAGGATTCCGAGCACCGCATCCCCGACTTTCAATGCAATCGGGCGCAGGACAGACATCCGCCCAGTGTCCAAGCTTTCTACAGACGTAGCATGCGTCGACTTGCTTGTTTGTGGTACAAGTAACAGCGGATCAAAGTTGGCTCATACCTAACGAACTTGGGGACTCTTAAGCCGTCGAACACCGTAATTACCAAGCCGGTATTCTTGATTCTTTTGACGGCCAGAGCCAGTGGATTTCGATTATTCACGATGTTCGGCTCAAGTGCAGCAGGTCCATCCATAATATCCACATGGCGAATGACCCCTTTACACGTAGAGTGTGGGGCAGTCTCGTATTCACTGACTTCAAATCTTTGTCCACCACTCTTACTGACCTGATTCTGACATAGCGTTTGGCGTTGCTCCTTTCTGGCGTACTAGCCACAAAATGTTTTGTCTGAAGTTGGGGCAAATAACGTCTTCCTTATTCTGTTCAGTAGTGAGGCCTGCCGCCTCGACGATAGCATTGCCCACGGTTGTAGAGCCGACTTTCTCTAAATTCAAACCACCCCGTGGGCGAATTACTATCTTGATGTGCTCCTCCGGCATCGGTGGCATCCGCGGCGCCTTCAGAATGCGTTGCTTAATTGCAAAGCCTCTGCGCCGTCCATCTGTGCCCCGTCATTCAGCCAGCTCGCCTTGTGAACCGTCATCACCTGGCGCAGGCTTCATCGGTGGTCTTGATTTTAGGTTGGATACCGTCCGTCATCCTAGATCTTCAGTAAATTTTTCTGGCGACAGCACTTTTCCTTCTATTTGCATAGCTGCCATGCCGGACGCGCGCGCCCCGCCACGTAAGGATGCCAGACGCTGTGCCTAGCGCTTGGCCAACGCGGCCGCAGCACGAAAATTGAGATAATGTCCAGAAAAGCAGTGGCCCACCTCAAAGTTTGATATCTGCCGAACACTGTCTTCTTCACGGATCAGATGATCTCAAATATGCACCACACAGTGACAAAAATGCTGCGGAAACATTTGCAAAAGACGTAGCTGAAGTGGACGCGTCCACTCACCTCCGTGACCACAGCGTCTCCAGTGGATGCCGGTGTCCGTGATTAGTTTTTGTTGTGTGCGCGTAGTGATTCAGATGCCGAAGCACTCTACTATGTGGCCAACCTACTCCATGTTCTCTCCGAAATTCCACAGGGGATACGCAGCAACGTCTTTTTTGTGTGTATTTTCGCGTTGTCGAGGCTTGTTTTTTGTGACAAGTAAAGTAGTCTTGTCCCAAGCTTCAAAAATATTGGCGTGTTCTTTTCTTTCCCACTTGGGGGCAAGTACGCTACAAAGTAGTGACCCGAACGTTTGTAAAAACAGCAGCCATGACAGATGAGGCAATACTTCAAGCGCATTCCCAAATGACACCTCGGAGTTAAAACGTCCTCATTTCTGGCCCGAAAACTGCAGGATCTGGTTCAGCCAAGTCGAGGTCCGCTTCCGAAATATTTCCACGTCATACAAGTACTGACGTGGAAGTACTGACGTCATTTCCACGTCATATTCCACGTCATAGACGAAATATTTTCACGTCATAGAAGTACTGCCACTGACATTGCTGACGCTACAGACAATGTGCTCGCCTACAGTCCATCTAAAATGGCTTATGACGAACTTAACAGCACGGTCCTGAAACGTGTTGAGTTGTCCGAACAGAGGAGGCTGCAAAAACTGTCTCAAGAAGAGCTATGGGCGACCAACGTCCCTCGCTACTACTTCACTGAATGCGCCAGCTACTCGGCCAACAAGAGTCAGAGGAGAAGCAACAACCATTGCTTCGCGAGTTGTTTTTGCAGATACTACCACAGTCAACATGGATGATGCTCGCCGGCCCAGATGACGTGAGCTTCGTGCGCCTTGTTTACCACACCGACCGCATGTGACAGTATGTGACACTATGTTCCAACGTTCAGCATACAGCTCGGACACTGTCGGTTACAATAATTCTTGTAACCCTTGCAACTAGAAGGTAGCTAAAATAAATCACAATGACTGCGCTGCAACTATAGTGAGGTAGCACATCCCGTCATATATAGCCACTCACCTCACTTACAAACATCGGTAATTCGATCCTGCTCGCATTCTATATGCACAACATAGCAGGTTATACAACTAATAGCTCAAATTTAATGTCGCCAAAGCGTCCGAGACGTAAGCAACACAACTTCCTATAACATGAGCGTTATTCATATATTTGCTTAACCAACTTTATATTTGCACCTTTTCATTGAATAAGACAAAAGCGAGGCTATTACCAGGTTGCACTTGCGCTCAAGGAAGGAGCATGTGCTACTACGTATTTCGCTTCGCAGTTTGACTCGCTTCACCACCGCACTTGATTCAGGTACTTTCGCGTGAAAAAGCTAGGCTGCTTGCGGGATGCATCTAGCACTGAAAAATCATTCGAAGCCTTCTCAATGCTGTGACAATAAAAGCAAGTGAATCTGAATGTGGTATAGTATTGTGAACAGTAGTGAATTCATGGGCTACATTATTGACTATATTCATTATACTGACCAAGAGGCTAAACAAGACAATCGCTTGCATGCTGGCCATGTACGTCAACATCAAACACAAGAGGTGGGAAGCCATGCATTTGTACGTGACCTTCGCATACTACACGGCGGTGCAGGAGACGACGCAGATATCTCCATACAAATTGGTCTAAGAAAGAAAACCGTCCACAACACTTGATGCTGTTTCAGAAGGACCAGAGAAACCACAGAACCCATATGTCTTCGGTTTATTGTTGACAGAACGAGAATAAAAAAAATATACAAACCGTGCCCCTGCTCACTTCTTCCTCGCCTCCAAGCTCCATCTTCAATCTGTTTTCTACATCTTCCCGCGCGACGAGATTCAACTGAAGAAACCTTCGAGCGAATTCAACAGTTGCATCGGCCTCTTGACTAATTTTTCTTCAGGTGTACGAAGCAAGCATGTTCTCACTAGTCCATCCTTGCCTTGGAAAATCTTTTCGACCTTGCAGAGTTTCCACTGTGTTCTTTTTCGCGCTTCTCCAAGCAGAAGTACATCTCCTTCTTGTATATTTGTGGGACCCTCTATTTTTCTGCTGGCACACTTTAGCTCCCTCAGGTACTCCTTTTTTCCATCTGGTCCACACTTGCCTGTGTTTTTTTTGCACTCCAGTAATTCAGCAAACTGTATTCTCCGAGTCTGTTGTATTCCTGCTGGTTCATTATTTGCCTGCCTCCTATAACGTCCGCCGGTGTGATGGGTTGTGGTTCGTTAGGATCGTCATACACATAAGTAAGAGGCCGGTTGTCAATTACTCTTTCTGCTTCAGCAACAACAGTCCGAAGTTCTGCACACGTAACTATCACAGTGTAGGACTTTGTAATTTTGTTGCCTTTCTCCTCTCGAGCATTTAGCGGTCTAGCAAAGTATGTACCAACTGTGTCGAATGGCCTCGTCTGCGTTATCCTGTCAGCTGGTAGTGGTGGAATTTCTTGTGCCATTGGTCTGGAATCAAACCTTCTACATGTGATGCATTTCTTTATAAGATATTTCACCATCTGTCGGCCAGGCACAATGAAAAATCGCATTAGTAGATATGTCAGTGTTGCCGCAACGCCACCGTGCATTGTCACTTGATGCGCGTTCAGAACTAGGAGTTCTGAAAAGTGACTTTTTCTTGGTAAAACAATAGGATGCTTCTCATCAAAGCTCAAATCGCTCCACTGAAGCCTCCCTTTTACTTTTAGGACAGCTTGATGAGCTTCGAAGATGTTCGTGCCATACAGATTCATGTTGTCATATATTCTTGTCACTGCATTTTGTAACGTTTTCTGCTCCTGCTTTATCAGCACAAACTCTGCCTTGTCCAATTCTTCTCCTGTGAGCGAACCTGTTTTGCTTTCTTTTCGTCGGTTTCCTATATAACGCATCACCCACGCGTTAACTGGTAACGCTTTCTTGTATGATCCAAACCTGTTCACATCAAATATTTTTTCTTGACTCGTGGTGGTAGTTGAGCTTGCCACGGTCTTTTCTTCGTCTTTGTTGTCATCACTGTCCGATTCTTGTGTGATGTGATAATCAGGCCTTTGTTTTTCATTCTTGACCCACGGGGGGCCTTTCCACCATAATTCACTGTTCAGCAAACGTTTCATCTTCATCCCCCTTGTCATAAAATCCGCAGGATTTTCATCGCATTTAACATATCTCCAATGACTCTCGTCAGAATTGCTCTTAATTTCTGCTGCGCTGTTGCAAACAAACAGATCTTTCGTCTTGTTAGACTTTATCCAGCATATTACAGTTTGAGATTCAGTCCAGAATTTCACACTCCTTAGTTTCCTGATGAAATTCTCAGTTACATGACTCGCCAATCTGACTGATATTGTGGCCGCCAACAACTCCAATCTTGCTAGTGTAATCTTTTTGATTGGAGCGAGTCTACCTTTTGCAATGATTAAACTGGCTTCATCGCTTCCATCCGAGTATTCCGTTCAATGTATGCTTCTGCTCCATACGCCATTGGACTTGCATTGGAGAACACGTGTAGAGTCGATACTTTTACTTCAGCTTTCCTGTTGTCATAGGATCTGTTAATGGTGAAGTCATCTAAGTGCTGAAGCTCTTCCGACCAATCCTTCCAAGCTGATCTACACTCTAAAAAATTTTACACCCTAAAAGGTGTAAAGCAGTTGTACGCATTAAAATCACCCATATGAACACCCTTTTTACGCCCCATTTTTAAAATTTGTGGTGTTCGTAATTAAAACACCCTCAAAACACCATATTTACACCTTTATATTCGGGGTGTAATGAAGAAGTCTACAAATAATGGATTGATATGTGGGGTTTAACGACCCAGAACCATCAAACGATTAGAAGAGACGCTGTAGTGGAGGGCGCCGGAAATTTCGACCACCTGGGGTTTTTAACGTGCACCCGAATCTGAGCACACGTGCCTACAAGGCTACAAATGCACGACATTTTCGGGCCGTTTTGCTTATACTGTTAGTATATGTTAACCATCTTGATACAAGCAAGGCTCCCTCTACTAGCTGCTTGCGAGTCTAGTAATAAATCGAAGCAGAAAATAATGTGAGCGATACACAGTTTTCATCGATAAAGCACGCAAACTACCATAAGATGGAAGATACAATAGGAGCGATGCTTGTTCAATAGAGTAAGGGCCAATTTTTCTGTACCTGTTTCTTTCATCTATGTCATTTGCGTGATTAGTCAACACTCACAAAGTGCACTGATTTGCCTGAACAAAGTAATGTGGCGCACATTGGTCTAGCCATGCATAGAACACTCTCCCACTCCCCCCGTCCCCCATAAGATTGAAGCTTTTAAAGCTGGAGATAAAACGTCCACCACTTGAAAAAAAAAACAACAACAACAACAGCACAGTTGTTTAGCCATAACCACCACGTCAGTAGGCCATCAGGTCCCTTAAAAACGAGCATTGACGTCATGTATTTTTAGCAGGCACGTTTTATTTAATTACTGTAGCGAATGTTCCTCTTCATGTGTCCTTAAGAGTGCGCCATGAAAATTAGGAAGAGGAAACCGACCATAAATAAAAATGCAGAATAAGGACATTTCAGTGCCCTTGACGCAGCCTTGCACACAATGACGGGAGCCTTGTGGATTAAATTGCGAACAAAGCTCGCCTCAGGGGAGCCGAAACGCATTCTCTAGTTCTCTCTCTCTCTCTTTCTCCGTTTATTTTTTTTGTGGATCCCCTTCTTTTAATTTATGTAACTTCCCCAGCAGACGTGCTTCGGTCAAAGCCTTGACTTTGTAGGTAGGGAGAAAACAACATTGATGAAATATTTTCAGCCATGGTCTTGTTCCAAGAACTGCAAGCTAAGTACAAATGTATTGCCGCAACGTGAAGACAGAAGTAGTAATTAACAGGTTGAGAAAGTAGCAGCAGGTCAGTATTTTTATTTACTGCGTGCCAGAGCGTTCCACTCTTTCTTGTTATTGCTTGCTGCATAAAAGCGTGCAGATGCGCGTATGCGCTGTCGTCTTCGTCTTCCTAGCAGTACGCACGTGGCAATATGTTCTCATCGAATAGCGTGATGGCCGATGCATGCAATGTTGCAATGTCTTTACTGAAATGAAAGTGCTGATAAAATATCGCCTGCGTGACCTTGAATGTGCAGTCCCTAAAGACCCATAGAGCTATGCAAAAAGCATCAGCTTAGCTTTTTTACCAAAATTCACTACATTAGGTCGGTGAAGGTGCGCTAAACATTGCTCCTGAATATTACAAATGCGCGTTCTGACGAGTAGCTCGTACTGGCCCCACTGCACTGTCACAAAGTTCACTGCGATTCAGATGCACTGTTAAAGAACGAGTATAACGCAACAGATTGCTGCCAAAAAAAAAAAAAGAGCAGCGCCCGCGCTATGAGTAGAGGGCCGGAGCTAGCGTTAAACCGCATCTAGCCGGTCTAAGAGCGCCACAAGGCGCCATCAAGTCTCGTCGCCTAGACAACCTGGGCTACCCGGTATTGCTGCGCGCCGGGCGCACAGATCGGGAAAGGGGTCGACATCGTCTTACATGTCACCGCGTGCGCTGGCGAAAAACCCTCCCGTATGTGTGCGTGTGGTGTGCGTGGCTTCTCGATCGGTAGAGTTTATTAGTCGGTGTTTAGTTTGAAATGTGCCTGCGCTCTGTGCTCCACCAGTGTGTTCAGTCAGTGCTGATTATTGCGAGAGTGCACCGTCCTGAAAACTGGACCTGTGGATTCATATGGTGGAGCACTCGAAGTGAAATAGTGAGTGCCGCTCTCACGTTGTTCTGTTCAGCGCTTTGTTAACTGCGTGAGCACGAAAATAACGCCTTCAAACAATTTTGTTTTCAACTAGTTGATGACAAATCAGCATTTGTTTACTTAGCGAGAATATTTGTCCGAACTGTTTCACGGGGATGATGGCGCAGTGTGATTGTGGACAGGTTTTTTTGTTTGTTTAGATTGTTTGGAGTACAAAGCAGAGTGAGTGTGTGCCGCTGAGGTTCAGCGAAGAAATTGAACAGATTTTTGCGGTGCCCTTTGTTGGCAGCCGTTTTTAACGGTGCCCGCTCGTGCTGCTCATCAATTTTAGTTTACTAATTAATACATGTGTGGGGACGGCGCCTGTTAACTCTAAGCATCAAACGTATGTAAGACGCATATGCTTGGGCATGTCGGTAGTTCATTTACTTTCTTTTTTTTTCCTATTGCACAAAAAGACCGAGAACGGAAAACAAGGGCGTGGTGTCCATGTCGTTCTTTTCGATTCTTTTGCGTTTTGTGTGGTAACACTACCGTGATAACTCGGGTTGATGCATCTGGGGACAACACAGCATATTGCTTCGCATTATGTGCGCCTCGCGAAGTTTGCCTACTTCCTAATACATTCAATATCGTTAAATTTGCCTGCACCGGTATTTTCTTTCACCCGCAACGTAGCGTGACACTGCCGACAGCCGTGCCTATGTGGCGGATCGATCACTGAAGCTGGACTTTTGTTTGAACAGACCTTTAGTCTGTGTGTGGTCGAATTGCCTACTTGAACAGCGCAAACGCTTGTTTGAGCATAACTGCTAACGTTCGAGCACATTTTATTCAGATTGTTTCCATCATGTGTAACTTGCAAAATATTCTTGTTATTCAGAGTTTTATTGCCTTCGCCTCGCTTTGGCGTTTAACTTCGCTAAGTACTTCAGATGTTAAAGGTATTTTTGCTATGTGAAGCGTATTATTAGTTTTTGTGTTGCACAAAAACACTTCGATGTTATACATATCACATGGTATCTAAGCATGTGTTGCAGCCAAAATGTAAGACTGGGCAGCATATCTATTTGGGAACACAACACGCACAGCTACTGAACAGCCTACGCTGCACCGGGAAGAAGTTATGCTTTCTCACCCTGACAGCATGATTGAAACAAATGGCTGCCCCGCCACGGTGGTCTAGTGGCTAAGGTACTCGGCTGCTGACCCGCAGGTCGCGGGATCAAATCCCGGCTGTGGCGGCTGCATTTCCGATGGAGGCGGAAATGTTGTAGGCCCGTGTACTCAGATTTGGGTGCACGTTAAAGAACCCCAGGTGGTCGAAATTTCCGGAGCCCTCCACTACGGCGTCTCTCATAATCATATGGTGGTTTTGGGACGTTAAACCCCACGAATCAATCAAACAAATGGCCCTAATTTAGCAGTATGCAATGGTCATTGAGTGAAGGTAACAGGGTCACTTTATTCGACATTTTCCGGCCAATTTCGCGGCTATGGCAAATGTGTTTGAAATAAAAAATCGTGCTGATTTAATGCACTGAAAACAGTGAACTGCTCGAATATTTCGGAGAGAAAATGTTTTTGGTCACGTGGTTGCCTTTCAAACTTTTCAGACTGCTGTTTGAGTGTTGTTTGTGAAAAAAAAATTTACAAGCACCGCACCTTTTTTTTATACCAATTTTGGTACATGTTAAGTAAAGGGGCTTATGTAAGGTGTTTGCAACTCAGCAATATTAATACAAATTTTCGGCCACACACGTCATTTTCTCATTGCTATACTGCACTTTGTATGAATATCTGAGCTGTGACTACTTACTTCACGGAAAAGGTATTTTGATGAAAAATTATTTTTAGACATCTTAAGCTGTTAACCTCTACGAGAAAAGATCACTCATTTCACAGAATTGTCATTTTTGTCCGTATTGAGACGCAATTTGCACCATGTGGTGGTCCAATTAAAAATCACCTTTTACCTAAATTGAAAGCAAATAAAGAGTTCTTTGTATGTGACAAGTTTCATCATTACAATTTCTATTTCAAGGAATAAAATATTTTTTGAATTTTTAAATCAACGGCAATGGGGAACTTAGAGGCGTCGGCTGCTGTATGATCAAATGGCGAATGGAGAACTTGGAACTTCCAAAATCATTTAGGGGCAAAGCTCTTGAGGCCGTGGGTCGTTCCCTCCTCTGTAGTCATACTAGTATTATGTAGCCACTTGATGAGTTGCACAATAGGTAGCGTTAGTGCTTTTCACAGCATATACACGGACAAAATGATGATTCGTGGGGCGAATCGTTCGTCCGTACATTTGCGCTTTCGTCCGTTCGTCTGTGCATTCATCCGTTCAGGCTTCCGTGCGTCGGTCTGTCCGTGAGTCCGTCTGTCTTTCTTTTCGTCCATACTGGCGTCAGACTGTCTGTTCATCCGTTTGTGCGTCCGGACGGACGAACGCTACGCCCCACTCATCCATCATTCACTCTGTGGATATGCTGTGATTTTTTTCTCAAAACATAAATTGCTATGCCGAAATTTGGCACAAAAAAAAGGACTGTTTATTTGCTTCGATTTATGTACAATGTCTATTTTAATTCAACCACCACATGGTGCAAGTTACGTCTCATTATAGACAAAACAATTATTTTGTGAAACTTGCGATTTTTCTCGTAAAGTTTGACAGCTTGAGAGGTCTAGAATATTTTTTCCTCCAAATATATCTTATGTGGATTAAGTATTCACTCCTCAGATATTCATTCAAAGTGCAGTATTGATATAGAAAAATGCAGATATAACACATTTCGGCTAAATTATTTGAGGCGTATGTGGTCGAAAAACGGTAATAATATTACCGAGCTTCTAACACTTTACGCAAGCCCTTCACTTAACTTGTAGACCAAATTCGGCACGGAAGAAGAGATACTTATGAAATAATTTTTTTCACAAACATCGAGACGAGATTCTGGGAAGTTCAGGAGACAGCCACGTGACCAATAAATTATTTGTTTGCAAAATATTTTATCCGTTACCTTTTTTAATGCAGTAAAATCAGGGCGATTTTTTTTTCGAATACATTTGTGGTGGTCACCAAAATGGCAGGGACGTCTGATGTGAAATGACCCAATTGGCAATTCTTCCATTATATAATCGTGTCAATGTGAGCCAGTCCAAGAACACTAGTATCATTCGAATCCTAATACGTAACTGTACAGTACTTAATTTCACAAGTTACCTGCACTGAATACCTTCTCAATGCGCATACCGTCATGTATGCTCAGTGGCATTGTGCTTTTGTGCAATACAGATAAAATATGTATATATTGTTGCCCGTCGTACTGTATTCCTTTTAATAAACTAATCGACTGAGTACCAAGGTAGATCGCCAGAAATACACATGCAGCTGTGTTGATGCATACTTAAGCATAGAACTTGACATTCATTTCGATTGGTCGTTGCATGCAGCTAATAGAACATTATCAACTTGGAGCAGCACCTTTTTATTTGCCTGCGCAAGCAAGCTGAAAGGGTAAAGTAAGGTTCATTTCTACGGCACGAAAGGTATAATGATTCTGCCACAGCGCGCTTTTTTTGCGTTTATTGCTCAGCATACCTTTCCTACCATTTCTCACTGCAATGGAGCCCGATGCCTCTGGATATGCTTGCTAAGCACTCAATTTATACTTACACATAAGAAAGCAGTTAGTTATGCATGGTGCACACTGTATGTTGCACTCTTTGTGAAATTTCAGTCATTGTTCCTTGTGTATTTATTTTAGGTTTCCGAGATTGAATTTCCTGTACAGAAAGAACAGCTTCGCCCCACTTCTTGCGATGACACCAGTCATCTCAGCAGCTGAAGATGATTGTGCAAGCAGCAGTGACGAGTAGTTTTGCAGTTAGAAGTATACCAACACTGACATTACATTATTACAACCCCAATTACACTACCTTGCTGAATGTTCTCTTTTTTAATGTCGCAATTTATACTGCAAGATGTAATAGGTTGTAAATGTGACTCCAAAAACTCGCTTACTCTTTCTACGTTTTTTTTTCTGTTTTATAGGTGTCAATCGAACGCCATACGTCTCAGTCGTTTGCCCTACTAGCGCAAATGTTTTCGAAAGTTGTGGAGATCTATTGTATTGAAAACAATTACTTTTTAGTATAGAGAGAAAGAAACTTGGTCCCGTGACATATTTCAAAATTTTGCAGAATTCCATCAGAGTCCTGTTTTTCAGATCTGCAGTTTTTCTATAATAAAGGCAGATGTTAACATATCGGCTTAAATTTGTTTTTTGCATCGGCGTTATGTTCAGTTAAACCTTACGCTACAGGTTACTGCTTGCACTACTGTGGTGTGTGTGTGTGTGTGTGTGTGTGTGTGTTGTGTGTGTGTGTGTTGTGTGTTGTGTGTTGTGTGTGTGTGTGTGTGTGTGTGTGTCTAATTGTCTTCCACGTCTTTGTCGTTTACGGCTCAATCTACGTACACATATATACACTGGTCTCATGCATCTCATTCAAGACCATGGCACCTTAATTTATCAGCTGCATGCATGCAGGTATAAGTGCAGTGGGTTAGACCAGTATCTTCCTTCTTCCCTGTCAGCCACAGAGAAGGTTCATATATGCTTCTCCCTGAGAACAATGGAGGCTTAAGCCAGTTGGTGATGCATATTTGATAGAATGAAGTGCTGTGAACGGCTCTCCTCAACACACAAGTCTAAGCGTCACCTCCTGTGTCTCTGCTTTTGTTGCCCGTTAATTGCGCTTCATTTGATCAAGTATGCTCATCCATATAACTGCCATCGTTTCAAGGGGGTTTTCAGTGTACACCCCACTCGTATGGGTATAGCTTCACCCAACACCCATAGTTTAGGGGTGTTCATAAACACTTATTGAAGTAGGGTGTAACGTTTCTTAACACCGTACGGTTTCAGGGTGTTTCTAAACACCTTATTGTTTAGGGTGTTCCTAGACACCCTAAAAGGGTGTTGCCCATTGGACAAAACAAATACACCCTTATGGGTGTAAACATTCTTAGAGTGTATGCTGGCTTGGTAACGGGTCATCCCACTTCAGTTCACCCCTTCAAATTTTTTGCAGCAATATTTTTGCTCTAACAGAAAATGTTGTCAGAAAACCTAAAGGGTCATATAGCTGTGCCGTGGCCTGCAAAACCTGTCTTTTTGAGAGTTGTCTCATGCCCTTGTCATTTCGCCATGTAGTGTCGGGAAAGCTCAACACGTCGTCTACGAAATTCCATTTCAGTCCCAAAATCTTGATTTGTCGCTGCTTTCTTATCCCGCGATCCAGATCATCTCCTTCTTCATCAAATAGTTTTCTTAGCTTGGCGTCATTCGAAATCCATTTTCTTAAACTCATTCCTGCATTACTAAAAATGTCTCGTGCTTCTTTGTATATCCTTCTCGATGTCGAGTACCAGTCGGCTCCTAGTAAAACGTCATCGACGTAGATTCCTTTCCGGAGTTGCGCCACAACAGCAGGATATTTATCTTCGAATTTATCCAAATGTCGATGAATTGTAACCGCTAGAAGGAAGCTACTTGGTGTAGTTCCGAAAGTTAGCCTCGTCATCCTCCTAGTTTTTATCTTCGGGGTTGGCATGTCTTCGCTGGGTATTCTTTCCCACCACATAAATCGCAGTGCGTCTCGGTCATTTTCATAAATCTTGATTTGCAAAAATGCTTTTCCCACGTCGGCTGGTATAGCGATCTTTTGATGTCAAAAGTTGATCAGCAAGCTTGTGAAGTCGGGCTTTAGGTTTGGCCCATTTTTCAAGTTGTCATTCAAGGATTTGCCTGGATTCTGGCTTGACGATGCGTCAAAGACGATCCGTATTTTTGGCGTTGTTCGGTCCTCGTTAATACCGCTTGATGCTGCATGTAGTATACAAATTTGTTCTGTATATCTGATTCAGCATCTTCTTCGACGTTTTCTGCTGGTTCTTGCTCGAAGTACTCTCGTACAGCTTTGTCATAGGCTAGGAGCTCATCTTTATCCTTGTATAATTTCTTTGTCACCTGGATAAGCCCCTTCTCTGCAATGGTGTTGTCGCCCAATGATACGTTTTTCTTCCATGGTATCCGCACTTGGTGTCTTCCTGCCTTGAACTCCATTGTTTGTCGGACGTGCTCGATCACATGTTCATCGCTCATCTTAGTTGCTGGTTTCTCCTTGATGCCTGTGTTTTCCAAGTCCCAGAATCGCTGCAGTTCGTCCACAATCGCGTCCGACTTGGCACTGACTTTCAGAACCATAACCATCGATGATTTCATTGGCACCCAATGAAGTCCTGTAGGACCTTGGACCGTCCATCCAAACATAGTTTCTATTGTCATTACTTTTGGATGGATCTCACGAATGCGACCAGTGACTACGATCCAGTAATATTCTGCTCCAATTATATCGAAGTTTCCACATTTTTTTCTTTCTTTGACCGTCTTCTCACTGTCATCCGCCAAACAAATTCCCATCAATCTTGCTCTTTTGTGTATTGTCAATGGTGGCGATGGTAGCACGTCACAGGATATAACTTCTATCTCCAGTGCCTCAAGTGTGACTCGCTTCGATATGGGGTGCTTTCTCACGCTGACCTCGACGACTTTCATGTCTAGTTTCATCCCTCCTATTCCAAATGATCCCACGGTAATCCTTTCGGATCTTTTTTACCTTGCGCGCTGGTTTCCTTGACCGTCTTTCGAGGATGAATGTCCTCTGGCTCCCATTGTCCAGCAGAATCTGCGCGTAGCACCCGCTGTCTTCTCCCTCCACCCACGGAAAGGCTATCTGCAGTAGTATGCACTTGTGCTTACCAGACTGCCGTGCGTGCATGTTGCAAAACTTGCTGGTGTCTAGCCGGTCAGGTTGCACGCTTATATGTGCTTGCTTAACATCATCGCCGCTTTGCTGCTGTGCTGACTTTCCTGCAGGCGTACGTGGTTGACACATGGACGTCGCATGCCTTCCCTTGCATGTTATGCAGCGTACGTTAGCGCGGCATATCTTCGCCGTGTGGTGAGGTCAGCTTCATCTGAAGCATCTTCGCTCCCGTTGCAAGGCTTCTTTCTTCTGTTGCATAATAATGCTTCTTCTGCAATCTTCCGTGTAGGGTTCAGTCATCTCACAGAAGATGCATTTTTAATTGAGGTGCTTTTAAGCGTAGATGTTCTAGTCCACCTCATACTGTGCAGTGACTGGGTCACGTCGTCTTTTTCTTCTCAAGTTTCTTCTCTGCTGCGTATATATATCCTTAAAAACTCCATAATTTCTTTCAAACTGCTCCTGCTGTCTCTTGACGCTGAGTCCAATTCCGTAGTTGCTGGTCTGTTGTCACCTTTCTATATCTCCTTCATCTTCATCTCAATCCCCATATCCACCGATAGTGCAGATTTTACAACAGGAGCTATCACTGTGGCATAACTATCCATTTCCACTCCTAACGACTGCAATGCTCGTGTGTTCACTTGCAACTTTTGGAAGATTTTCTTCAACCCATCTACATCTTTAGGACTCTTCACTGCTTCCACGTTTGCTAGCTCTTTTATGTAGGTCTCTCTTAAATGATCTTGTCGTCCGAATGTTTCTTTCAAAAGAGCGACTGCATGCTCGTGATTCTGATCAGAAAACTGCAAACCTTCTATGAGGGATGCAGCCTCCCCGCTGGAGACGCCAGAAGGTAATTAAATTTTTGATTCCTCGGCATGTTCACTCCGTTATGCACCGATGTCTCGAACTGATGCCAAAACCTTGGCCATGCTGTTTTTCCCCCATCAAACTTGATCATCTCAAGACGTGGCAACTTAACGAGCTCTTGCGCCTCCGAGATTTGATTAGTACCTTGCACTGAGCTCATCTGTTCTGTGACTATTCTCGTAGTCAGTTGCGTCGCTTGTTCTAACTCGCGTAATTGCTCCTCTATTTTTGTCGTTGCAGCTACGATCTTCATCTCATAATGCAAAACTCTTTTGAATTCTGCCTCCGCGTCGTCGGAACGGTTGAATCTGTTTGTTAACTGAAGAGCGCGTCTGTGACACGCTTTTCATCTGGTTGAGAAGCGTCATAAGTTGCGCTCGATCGGCGTCTTCTTCTATCTTTTTATCAATTTCGCTCGTAAGCGTTGTCACATTTGCTCGAAGCGTATTCCGCTTCTTTGATAGGACCTCTTTATTCATGTTTAAAACGTGTTGAAAGAGCTCTTGCCTGTTTAAGTGCGTCGCCAACAGTTTTCGGTCGTGGTCTTTCCCTCGACGGTTCGTCCTTGAGCCAGCTCCGCTGCTTCGTTCTTCAACCCGTTATTGCGAATGGGGTTGAAGACTTTGCGTCTGTCCTCATATATCTTAGTCACGGCCCCATATTTCAGAAGGACCAGAGAGACCGCAGAACCGATACATCTTAGGTTTATTGTTGACAGAAGGAGAATAAAAATATACAGAGCGTGCCCCTGGCCACTTCTTCTTCCTCGCCTCCGAGCTCCATTTTCAATCTGTTTTCAACAGATGCCACGCTGCCCAGCATCGCTGATGAAGAAAGCCTCGACGTTACCGTCTATTTTAAGCGCACTGAAAAAGGTCGTCAAGTCACCCGACTACTCATCAGAAATCAGCAGACGGCCGGTTGCCGACCCGCCGACGTGGCCTCAATGATAAAAATTGCCAGGTCCCACGAACAGTGGGAATAATTGATATGCGAAGCACGTGTGAGAAATATTGATAAGTTACTTTAAAATAAGCACAACGTTATGAGGTGAAGGTAAATGATGTCGCAAATGACTGCTGTGTCGTGAATATTATGTTTGGATGTGTCGTTTACCTTCGTCATCTATTCACGCCACGTGATAGCAAATTTAGTATATGTGAAGCTAGCGAAATAGCCGCGAGCACGCTATGAGTATGGTATGTTGTCATGTTCCTACATGACAAGCATGTCAGGATTATAATGTTTGCACCAGTCATATATTACGTCATCCATCGACGTCACCTAACACCAAATTTGGTATATGTGGAGCTAGCAAAATAGCCGCGAGCGCATCACGAAGGGCCCAATATACTCCAATGTAGCGTTGACGCGCGCGCTTTCTGGGAACAGTGACGCCACGTTAGCGAAACCCGACCACTCCATAGACTGACGCCAGGCGCGACCAGCGTCCGTCGGCGCGGCCCGTCGGCAACCGGTGCGAAATTCGACATGCTGCTTTTGGCGGTGAAATGTTACCCTCTTTTCGTTACGGAGCCACGCCAGACGCGCTAACACGCGCATGCGTCAAAGCAACAGAGCTTGGCGCGTGCCTGCGAGTATATGCCGGCGCCGGTCCTGCCAGATGCAGGACCGGCACCTGGCGTGGCACCGCCAGCGCGACGCGACGAAGCGAACGCCGGCGAGCATGCGCACAACTTCATGTCGAAATGTATTGGCGCCTTCACTGTGGCATGTATTCATGTTCTCACATGACACGCATCTCAACATTATTATGTTTGCACCAGCAACATACCTGCGTCATTTATTGGTGTCACGTTATACCAAATTTGGCAAATGTGAAGCTAGCGAAACGGCCGTGAGCGCATGATGAGTGTGGCATGTAGTCATGTTGTTAGTGACACGAATGTCTTGATTTTTATGTTTGAATGTGTCATTTACCTATGTTGGTCGTTCGCGTTGCGTAATACCGAGTTTGGTACACGGGAAGCTAGCGAAAGAGCGGCGAGAGCATCATTAGCGTAACATGTAGTCATGTTTTTACATGACACGCGTTTTATGTTTATCACGTTTCCACCAGTATCATACCTTCGTCTTTCATTCACTTCCCGTTCTACCAAATTGGGTATAAGTGAAGCTAGCGAAATCGCCATTAGCGCATCATGAGCGTGGCATGTAGCCATGCTGTTACATGACAAGCGTCTCATGATTATCATGTTTGCACCAGTCGCATACCTTCTTCATCCATTCACGTGCCGTAATACCAAATTTGGTATATGGGACGCTAGCGAAACGGCTGCGAGTGCTTCATGAGCGATGCATGCACTCATGTTGTTACATGACGAGCATGTCATGATTTTCATGTTAGGGTGTCTCGCTTGTGTTCACCATGCAATCTTGTCACACCATACCGGTTTTGCAACATGCCATGTGAAGGAAACCACTGCATAGGCTGCAGGAGCACGAAATGTAAATAATGAAATTCATGACATAGATGTCATGATTTTCAAGTTAGACTAGTCAGATTCGTTCTTCATACATTCATGTTATACCATATTAAGTTTAGTTGTGATACTATCATCTAAACGACCAGGAGAGCTGAAAGTCGTAGGCGGATAGATAGATAGAATGATAGATAGATAGATAGATAGATAGATAGATAGATAGATAGATAGATAGATAGATAGATAGATGCACTGAAAGTCGCCGAAGTTCGCCAAGAAATGCTTCGCATTTTAAAACTTCTGCGACGGTGCTTTGGGCAGTACAGGGTAGTTCGACGTCTCGGCACACTAGACTACGACGTTGTCCCCGATAAGATCATGAACTCTATCTCCAGTGCACGTGGGCTGAAGTCATTTATGTCGGGTGCCTAAAGCCATTCCACGCACGTTAGCAAGCCCAAGAGCTGTATTTTTGTTGTTTATTCATTATTGTTCTTTATAGCTTGTACCTACCTATTTCCGTAAATAGTTGTTTTTTGTTTATGAGTTTATCCCCCGTATTCTGTTTTAAGCATCGGGACGATGCTTTTGAGAGGGAGGCAATGCAACGTGAATTTCTTCTTTTCACCTCTGTTTGATTTGCTTTTCGCCCACAAAGCCTGTAAGGAATGTTCAGCGCAAAGGGCGCCTCTTTGTTCTAGAAGGTTCGCGATTATTGCAGATTGTTCTTTTGAGATCGCGGCTCCATGGATGGCGTGCAAGCCGCGAACACTCAAAATTATTCAAGAGTTTGCGCGATGACCAAGTCATAAGGCTGGCATATTCCACGGCAAATGTATAAATGCCCACGCGCTGCACCACTTGTCAGTTGATCGATGGCCGACGATGTACTTGGTGCGCCGCTATCATTACCAGTGTGTGTCTCCGTAATCGAATTTTCAGCTTACCGGCCACAGGTGCGGCCAAAAAAGCAGTTTCGATTATACATCCAGTCTGCTGCCTTCGTTCACATTGAAACCCCGAGGCAACGTCGGATGAGTAAAGAAACACACGCTCAAAGATCTCGGTGTGGTTCTTGCGCGTGCAGCTGAATATCTCGTCAACGGTGGCCAATGGTGGTCTCAAAATAAACGCTGTAGCACAAAAGAAACTCCGTTCTGAGAGTCAACTTATTTGCACAGCGCAAGACGAGTAGTTATGACGTAACTACAGAAGAATAAGTTACGTCGTAACTACTCGTCTTGCGCTGTGCAGATATGTTGATTCCCAATCACCAACTAGCCCAAGCATCTGTCTTATCCGTCCTGAGAGAACAAAATTTGCATGAGGTTCGATTCTTATTCGAGTTGTCACTGAAGCGGAATTTCACACGTGCTTCTGTGATGTTGGCAAAACAGCACCTGCTTGTCTGTCTGCCCGTCCGTCCGTCCGTCCGTCCGTCCATCCTTCTAGTGAACACAAGTACCACGTCTCGCATCTGTTTAAAACATCTGCATTGGTTTATTTCACCAACAACTATCCCCTAGAGGTGAATCTTAGAACGAGGTGGCTACGTACTACATACATCAGGGACGACAGATCCATGCGTCGAGGAGCTTCGCCCAAAAAAAAAACTATGGGCTTTCTCTCTGTAGGGAACCTTGACGGAACGCGAAGCAGCAGTGGTGCGCACGGGGTTGACCTGGTTGAAACGGGCGTTGATGTAGGTGCTGGATGAACGGTTTGAAGCGAACCTCGGTGTAGCGTTTACTCGAGTAAACGTTTGTTTAAAGCGCAAAGACTTGGGAGGCGGGACGCATTAGAGATGCTTCCACTCGCTTCTTCAGCTCGTGTCTCGTCGGTGTTACCCACGTGCCGTCTGTATTCTCGAACGCGATCGGTGTTTTTGGCTCGAACCTCGTCAATGTCGCTGGTATTCCCTTTCCGACACTTGCTCACACGCTGTGGCAATGCCCTGCATTGCACGAGAGCAGCGAGTCTCCCTCTACACAGGTGGACTAAACCTGTCTCCTCACAAGCCACGACAAAGGAGAGCAGCTTAGCGCCATCCAGAGGGCCCATGACATAGCCGTAGAGTTTAACCTCCCCGTCTCGTCGTGGGAGTGGCCCACTGGTGTCGCCCCTTAAGGGGGGTTGAGCGCCACCTCCGGATAATAATGAAGTTCTTTGCCTGCCTGCCTGCCTGCCTGTTCGGTTTCCCTGGCTCGCGCCTCGTCGGTGTTGACGTCGCCATTCGCGAACGCGATTGACTTCACTAACCCTCGCAACGCCGGTGACAGCCGGGAAAGGTATGCCCACACTAACGGGAAGCATGCCACGACGGCGTCCCGCCCGTCGGCGCGATCGCGCGGCAAGCAGCGGAGCTCTGTCCACAACGTCGGCGCCACGAGACTAGAGGCGCGCACAGCACGCGCACCCGCCGGTTCACGGCTTCTTCTAGCCGACAGATGGAGAGATGTGGCTCGGATGAGATTATGCCCGAGAGAAGAGTGGGCTCGAGTGTTACGAGCGGTGGAAAGGGTGAAGCGAGGCAGAGCAACGCCGACTAAATTTCAAGGCCGAAAGGCTGCCGCAGTGACGTCAGAGGTTGGGGGCCCAGTTGCCCTACTGAGCATGCTCAGTAAGACTTTTTTTGCTACACCTTTTATTCGGCCCAATCAAGCCGCAGCAGCTGCGAGAGCGGGAGCGTTGGTTCTCTTAAAACGTGAACGAAACGCAGGCTTTCCGCCGCGTTCGCGGCGTAACTGGGCCCCCACCCTCCGACGTCACTGCGGCAGCCTTCCGGCCTTGAAATTTAGTCGGCGTTGGACAGGGCTGCTGAGATGCGGCGAGCGCGCGGAAGGCGACGGAGAGAGACGTTACCACGCACTGTTAGAGAAAGGAGCTACTTGACACCACGTCAACACTTGCGGTGAGGGGAGCGGCGCGGATGGAGAGACAGCATTGCACATGTTAGTCAAATAGCTGTATCGCATTTAAAGAAACAACAGACCTGCGTGAAACATGCTGCGTAGTAAAAACTGGAAGAACGGCTTTCCTAGAGCCTACACAAAAGTGAGCTAGAATAGGGTTGTGGGCTTGCTGGGGTCCCCTGCTTGACGCCGGGTATGTCACACGTGTGGTGGCGCCACCAGCGACTTCAATATAGGGCACTGCCTGATGGAGGCGTTGGTGCGCAACTGAAGTCATGCTTTTTGTGCGCTGTTACCACATGCACTGGACGGAAATGCACGCGAATTTCGGCAGTGCAAACGGTAATGCTGATGTCGCCACGACAATAAAAATAAAGAAAGAAAAGTAGTGTCGAAGCTAGGTGTGTAGGCCGTTGGCCTACATGTGCGCATAGGTAACCATCTAGAACAATGTAGCATGGTGTATGCAGCTATGCTGTTAGCTCGTTATCTGATGTTCAATGAAACACACCGAATACCATCAGTACTCGTGCGAATACAGCTGTAGAAAACATTCTTTTTCATAAACTCTGTCTGTGTAACTCGTGCGATTAAACCGCGTGCAGAACTAGATGCATGCAAGGGAAGCTGTGCAAATATTGGATGCATTTAAATTCTCTTACGAGTGATAAGCAGCGATGGCGAAATTTTCAAAGCTTACGTTGTGCGGCTATCAATTGTAAACTGGATTATTTGCATTTCTTGGGCCCTACTTTCGCCACGCACGCCTTTTACGAGCGTGTGAAATTATTACCGATGCTGACCTTGGCACACACTCTGGAGTTTACCTCGGAATCTTAATGTTATACATTTCACAGCATTTCAAAATTTTCAGCTACTCATTCTTTTTGCATCTCCATTATCTTGGCTCTGTTTTTTGGCTATTTCTTGACTGAACATTCCTATGCAAGGACTGTGAAAATCCACAGATAAGAAAAACAGGAAGCCACTATCCCCAAGTACTGGGCACAAGTGCATGAAGGGAAGGAAGTATGTTTATTTACAGAAAGGCAGAGAGGTCGGCCTGAGCGATAGTTTGCCCTAGCCGGCTACTCTACACTGGGGGAAGGGAAAGGGGAAAACAAAGATTAATGGATTTGGGCGCACGTTAAAGAACCCCAGGTGGTCGAAATTTCCGGAGCCCTCCACTACGGCGTCTTTCATAATCATATGGTGGTTTTGGGACGTTAAACCCCACAAATCAATCAATCAAAGAAAGATTAATGGATGACGATGGTGAGATAGAGAGGTGAGTATGTAGTGTTCTTTCTAGCTGAGACACATTTTATAGCCGCGCACATAGTCCAGTTGTTTCTAAAAAGGTAATAACTGCTCTTGTGACCGCAGTTGCACTGTTGGTGTCTGGCCAAGGGCCCAACATGGTCTCATCAGTTAATGACCTACTGCGATATTGTTCATTAGAAGAAATCAGTGTTTGTCGTTCACGTGCGTATGCTGGGCAGACACAAAATATGTGCTCAAGTGTTTCTGGCACATCACAGTGTTCACAATTAGGACCGGTGTCACTGCGACCGATGATATGTGCGTAACGTCTAGTGTACGCTACACCAAGACGAATGCGGTGGATCTAATAATCAGATATTGGGCACAGTTCCATACTTGATATTTCCTCTTCTACAGCAGCGGATCAACTTTGTATGCTTTGCCTTTTCCCGCTTCTCTGTTTTATCAGAATTGATGCCTTTCACAAAAAAGTGTAAACGCGTAACAATATACAAGCTGATTACGTCTTTTGAGAGGCCAGGGGCATGTTGTGCGCACCCAACTTCTTGGGAAAACTTTTCTTTCACGATTGTCAATACATCCAAAATGCTGCCCAAATGCAACTTGTTGCAAGAAAAGCACTCCGTATGCGTGTTTTCTAGCTTGCTCATAAAACTGTACAGGTGGCTAGATGGATACAACAGTCCACCTTTGTCACGAAAGGTGGTTAGGCGAGTGAGCTGAAAATCTTCTCCTTGAGCTGGCATCGTGAGTAGTGCTATGCAGACTTCGCAGTTTGTTTTCATGACACACTTTCCCGCAATATAGCCAGCAACATAAAAGATCAGTCTGGAATCACTTCTAGTAATATGCTGGTTGTGGTCAATGGGTGCTGGCACAAAACTAGGCTCATCCACAGTGCTTGCACTGCCAACTCAATTGCCTTGTGGCAGTGTGTCAGTAGCAGCATTGATTTCCAGCAATAAAGCTAGCTCGCCCTGGTCACAATTCTCCTGGCTGTTTTCACGAGACCACAGAATGACAGACAAGTAATGGTTAACGAAAACTGAGTCGGTGCGGGGTGGTCATTGCTGCCGGATGACTGACGTATAATACCAAATAAATTTTCTAATGGGTCGTCGCTGGTCTTTGATGTCAATATATATTTAAATGCTACTTTCCCTGTCAAATAGGAAAACATTTCCAGCACACTGGTTATAGTCACAAGCAGCCCAGTCACTGTGGAGTCACTCCGGAAGCCTCCTGTGTTCTTTGCATGAGCTTCCCATTCATTTAGGTACACCAGTAAATCCTTCAGCAAGTCGATTTCTTTTGATCCTGGGCGAAGAGCTTCAGCTGGGTACCGGGATGTCATTGCACATATCACGCTGTGTATCTTGCTGAAAGTGAAGGTATATTTGATTGTAGTGACAAATTTAATAGCATTAGTAATGGCTTTTACAAAACTGTTCTGGAAAAATTACACCTTGAACCATGATTAAAATGCGGCCTCACCTGAAAAAAAGCTGTGTCGAAGTTATGCTTCCCCATATGCGTCCCAGCTGTTCTTTATATAAATGGAGTGCTTGAATAACCTTCAGCCCAAAGAGCTGAAAGGCCAACGACACTCTTAATTTTTGCGAAGCCATTTGGTTGAATGTGGCACATCGTGATTCCTGGCATGGCTTTCAATGTGACGTTGCAGGAGTCAATCTTGTGGGCCTCTTTACCATGTTGTATGGTGACCTGTAGAAAGGCAGAAACTTGTGATGAATTGCTATCATATCCATATAGTTGCCTCATATTTTTAAACTATACGTAACAGCCTAATAAGAAGATGCACAGTCTTGTCCTCAATGAAAAAAGCGAAACTACTCAGGGTGTTAAAACGCTTAAAATCGTGCATGCAAATATTTTCATGCATGAACAAACAGACAACAAATGTAACTATATGGACCATGGCAAAACTTACAAGGCCAGCTGGGGTGTTCAATCCCGTCTTCAATAGCGAATTTCTTAGGCACTCGATTAAATGCGGGAAGTCCGACACGAAGAAGAGGCGCCGAGACGCATCAGTTGGGTGATGGGCCTTACACTTCGTTGACTTCGCACTTGCTCCAATGCCCAATCTCTTCCACATGTTCGGGTTCCAACTGGCGCCGTCGCAGGTAACAAAGTCGACGAAGAGTCCACTTTTTTCTGCCAGGATTGTTGCCTCAACAACCACTTTCGCAAGAATGTCCCCCTTTACATTGCCATTGGTGGCGAAGCACCCAATAATTTGGCTCCATTTACCTTGGAAAGGTACGAAAATGATTACCAGTCTATGGTCGGAAGGTATGCCTTTGCGCGCTCCTGTAGTGAAGGGTCCTAAATATACGAAGCCCTCAATTGCCCCAGTCTTTTTCACTGCCAAATGCTTCGACAATTTGAACTCGTCAATGTGCAGGCCACCATGCCGTTTGCAGAGATCAAGGTTGCCCATCTTTTCTACCAGTTGCCTTAAGACCTTTTCATTAAAGCCAAAACACGTGCAGTAAGAAGTCATGTAGCGCTTTAACGTGGACTTGCTAGGGAGAGATAATATGTTGTTCTTCCGAAGATGCTCATAAAGGCGAGGACTTTTCATCTTCATTATTATACATTCCAATATCCAATTTTTATATACCTTTGCCCGCATTTTTTTCACCTTGGCGGCAGCGAACACTGTCTGACACTTCTCGTTGTCTTGGTGGGAGAGACATGATGTGTTTTTTGAGGGTTTCTGTTTTAATTGCTGCATTTTTTTGCATTTTGGCAAGGTTTTCCTTGACACATAAAAGACGACGAACAAGACGCCTGTTCTTCTGGGTCACAGTTCTCAACTTTCGCTTATGTGAAGAGCAGCTCTTGACACGCTGGCTCTGAACTCACGACCGTCGCATGAGCATAGCCCTCCTCAAATATTTGCAAGAGACGCACTGTGCCCCTGGAAAACGAAAAAAAATCATTACATTGGTAAGTGTGACAGAAAATAGCATATAGTTGGGGAGAGCGTGCATGTTATGTTAAAAGACGTCACAAGATAGTTACCTTTTCTGGCAACCTTTGTCATACAGCTACTGCTGAAGTAGGATCCGTCGCGTAAAACAACTTGGCCTTTGAGTTTTTGAGTGAACCACTCATCTTCATAATCCTCTTGTGATATGGCACCACCACATAACATTACAGAGTTTGTTTCTTCAAGGATTGTCTCAGCCTCGGCTTCACTTCGCACTAGCACCTCTTTCAGCAAGGTACCTCTAGCGTACACCTTGCAATAGACGTCAGACGAAGAGGGAACGAACATCACTACTTTTTCTGACTGTACCTTGATTTTTTGCAGTCAGCACGGTTGTGTACAGTAGAATATGCCGTCGTTATCCGGGAACTGATGCTCGCTCCAAAACAAGGAAGGAAGTCTCAATGATCCAAACAAGTTTGTGCTGTCTTGTTTATAGTTTGAGCTTTCTGCAACAGAGTGTAGATCACCCGATATATCGTCTGGACGCACTTTCACGAGCTGGGCACATGTCGCAGGCGTTTCCGTCGAGTTTACGACGCAGCCAGCAACAGTCGCGCCAATGGTACTAGAACGTACCTTCTCGCCTTGAACGCTTCCCGATCACTTTCTCTTCCGGGTTGATCTTTCTTGTGGTGTCTTTTTTGTGAAATACGACGCCAAGTTAGGCAGGATTGTTGGCACAGCGTCCTCTCGTAGGCAAGGTTTCCCACGTGGTGTACGTACTTCTTTCCATTCGATTATATGCCCGTAGTCCCGTAGCACATACTTTGGCTCAAAATGAAGGTCACACACGGCAGATGTGTCGTCCAGGGCTTTGTGCTCTCGATGCAAATTTCTTTCCCACTGCTTCCTCAGGCCTGCATCCTTCGGAACGCCGAACAAAGACAGCTTCTTGCTGCCCTTCACGTGGACGTAACTTGTACGACAGCCTGGCGCAAAACAGTGGTTTTGCCGCCGCGGAAACATTTTAACCTCGTGTGAGGGTCACTGCTTGTCAGGCCTTATGACTGTTCACCGAAGAACCTTAGGAATTGATGATGCAAAGCGCGACGAGTTCTCAAAGTAACAAAACTCGCACACACCGACCGCCACTCCAAACAGCCAGCAACTGCCCCAGCGCCAGCACTCGCTACATTTAATGCGGCGGTGGCGCCGCACCGCGGAGGTGCGCCGAAGCACGTTTGTGTGACATTGCTGGCGTCACCGCAATGCATCGCGCTGGCTGGCGAGTGAGCCCGCTACCCTATTCTAGCTCACTTTACCTACACTAACCCCCGAGTGCAGATATGTTACATGGCCGCGCCTTCGACTTGACTTGAGTAAGTCAGCTTGAAGCAAGCAGTGGACAACAAAACGCCCAAGTCAGCCTTCGCGTTTCATGGATGCCCAGGCTGTCTTGCTTGGTCAAGTCAAGAACGACCTTCAATGCAGAAGCACGCTGCTTGCCTTTTCCTGAGGCACGTGTCAAAGCAAAAAAAAAGTTCTTATATCTCAAAATGCTTATCTACTAAGAGTGCTAGAAGCATATTTTTGTCGTTTTGCTGCTACCGAGTGCTTTATGACGCCCACGTGATGCCACCCGCGCTGTGACGCGCAGTGTGGCTTGCGGCAAGCGTGTTTTTTTCAGCTGGTTTCAGTGGTCACCCAAAAGGGGCACGTTTTTCCAGCTCTTCATCATTCATCGTATTTTGCTGTCGAGCGCAGTGGGATGAACATGCATTTTCTGGGTCGCAAGTGTGAACAAAGCATAGCGATTTCTCGTCATACTCGCATTTCTATACGCCTGTGGACATGCCTATAGCGGGCTACGTTGTAGTTATACCTGAATAAAAAGCAACAAGTATTAAAAACGCAGTGCAAAAAGCCCCTGTGCACACACATGTGGGCGTCGTAACCCGACAAAAAAGCTAAATCGAATCGGAGATGCTAACAGACTGTCTACGTTTACTGGGAAGAAAAAAAGTGTAGATGAGGATCACGGGCTTCTACAGTACTTCTTTTTCTAGCGGGGCGGGGTTATAATGGTAATCATTATGTAGTTTTTATTTCGTATCTGCATTGTCATTAGCACGCTTTACAGCCGAGAGCACATGTGTTATAAATCCAGGGTTTGGGTGATAAATCGATTGATATGTGGAGCTTAACGTCCCAAAACCACCATTTGATTGTGAAAGGCACCGTAGTGGAGGGCTCCGGAAATTTCGACCACCTGAGGTTCTTTAACGTGCACCCAAATCTGAGCACACGGGCCTACAACATTTCCGCCTCCATAGGAAATGCAGCCGCCGCAGCCGGGATCCGAACCCGTGACCTGCGGTCAGCAGCCGAGTACCTTAGCCACTAGACCACCGTGGCGGGGCTCCAGGGTTTCGTATTATGAGGGATGCCTTATGATTGGGCCCCGGGAATGTTGACCACCTGGTGTTCTTATTGTGCGCAGATATGGGACAAAGCCATGATCATTTTGACTCCACCAAAATGCCACCGCCAAGCGGACGGGGGGGGGGGGGGTGATACAAATTTGTTTTGCACGTTTCAGTGAGAAGCAGAGGGGAGGGCACGATCATGGTCATCCTCAGAATATCTGCTGGGAGCTTTGTCAAGAACAATGAAAAGGGCACGTGCCTGCGAGGTGAACGAAGGGTTCATTCACCCTTTTGTAATGCATAGCTAGGATGAAATCCAAAGAAAGCCTTCGTGTTTCTACCAAAAAACGCGTTCTAGTCAGTGGAGAAACGCCGAATAGGAGCAGCTTTTTTATAAATATTTGTAGCTTTGTACTGCAGATGGATTTCCGGCGTTTTTTCTCAACCCCACAGGGCTGCACCAAACGAGACAAAAATTTCTGAAATGTCTTTTGAGGAAAGCAAGGCCCAACACCACACCGCGTCACTTTTTTGAGCGAAATCGTCGAGCCAAGGAGGAGGGACTATTCGCTCCAAGATGTCGCAGCAAAGTACGCTATCATCCCAAGAGACACCTCAACGCAGGGTGGCACCGCGCTTCACCGAAGACGAAAAGGCTGTGCATGTCTCTCTCGTAAAAGAGTTCAAGTACATCATCGAGCGCAAGAAAACTGATGTAGCGTTGATAGCGAAACAAAATGAAACATGAAAAGAAATTGCCAAGCCCTACAATGCCTATCATGGAATCACCCGGCGCGACCACCTGCAGCTCAAGAAGTGCTAGAATAACCTCAAGCAGAAGTGGAAAGAGGAAACTGCCAGAGAGAAGTGAGACCGCCATAAAACTGGTAAGCTGAATATGTTATGCATGACTGGCTCACTTTTGATCTGCCACATGTTTTGTAGTTGGTAGAAATGCAAGTGCTGAGTGCAAATAGTCATGCCCATTAGATTTTGCAGTGCATGGAGGAAAAATAACCACACAATATTAGATTTTCTTCGAAGAACTGTCTTGAAGTTGGCCTATAACATGCGTGATCAGTGCAAAATGTTTTGGAGAAACCTATTAAGATGAATTTGTAGACAACTGACGTAGATTGACTTTTTACTCAAACAGCATATAAGCGCGCTAATGTTTGTTCTGCGCAATGTATTCAAATTTTTTCTTTGAGTTGAACCAAGTGAACGGAATTGCACTCAACTTAGGAGAGAGGAACATTGAAACCGCAGAGTTTTTTTACAAGATGTTTATCGAAACGTGCTTCATTCTGCATTGAAACTTTATTTGAGATTAGGAGTGGAATCGGCGCCTTCCGCCATGGTTCTTAATTACGAATTGGTTGGGTCAATGGCGGCTTACAAGGTGACAAGGGTGGAAAACGCCTTTGATTCTGATGCCACAGGACACCAGCCCCGCGTCGCAAGTCTCCCTGTCGTAAGGCTGCTGCAGCCATGACTGATGGTCGAGAAGAAGCGAACTACGATTGCCAAGGTATGGTGTGTTATGGTGTGTTGCATTTTAAGGCGTAATGATGATCTCCTCAAAATTTAACGATTTGTATTTTCCAGAATTATCTCTTTTCCACATGCACTGGTTTACAGGCGTTTGCGCCACAGACAATGCTCCACTAGTACCATTATGCCATCTTTTTTTATTGCAGGCAATTTGTGGCAAGGTGCCACCCCTGTACAGTCGTCACAGCTGTGAACAGGCACAGATGTCAACGAAGACAGCAGACGTACTTCTATAGCACAGCCTCATGCCGAAGCGAACACTGCTGCGGAAGGTTGTGCAAACAGCCACCAGGCCGCCGGAGCTGCTGGAAGTAGCACTTCTGCAGCAACTGTTGCTGCTGAAGCATGCAGGACACCTAGGAGCCAGATGGCTGTTCTGGAGACGACGCTGGCTACGGAAAACGCAATTCTTGCAGACCTCCTACAAAAAGAGCACGCAGTCTATGTCCGGCTTTTGCAGTAGGACCACGATTACATGATGCTGGAACGGGCAGGCAAAAGAAAGCTTGAAAATCAAGTGTGAGAGCTCGAGCTTTCAAAGCACAGAAACGAGGTTGATTTGATTGTATATGGGGTTTAACGTCCCAAAAGCACCATATGATTATGAGAGACGCCGTACTGGAGGGCTCCGGAAATTTCGATCACCTAGGGTTCTTTAACGTGAGGTTGCAAAGCAACAACTTGAGATTGAAATACTGTAGATTGAAAAAGAATTAAAGAAGGAACAGACCCCAGGCTGCAATGTAATGTGCCTCATTTCTAAAATAAATGATGGGATCTCTCATAAAATATTGAAACTGTGTGAGTGTACATTTTTATGTATGAAAGATAAGTAGATTAGCGTGAACAGTGTCCCTAAAAGAGGATGTATGGCCAGGTGTCAAGATATATGCAGTTTTTGCCTATGTGAAGCTCTTACGTACGAGCAGGTACCGTGCTTGATTTCCTGAACGGCTGTCGGCGAGGCGAAATGCAGGTGGGACGTGCACTGTTCTCGTTGCCACTGTATAGATGGGGAAAGGCTCTGGAACTCTTTCAGCGGGTGGCTCTGGTTCCCTAAATATGTAGGCCAAGTGGTGGAGTACAGCACAAGCTGTGATTATAAGCACAATGTTTTTGGCATTGTGCTGCGTTCTCATGTCCAGGCAAGGCAAAAGCCTTTTCCTCACGCTGAACGCCCTCTCAACGGCGTTCCGAGTCTTTATTTGGGCTTTTTGGTATCTTTATTGATGAGTCTTTATTTGGGCTTTTTGGTAATGAAGTGATATTGTGCATCACTCCACAAGCGACGTGATTCAATGTCACAACACAAAACCATGTTCCGACTTTCTGTGGCCATGCATTGACACGTGAACTAACCTTCCCTTGGGTGTGTCCTGGGGGCCTTGTTCTGAAAACGGTGTGAATAAATATGGCTGGCATGCATGTCCAGCGTCACCCAACAACACTCCGGGCTCCTGTTTTTCTTCCGACAGCACCCGCAAGCGGGAGTCGTCAAAAATTACGTTTTCATGAACAGAACCGGGCTAGCCGGCAACAATGTCAAAAAACTGGAGTTTTGGTCCGGCCACATCCTGCAGCAAAGCACCAGCATACCAATGATCATGAACAGGGCATTGTACAGCGCCTATCACTTTGCGGTTTGGTATAAACTACACGCGCAGCAGAAATGCATGTTGTTGCGCTGAGTCACGGTCGATCAGAGTGTATTTTGATGACAAAACACAGACAGTAGTGTTCTTTTGAAAACCTTCACGAAACCTGTCTTCCGGAGCTAAACCTCTAGCAAAACACGACACAGAGGCGCGAGTGCTGGGCCCCTCGAATGACTGCTGCATTATTATTTCGCTCTATTTATTTCGCTAGTGCATGACAACCATGGCTGAACACAAACACGTTGATTATATGTGCAAAGAAGTTTACGACCCGAGAATTGATAAAAAAATGTGAACGAACTAAACTGCAGAGACTTTCAATCTTCATTGCTTACCTGCACATTGAAGGAGAAATAGCATTCGCGGTTGTGGAACACTTCGGCATTTTCACCGCCGGGGCTTTTCATCCGCACGAACATGCAGTCTATGCATCCCATCACGCCAGAAAATTCGGCCACGTCAGGAAAGTCCCGCTTAACTTGTTGAAATTACGCCGGCTACGGAAAGTGCACCACTGTGGAGTACAAGTGCTTTGGGATGAGCATGGTCACTTTTTCGACTGCACGCACACTGTAAACTGCGGAATGTGCAAGAGGTCCCCGGTCACTGTTTGAAATGTCTCAGCGCTGTAAATTCTAAGTGCCATCAACAGCTGCAGCATAGGAGGCACAGACTAACCTCGATTGTCCCCGCTTTCTTGGAGCGGCTGCATAGACAGAAGCTGCCACACGGCGTGCTTCGTGAACCCGTAGCGAGCGTGAAATTGTTCCTCGTCGTACAGCTCTATAAAATTTTCTCGGTCACGAAGGGTGGGTCGTGGAATCTTCGGCAGGTAATGTGCCTCCTAAAACACAACATTCTTGGCGTTGCATGTGAACTCAAAAGTGGTCATCCTCCGTGTGATGTCCTTTCGAGAGGTGACCCTGTTGGAATAACACATGAAGTCGCTTTCAAGCTAGCCCCGCAACTGACTTAAAACTTGTCCTGACATCGAACTAGCCAAGTCGCCTTCAAGTCGTCCACAAGTTCCAGAACTATGTATGGCGAGTGGCCAGACTGTGTTGAGTCAAGAACGAGTCAAGTAAAACCTCTGCGTTCGGGTGTAAAATCCCATAAGGCAACCAAGGCAAGGTACACATGCGATGTATCCACTATCCCCTAACTCATAATTTTTGTTAAGAAGGGAAGCAGCCGTTATATTATCGTTCTTCATTCTGATTACAAGTGAAGTACCCGATACACATTTTGAGGTATTACGTGCACTTTGTGGACGATGGGTGTGACTGCTGAGGATGAAAATAGCTTCCTAGTGTGTGAGCGAACTACACTCTTTGCGCTATCAGCATTTTGCCACGCCTCATTAATTTACTCTTCTGCCACGCTGTATTACATAAATTAACACGATTCCTTGCCAGATATAACACCAGTATAGGATCATTTTGCTTAGAGGCTTCAAACACTCGCGTGACTGCGGGGTAGAATAGTCAACGACCACGCAAGTGCACTGGTTCAAAATCCCATTCCATCCGTGGTGTTTTTACTTATTACACTTTTTCTTTCTTAATTGGCTCGATAGCGTTTTTAGACATCAGCGGTGGCGTCAGCCAACTATGGCGCCGTAATTTTGACATCATAAGTGCTTTCGCTTTTTTTTTATTTTTTTTATAGCCGAGTAAACCACTCCATCTTTCAAGAAAGTAAACCCTACGGGCGATAACACCCATCTCATGCTTTTATCCTGCAGTACTTACGCTTTCATCAAAAGTGCTGATAGGAGCGCTTACCTTGTAGTTCGGACGAGAGCGGAAGTCAGTTCATGGGCCGAGAAGATTACGTCGGGGCTTACAATGGTCACGGTCCAGTTTAGCCGCACATCCAGCAGAGGTATGACCGGCGCATGTGAGAGCATCACCCGCACCGATCCTGCACGCAGCTCTCGCGCCGGTGCGTCCCATGCTAACTGCTCGAAGACCAGCGATTCAATGGGGAACAGCTCGAAGTCGTCAGCAAGCCGCCGAGGCTGGCCGACGCCAAACTCGCGGCGGAAGGCTCGCACGAGAGAAGCAGTGCGTGGGTCCTCTGGCTCGATACCCAAATCTCGCTCACCCGGTAGCACCATCGACACTCTGCAACACGAATGTTCATCAATGCCTTCAACTGCAGGCCCCACACTCAAATCTTTATTGAATGATAGAATAATGGCGGTATTGCATTGCTGATCTGCTTTTAACAGCCTATAATGAAAGACACGGCTATATCACATGGCGTTGTGGAGTGCAATAAAAATAATAGGACTGCTCGCATTATTTATTAAGTTTATTATTATGTTATGCAAGGCTGTGGACTAGGGATTCAAATAAATGATGCTGTGTATAGGAAATTAAGAAGTAAACATCTAGTGTACTAACAGACTATGTATAGGAGGGCACGCAATGATTCGTCTTTATGTTCACTTATCGTATAGAGGGACCCGGTGAAACACTCAGAGGAACACAAACCACAAAAGCATGACGGACACTGTTTGATTTTCTGCGTTCCTTCCTGTATCCGTGGTCATGCCTAAACGCACGCCAAATGCCATTGAGCAGTTACAACTAGCCAACGAAACATTACTCAAATATTAAATGCGAATGCATTTATTATTCGGGCTATGTCAGGCGTCCGTCGGAATCCGTTCACCGCCCTCTCCCATAGCAACAGCTGCGGGCGCACATGCCCCTAGCAACCGGATTCCCCACGCGTCGGCGTGAGCAGCTGTCAGCAAAAGCTGCAGGCGTGCGCGCTTATCTTCGCCCCTAGAGACTGGGCCCCCATCTCCTTGACTTGATTGTGACTTGCCACCACCTCAATGCAGTGTGTTTGAAACGAGTTCGTAGCATTTGTACTGCCAGCGTTTGCGTAGCGTTTATGTTAATAAGACGCTGACATTAAGTGTTGGCGGTAACGCGTTACAAGTAACGTCGTTAGCGGTAACGCGTCACTTTTTCGGTAACTTAGTAACGCACACATTACAATTTCGAAATTGTAGCGGGTAACGTACTTCCGTTAACAGTTTTCGGTAACGTGAGGTGCCACGTTACTCGTTACTTTTTGATTCCGAAGATGCCACATTCCCAGAACTCGCCCCGAAGAATAACTCTGTTGCAGCGTCGGACCGCTGTCGCCTACCAGGCATTGGCAAAGAAAGCGTGGATAGAATTTTGTATGAGTAATTTGGGGTGAGGGGGGGAGTATCTTTAGCAGGCACCCATTCCACGCGCGGACATAAGGCGCTTTGGCTCGTCTTCGAAAAGCTGGCTATCTTGAGACGTTGCTGGTTGCTGTGGCCGAAAGCATCCACAGAATTCAGGGCCACATAGGCCGTGCTGCAGATAATGGGGTACAGGAAAGCATAGGCAGACGCGAAAAAGTCGCGGTCTTTTCTCACAAGCATCAGCTTTGTGCGCACAGGATGAAAAAGATCGGTCGGTGCGTAGGTGGCCATGTGGTTTTTTCAGCCCCACGCAAGCTAGCCTGGCTCTCATAGAGAAGCAGTCCGGTCACGAGACGCGAAGTAGGATGCCAGGTAAGGCATTGTAATCGGTTTCTGGAATGCGTGTGGGGGGGGGGGGTAGTGCACAGAGTAGTTTTGTCGTGTGGAGCCTGCCACATGGTCCATACAGGCAGGTGTCTCAATGACCATCTTCGAGAGCACGACTATTATGTTCGGAACAAGACCAACGGCTTTCTGGCTATTCATGGTGATCGCTGTGGCTGCCGCCCTGTGCTTGACAGCCCCACAATTTTGTACCGGCAAAGAGACGAAAACCAGCTTTTGTACACCCACCTAACAATCCAGAAAGGAAGTGATCCTTCTCTCCATGAAAAAGGTCTTAAGACCTTTTTCTGCTGCGGAGGCGTAGAAAGCTGACGAAGCGCTTTTGCACCCCAATCTGTCTTTATTACGAAAGTTGCCGATGGTATGCCCAACCTTCTTGCCGACCGCATGATGAGCATGTAATTTGTTGGCACTCTGAACTTAGCCAGTGCAGCAATGACAGACTGTGTTCTCGTTAACGTTTGAAATTAAAAAGCTCCTGAGCGAGCGAGATTGATCTTGACCACCTTCACATAAACGCTCTCAATTTTCGCGGTAAATGAACCATTTCAAATGAACAAGAAATATTTATACACAAATATATTCCCAGGCGACTAGACCATTAAAACAATTCTTATCCAATACAAATTTTACGCGCTTAATTTGCCAGGAGAAGTGTAGTATCGTAAGGGCGAAGAATAAGACGATGCATGGCCAGAACAAGAAGGAACAATGTTTATTCACGAGGCTGCTGTCTTGGTTTTAATACCCTGGCCCGAGGCCGGAGCATGCGGCGTGGCGAGGGGTGGATGCACGTGTTATCGGTATGTTCTTCGGCGCGTGCACCTGATAATCTACGATATATCACTTCCTCCCCTCTGAGCTAGAACCTATCCGGCGGCTTGCGGGCACGGGTGGAGCGTCGGAGTGGGAGTGGTTCTGCCGTGGACCTTGGACTTGCTGGCTCGATGCCACCGCCAGACGCTTCCTCACCAGGCTCGGACAGACCGGCCTGAAGGTCTTCGCTGCTAGTTGACTGGATGCCGCTGGATGAGAGTGGCAATTGCTCCATGGCCATTGGCGTTTCGCACGGTTCTTTCTTAACCGGTGTCGACGAGTCGCGTGGTCGTACTTGATCGACGTGTCTACGTTGCACCCGCCTTGGCGTGTTAACGGTTAACAATCGCTTGCCTTCGACTGTTGTCACGGTTCCGGGTAGCCACCTTTGACCTAGCTGACTGTACTGTCGACTCCACACCTCCCTTCCTGGTGCAAACTCTTTCTTTCCAGAGTTCGGAACTCCGTTGACGGTAGCCTCCCTCTTCGCCCCGTCTTCCTCTGCCAGGTAGGTGCTCAGGCGGGTCCGTGGTTGGAATCCAAAAAGCCTTTCCGCGGGCGACTGCTCCTCTCGGGTCGGTGTTGTTCTGTAACGCAACAAAAATTTGGCAAGCCGACTTTGCAGCGTTCCCACCCGATTTTTCTTCAGGCCCTCCTTGATGGTGCGTACTGCCCGTTCCGCCAAACCGTTGGATTGCGGGTAGTATGGGGCCGTCGTTACGTGGCGCACCCCATTTTCCCGGAAGAACCGCGCTGTCTCTGCACTGGTGAATTGCGGACCATTATCCGACACGACAGTCCGTGGTATGCCAAATCGCGCGAAAATGCACCTAAGTGTGTCTACCGTAGTCGCTGCTGTCGCCGTCTTCAAGGGCACTGCTTCGATCCACTTAGTCTCGGCGTCGACGAGGACGAAGATCATATGCCCTTCCACGGGACCAGCAAAATCCACGTGTAGGCGGTACCACCGTCTGTTGTTCTTTGGCCAGTTTGCCGGGACCTGTGCTGGGGGCATGGGCAAACACTGCACGCATTGGGGACACCGTTTTGCAAGCATTTCAATTTCACCGTCTAGCCCTGGGTACCAGAAAATTGAGCGCGCGAGGTTCTTCATTGCCGTCATGCCTGGGTGCGTATCGTGCAACTCTTTCAAAACAAATTGCCGGGCAGCTTTAGGCAGAACCACACGGTGGCCCCAGTAGAGTATCCCGTTACTCACGGCCAATTCATGCCTCCGTGCAAAATACGGTTGGTACTGCTGTTCCTCTGAACCGAGACGCCTTGGCCAGCCTTGCAAGATCCAAGTCTTCACTTGCTGAAGTACGTCATCTTTGCTGGTGTGGTCTGAAATACTCTGCGCAGACAAAACAAAATCATCCATAGCCTGCGCATGCAGGACATATTCGGCTAGTTCATTTTCCCAACCATTATCGCGAACCGGTAATGGCAGCCGGCTTAGAGCGTCGGCATTTGCATTTAGCTCTCCTTTTCTGTATTCCAAGTCGTATTGATAAGCTGCTAAGAGCAGCGTCCAACGTTGAATGCGGGCCGCTGCCATTTGCGGAATGGGTTTATCTGGACCTAGCAAACCAGTCAGAGGCTTGTGATCGGTCACCAGAGTGAACTTGTTGCCAAACAAATAATCTCGAAATTTTACAACGCCGAAGACCAGCGCTAGTGCCTCCTTTTCCAATTGTGAATAATTACGTTCCGCCGACGTTAGAGTTCTCGAGCGGAACGCTATGGGATGATCCACTCCTTGTATGCGGTGCGACAAAACTGCGCCTATACCCTCGGCCGACGCATCACACTCAAGCCGCAAGGGTCTTTGGGGGTCGTAATGCACAAGAAAGTTCGCCCTTCTCATGGCGCGCTTGGTTTCTTGGAATGCTGTTCTCTGTGCGGGCCCCCAACACCACAGTGCTCCTTTAGACAAGAGTCGGTGTAACGGGGCCAAAGTGGACGACAAGTTCGGTAGAAATTTGGAATAGTATGTGACCAGTCCTAAGAATGATTTAAGCTGGCTTACCGAAGTCGGTGGCAGTGCCGCTAGCACTGCTTCCAAATTGTCCTGCAGTGGGTGGAGGCCTTTTGCATCGATTCGGTGCCCTAGAAATACCACTTCTTTCTCCCGGAAGTGGCACTTCTCCTTGTTCAGTGTTAGGCCGTTCGCCCTAAGTCGTTCGAACACTTGCCGCAGTATCGTTGTGTCATACTCTTTTTCTGCTACAATAATGTCGTCCAGGTAAACTTTCACCCCTGGTATACCCTGCAGCACGGCTTCTATGCGCCGCTGAAACAGCGCAGGCGCGGAGGCAATGCCAAAAGCCAAGCGGTTGTAGCAGAAGAGGCCTTTGTGTGTATTCAACACAGTTATCTTCTTAGCATCATCATCCAGGGGAAGCTGGTTGTATGCGTTTCGTAAGTCGAGTGTGCTGAACACTTCGCCTCCTGATAGCGCCGCAAAGATGTCGTCAATTTTCGGAAGCGGGTACTGCTCTGTTCTTGTCGCTGGATTAACTGTTAGCTTAAAGTCCCCACACAGCCGGATGTCTCCGTTCTTCTTTACTACGGGCACGACCGGTGTTGCCCATTCAGCCACGCTCACTGGGGACAGCACGCCCACTTCCACCAGTCGGTCAATTTCGGCGGAGACTTGCGCTCTCATGGCATACGGGATTGTCCGAGCCTTCAGAAATCGAGGTTGCGCACTTTCCTTGAGGTACAGCTTCACCGGTGGTCCCTTACAGCATCCGAGGTTCTCAAAGAGGTCCGGAAACTCGTCAAGAAGTGCGGTTAGCTGGCTGTCGGCGTGAACAACATTCACCGAAGACGACGTGCCTTCTACTAGCAACATGCCTGCTTTTCGAAATTCCTCTATCGTGTCCCTTCCGCACAAATGGGGCCCTCGATGGTCCACTACTATCAGCGAACTGCTCACCGTTACTGGTCCAAGCTGTATCTGCATGTCTACCTTGCCAACGACCGGCAACGGTCCCAGGAAACATGAAAGGCGTAGTGGAGTTTTTTTGCAGAGCCGGCCACCACTTGCGATGCTTCTTGTACAAGCTTTTGGGAATCACGCTTACTGGTGATCCAGTATCGACAATCATTCGCAGCCTACGGCCTTCCCACGTTAAGGTGCGCTCGATTGGCTGCACCAAGTGCTTATTGGCGGAACTGTGTGCAACGAGAGCATACAACCTCTCTTCTTCGCTTTCACATTCGGTTCCGTCGACAGCGAACGTTCCTGACCTGGGGGTGTGGGGTCTTTTGCAAGCCCTAGCAAGATGCCCTCTTTTACCACAATGATGGCATATGGATCTGCGATGTCGACAGGACGCCGTTGCATGCGCCCCTTTGCATCTGTCGCATGAAAGGCTGCAATTCTTCCTCCACTGTCTGCCTTGTTGCTGTATCACGTTGACGCCGCCACCTTCGGTCCGGGCGTATGAAGTACGCATGCCCCGAGCGTCTTCGTTCGCTTTCTCAGAAGCTAAGGCGAATTCTTCGGCTTCTTCACGAGTCAAGTTCTTGCGGCCCAGCAGGCACCAGCGCGTTTCCTCATCCCGAATCCCACAAACGATTCGGTCCCGCAACATACGGTCCAGTGTCGCCCCGAAATTACAATTTACGGCCAGTCTTCTCAGTTCAGCAATGTAGTCCCGGACGCTTTCTTGCTCATCTTGTTTTCGCATAAAGAAAGAATAGCTTGCTGCTATTTCGTTTGCCTGAGGGTTGAAATGTTCTTCCAAGCATTTCACAACGTCATCGTACGTCAAGGAGTTGATGGCGACCCCCGGCTGGTGCCCTTGCAATATCCGGACGACACTGTCGCTCAACGATGAAACCAGTAGGGCCCAGCGTTTCGCTACGTCGGTAATATCGTTGCCCTCAAAGTAGGCTTCCAACCGGACACGATACGTGCTCCAGCTACTCACGGCGTCGTCGAAGGCAAGGGGTCGGGATCCCATTCTTCTGGTCTCAGCGTCGGAGTGCAATTAACCGGATCCCATCTTCGTCGCCACTGTAGTATCGTAAGGGCGAAGAATAAGACGATGCATGGCCAGAACAAGAAGGAACAATGTTTATTCACGAGGCTGCTGTCTTGGTTTTAATACCCTGGCCCGAGGCCGGAGCATGCGCCGTGGCGAGGGGTGGAGGCACGTGTTATCGGTATGTTCTTCGGCGCGTGCACCTGATAATCTACGATATATCAAGAAGAACGCTGAAATATTTGCCGTAAGTGTGTTGCGAGTTCACTGATGTGTCCTTGGCGGAGAGCAGTTATCCTTACGAGAACAGATAACTGGGCTAGTTTGTGGGAAGTAATATTAAGGCGTTGATGAGTGAATCTCGTATTGTGCATGATGTGACGTTGATACGAATAGCTTCACCATGTGCTATAGTGTGAAGCCATCGCATGCAACTATAGAGGCAAGTAACTATAAGCTCTATGACTTTGCTAAAGTTCACGGCATTTGTACGAGCAATTCTAGTTTAATAAACATTTAGAATAAAATCGTCGTTTGGCTTGGAAGTTTTGTGTGAAAAGTAAGTGTGGGCTTTAAATTATTCATACTGATGGTTCCTGCAGCAAAAAGAAAATGAGTGATATTTATTATTGCAGAGTAACGGCAGAGGTAACGGCCGTTACTTTTTTTCGGTGACTGTAACAATAATGCGTTCCTTTTTTGTTGGCGTAAAGAGTAACGTATTTGGTTACTTTTTTTTTGGGAACGGATACAACACTGCTGACATTAAGGTCGTCAGGTACTTTGACAGGTGCAGTGCTTCGCCACTCTTTCTCTCGCCGTTGGCTCTCTCTCCTCCCTGGACCCCACTTTCTCGTCCACTCATGCCGCACTCTTTACTAAGTGGTTCTAAGAGAGAAAGGAAGAGAAAAGTGAGCCCCGTATTTGTCTGCTCGAGTGAGCGACACCTCAACATTAGCTGACAAGGGATGGGGTGAGGAGGGATTAAAAGGATAGGAATAAAGGTGTAGAGAAAGAAAAAGCGGCGTGAGGTGGTAAGCCAGAGAGGGCGATGACATATTGAGGGGATAGGAGAGATAGTACAGATGGAAACACGGTCACAGGAGTCCGAGGACGGGGCACCACTTGCGAGAGCTCTTGTCGGCGTCAGGAGGTGGCGTAGAGCAAGTTCAGTCGGTCAAGGCTACGCTGTCGTTGGAGGTCGGCGTCAGGAGATAACGTAGGGCGAGTACAGTCGGCCAGAGCTACGCTGACATAAGAGATCGCGAGGGCACAACCGGTCGGCACGGATTCCAGCGAGCGAGTCTCCCGCACTCTCTACCATTCGCTTGCCGAGTGCCTTTGCAGAACATCCGGAAATGTGTGCCCGAGACGCCGCTGTGAATGACCAACCCCGAGCCGAGAACGCTGTTTGTTTTGCTCGCATCGTAGTATTTTAAATGCGAAGCATTTCTTAGCGAACTTCGGCGACTTTGCACGTATCTATCTATCTATCTATCTATCTATCTATCTATCTATCTATCTATCTATCTATCTATCTATCTATCTATCTATCTATCTATCTATCTATCTATCTATCTATCTATCTATCTATCTATCTATCTATCTATCTATCTATCTATCTATCTATCTATGCCCCGCCGTGGTGGTCTAGGGGCTAAGGTACTCGGCTGCTGACCCGCAGGGCGCGGGTTCAAATCCCGGCGGCGGCGGCTGCATTTCCGATGGAGGCGGAAATGTTGTACGCCCGCGTGCTCAGATTTGGGTGCACGTTAAAGAACCCCAGGTGGTCTAAATTTCCGGAGCCCTCCACTACGGCGTCTCTCATAATCATATAGTGGTTTTGGGACGTTAAACCCCACATATCAATCAATTATCTATCTATCTATCTATCTATCTATCTATCTATCTATCTATCTATCTATCTATCTATCTATCTATCTATCTATCTATCTATCTATCTATCTATCTATCTAGCCGCCTACAACTTTTAGCTCTCCTGGGCGTTTCGATAATTGTATCGACATGGCATAATATGACTGTATGAACAACATATCTGACTAGTCATAACACAAAAATCATGACATGTATGTCACGAACGTCATAATTTACATATCATGGTCCTGCAGCTCTTGTGGTGGTTTTGTTCACATGGCATGTTGCAAAAGTGGTATGGTATGGCATGTTTGGATGACGAACACAAGCGACAGACCCTAACATGAAAATTATGGCATGCTTTTCATGTAACAACATGACTATATGCCACGATCATAATGCGCTCGCGGCCGTTTTGCTAGCGTCACATATACCATACTTGCTATTACAGTATGCGAGTGGCTGACGAAGGTATGTGACTGGTGCAAACATGATAATCATGACATGCGTGTCATGTAACAACATGACCAGATACCACACTCATGATGCGCTCGCGGCCATTTCGCTAGCTTCACATATTCCACATTTGGTATTATGGGACGTGAATGAATGACGAAGGTATGATACTGGTGCAAACATGATAAACATGAAATGCGTGTCATGTAACAACATGACTACATGCTACGCTCATGATGCGCTCGCGGCCATTTCGATAGCTTCACATGTACCAAACTCGGTATTACGTGACGGGAACGGACGACATAGGTAAATGACACACACAAACATAATAATCACGACACGCGTCCCATGTAAAAATATGACTACATGCCACACTCATGATGCGCTCGCGACCGTTTCGCTAGCTTAATATATGCCAAATTTCGTATTATGTGACTTCAATGGATGACGATAGTATGGTACTTGTGCAAACGTGATAAGCATGACATGCGTGTCATAGGAGAACATGACTACATGCCACAATCAAGGCGCCAAGACATTTCGACGCAACGTGGTGCGCGTGCGCCCCGGCGTTCATTTCGTCGGGTCACGCCGGCGTTGCCACGCCTGGCACCGGTCCTGTCATATACTCGCAGGCGTGCGCCACGCTGCGTTGCTTTGACGCATGCGCCTTTCATCGCGTCCGGAGTCCCTCCGTCACGAAAAGAGGGAGATGCAGTGTTGTCTGGGTAACGCATCGGCGCCAAATGCAGCATGTCGCACTTCACGCCGGTTGCCGTCGGGCCGCCCCAACGGACGCTGATCGCGTCGGTTGCGCCTGGCCTCAGACTTTAGAGAGCTCGCGTTTTGCGTCACAGTGCCCAGCGTGTGTGCGCGTCAACGCTCCGTTGGAGTATATTCGGCTCTTTATGATGCGCTCGCGGCTGTTTTGCTAGCTCCACATATACCAAACTTGGTGTTACGTGACGTCAATGGATAATGAAAGTATATGACTGATGCAAACATGATAATCCGGACATGCGTGTCATGTAAGAAAATGACAACAAACCACGCTCATAGGGTGCTCGCGGTCGTTTCACTAGCTCCACATATACTAAATTTGGTATCACGTGACGTGACGTGACTTAAGAGACAAGAAGAGAGCAGAGTGGATTAGGGGACAAACGGGGGTTAAGGATATCATAGTTGAAATAAAGAAGAGGAAATGGACATGGGCCGGGCATGTAGCGCGTAGACAGGATAACCGCTGGTCATTAAGGGTAACTAACTGGATTCCCAGAGAAGAGAAGTGGGTTAGGGGGAGACAGAAGGTTAGGTGGGCAGATGAGATTAAGAAGTTTGCGGGTTATATTGGCAGCAGCAAGCACAGGACCGGGTTAACTGGCAGAACATGGGAGAGGCCTTTGTCTGCAGTGGACGTAGTCAGGCTGATGATGATGATGATGATGATGATGATGATGACCTGAATAGATTACGACGGTAAACGACACATCCAAACATGATAGCCATGACACGGAAGTCATATACGGCGTCATTTACCTCCACACCTCGTAGCGCCGTGCTGATTTTTTGTGAACGATATTGACACGGCTTACATGCCGGTAATGGGTGTAACATGGGTTGTTCATCAACTTCAAAAAAGTTTCAAAGAAATCATTACACTTCAAATTGAGGAAGTTTGGAGTCTTTACGATATGATTTGTGACTCTACAGAAGATCGATAGACGTTATTGTCGGCGGATAACTTCACTGTGGCTCTTCATCGCTGTTCGCGGCTCTGGCATCACTGCTTCTCTGCCGATGCGTTCCTTCCCGTCCCTCGCTTCAATGCTTCTTTTCTATTTTTTTGTTTCACCAAAGGGGCATCTGCCCCGTGCAGAAAGCTGTGCGAGGTTGCATGTCCATTATTTGGAGCAAGACCTATGCAGCGTTCTTGGTCTGGCGACACAGCTCAAGCCCAGGCCTCAGTGCATTAGGCTTATCTGATACGGCTACGCAAACAGCATATCTCGCTAATAACGACAAAAAGTACCTCATGCTTCATTTTCAGAGTACGATGAAACAAATCGATAGCTAATTTCATCATTTATTTGTTGCTGGCAGTGCTGTAGGCGTTTAGCAGGAGCAATTTTGGATCGAAGCGGTTGGTCGCTTCTGCATGGGTGCTACCATGTTGATTTGTAACCATCGTTACAACCGGTAACTGACGCAAATAATTAAGTGCGTATGAAATAAATGCGATGACGAAAGACATACCACGTATCGATGTGACGTAACACACCAAACAAATGTCAATTTAAGACAACCCTGCCAATCTCAAGGCACTTATATCTGGGACTAAGTTTCACTGCGCAAGCGGGTGGCTTTCTTACACCCTAAAGCTTTGGTCAGCACCTCCTCTATTTTTTTAGGCGCTGCTTTAGTAGTGCTGAACCAAAGAGGTGAAACAGAGTATATTTCTGAATTCAGGCTTTATGGGTATGTCACTCTGCGATTGGATTGCCAGAACAATGAGCTGGGAAGCGGTGCAGTTTTTCATGGTCTTCGAGCGTAGGGTTAGTCATAGAGGCTGGTAATTTATCTGCGCTGCATGTGTAGCAATATCACCTGGCTAGGGTTTGTCGCTAAATATACATTTTGTGGTTAAAGCTCATATGGTGTGTTCAGACAGCTGGGTTTCTAAGGCCTCGGAACAAATATTGAACATTCTTGAATAAAATTACGTACTTCGGTCAGGGCTGGGCAGTATTGAAGATACATGTGTCTGAAAAACTTTCTTAGATACCCTTTGGATATCTTGTATCTGTAACGCCATACGTCTCACAAAACGAGTATCTGTATCTGTATTTGCGTTACATTTATGAATGTATCGTGTACTTTTAGATATACAATACCGCTATCACAATGCCACCATGCGAACCGTTATTTGTTGACCGAACTCTACCTTTAAAAATGGTACTGGTGTCACTCAGCCACCTGAAGAAAACTAAGGGCAGTGACATACTTTCATGTTTCCGTCCGACTCCACCAGTGACTGCAGGCGCTGTTGTACTGTACACTTTCCTCCTGGTTGAGGAGGCCACCAAGACCAAGCTCTGGACAGAAACTACTTTCACGTGCTCTCTCACGTTTCTTTAGTTATATTTCTTAGTTTTTTTCCTCCTTTTTTAGGTGCATCGAAACTGTGACGCTTACTCTTATCCACTTGCAAGCTACATGTACTATTATGCTTGCGACTATTACCAGATGATTTTCGATGGCACTCTCCAGCGTTGACCTAAAGCAACGCCGGTACTGATTTTGTATGTAATAGAAGAAGTGCTAATTTACAGTTGTGGGTATTGGCCTGCAGCGTAGCCAACCGGACGCTCATATGGATAACCTCCATGCCTTTGTAACTATTGCTTTCTCTTTCTCTTGGCCTACCATAGCGCTTTCTTTCTGTTGTTTCTACTGACAGAAAAAAAGGAGCTTTTGAAATCATACCGTGATTGTTAGCGCAAATGTTTTCTCAGTTGTACTCCCATACTATACATCACCTACTGTTCTGGATGTTTTAGGGCCCAAGCTCCTTAATCCGTAAGTCTTGCGTCCCCGATATATGTATAGTAGTAGTTGTAAGAAGCCACATCTTGTTTAGTCATTGGAACGTCAATTGGATGTCGGAACTTGTATATGATGGAAAGATGCGAGATGGCGGTGCTTCGAGTGTTCACTAGATAGACGTATGGACGGACGCACGAACAGACGCACAGATGGATGAATGGACAGACGGACGGATGGACGTGCGGATTGACGCGTGGAAGGACTCACGGACGAACGGAAGCATGACGGAATGCTAAGACAGAAGAACGGACGGACTGATGGACGCTCCGACCCACTCATGACCATTCGCTCCGTTGATATGCTGTAATTTCTGGGGGTCTTGTGAATGCAATCGGGCTTTTGTAAAGTGCAACGAAAATAAACTTTCTGTTTTATGATTACCTTTATTTTCTGCTTTATTTTTGCCACTACTTACGCAGTTACATTAACTTGGGTTCACTCTTCGATTGATTGATATGTGGGGTGCAACGTCCCAAAACCACTAAATGATTATGAGAGACGCCGTAGTGGAGGGCTCCGGAGATTTCGACCACCTGGCGTTCTTCAACGTGTGCCCAAATCTGAGCACACGGGCCTACAACATTTCCGCCTCCATCGGGAATGCAGCCGCCACAGCCGGGATTTGAACCCACGACCTGCGGATCAGCAGCCGAGTACCTTAGCCACTAGACCACCGCGGCGGAGATGAGTTTACTCTCTGGCAAGACGATTTGGTAAACATATGTCATTATGTGGGCGTGCGTTTATATACAGCACCAAACATTCTGCTTGCTGCTAGGTACAATGACTCAATTGAGTTTGCGTCATATAGTCAAACAATTATTAGCTATCCTAAAGGTCTTTGAAAATCGTTCATCTTAGAAAGCGTCCATACCGATTTGCACGATATAATTGTTTATTAGAAATGGGGTTTGAAAACATTTTAGCGTCATCATCATCGCCATTAATCATCGTCAGTTTACCAGCCACCGCATGCACTGCGCCTCTCACGCATATAATGTCAAAGCGCTAGGTGCGAGCAAAAAAAAAAAAAAAAGACGTTGGCTGCCTTCACGTTTCTCACGTGTGTCGAAACTCATTATTATGCCTAATGATCTGTTTTAGATGCAGAGTATTTCCTCGGTGACAACGTTATGTGGCAGCAAAGTCAAGGCTACGAAGCCCATGCACGTTCTTTTTACTACGCTTCTGCATGTAGTCCACTAACGCTAACTTTTGTATACTGCGTAGCATATCGGAGAGTATAAATAAAAAAAAGATGTAAGCATTATGCCCAAGATTGTTCGCTATATTTCTAGTAAACATCACCCGTGTACGTTTTTTGTTCTTTGCTGTTTCTAGTTTTCTGGCTGCCATTTGAGCTTTTCCCTGCCCCGGTAAACAACGATGGCGTCAATCGAAGCTTGTTAGCAAGCTTGAGTGCGCGTTCATTAGGTGATCTGTATCGAGCAGGAAGAAACAGGAAGACAGCGGTGCGTCGTGAAATATTTTGTTTCCCGCACATGCTATCACCGAGAATTTGTGTGCGGGTAATATCACCCGATAGTTTGCCAATATTTGCTCCCGTTTGCATAGGAAACTATCGGGTGTTGGTAAGGCTTGCGGTTCATGTTCAGAAAAAGAGAAAGATATATACATTAGGTAGAAGTCAAGTGTTGTGTACAGGTTGCCGTTTTCATGCGGGCTTGTGTATATTGGTCAAACCGGACGATGTCTAATCATTAGATTAAGGGAGCATTTTGACATCGTTCGGGGCTACAGGCGATTTGCACCTGCCATCGCACTGCAGAGGATGCGGTTGTGAGCTGATGGCGAAAAACGTAGATACTTTGTTCTGCCATAATCATCAGAACACAAGGGAGATAATGGAGGACTTCTTCATCGACAGAGAAGGTGAAGTGTGCATAAACCTTCCGTTCATGGCCCTTAGCGAAAAGTAAGTGCACTTTCTAAATTATCACTTATCTTAGGATGCTTCACAAGTCCGTTTTTGTAAGTATGTCCTGTTTCGTAGACAGGTTTTTGTTTTTTTACGTGTGTGGATGTTCCATGTGTTCCGAAAATGTGTTATCACGGGAATGACTCTGCTGCACATGCGCAACTGCCCTGTCGAAGCGGGTTGACCCGCGTATATATTGGTGCCTTTCCTTGAACAAACGTATGTTCAGAGTCAGCGCTCGTGTTGTCTCATACTTTGTCTGCATCCTTCTTGCACTGTGAGTTATCGAAAATAATTTCTTGGCTTTGCGTTGTTCCAATCGCCCAGCACCTGCTCGGCCGTTCGCTTCAAAGAAGCTTCGTGTTCTTTCCTTTAAAAAAATGAACATTTTACATATTTCTTCTCAAATAAATGTAAGATTTATTGCACAGTGTTTGTGCGAAAACATGTTGATGCGCTTGCAAAACCAGAAGTGAAATCGCACGGGAACGAACAACTTGGCGTAGTAACACATGTGCATAAGTTCCGCGCACGTAGATTTGGCTTTGCTGCCACAGAAAGTTGTCGCCGAGTGTTGTCACACGATGTCACGCTTCGGCTTCGCGGCGGTGCCGTCCACAGTCCCACTGACAATACTCGTGCCTCACGTCTCGTGCCGTATGCTCGTGTCTCGTGCTAACTTAGAGTTACTCCCTACGGGAGCGCTTTGCGCATAAATCCGCCATTAGGCTCATCGGCTGTGGCGTGAAGCCACTCGTCGCGGGAGCAAGAGAAAAAATTCGCCCGAATCTACATGTTACACTGTAAATGTCGTCGAAGGACGATAGTCTTGCGTCCGGAGAGAATGAACAAAACTTTTATTTGATGTTCTGCGCAAGAAAATCGGTGAATGGTATTCTGAAGGAGCTGCGTTAGAGTACCTCGAGCGTGTGGTGGAGGCGAGCGAGCGCATGTAGGCACGTTAGACGCAAGTGCCATCTGTCAGTTATCTTCGAAAACGAAGGCGTGCAGTGCACGGAGAAATATGCGCGCCAGTCTAGGAGGTGATAAGGTGTAGAACGCAAAGTGACGGGCAGGTGCCGCCACCGTGACGTCATAGCAAAGCATTGGAAACACCTTTTTGAGCATCGCGTTGCACGGTCAGCGTAGCGTGATTAAGCGCTACATTCCTTAGAGTTACTTGTGTGTGCCTCTTCTAGTATAAAGGCAGACATAAAAAAACATCGAAGCATTGTTGTGGCGTCTGAGATATGCGCAATAATTGATTTTTCAATTGACAATCGCACAACTATGAACACTAAACCTTGAGCAATATTGGTGGGCGCTGCGGATGGGGTTGGATGTTTGGGGCCGTTTGAAGTATCGTTAGGGCGGACAAATAGACAAATGTACAGATAGGCAGACAGACCAAAGTTTTTGCGTCGAAGGTTCCCAACAAAGAATATCGTCTTCAAAATGCGGCGTGATGTACCGACGTGGACGGCGTGCCGCAGACTTATTAAGATTGCCCCGTTGGAGCGAGCGGATCTACTGCTATAGGTAGCGAAAAGGCTCCAGGCATGTGTGAATGGATTTAGGTGCATGTTATAGGGACACTGAAATACTGTTTAAAAAAAAGGAAACAATGGTGTCATGATGCGGAATTTTATACGGCAAACTAAAAAGTCAAGGAAAAAATTTGCATAAAGCAACACAAATAACGGCATTTTGCCCAAAACAAGCAAAAGGCGCCGGGGCCGCCAGCGTGAGTCTCTCCGCCACTGTGATTGGACGAAGCTCCGTGACGTCACCGTCAAGACAACTGACTGCGCTCGTCGGCAGTCAATGCCTTGTTTACCTGCTGAAATCGGGCAGTTGCTGTAAAAATGGCGAACTGTGAAAGTTGAACTGCTTTTGCGGTACATCCACACGTGTTCGAGCCGGTCGCCACTTCAACGGCGACGACTGAAGTGTCACAGAAAAGTGAGTCCCAACCAGCCACCTTCACCCGCGTCGGAAACATAGACTGACACGCACACGCTGCATGTCAGTGCCTAATTTCAGTGAAGTAAATTGTTGCAAGTTATACGCTTATCTGTGGATATCAAATTCGTATAGAAACAGAGGCATCAGCACTGGTTTTCAACCGCGTATTGGCACGATTCGCACTAGGCGCCAAAGGGGTGTAGAAGAATCAGCCCTTAGTGCATTTCACAGGTTGCGTTGTTAATACAGTCAATATCGCACTTCACAGCGGGCAAAGCATGCGCGATGAGTCTATTTGCTACCGCGAGAAAAAAAAAAGAGCCAGACGAGTGCCGCTCTTGCCGCAGTGATGGCATGCGCACTGCACTGCGCTGAAAATGTTGCAAGAATTGCTTGGCGAGCGACCGGAGCTTTGCCCTCTCTACGCTATAGCGGCAAACAGCGCTGCGCAAACTTGAGGCTGCCTTCCCGATACGGAGTGGCCAGCGAACGGTTGTGTAGCGCGAGCAGTGTTTTTTACTTGAAAACGCTGCCTGCGTCGGCCTTCTGAAGCAAGAGAGGGTGAAGGGGAGCGAGAGTTAGCATAAAGATACTGTCTGTGCTACCTTTAGGTAGCAGAATTCCGCAAGCCTTATCCTTCCGCTGCTCGTGCCGCTATTCAGTAAGCGCTGTCACGTAGTGGAATATATTCAATTTCCCTGGTGAAGCCAACTTTACGTGCACGATGGCACGGCACCCACGCGTTCTCTGCACGCACAGACTTCAGTCTAATCGTGACCGCCGATAGAAGCTTTTAGATTGTACGTATACGATTTGCGTTACCACGTTACCGGATAGACTCTGCACATGCTTGGGTCTTTACAGAACATAAACCTTTACGTATAACTTGAACTACCCGTCGGGTAGGCTTACGTTTGTGGCCCAATTTCGCAAATCCATCTTCGTTCGTTGAAACTTGCAACACACACATCGTGCCAAAATAAACCGAAGTGCGAGCGTCAATAGCAATTACATTGTTTCAGCCAGATTACCAAACGTAGAATGACCAGAACATTGAAGCTGCAAACGTGGCAGCCCCCGACAAATTAGATAGGTGGTGCCATATAAAGGGGTGAAAATAAACTAAAAAATCGCAAAATTATTATTGCAAAAAATACTCTGCATCATACTTCTGGTGTTAAAACAGCGCTGTGGCGTTATTACGAATGAGTTAATTTTTAAATTAATATTCATCTCATTTATTCAATTCTTAAATTTAACGCACGAAAACCACCATATTATTAAGAGAGATGCCGTACTGGAGGGCTCCGGAAATTTCGACCGTCTGAAGTTATTTAAAGGCCAACTCCGGTGATTTTTCGACCATGTCAAAGTAGTGATGTCTTTATATTATTGAGACACTCTTGACGTGAGCGCAATAGCTGAAATGCTTGGTAAATTTAAAAATATTTTAATAAGCAATAAGGTGCAAAATCTAACTATGATCGGGTGCCCTGTCTGCGTATGATGTACTATTTGTTAATAACCGGAGGCCGTATACTGGCCCCGTCGGCACGTAGTATGAAAACAAAGCCAGATCAGGGAAGCGACGGCCTAATACCACAAAGGAAGGAAGAACGTTTTTTCATGCCATACCCATGCCAAACAGCACCGCCGTCACCTTGAGGCAAGCATAATAAACGCTGTAGCTGCCAAAGTAGCGATGTCATTGGCTGCGTCACTTCCGTTGACATGCCAAACATGACGTCACACAGACAGTGTTGCCAATATTTCCAGCAAGTGAGGTGAGCTTTTTGAGGCAATCTTTAAAATTTATCTGCAAATAATCAGCACATCTTTCAAACCTGTAATATGGCATAAATGACGGTAATGTACAAAAGAACGTACCCGGCTATTTTCATTGAGATCCATTGACCTCGAAAAATAGCCGTAGTTGGCCTTTAGAGGGACACTGAAGTGGTTCTGAATTAGCGAATTTATTGCGAATGCGGTATCCGCGACCTAATATAACATGTCTACATAGGTTTTTTTTTTGAGAGGTCCATTAAACAAAGGTGCTAAAAGTGAACAAACTGTAACCGAGAAAACGCCTCCCCGAAATGCGCGCGCGCAGGGGTGGAGCACGGCAGAGACGTGTGTGGAGGAGGCGTCACCGTCAGGGTCGATGATGATGATGATGATGCAACATTTTTTTATGAAAAAAAGGAGGGGAAAATTTTGACGGTGATTTCCCCATTCCAGGACACCAGCGGCTGCTGCAGATCGCCAGGCTTGATCCAGGAGACCCCTTTGGGTCTTCAGGTCAAATTAAGCGAAAACGGCCTCCCAAGGCTCCCTCAGTAACGTGAGTATCAGAGGTGACTGAACCTCCATTGGCTTGCTCCAGCAGTCCCATGTGACGTGTCGCAACGTCGCTCTCGACTCACACCATAGACAATGGTTTAGATATGCAGTGGGGTTTATGGGATGCAACCTATTCAAATGTGGATAGGTGTTAACGTGACTATGCCTTAGCTGGCGAGCTTCAAGTTTAAGCGATATGTGCGGTGTGGCATACCACTGTCTTCGTTTATGCTCGAGTATATCGCGTGCCGTGCAAGGTTCGTACCGATTATTGGGGTGGTTGTTCACTCGGGTGGTCTAATCACGAGCAAACCTGTGCGCCAGCGCATTACCCGAGATACCCTCGTGGCATGGGCACCAAATGATGGCATGGTCGTGTATCAGCCTGTAACCTAGTATTTTCAAAGCGATATTCGGTAGTGCACCATGGAGAAACGTTCTGCTGGCTTTCAGGGAATCAGACAAGACTAACTCGGATGCATTCTCTGCCTCCTTAGTTCGAATAGCTAGCGCAAACGCCACCGCTTCTGCCGTCGCTGTACAGGTTGTTTTAATTGACGCTGCGACAGTTTTAGCGGTATGCGGCATTAGTTAAATTGCTACTATAACGCAGCTCTCGTTTGATTTAGCGGCGTCGGTGTATACTACTTCACGGCTTTCGCCAAACTGTTTTTGAAGCTGGCGAGCTCTAGCTTGTCTTCTCGACCCATGGTACAACTTGCTCATGTTTCGCTGAATGGGGCAGGTGGTTATGTGTTGGCGTGTGTCCTTAACCATGGTAGTAATGTTCTCCTGGCAGTATTGTGGTCCAGTAGGGTATCCCAAGTAAGTGAGGGTTTTTCTGCCTGCCTTTGTAAGGCATAGTCGTTCCTTCTGCGAGAGAAGTGTTGCTGCCGCAAGCTCTTCGAAAGTGTTGTACACACCAAGCGCTTCCACTTTGTCATTGGGTGCATTAAGCGGTATACCTAAGGCAGCTTTGTAAGCTCCCCGTATTATCAAGTCAATCTCTTTAATCTCCGTTCGTGTGAGCTGCTGATACAGTTGTCCATATTTCACTCTACTAAGGATGAAGGCTTGCACCAAACATAGAGTTTCTCCTTCGTTTAGCCCTTTGCCCTTTCTTGTTATTCTATGAATCATTCGAGCGATGTTTTTCAGTGTAAATTTCAGCATTTTGATTCTATAGCTTGCTCTTTTGTTGCATGGTAGCAATAAAACCAATATTCCCATCGTTTGGCTCCCCGGCAGCGTTAGATCTCGCATGCTTAGTTGTATGGTGGGTTTGTTGCTATAATTGCTGCCATGAATGCGGATAAATTCTGATTTATCTGGTGCACATGTCATGCCATTATCTTCAGCAAACACCTGGACGGTGTTACTCGCTTTTTGTAAACTTTGCTCCTTTTTCCCAGTGAGCCTTTGTTGACGTACAGAGGGATATCATAAGCGTAGAGCGCGAATTTGAGGTAAGGGATTCGCTCCAGCTGCTTTGCTAGTCGATTCATTGCTATATTAAACAGGAGTGTAGAGAGGACTGCGCCTTGCAGTGTGTCTCTATTTGGCATTGAAAATGTTTGGGAACGTGTGTTCTTCATGCCAATAGTTACTGTGCGGTTGGAAAGAAATTATTTGACATAGCAAAATGTTCGAGTACCCCAATTCATTGATTGAAATTCTTCTAGCACAAGTCCACGAGAGATCGTATCGAATGCCTTCCTCAAATCCAGCGCTGTGACTACGTTCTCGCCACCAGTGGTTACATTCTGAAGCTCTTCATCTTTTATTCGCATGAATATATTCTGCGTGGATAAATGCTATCGGAATTCATACATGTTGTGGGACAGATAATTCCCTCTTTCTATATAATCACAAAACCCGGTGTGCACAACCGTCTCAAAAAGCTTGCCTAGGCATGATGTCAACAATATGGGCCGAAGGTTGTAGAGTGTTTTATCCTTTCCATGTTTTAAAATAAGAAATATGTTGGCCTTCTTTTATTGGCTAGGGATTTCTCCCCCTTCTCAGACTTTTTCGTTAAAGAATTGGATCATTTTTCTAAGGTGCTTATCACTCATATTTCTCAACATTGCATTAGTTATTCCGTCGTCTCCCGGAGCAGAATGCCTTTTAAGTGACATTGCAATGGCGAAGACCTCTTGCTCACTTATCGGGAAATGTAGGTCCCAATTTACTAGACCCTTATATTCGAGATCCTGTAGAGTTTCCCCACTGCTGCCATTGTATTTATCCCTAAGTATTTGCAACAAGGCATCACTTTCCCCTTTGAATTCTCCCGCTAAAGTTCACAATGTTAGAGTAGTTTACGTGTTCATGGGGTCTAGCATACTTTTCACTATTGCTCAAGTTTTCGTTGTAGGGAGTGCTGCCCTCGGGGAATCACAGAAGGTGACGCAATTACTGGCCTGAAGCTCTCGGGCATATCTATTCGCTTTTACGGACAATTCTGTGATTCTGGCATTCAGCTTCTATTAAATCTCTGCCTGTGTCAAAGGTACGTGAGGTGGGGGTCCACTGCTGTAAATCTTTCATTTACTTTGATGTTCTTGGTATGTAAGCTGTACGCCTTCTTCGTATTGTCGACCCAGTTATCTAGCGTTTCTAGCGGCTGCTGCGCCACCGGATACTGCCTGTACTCACCCAATTGGTTACATTAGCGATCTCATGCGACATTTTTAGTTTCAGAGTGGAAGCAGAAAAACTGATTATGAAGTGATCACTCCCCGTATTCTCCTCAAGATTTTTCCACAATCCGCTTTTAATATTGTACGTGAATGTTAGACCTGGATATGTGTCCATGTAAACACTATTGCCTTGTCTAGTGGCCGCCTGGGGCATGGTCTCTAGTCGCAGCTCGTATCACTCTACTGCCTGCGATAAATCTGTGCCTTTCCTGGTGTTTTTCTGGTATCCTCAACAAGCATGGAGAGCATTGAAGTCGCCTGCGAAGACTAATCTGTCTATGTCCCATGTGACCAAAAGCCCACCAGAGCATCTCGAGAAAGTGGACGTGACGTTCTCTTGCTGGGTTGTGAATATTAAGAATAAACGTTTTGGCTTTTGCTCGTTTAGTGGTATGGAGCTCAATCAATTGGTGCTCGTTTGGACAGTCAGTTTGATGATATACACTGCTCGCGATACATTTATGTCCCAATGTGGCAATCCTAGAATAAGGTAAATTCTGGATGGTGTAGTAATCTCTTCATTTTATTACGCCCTTGCCAATTTTCTGCAAACAGATATCACGTCAGGTTGCGTACTTGCAGCATCCATGTATGATTACAGCGCCACCACTCGCTTGTGGAAGAAGCGGCAGTTCTAATGCCATATCTCAATGGAGTCAGTGGTGCGAGTTATATTACTGGCCATGGCTAATCATACTTTCGACATCTGTAGAGTCAGACACTGCCTCATTTTTAATGTTACATGCCATAGGAGCATTCTGATTACTGCAAGCTATTTTACGCCAGCTTTGCTGTTTAGTCACATGCTCATGCACATAAGCCTTGTGGCTCTGAAGCTCCACCCGCAATTGTTACTGAAAATTTTGTAGACTGTGCATCTGTTGCACCAGTTGGCTCAGCCTTTTTTTAATACTTTCTAAAGTGACGTGCAGAGTGGATGGTTTATCTGCGTGTTTAGTTTTGACTACTGCGCCCATATAGTTTTGTAATTGCATCCTGAGAGCTGCTACTTACAATTTGAGCTCACCCAACGATTGCTTTAAATATCGGTTTTCCAAAAGTATTCACTGATACTCAGGGTGAGATGTTATTGGGGTGACCCATGGTGCCGTCCCCGCCGTCCTACTCACATGCTGCTGGGTCAAGCTCCCGGCCACTCCCGGCTTCCTCGTTGGCGTAGGAAATCGGGATTGGGGACAGGAGGTAAGTTGCAACTTTGGGGCTCCTTGTTCATGTTTCTTCATTTTCTCCCGTGATCATGCCTTGTGCCTTTTCCTTTCTGCTGTGTCTGCCTGGTTTCCAAGCTGTGACCGTTCTTCATTATCGTCAGTGTCATCCGATGCATACCACCTTCGTTATGGCGGCGTGGATCAGGCTCTGCTAGTTGCCTTTTTGTCTGTCGTCCGGTCTGGCAGCTTAGGATGCTGCTGCCTAACTGGCTGCTTGAAGCGCTGTTTGCATTCTTTGGTTACCGCCAAGTGTCCCTCTCCACACGTGGAACATACAGGGTTGCAAGGGTCATCCGGTTCAGGCTCCTTCATACCACAGTTGTGACAGACGGTGATGTGGGGCATCGGGCAAACGTCGATTCTGTGTCCCGTTTGCTTGCAGGCATAAAAAAATTGTATAGTATTTTTGAATGGGAAACAAGGGACTTCGCCACCCTTATAGTACCAAACATTGGCACTCTGGGGCCAAAAAAAAAACGTCATCACCGCTGTCTTTGTCTCTTCAAGCATTCCGGCTCTTGGGATCTCGAGTCCTTGTGTCCGTATGTGTATATTTGCTAGGAGAGTTTCTGGGCTTGTGTTGGGAGTCAGACCATAAATGACTCTGTTTCGTGTGCTGTCTCCCACTGCTGCATAGGCATTGACAGCGTGCAATCTTCCGTTGAAAGTGAAGATTGTGATTTTCTGGTAATATCACCCACGTCCTGCTTGAAGGTGAAGATGATGAATATGTTGGATCCTGGCTTCAGCCGGAGCGAAAATTGGCTGCCGATTTTAGTACCTTGACACGCGTTCACAAGTGCAACTGCAATTTGTGGTGCCGTTAGTTCGCTTATAGGTAGTCTTTGGGATGGTCCTATGATTATTTTGAAGTCTTCTTTGGGCAGTGGTGGTGGCTTTTGCTTCTGCGGTCTCTTTTGTCACTTAGGTTGCAAGAATGACTTCGATGTGGGACTCATGAAGCCATAGTCTCCCTTTGTTATTGTGAGCTTGTTTCCCACTTACGCGCGAGCTGTCTTTTGACGAACCGTAAGGACCGTCTGTCAGACTATCATCGTCACGTTCCTTGCCTCCAGGTGTACCGTCGGTCCCCTCGTTGTTTTGATGGGTGACGCCATCACCCGCAACGCTCTCCTGGCATTCTATTTCAGCCTGGTCCAAGGCCGACGTATCGGGCTCTGCTTTCTCGTCTGTCTTGGGACGTATTGTCTTTTAAGTGTGAATACACTTTATAAGCGACCCCAAACCATCCACTGCCGTCGGCGGCGTCCGCAGTCTTCTCTCTATCTTTAAAAGAAGGCGGACTTCGCGGGCCGCAGCGCGACGCTCTATCGAATAAGCCACGGACGCGACGCTGATAGTCCCCCTCCCCCTTCGCTTGCTCCTCCGCTCTCCTCGCTCGCTGCAGCTGCGCGCGCACCCCTCTCTCTCGCGCGCCCGCCTTCTCTCTCAGTCTCCCGTCGAGAGCGGGTCGTGCGATGGATGTCCCGGAGGCAACGCTACCATCTGGATATAAGGCGCGTTACTGACACCGATATTAGCGTCGCCAACGAATTTTAACTTTACTCCCCTCATAGCATCACCCCGTGCATTCGCACTTAACCATGTTCACCCTCGGGGAAATGCTTGGGAGTTTTTTCGGCAGTGTCTTCGTCGCTTTCAACCGGGCATGAGACGCCGCAGGTGCTCTCGTAAGAGCCAACGAAGTTTTCACCATCGAACGCTACCGTGCCGTCAACGCTCGAAGCGTCTCAGGCGTAGGCGTCTCGCCGCCACTGCTTTTATCGCGCGGTCATAGCGGGCATGTTGTCGACCAAAAATAGATGTGAAGAGGCTGCTCACCGAGAAAAGTTTATCATCTACGTGTAGCCTTGATGTTCCTGAGCACAGTGTTACAGCACACACCAGGTAAGTCGCAAAGAAATCACATAAAAAGAGCGCAACTTGTGGTGCACAAGGGAGCGGTGCTTCACTGGTTGGTGCCACCTAGCGGAGTTGTCAGGGTCGATGGATGGATGGAAATAACTTTATTTATACCTTCTGTACAGGGTGTAGCCACCTGCCTGGCTAATCCCACGTTGGGACTGGGAGGTCAAGGCTCCTATCCCTGTCATGGGCGTACTGGACAGCCAGGACTTGAGGAATATGGTCGTGAGACTTTATCATTCCTGTAAACCGTTCCCGGGAAATGCCACGGCCAAGCCACCCACATTCCCAGAGCATATGATCAAGCGTGCATACTTCTTTCTTACATGCCTTGCAAACAACATCCATATCTTTTATATCGTACCATTTTTTGCCTGTGCCGGTGAGTAATAAGACTGTGTCTGTAATTGTATAAGTGTGACTGCTAGTGCTTTGTTTAGTCTACTGTGAGGGTGTGCAAACTCTCTCCTCCCCGGGTAGTCATCATCATCATCTTCAGCCTGACTACGTCCACTGCAGGACAAAGGCCTCTCCCATGTTCCGCCAGTAGTAGTAGTTCCGCCCCGGGTAGTAATGTTTAGTAATTTCATTATATGTCATGGGCGTATCCCGTTATAGATTTTCGAATCCAGCAGAATCAAAGCCATGTGTAAAAGCATCCCGGTCTGTAAGTTCGCGGGCAATGCTGTTTACCGATTCATTTCGATTGATGGGAATGTCATCGAGTGATACAAGGTGCTCTGGGAACCAATATATGTAATGTGTATCAATGGCCTGTTTACTATTACTAATTTGAACTGCTTGTGGTGTGATCCTGCCCCCCTGCTGAAGGCTCTGATGACTGGTTTTTAGTCCCTGTATATCTCGGTTTATTGATCATCCGTCAGGGCCAACGTGATAGCAACCTGTTCAGCGACTTCCGGTTTGGAAGTTCAAACTGTGGCGCAGTTGGTACACCTGCCCTGGTGGTCAACTATTACCGCGGCGAACTTATTTCGGTCTTTATATGAGGCTGAGTCGACAAAGCAAGCCCCGTTGCCTCATTTATCCAACTTCATCAATACAGCCTTAGCCCGGACTACCCTTCTAGCGACGTTGAAGGTTTGGTGCATATTTCTTGGCAACGGGGAACGATGATGCTCTCAGCAAAGTCCTGTGGTATCTTGGTGTACGTCTCTTGGTCGATGACAGAGTTGATCAGGATTCTATCGAGGATCCATCTCCCCGTGCAAGTTGTAGAGAGTCTTGCTATTCGTGACCTTTCTTGAGCCGCCGCAATTTCTCTAGTCGTGTTCTGTACCCCTAACTTGAGCAATTTTTGAGTGCTGGTGCGAAGTGGGAGACCCAGTGCACTCTTGAGGACTTTCTTGATCACTGCGTCGAGCTTTTTTAGTTGGGTTTGTGTCCAGTTATACATAGAAGCCGCATATGAAATATGACATAGCACGAAAGAGCTGATCAACCTGATAAGATTCTCCTCTTTCATGTCTTTTTGTCTCCCTGCAAGTCGTGGGATCATCCGGTATGTATTCTCTGTCTTGAAGATAGTTTTCTCGAGCGCCATGTGATTCCTGCCATTTGCATCTATAAAAAAGCCCAGTACCCTCATCATGTCAATTCTGGGTATATTTACCCCGTTTTCGGTCAATATATGTATGTCACTTTCGGATAGTGGCTTCCAGCCCTTAGGTCTCCCCCCTTTCTCTTTTCTGTAAAGACGTGACTCCGACTTCTGTAGGGAGCACCTGAGACCAGTGGGCCTCAAGTATTCCTACAATGTCTGCACCACTTTTGTGAGTGCATCTTGTACCTGTCCTTCACTACCACCAGCACACCATATAGTAAGGTCATCAGCATAGATGATGTGGTGAATGTTGCTGATATTGCTCAGTTTCTTGGACAGACCGATCATGCACAAGTTGAATAGGACGGGAAGGATCAGCGAGGCTTGAGGGGTTCCATAATCACCGAGTTGAACCACGTCTGAGTTGGTGTCTCCTACCCTTAACCTCGCCGCACGTTCCCCCAAAATGATTTTATGTAATTATACATTTTCGATTCAAGTCCAATTTCCTCTATCGTTTGAAGGATGTATTTGTGCCTAATGTTGTTGAATCCTTTCTCCATGTCTAGTCCTAGGATGGCTTTGGTATCTCTAGAGTATCCGTCTGGAATGTCGTGTCAATTCTGCTTCAAGCATCCTGAGTAGATAGTGAGGATGTGAAGCCTAACATATTGTAGGTGTATATGTTGTTGGCCTCCAAGAAACCCTTAAGCCTATTGAGGATTGCATTCTCGGCAACTTTTCCTACACATGATGTTAGCGATATTGGTCGCAAGTTCTCCAGACTTGGAGGTTTGCCCGGTCTCGGTATTAATACGACTTGGGAAAATTTTCATTCATCTGGAACTTCACCCGAATTCCAGCTTCGTTAATAAAATAAGCCAGTGATTCAATAGAGAACTCGTCGAGATTCCTGAGTGACTTGTTGGTGACGCCATCTGGGCCAGGGGCAGACTTTTTGTTTAACTCACTCAACACCCTTCTGATTTCGGATAAAGTGAAGGGTCGATCCAGCTCTGGCTGAGGGGCTCCCAGGTATTCCTATCGTGGAAATTGTTCTGGCTCCTTAGCGACTGGTAGGTATTTGTCTATGAGTTGTTTAGTAACTGTTTCAATGCTTCATTTTTAAGGGCTCTGTTTGTGGCCCGGGCAAGACAGTGTCTCTGGTTGGACCTGGTGCCTTGCTCGTCTAGGAGGTTCTTAATGAGTTTCCATGCTTTGCTGTTCCTGATCTGCCCATCAATCGTTTCACAAAACTCATCGCACTGCTGCCTACATAGGTTGGTGCAGTGCAGTTCGATTTGTTTATTCAGTTCTGCTATTTTCTTCCTCAGTTTACGATTCAGTGTTTGAGTCCACCATTCTTTAGTAATGGCCTGCTTTGCTCCAATTAGGTGGGCTAGTTTAGAATCCATGGCCTCCACGTTAGCGTCAGTGAGACGCTTTGTGGTGGCTGATTTGATATCATTCCTGATGGATTCGCACCACTCTTTGAGGCTTGGTTTGGCAGCATTTGGTTCATTTTGTGTTCTAATTCTGCGAAAGACATCCCAATCAACAACCTCAAATTCTCGAGTGTGGCCTTTCTCAACCTCCAGCTTAACCTCGAGAACATAGTGATCACTGCCGAAGTTATGACCAGTATTTGTCCATATGGGTTGCTGTACGTTCTTGACAAAGGTTAGGTCGGGTGTGGTGTCTCTACAGACAGAATTGCCGATTCTTGTGGGATACCCTTTATCCGTGATCAATAACAGGTCTTGCTTGTCAGCATGATGCCATAGATTCGGGCTTTTTGGGTTTGTCGCAGTATAACCCCAGAGTTCATGAGCATCGTTGAAGTTCCCTAATATGAATAGAGGCCTAGCTTCCGCAAGTTTCATAGCTTTCTCGAAAATTATCTTGCACTGTTGTTTGCAGTGCTTCGGGCTACTGTAAATGTTGAGGACAACTAAGCTGTTGCATCTTTGATTTTTGTATGAGACCGGCACTAATATCTCCACCATGAGATATATTCTAAGTTCTTGTCTTGAATGCCCAGATCGTGAGAGATGTGTGTCAGCTGCCTATTTACAAACACATATAAGCCTCTACCATAGTTTTCACACTCTATAGCTCTATACCCAGTGAGCTTAACGTGTCCGTATCCAGTTTCTTGGAGTGCTAATATATCCGGCTTAGATTGTAGTGATCTGAGATATTGCTGGAGTGTCGCACGTTTGTTGTTGTACCCCCCGCATTTCCATTGCCACACTCGAAATTCTCTTTTGTTGTGGGCCATATGGAATATTCCTATCCCCTGCCTGGGGAATCATGGGGGCTGTGAGAAACGATGGTCCACAAAGCTCTCTGTCGTTGCCGGACATACTCATCACTTCAAGAGTTTTCACTCTGTCGCTAAATGCCTTAAGCCCTTCCCTAGGATCACTTAATGTACTCTGAATTTTTCCCACACTCATCGTCAACTGTGAGACGCTGTCTATGATCATTTTCATTTTATCTGCAAATGAGGCTAGTGTTCGTTTCATTTCCTCAATGTGTGTTTCAGTATTCTCCAGCTTACTTTCGCCGGTTCTGCGCTTGGCCGACATGGCCCGTCACCCACAGGCGCCGGAACTGGCGTTTCCTTTGGCGTGTTTTTGTTCTTGGCCTGCTTGGTTTCACTTAAATTTTTCTAATTGCTGCTAATTCTGTAAGCATATTTTTGTTTATTTACCTTAGCTGTTCATTTTCTTTCTTGAGCCTCTCTATTTTCCTACTTTTCTCTGGGGGTGGGTCGTAAAGCATGACACTTACCGGTTAGGTTCGCGCACCATCGGCCCAGGCAAGCCGTCTGTTGTCAGAAGATTGTCATCTGGTAGTTGGCGTCTTGTCCGTCATTGCCGATTCCTTGACTTTGTCGGCCCACGTCGAACCGATGCCTCCTTCGGATTCTGGGTTGATCAATGGACTCCAATTCCCAGACCTCACCACGAATTTGGACCTGGACTCACTCCTTCTTCTGGATCTAGATACACTCCTTCCTCTGGATTGGGAGCGATTTCGAGACCTCGACCTGCCGCGAGATGCTGCTGTTGACTTCGAGTCGTCCATTGGAGCAGATGCCGTGGAGTGCAGCTCGGATGAGTGCAGGTTTAACGGATTGTCGACTTGTTCCTTTTCAGCGTTGGCTGCCATTGCTCTTTCACTTCTTCTTCTTCTGACAACGTATGGAATTGTGTAACGCTGTCTGCGCATCTTGTCCGCCGTGGGGTGTGGACCACCACAAAGTTCACATCTGGGTTGACACCTGTGTTCCTTAATCAGGTTTATTTCGCCACATCCTCTACACACGGTCTCTTCCGGGGTGGGGCACACGTCAGCTCTGCGACCCAGCCGGCCACAAGCATAACATATATCGATTTTTTTTCTTGTAGAGCGAACACTTCACCAGGATCGGACCATACCTGACGAAATTGGGAACCTTGTAACCATCGAAGGCGATGATCACCGTGCCGGTATTCTTAATTCTTTTAGCTGCGAGCGCCAAGGGGTTTTTTGGGCTGACAATATTTCTCTCAAACTCCGCCGGCCCGTCGGCGATGTCGATGTTTCTTATCGCTCCTTTCCACGTATCGTCTGGTGCAGCCTCATAGGCGTTGACCTCATAATTGCAACCGCCCAGGATCATTGAAGGAATCAGCACTTATACAACAAGAAACGACAGTTTTCTTTAGATAAATTGAATCCGCAGTGTATAGGCCTTGCGTCTGCAGTCGAAGTAAAAAGTTTAGTTATCTCAGTTTCAAATTTGCTTACATTGTCTACTGTCAGTAGTTCATGTGGCAGTGAGTTCCACTCGTCGATTGTTCTGGGGGAAAACGAGTATTTATGTGAATCTATTCGTGCTGGAATTGGTAGAATGTGTTCTTGGTGGCTGCTTCTGACTGTTCGGGACACTCGCTGTTTTGTATATTTTTGGGCATTGAAAATAAACCAGTTACGATGAATAAGATACAGAGTTTTCAATCTAGCTATCCTCCTGCGTTGAGCAAGTAAAGGAAAGTTTAACTTGTTATTCATCTCGCTTACGGAATCAGTTGATCGGTATTTTGATAAGTTGAACCTTGCAGCTCTTCTTTGGAGTTCTTTTTTTTTAATTCTTTCTATCAGGTTCTTTTTAAAGGGGTCCCAGACGACGCTCGTGTACTCTAGAGTAGGACGAACAAGCTTTAAGTACGCAGTTAATTTAGTTTGCTCTGGAGCAAGTTTTAACTTTCGCATCAAGTACCAGAGCTTTTTTTCAGCCGAGGAGCATATGTTATGTATGTGTGTTTCCCAGTTTAGATCATTGGTTATAGTAAGTCCCAGGTACTTAAAATGGTTTACACGGCTTAGAGCCGTGCCTTCCATCTGATATTCAAAGGAGTGTATATTTTTAATTTTATTGGTTATCGTTATATACATAGTCTTACTGTAGTTTATTTTTATTTTACACGTATCGCACCAGTTATAAATAATTTGCAATGCAGAATTTAATGCGATTTGATCACGGCGGCTGGATACAGTGCTGTAAATTAGGCAGTCGTCTGAAAAAAGTCGAACCTTAATATTCGGGTAATATGGTCAGCAATGTCATTTATATAACTAAGAAAAATGACAGAGCCTAGCACCGATCCCTGCGGGACTCCTGATGTTACAGGCAACAGTCGGGATTTCGCGCCATTTTCCTGTAAAACCTGTGTTCTTAGTGAATATGACTATATCCATTTGATAATATTGACGTTATGCCAAGACTGAACAATTTATCAAGAAGTTGAGGGTGCGGAACGCGGTCAAACGCTTTCGAGAAGTCTAGGCAAACAGTAGAGTGTACTAGAAGCTTTTGAGTGGCGCGAGCAGCTGCCTGGGAGCGGCCGTTTCGGCGTGGAATGATGCGGTGGCGCTGGCGTCGACCAATCTTCCCGGGCGGATGGCTGGCAGGCGTTCGGCGTACGTGTTGGTACCTCTCTGTCGCGCCTAGTGTGAAGATGATCTCCCTCTTTTTTTTCTTATTCACATCACTCCCCTTTTTCGCGCAAATAAAGGTTATTTGGCATTATTGTTATTGAAGTTGCTGCTGACCGCACTGCGGCCCGAAGCAGCATAGCACATTGTACAATATAACGAGCGCGTTTTTTTTTAATTTTTAAAGTGTACAGATTTTAGACGAGAAACCAGCTGGCCGGTACACACCGGAAGCACCCCCCCCCAAAAAAAAGGAATATGGTGCACACAAAACGAAGAACTCTTGGTCCATTCCACGTAAAACACCAAAGCTGGACTCAAATAAAAGGCTCATTGCTTGTGGCTGCGTGCACACACGACAAAAAAGTAGGCTTCATTGATATTATTTGAAGAAAAGCAGAGTTTTTCCAAACCTCCTTTTGGTTTTGAAATATGGGAATAGATTTATTGTTGTAGGACCCACAGAAATGCAAATACGTAATACTGCAAAAGAATGTCTTAGGTGAACATAGTAGTGGAAGATTTCGAGAGTTTAAAAAACGGAACAACACTGCAAAGCAGAGTCGTAACTAATGTTAATCATAATTGATAACATAAAATTCAAGGTTTACATATTTATAAAACAATACATTTGCAATTAGGTAAATTGTAAAAAACGTAAAATATAGAGCCAGGATACAAAAGATAACATAAAGCAAAGCAAACACAACGACAGAGTTAAGGCTGTCTTTCCAAAATGCATTTTAAAAAAGATGTTATGGTCGAAAGATCGTTTGAAGGGACACTGAAGTGCAACAATGAATTGGCTTAGATTGATTAATTATGCACCGAGATCCCTAATGCTGCTAAATTTACCATCACATGTTTAATACAAAAAGATTCAAGATCAAAGATTTTTTTTTAGATTTCGCGTCATCATTTGCACGTTCTCTCGCTTACAAGCCTCTTCTAGGAAAAATGGTTTTTCTTCTTGGTGTACCGTCAAAAAATTGAGAGTGTAAGAAAATATGCACGAAAAATGACACCCTTTTTACGCCACTGTAGCAATTTATAGCCTACTCAGTTTTAGGTGCTTCTGTGCGCTTTTGACACTGTAGAACCTTTCTCATCTTGACTTCATTTGCGCGTGTAGACCGTGGGTAAGGTCCGATGGTGGCAAAAATGAAGTTTCTGCTGCTCCACAACAGAGTGGGACGCTTGCAAAAAGCTGCAGAGCATCTGAGGCTTCTCGAACAGTTACTAAACTGGACTTGCTGATTAGTTTCTCTTGCACGAATGCTTCGCATTGCACGATTCCATTGTCTGCACAGGTGAAGTATACGTCTCGTTGAATGCAAAGTTCATGAGTGCTAGGATTCAGTGAGCACGCTACGTACGACACGCCGGCAAATCCAGGAAACTCGTGCAGCGCCCATGACTTTGATGGTAGGACAAGACCACGAAGGTCACCGAGAGTGACAACCGCGTCAGACGAGGGACTTGAGCTTGCCTCGTCAGCTTCGTCGCCATCTGCAGAAGTTGCACCGTTGGTATCCACAAGGAGCTGTGCAGGAGTGCTAATGCGTCGCCGTTTTCTGTTGTCATTCTCAGCCGGCACACACTGATGACGCCGCTTTGTTTGGGTCTGCGGAGCCGGAGTTTTGAGCGTCAAATATGCAGGCAGGTTGGACAAGATCGTCGGGACTGCATCAGGGGCAAGTGTCGGCGTTCCCCTAGGAATTCGGACTTGAACACCATTGATAACGTGTACGTAGTCTCTAACAATGAAATGCGGTTTGAAATGTAACTCGCACACAGCACAATCGGCGTCAAGTGGCTTGTCAAGCCGATGGAGGTTCCGCTCCCAAAGAAGTCGTCGTTCTTCGTCCTTCGGGGCCTTGAAAAGGGATAACTTCCGACTTTGTTGCACACGCGGATATCCAGTTGTGCAACCTAGCGCGTAACAATGGTTTAGACGCTACTTCTTCGTCATTTCGCAACTAAAACCGAGATGCCGGCCATGCCGCCGAGCCAGCCGAGTAAACCAAGTGGGAAGATTGGGCGATGGCAGCGCCGCCGCTACTTTCGCCACAAGTTGGGGATGGAGAAAGCAAGGGGAAAGCGTTTCGGCCGCGCCACTCAAAAGTTCTAGTACACTCTACAAACAGCATCTAATTGACCTTTCTCGTTCAATATGCTCGAAAAATCATGTTTCAATGAGCTGCATAACAGTAAACAGTTTTTGCCTGAAGCCATGTTGGTTCGGAAGAAAAATATTAGCATTTTCAAAGTAATTAGTCAAGCTTTTTGATATCACATGTTCCATAATTTTGCAGCATGTGGATGTAATTGAAATAGGTCTGTAATTTCCAATGGTGTGTCTATCACCGGATTTATGAATAGGAGTAATTCTGGCAGTCAGCCAATCAGATGGTAGCTTGTGCTGGTCTAATAACGCTTTAAAAATGATACAGAGACACTTAGTTACCCATTACGTATATCGTTTTAAAAATTCGTTTCGGATACCATCAGGGCCAGTCCATTTTTTAGTGTCCAGGTTAAGCAGTAATGCAAGTATACGCTCCTCTGTGAAATCAATATCAGGCATACGCAACATACAGTATGACATGCAGTATGACAGTATGACATGCAGTATGAAAGTATGACATACAGTATGACATGCATATCATGATTTCCGTGATAGGGCCTGTCATTTACCTTTGTCGTCCGTTCGCGTCACGTAATGCCAACTTTAGTACATGTGAAGCAAGCGAAACGGCTGCGAGCGCATTATGAGCGTCGGAGGTAGTCATGTTCTCACATTCCACGCATCTAATGTTATCATGTTTGCACCAGCCCTATACCTTCGTTATCCATTCAGGTCACGTAGCACCAAATTTGGTATATGTGAAGCTGGCGAAGCGGCGACGGGCAGACTAGGAGCGTGGTGTGTTATCATGACTTACAATACTTGCATGCCATGATTAGTGCCTGTCAGTTATGTTCACAATGCAGTCATGCCATACCGTAACAGTCTTCCAATATGCCATGGGATTAAAACCACCGCAAGAGAAGCAAGGCCATGACATGTAAATCATAGCACTCATAAAATGATTACTAGTCATTTATTCTCGTCATACAGTCATGTCATGTCATACTAATTTTAGTAGAGATCCCTATATTGAAACGGCCAGGAGAGTTAAAAGTCGTAATCGGATAGATAGAGATAGATAGATAGATAGATAGATAGATAGATAGATAGATAGATAGATAGATAGATAGATAGATAAGTCGTCGAAGTTCGCTAAGAAATGCTTCGTATTTAAGAATAGTGGCTGTCATTCCATACTTCCATGATACATCTCATGGCTTAAAAAGTTGCTTCGAGATATGGTGTGGATGTGGCATTACCGTCCCCGTACAAAGTAGGGCAGATTTGCAGGTTGACAGATGAACGCCTTAATAGAATTGCCACGATGAGTTGGACATGTGCCATACAACACGTAAATAAATTTATAGAGGGCACCGTGGGCGTGATATATATGCTTCCTTCAGCATGCGGTCGTAGTTACATAGGTGAAACTAAAGAAACGATTCCTAAAGAAACGATTGGGAGAACGTAAGAATAATTAATGCGAAGGGATAAGCTCCAACTGTAGTTGAGCAACGCGTGTGCTCCTTCGAAAGAGAACGAAAAGCCTCGCGCTCTGATTGCGCAAGAACCTGTGCTGCCTTTTCCAGACTTGCCGTACGGCCATTTTTTCTATGTGACGTCGTTGCAACTTCCCTGGTTGAATAAATTTCACAACATTTTGTGGAGGTTGCTGGGATCCCCAAGCAGACCTGGAGCTCCGCTCTCACAGGTTGGCCGCCAGCAACAAGTGGGGCGATGACTCTAAACTCGCCTATGTTATCTTTTATTTGGCTGACGTCGCTAAGCGTTGGTTTCATCATCATCATCATCATCATCATCATCATCATCAGCCTGACTACGTCCACTGCAGGACAAAGGCCTCTCCCATGTTCCGCCAGTTAACCCGGTCCTGTGCTTGCTGCTGCCAATTTATACCCGCAAACTTCTTAATATCATCTGCCCACCTAACCTTCTGTCTCCCCCTAACTCGCTTCCCTTCTCTGGGAATCCAGTCAGTTACCCTTAATGACCAGCGGTTATCCTGTCTACGCGCTACATGCCCTGCCCATGTCCATTTCTTCATCTTGATTTCAGCTATGATATCCTTAACCCCCGTTTGTTCCCTAATCCACTCTGCTCTCTTCTTGTCTCTTAAGGTTACACCTACCATTTTTCTTTCCATTGCTCGCTGCGTAGTCCTCAATTTAAGCTGAACCCTCTTTGTAAGTCTCCAGGTTTTTGCTCCGTAGCTAAGTACCGGCAAGATACAGCTGTTATATACCTTCCTCTTGAGGGATAGTGGCAATCTACCTGTCATAATTTGAGAGTGCTTGCCGAATGTGCTCCACCCCATTCTTATTCTTCTAGTTACTTCAATCTCGTGGTTCGGCTCTGCGGTTATTACCTGGCCTAAGTAGACATAGTCTTTTACAACTTCAAGTGCACTATTACCTATCTCGAAGCGCTGCTCCTTGCCGAGGTTTTTGTACATTACTTTCATTTTCTGCAGATTAATTTTAAGACCCACCTTTCTGCTCTCCTTGTCTAACTCCGTAATCATGAGTTGCAATTCGTCCCCCGAGTTACTCAGCAATGCAATGTCATCGGCGAAGCGCAGGTTACTAAGGTATTCTCCAATGACTCTTATCCCTAACTGCTCCCATTCTAGGCTTCTGAAAACCTCGTGTAAGCACGCGGTAAATAGCATTGGGGAAATTGTGTCCCCCTGCCTTACACCCTTCTTGATTGGTATTCTGTTGCTTTCTTTATGAAGCACTATGGTAGCAGTTGATCCCCTGTAGATTTCTTCCAGAATGTTTATATATACTTCATCTACGCCCTGATTCCGCAGTGTTTGCATGACGGCTGATATTTCTACTGAATCAAACGCCTTCTCGTAATCCATGAAGGCTATGTATAGTGGTTGGTTATACTCTGAGCATTTCCCTATTACCTGATTGATAGTATGAATGTGGTCAATTGTTGAGTAGCCTGTTCGAAATCCTGCTTGTTCCTTTGGTTGATTGAATTCTAATGTTTTCTTTACTCTGTTAGCAATTACCTTTGTAAATAGCTTGTATACTACAGAGAGCAAGCTGATCGGCCTGTAATTCTTCAAGTCCTTGTCATCTCCTTTCTTATGTATTAAGATGATGGTAGCGTTCTTCCAAGACTCTGGTACTCTTCCCGTCAGGAGACACCTCGTAAACAGGGTGGCTAGTTTTTCTAACACAATCTGTCCTCCATCTTTCAGTAAATCTGATGTTACCTGATCCTCACCAGCAGCTTTGCCCCTTTGCATGCTCTCCAAAGCTTTTCTGACTTCTTCTATCATTACTGGTGGGGTGTAATCTGGGTTACTGCTAGTTCTTATAGTATTAAGGTCGTGGTTGTCTCGGCTACTGTACAGATCTCTGTAAAACTCCTCCGCTATTTTAACTATCCTATCCATATTGGTAGTTATTTTGCCTTCTTTGTCCCTTAGTGCATACATCCGACTTTTGCCTATCCCAAGTTTCCTCTTCAATGCTTTGACACTTCCTCCGTTTTTCAGAGCGTGTTCAATTCTCTCCATGTTATACCTTCTTACATCGCATACCTTACGTCTATTAATCAACTTCGAAAGCTCTGCCAGTTCTATTTTGTCTGTTGTACTTGACACTTTCATGATTTGACGCTTCTCAATTAGGTTCTTCGTTTCTTGGGAAAGCTTGCCAGTGTCCTGTCTAACTACCCGGCCTCCAACTTTCACTGCACGCTCCGTAATGATACTCGTCAGATTATCATTCATTGTATCTACGCTAAGGTTGGTTTCCTCACTAAGAGCCGAATACCTGTTCTGCAGCGACACTCTGAATTCCTGTACTTTCCCTCTCAGTGCTAGCTGATTGATTGGCTTCTTGCGTATCAGTTTCTGTCGTTCCTTCTTCAAGTCTAGGCGAATTCGAGACCGTACCATTCTATGGTCACTGCATCGTACCTTGCCAATCACTTCCACATCCTTAACGATTCCAGGGTGTGCACTCATTATAAAGTCTATTTCGTTCTTATTTTCGCCATTAGGGCTCCTCCATGTCCACTTGCGGTTTTCTCGTTTTCGGTAGAAGGTATTCAAAATCCGTAAATTATTGCGTTCTGCGAATTCTACTAGTAGCTCTCCTCTGGCGTTTCTAGTACCGATGCCATAATCTCCTACTGCCTGGTCTCCAGCCTGCTTCTTCCCTACCTTTGCATTAAAGTCGCCCATCACCATAGTATACTGTGTTTTTACCTTACTCATTGCCGATTCCACGTCTTCATAGAAGCTTTCAACTGAAGCGTCATCATGGCTGGATGTAGGCGCGTAAGCCTGTACTACCTTCATTTTGTATCTTTTATTCAGTTTAATTACGATACCTGCCACCCTTTCATTATTGCTATAGTATTCCTCTATGTTGCCAGCTATGTTTCTGTGAATTAGGAGCCCCACTCCCAGTTCTCTTCTGTCTGCCAAGCCCGTGTAGCAAAGGACGTGCCCATTCTGTAGCACCGTATAGGCCTCATCTGTCCTCCTAACCTCACTGAGCCCTATTATATCCCATTTAACACCCTCTAGCTCCTCGAATAGTACAGCTAGACTTCCCTCACTAGATAAGGTTCTAGCGTTAAACGTTGCCAAGTTCAGGTTCCAATGGCGGCCTGTCCGGATCCAGAGATTCTTAGCACCCTCTGCTGCGTTGCAGATATGACCGCCGCCGTGGTCAGTTGCTTCGCAGCTGCTGGGGACTGAGGGCCGTGAGTTATTTGACGTAAGCATGTGGGAGGTAGTGGCCAGATACTGCACCAGGGTGGCCAATCCTTCTCTGGTGAGGGAGTGCGTTCTCGGCGGTGTTTGCCGGTGAGGCCACACCCCAGGCCTCCTAATGCAGTTCCATCAACACGCGGATTTTTTTTTGTTTTTTTTTTAATCCGGTTGGGAACTGCGCGGTACCGGGATTTGAACCACGGACCTCTTGCATGCGAGGCGGATGCTCTAACCACTACGCCATCGCTGCTCTCGTTGGTTTACCAACCGCGAAACCACCTTCACCAATTTGTCCACCTTTAAGCCCTTGTGACCGAAGCGTTTGGCCAACCAGAGGTCCGCAAGCTCCGCGATGACCAGCGTCTACGCCACCGAGCCTAGCAGCCTGGCGAGACGTTTACTAGTTATATTGAGGTTGGCTCGACCTCTGCAGGCGTGTTAACCCATCTATGCCTGAAGAAAAAACAATTGGCAGATCCTATGTAGAGTGAGAATCAATCATATGCGTAGCACGAATGAGAAAGGTTCATATATCACTTCGAAATCACCACAACGTTATGGGATAAAGGTAAATTATGCCGTATACGACTTCTGGGTCATGATTATCATATTTCGATGTGTCGTTTACCTTCGTCAACTATTCACGTCAAGTGATGCCAAACTTAGTATATGTGAAGCTAGCGAAACGGCCGCGAGTATGTTATGAACGCGGTATGATGTCATGTTCTTGCATAACACGCGTGTCATGATTGTCATGTTCGCACCAGTGATATATGCCTTCGTCATCTATTGACGTCACGTAACACCAAGTTTGGTATATAGGAAGCTAGTGCAACGGCCGCGAGTGCTTCACGAATGGCTCAATATACTCCAACGCGACGCGCACGCACACTGGGCACAGTGATGCTATACGTTATCAAAACGCGAGAACTTTATAGTCTCACGCCAGGCGCGACCGGCGCGACCAGCGTCCGTCGGCGTGGCACGATGACAACCGGCGCGAAGTGCGACATACTGCACTTCGCGAGCACTGCGTCTGCCTTTTTTAATGACAGGAGCGACTCCGGACGCACTGAAGTGCACATGCATCAAAGCAATGCAGCGCGACGCGCGTCTGTGATTATACGACAGGGCCTATGCCTGGCGTGGCGACGCCGGCGTGACGCCATGAAACGAACGCTGGCGCGCAAGCCCGCCGTGTCACGCCGAAGTGTATTGACGCCTTGACTATGGCACGTAGTCATGTTGTCACATGACACGCATCTCATGATTATCATGTTTGCACCGGTCACATACCTTCGCCATCTATTGACGTCTCGTAATACCAAATTTGGCATATGTGAAGCTAGCGAAACGGCCGTGAACGTATCATGAGTGTAGCATGTAGTCTTGTTGGTACATGACAAGCATGTCGTAATTGTCATGTTTGGACGTGTAATTGACCTATGTCGTCCGGTCGCGGCACGCAATACCGAATTTCGTACATATGAAGCTAGCGAAACGGCCGCGAGCGCATGATGAGCGTGGAATGTAGTCATGTTGTTACTTGACATGCATCTCGTGCTTATCGTGTTTGTGCCAGTCTCGTACCTTCGTCATTCATTCACGTCCCGTGATTCCAAATTTGGTATAAGTCAAGCTAGCAAAACGGCCGTGAGCGCATTATGAGCGTGGCATGTAGTCATGTTATTACATGACACGCATGTCATAATTTTCATGTTAGGGTCTGTGGCCTGTGTTCGCCATGCGATCATGTGATACCATACCAGTTTTGCAACATGTCACGTGAATGAGACCACCGCAAGAGCATCAAGACCATGAAATGTAAATCATGACATTCTTGGCACACATGTCACGATTCTCATATTATGACTAGTCAAATATGCTCGTCATACAGTCATGTTATGCCCCACCAAATTTGGAATCGATGTCATCATTCTAACGACCAGGAGAGCTAGACAACCTAGGCGGCTAGATAGATAGATAGATAGATAGATAGATAGATAGATAGATAGATAGATAGATAGATAGATAGATAGATAGATAGATAGATAGATAGATAGATATGTGGGGTTTAATGTCCGAAAACCGCCATATGATTATGAGAGACGCCCTAGTGGAGAGCTCCGGAAATTGAACCCGCGACCTGCGGGTCAGCAGCCAAGTACCTTAGCCACTAGACCACTGCGGCGGGACTAAATAGATACGCTCAAAATCACCGAAGTTCGCTAAGAATTGCTTCGCATTAAAAAAAAAACATTCGACACTTTCTTAGGGGCATCGAGGATGGATCATACCAGATGTTGCTGGCGGAAAGCCCGACCATGGTAGCAGTTCTCGTACGCCTGTGCCAGAGTTTTGATGAATTGCACCGTCAGCGTTCCATCGGCTGGCAGAGTTTCCTATCACCAGATTCAATCACGGCCGTCGCACTCGCAAATTACAACGTTCGCCAAAAAACTGCGTCCAACAAGATCAAAGCCTTCATCAGGGAGGAAGTCGTCTAACAGCTCTCCCTGCTGCCGCATAGCGACGTGCCCACCGCGCCCTGCAGCAGGCCATACGCACCGAAATTCGCGATGCCCTCCCTACTGTTCCGGCCCCTTACTGATGCACTTTGGTACCATCTGATCTCTCGACTGCTGGCTAGGCACCACCTGCGCCACCTTCGCGTCTCATCTACGCAGCTGTAGTTACGTGGCCCCCACCGCATCCAGGCTCCTTTTCGGCACTACCTTCCCCAGCCTCGCCTCCAGTTTACAGGCCCCCACCTTGCTTTTTCCGTCTATCTAATGAGTGGTGCACCCAGGACAACCGTCCTATCTGCTTCGCGTGTGGCATCACTGGCCATATTGCTCGCTTCTGCCACCGCTGTCCCACACTTGCGTATGCCTCCTATGGAACTTTTATCTACGTACCGCAACATGCCACCATATCTGCATATTGAAACGAAGATGCATGAGCCTACGGGGCGCGGAAGAAGAAGGAGAGTAGTGGAGCGGTGCTTGGACTGTGTGGTTGGGTGAAGCGTTCTAGGCCTGTCTCAGAAGTACGCTGCTCTTTCACAACGCCATTTCACCTCATCTTTAAATAAATACAGTCACTCGTAACAGTTTTGGTGGAAGGTGCCGGGTACATCCATCTGGACGACCCAGCTCTACCGATTTTGCAACGGAGCAGACGCTTGGCAGGCTTGCCACCACAGCTACCAAACATGGAGAACGCGGCAGCAGGCCATAACAACCTCGTTGCTGATGAGAAACACGCTCACCCGCCAGAACAAGCTCGCTGCGGCATGCCGGAACGTCAGCCGAGGACCTTTTCGTGGCAGCCGGATGACGATGTTGACGACTGTCTCAAGCACTACCAAAGATTGAGTGGCAGCAACCGCTGGAGCACTGCTAAGCAGCTCGAGAACGTTGTTTTTTTTCTCATCGGCACCGCGTCTCTTTAGTTCGACAACCATGAGAGTGCATTGACCACATGGGACATTTTCGTGGACGAGCTGAAGAGGTGTTTTGGTGACTCAACAGCTAAGGTCAAGCAGGCGGAGCACACGCTTTCACGCAGAGCTCTGTTACCTGGCGAAACATGCACCACCTACATCGAGGCCGTCTTGAAGCTTTGCTGAATCGTGAGTGCGGCCATGTGTGACGAAGATAAGGTAGGTCATCTGCTCAAGAGAATCGCGGAATACGTGTACAATTTTCATATCACTAAGGAAGACTTACACACACCTTCCGACCTAAGGAGACACTGCCGAGCGTTTGAAGCGCTAAAGAGGAGGAGAGTCCTACCGAAATTTGGACGTCTCGAGAATGTGCCCTCCATTGCAAGTGTCAACCTTTCATCGCAGGACGACATCTCTTCTCTTATAAGACGAGTGGTTGTGATGTGTGGTGCGCGTTCAAAGTGCGCGCCTTCGAAAAGTGCGCGTCACGGAAAAAAAAAAAAAACAAAAGGAGAAATACCAGAGTGCACGTGCGGTGCTGCTTAAACAAGAATGACGACGTTAAAGAGCGTCAAGCACGAGGATGCGTGGCAGGACGTGAAGTAAACAAAAGGTAAAACATCCAATGGGCAGCGAACACGGAGATTTCAAGGCCCAATGGCTTGACACCACGAAACAGCAGTATCTCCAATGAGAACGAGACAAGTGGGCCAGAGCTGAAGCAGGAGCCTGAGCAGACGAGAGCAAGGGGAATTCGAGGCAGGGAGTGCAAGCGGAAGGTCGTCACCGGACCGGGCGCTGAAGATGGGCCGTTGGGTTCCGGACCCGAGCCTACAGGACTTCCACCGGCCGGGGCCTCCTGCTGTCGGGTTCCCGCTCCAAAGGACCGTGGCCATCCGGTCCTGAACTCCTTTCCAGGGCCTGCGGACTTTGGTTCCGGCAGGCGAGCTACAGCCGTCGGGCTCCGGGCCCGAGCTGTGCGCCCAGCTGCTTGACTAGGTCGACCCTAGTTCCCGGACGCGTCGCCACCAGCCTGCGTTCTCCCGTCTCCGACGTGTCCACGCTCCTCAAGCCGAAACTATCACGATTTGGTAGGGCTTTTCGACGTGTCGCCAGCAGCCAGCGTTCCCTCGTCCTCGTCCAGCCCACGCACTGACGCAGGAGTCACGGCGTTCCGGTTTCTCATCACCGCCGAAAACCAACTTGTGGGTGAGACTGCCCCGATACTCTTGCGCTACTCCCATCACTCAGCCCCTTTCGAACGTTAGGTGTAGTTACTGACTTTGAACGTTCTTGTTGGGTGTTTACAGATGTGTTTCGTCATGTCCAGTCAACTGTTTATTAAGTGTTTTGTTTTGTGAGGAATCTTTGCCTTTTTACTTTTCAATTAAACTTTTTGTGTGTTTCTTGGAAACCGAACGGCTTTGTCCTTATTAACAAAACTCTCTGAGGCTCAGCCCGGGAGAAAAACAAATCAGCAACAAGACCCCGCATCACAAATTGGCGTCCGCAGCGACAGGACAAAGTCGTTTGTTTTTCCAGTAGATTTTTTGACGCGGTTAACACGATGACGAACACGTGGGAGTTAATTGAGTTGGCGGATAAAATGGGACTGACGGGAGCGGAGTTTAGAGTATGGTACGAGGAGCGGATGGAGAGGGAGCGTGAGCAACGGGCTGCAGAACGAAAGGCGGCGAAGGAAAAGCTTGAATTGGTGCTTAGAGCTAAGATGGAGGAGCTAGAACGCGTAACGCGTGAAAATAAAGTGTTGCTAGAGCGTGAGACACGCATACTGAAGCAGCAGCTCCAATTAGAGAGGGTGGACTTCGAGCGGCGACTCGAGCTTGCGATGGCGAAAAGGGGGCAGCTGGCGATGCAGAAGGTCGAGCAAGCGGTGAATGTTTGCTCCGATAGCAGCGTTTGCTGGAGGGAAGTCGATTCCTGCAAGGTTGGCCTCGAGCCTCGCGACAGCCTTACTTCGGAGCGAGAAGCTCAGATAGAGGAAGGCAGAGAGGCGGACAGCCAAGAAGGCAGGAGTCATGAGGAGTTTGTTGAAGCGACGGAAAGCTTCTCTGGCTGGGAACATATTACTTCCGTTAGCTGCTTGGGGACCTCTGAGAGGCCAAGCACCTATGAAGAAGAGCGCCTGGATATGGGCGACCTAGAAGCTGTGAAAAATGTTGTGGAGCAAAGCTTCGATAGCAGGGAACAAAGAAGTTCCATTCAGAATGAGGTGTGTATCAGAACGTCTCAAAGGCCGAGCACATTTCGGGAAGAGGTAGGGCTACCTCTCAATAGCTCCATGGAAGGAGCGCTAGAACGTCATTGGGAAGATGGCAGCGAATGCCATGAAGGCTCTGATATAGTGGCCACTGATTGTTTTGTACCGACAGAGGTAGCAGCAGGCACCACGTCAATGGTCCTAGACCATACGTATATCTCACTCAGAGAGAGAGGGGATTCTAGTTCACAGGATAGCGTAACTGCTATTTGTCCGAGAAAACACGATGGGAGTGCTGAAGCACTCTTCAAAATAAACAGTATCGAATCGGAGGTGGGCTCGATAGTAGGTATGGAGAATGCCAGACAGGGTCTTGAACCTGAGAACGTGATTGGTTTTGAACCTATAATTAAGTCCACTCAAGATGAGCTGTATAATGACCGAGCACAACGGCATCCCTTCTCAAGAATCCAGGAACCTCACACGCTTGTCGGAGCGTTTGGGCTTGCTGAGGGCACCCCGAGCTTGTGTTCATTAGATGGTGAACTAAAAGAAAGCATTTGTGTGAGAGATTGTGGCATTTGGACATTCGTGTCTCAGTGCGTTTCGTGTCGACGCCGACGGCTCGAGACCGCGCCCTGTTCCTCTGTGACCGGTAAGCGTTCATGTGGCCGGCGGGGGCGCAGACACGCGTTTCAGCGAAAGTGCATAAAAGCATGTTTGCCACAGTTACTTTCGAAACGTGCGAGAAGGGCAGTGCGTCTGGTTTGGGACGCGATAACCTGAGTGTAGGGTTAGAAAACCGGTAGCTCTTTCTGGACTTCGACTTTTAGATGCGGACACAAGTAGCTTTGTCCATAGTCGATTTTGTAGTAAAAAGGTTTATTCCGGGTTTCAGAACTTTTAAATGCAATTGGGTGAATCTAAAGTTTAAGTGTGGACATTTGGACGATGTAGCGAACTGTAGCCCGGTGATGTGTTGAACTGCGTGGTGCAAATATGTGGTTTAATTGTGACGTAGTGCAGAACGCGCACTCATCGGCAGTTTTTTTTTCTAAAAAAAAAAAACTTGAATAAAAGGGGGGCGTATGTGATGTGTGGTGCGCGTTCAAAGTGCGCGCCTTCGAAAAGTGCGCGTCACGGGAAAAAAAAAAAAAAAAAAACAAAAGGAGAAATACCAGAGTGCACGTGCGGTGCTGCTTAAACAAGAATGACGACGTTAAAGAGCGTCAAGCACGAGGATGCGTGGCAGGACGTGAAGTAAACAAAAGGTAAAACATCCAATGGGCAGCGAACACGGAGATTTCAAGGCCCAATGGCTTGACACCACGAAACAGCAGTATCTCCAATGAGAACGAGACAAGTGGGCCAGAGCTGAAGCAGGAGCCTGAGCAGACGAGAGCAAGGGGAATTCGAGGCAGGGAGTGCAAGCGGAAGGTCGTCACCGGACCGGGCGCTGAAGATGGGCCGTTGGGTTCCGGACCCGAGCCTACAGGACTTCCACCGGCCGGGGCCTCCTGCTGTCGGGTTCCCGCTCCAAAGGACCGTGGCCATCCGGTCCTGAACTCCTTTCCAGGGCCTGCGGACTTTGGTTCCGGCAGGCGAGCTACAGCCGTCGGGCTCCGGGCCCGAGCTGTGCGCCCAGCTGCTTGACTAGGTCGACCCTAGTTCCCGGACGCGTCGCCACCAGCCTGCGTTCTCCCGTCTCCGACGTGTCCACGCTCCTCAAGCCGAAACTATCACGATTTGGTAGGGCTTTTCGACGTGTCGCCAGCAGCCAGCGTTCCCTCGTCCTCGTCCAGCCCACGCACTGACGCAGGAGTCACGGCGTTCCGGTTTCTCATCACCGCCGAAAACCAACTTGTGGGTGAGACTGCCCCGATACTCTTGCGCTACTCCCATCACTCAGCCCCTTTCGAACGTTAGGTTTAGTTACTGACTTTGAACGTTCTTGTTGGGTGTTTACAGATGTGTTTCGTCATGTCCAGTCAACTGTTTATTAAGTGTTTTGTTTTGTGAGGAATCTTTGCCTTTTTACTTTTCAATTAAACTTTTTGTGTGTTTCTTGGAAACCGAACGGCTTTGTCCTTATTAACAAAACTCTCTGAGGCTCAGCCCGGGAGAAAAACAAATCAGCAACAAGAACCCTGCATCACAGTGGTTAAGGAAGAACTTGCCCAACTGCAAGCTGTGGACACCGCTGGTGTCTGCCATCAGTGTGCATTCGACCAACGGTCCCGTGAACCACTGGTACCTCGGATGCGACAGAGCTACTTTGAGCCTCGCCCGAATTAGGCCAATCGTTTCGAACGAAGGAGTGAACGGCCACTCGAAAACCAGGAACGCAGGCAAGCTGCATCACAGCGATTTACTCCTCGGCCACCATAGCCCAGCTTTTATCGACCGACGAGGTCTACTTCGCCGGGGACGACTAGACGCGACACCCGTACTTGCTACAACTGCGGGCTACCTGGACACATCGCTAGGTACTGCTACCGTCGCCAGCAGTGAGCTCCACGATTCAACGTGTACACGCCCTATGTACCTGCTGGTGAGTCTCGACCATTTCAGGGCTCTTTCCAACGGCAACACGCAGCACGTGCTGACTCGCCTTGCTCCGACCGCAGCGTTACCCCACCACCCGCACGCCAACAGTGATCCCCGTCTCCGCGTCGCCGCTCGGGGACGCCACCACCACTGGTAAACTAACTGGTGCGACCAATGGGGGCGAGGCCGCAAAATCATCTTCCGCAAGACCCCCTTGTGATGTAATGGTTGAGAACAAAGTGAGTGTTTTGTAGACAATGTGAGTACTGTTGCACTAGTTGATACCGGTGCTGCCGTTTTCATAATGAGCATGTTTTTTTTAAAAAAATCGCCTTGGGACGAAAGTAATGTTTGCTTGGAATCGAAGTGCTACGTTCCGCGGCGTAGGGAGAGAAACGTTGAGCCCGGTTGGAGTTTGTTCTGTTTTACTTTCTGTAGGAAATCAAACGTTTCGAGCGGAACTGACGGTGCTTGCACGAGCGACCCATGACGTCATTCTAGGTATAGATTTTTTGCGGGAATGTGGTGCAACTCTAGATTGTGGTAGTGGTGGGATTATTTTTCGTCCCGTGTTGCCGTCTCCATTGACGAAAGATACCGTTGATGACTGCTTGGAAGCGTTTTCCATGTCTGAAGACGCCTGCTTGGCCCCGCATAACGCAATGTTTGTGCGTGTAAACTCTTCGCGCTCTTGTGCGGGTTCTGACTACGGTTTAGCCAAGCCAAACTTCAGTAACGCATTTAAGAAAAACGTTATTGTGCCTCGTTGCCTCGTGCTCACCGTCGATGGTTGTGCCGATTTGTGGACTGTGAACGTTTCCGCGCAGCCCATATATCTGCCTGCAGGACTTAAATTGGCAAGCTTTCAAGAGCAAAGTACTCTTACCATACGGTCACTCCAACTCTCGGTGGATGTAAAGAAACCCCACGCCAACTCGTACCCCGACTATTCTGCCAGCATTGACCGTATGATTAACAAGTCACTTCCATCAACTGAACGGTTGCTGCTGCAGGGGCTGATCGCACGCTACGCCTCAGTCTTTGACTTTGCCCAAGACGAGACGTCTACCGTTACGCCACCGTCTTCACGTACGCAACACCGCATCTATACAGGCCAAGCACCACCAATACGCCAGAAGCCCTATCGTGTATCGCCTTCCGAAAAGAAAGTCATCGCTGAGCAAGTTGAAGACATGCTAAAGAAGGGCGTCATACAAGAATCGTGTAGTCTATAGGCAGCTCCCGTCATTCTAGTCAGGAAAAAGGATAATTCATGGAGATTCTGCGTAGACTATCGTCGCCTAAATGCCATCACAGAAAACATGTCTACCCTTTTCCAAGTATAGATGACGCCGTGGACTGCCTGCATTCTGCCTCCTATTTTTCTTCTGTTGACTTGCGTTCTGGGTATTGGCAAATTCCTATGCATCTCTCAGATAAAGAAAAGACGGCCTTCGTAACACCAGACGGTCTCTTTGAGTTTAACGTTATGCCCTTTGGTTTGTACAATGCTCCAGCGACATTCGAGAGATTTATGGATACAGTACTCCGTGAACTAAAATGGGAAATTTGCATGTGCTATTTAGATGACGTGATTATCCACGGCAAGACTTTTCAAGAGCATAACCACCGCTTGTCGCTTCTGTTTGAATGCTTACACGAAGCTGGCCTTGTTTTAAACTCAAAGAAGTGTCATTTTGAAGAACATCAAGCCCTCGTATTAGGCTTTCTCGTGGATAAAGAAGGCGCGCGACCAGACCCACAGAAGACTGCAGTGGTTCGCAACTTTGAACCACCGTGAACAGTGAAGGACCTGCGAAGTTTTCTGGGTCTGTGCTCATATTTCCGCCGATTTATTAAAAACTTCGCACAACTTGCCTCCCCACTGACGTCCCTTCTTCACAAAGACACACCGTACTTGTGGGATGATAAATGTGAGGCTGCATTTCAACAGCTGAAGTTTTTATTGACTTCAGGACCCACCCTAAATCATTTTGGTCCTGATGCTTTGACTGAACTTCATACTGATGCTAGTGGGCTAGGTGTTGGTGCTGTGCTGGTCCAACTCTGCAACAGCCGCCAGCACGTCGTAGCATATGTCAGTCGGACACTGACCCGAGCAGAGAAGAACTACACCGTCACCGAGCTCGAGTGCTTAGCAGTCGTCCTCGCCATTCAGAAGTTCCGACCGTATCTACATGGCCGCGAGTTCACGATAGTGACCGATCACCACTCACTATGCTGGCTTGTGCGACTTCGTGACCCGTCTGGCCGGCTGGCTCGTTGGGCGTTGCGCCTGCAAGAGTACAGCTTTTCTGTTACCTATAAAAGCGGACGATGTCACACAGATGCCGACTGCTTATCCCACCTTCCTTCAGTACACACCAACGCTGACGACGATGACATTGATGACTATTTAGTTTCTGTCTCGTCCGACTTCCCAGATACCAGCAGCTTCATACGTGATCAGCAGCACAACCCTACTCTGAAACCCTTGCTCGAATCTGCACATAACTCCGTCGACAAGCACTTTAAAATTTCAAATGACTTGCTGTATAAAAGAAACTATTCAGCCGATGGCCTCCCGTTGCTTCTAGTGGTACCGGAAAGCCTGCGCCAGGTCGGCCTTCGTTCTGTGCACGATGATATAACATCCGGTCATCTCGGTTTCACACGTACGCTACATCGACTACGTGAGAGGTTCTACTGGCCGAAAATGTGAACAACCACAAAACAGTATGTCGCCAGCTGCACTATATGTCAGCGCCACAAGCCATCCACCACTGCCCCAGCAGGTTATTTGCAGCCCATCCCTCCACCAACATCCCCTTTTGAAAAAGTCGGCATCGACTTGCCCGGACCCCTTCCTAAGACCCCATCGGGCCACCGATATGTTATAGTGTGTGTGGATTATTTAACGCGTTATACGGAAACGGACGCACTGACATCGGCCACAGCAGCCGCTGTTTCTTCTTTTCTGTTACAACGGGTCATACTGCGTCACGGTGCTCCACGGGTTGTCATCAGTGACCGTGGACGACAATTTATCGCCGATGTGGTTGAAGAAATTTTGCGTCTCTGTGGCTCCTCTTATCGCTACTCCACCCCTTACCATCCGCAAACTAACGGCCTCATTGACAGAGCAAATCGAACTCTCACGAATATGCTATTGATGTACTATGATGCTGACCACAGGAACTGGGACGCCGTCTTAGCGTTTGTTACTTACGCGTATAACACCGCCAAGCATGAAGTTACTGGACATTCGCCCTTCTTTCTGCTTTACGCACGAAATCCACAGAGTTTTCTGGACACTCTATTACCTTTTTTGCACAAGGAAGATCTGTCCATCGCTCAGACGTTGTGTCGCGCTGAAGAAGCACGTCAACTAGCGCGCCTTCGAACATTGTCTTCGCAAGAACACAGCAAGAGTCGCTACGATGCCAAGCATATTCCCGTAGAGTTTTCTCCTGGTGAAGACTGCTGCGAAGTGCGCCTCCGACGACGTTACGAAGGGCGCCACGAATCCCACCGCTGCAACCACTGTTTCGAAAGACGGCGACGCCAACACGGTCCCGAAGGCACCACTGCTTCGATCTCCGCCGACACGGTCACCAACCATTTGGTAGCGTAGGTTTCTCAGCTCGCGACTGCTTCTGCGCAGAGCTGATAGACGCGCGGACGAGACTACGGTGAGTTAAACAAGGTTTATGTACAGCATATATACAGAGGCGTTACAAATTCGGCACTGGGGCCGACAGCTTAGAGACCCGAAGAGCCGAGCTCTCCTCTCTAACATATAGGTCTACTGCTCGCGACGCGCCGCGGGGCTTCTTTTATATGCACCGGGTGGATTCTTTGAGAAACCAAATGTCCAACCAGAAGAGCCGCTGGTCGTGAGGTCAGAATCCTCCAATAGGGTTGCCGCTGGGCCGCGTCATTCTCATCGAATCTGGAGCCGCTGCGCTGCATGTGGCTGCACCCAAGGACGAGTGACGTCGCAATGCATTGCGTCAGACTCGCCAGACAGGAAGGCGCCGGCTCTCTGGCTGAGGTGACTCACTGTGCGTGCGCGGCAGAGAGGCACTGTCGCGTGATGACGCCGTTGAGTTGTTCATCGCGTCAGGCGGGCTCGCGGGCTGGCCTTGAGACAGATTGCCTTTTTCAGAGGCATGGACGTTCGCTGTGGACTTGCAGGCATAACACTACGTGTGGCTGTGGACTCCTGTTCGTAAAAAAAGGACTGTACTGGAAGTTTCTAGCAAACTATGCCGGCCCATTAGTGATAGTCACTCGTCTCAGTGACGTGAATTACGTTGTCGTTCGAGTCACAGCCAATAACTGGCGTTCGCGCACTACGCAAATTGTTCACGTAGCCCGCCTCAAACAGTACCATCGTAGGCCTATTTAACTCGCTCGGGGAGCTTCGTCTGCCGCCGGGGGAAATGAAACGAAGGTGCGCGAGCCTACGGGGCGCGGAAGACGAAGAAGAGTAGTGGATTGGTGCTTGGACTGTGTGGTTGGGTGAAGCATTCTAGGCCTGTCTCAGAAGTACGCTGCTCTTTCACAACGCCATTTCACCTCATAATTAAATAAACACAGTCACTCGTAACAATATGAACAAGAGGCACTCCAACTTGTATCTCCGCCCATCAACTGTTCGTTTCCCAAGCCCTCGTCCCTGATCGCCATCGCCTATGCGTCGGCGACCACCTCCTAAGGAGGGAAACTAATCAGTGCAGCTCCGGAGACAAGAACTGCAACTTCTGCGCAATTCTCAAGGCCTCTTTTTTGGCTGCTAAATGTTATTGATGTCGATGTTGAGGGAGTTGCCACACTAGCGCTAATTGATATCGGGGCCGCCGTTTTTGTGATGCAAGCAAAATTTTGTCGGAGGCTCAACAAAATGATCACATCTCTCCGTGCCATGATGCTGTCAACAGCTAGCGCGCAACGCATTCAACCCTTGGCTATGTGTACGGCGTGCGTCGTCATCGAAGACATTTTGTATGTACATCGTTCGATTTTTTCTTCTACGATGTTGCTCTCATTACCTCACCTTGGGTGGAAATTTCCTATCACGCCATCGATTGTTCACGTGCGGAAGTGTTCCTGGTGCCAACATGTGAGTTTACATCACTCGACCATTCTCATCAGCTCTGCAAAGTCATCACTGGTGACGACATCACCTTGCCTCCGAAAGCTTCACTCCCTATTGAGTCTTTCATGTGGGGCGCAGCTTGACGCCATGGTGTTGTTCACGCCATCTACAGTTTTTACTGAACGCAAGGGCATCGTTCTTCTATTTGCCGTTCTCACAAATGCGTCTGGTTCAACCATAGTGCTGGTTCCTAACTATTACAACTACCTCATTGGCCTACTTCGTGGTGAATTCCGATGGAGGCGGAAATGTTGTAGGCCCGTGTACTCAGATTTGGGTGCACGTTAAAGAACCACAGGTGGTCAAAATTTCCGGAGCCCTCCACTACGGCGTCTCTCATAATCATATGGTGGTTTTGGGACGTTAAACCCCGCAAATCAATCAATCAATTACTCCGTGGTGAAAGTTTAGAATATGTAGAGCCCGTCGACCGTACGTCGATAATATTATTCTTTAAAGGAAGTGCTTGTTCTCTCTTCTTTTCTGTTTATTCGTGCGCTTGAACTGACAGTTATACCATGAATATTAATCTTTTAGATGACACCCGATGTCACAATGCCACTATCACGCATGCGTCTGAGCCACGTTCGTCAGTCTTCGACAATGCCATTGACGCAGACCTTCCCACCTCGCATCGCCGCCCATTTCTTGCTCCCCTTAACAAGTTTCGCTCTTCTTTTTAATTTCAACAACCTTCGTTAGGCCGCACCACGACTATCAGTTATACTATTGACACCGGCTCACAGCCCCGCAGTGGTGGTCTAGTGGCTAAGGTACTTGGCTGCTGACCCGCATGTCGTGGCTTTGAATCCCGGCTGCGGCGGCTGCATTCCCGATGGAGGCAGAAATGTTGTAGGCCCGTGTGCTCAGATTTGGGTGCACGTCAAAGAACCCCAGGTGGTCGAAATTTCCGGAGCCCTCCACTACGGTGTCTTTCATAATCACATGGTGGTTTTGGGACATTAAACCCCACATATCAAACACCGGCTCACACTCGCCTCTGCGACAGCGTCCTTACCGCGTTTCCGCCGAAGAGAGCCGCGATGGTGCTCTTGACTGTTTGCTAGGCGCCGAGTACTTTACATCCTTAAATCTGCGTTCTGAATATTGGCAGGTGTCAATGGGGGTGATCACCTTGTGAGTGCAAAGTCGTGCAATTTGGGCTCTGCTACGCGATTGCAACGTTTCAGCGAATGATCGCTATCATGTTGTGCGCCCAGAAGTGGCAGACTCGCGCGTGTTACCTGGACGACACCGCAGTCTTTTCAGCTGATTTCCTGACACATCTTGGTCGTGTCCACAAGAATCTGACTTGTCTAACTTCTGCAGGCCTACAACTTAACACCAAGAAGTGCAACTTCGCAGCACGCAAACTAACCTTCTTGAGACATGTCATCAAAAGAGCTGTCACTGACTTCCCGATGCCCACATCGCTGAAAACCCTCAGAAGCTTCGTTGGTCTCTCCTCCTACTTTCGTCACTTCGTACGTAACTTCGCGTCCATCATCGCACCTCTGATGAGTCTGCAGGTATATCTGCATGGTCACCTGCATGTGGCGATGCATTTCGCTAGCTACGCCGCCTGTTGACCTCACCACTCATTCTTCGTCATGATGACCCCACTGCTGCCACAGAAATTCCCACCGATGCAAGTGACTTCCGTCTTGGTGCAGTTTTGGCTCAAGAAAAGGCACTCAAGCCGAATACGTAGTCGTTTATGCAAAGCACGCTCTCAAGAAGACTGAATACAATTACACCGTGACAGAGAAGGAGAGTTTGGCCATAATCTGGGCGTTGACGAAGTTTCTCCCGTACATTTACTGCCGTCTTTTTGACGTGGTCACAGACCACCACGCTCTATGTTGGCTGTCCACCTTTAAAGGCCCATCTGGATGCCTGGGGCGTTAGGCACTTTAATTGCAGGAATATGATATCCGTGTCGTATTACGATATTCGTGTCGTATATTGTTCCGGTCGCAAGCATGCAGATGCCGATGCGCTTTTCCGCTCGCCATTAACACCAAATGTGGCTTCTCCTTCACCCTTTTTTACCACCTTGTCATCACTCGGCACCACTGACATGCTTTCAGAGCAGCGTAACAGCCCATACCTTGCCTTGTTACTCGACTACTCTATTGATCCGTCTGCTGACCCTTCCACGAGAGCACTACACCGTCAATCAGCCCACTTTTTCATGTAAGACAACATTCTGTACCATTGCAACTACATGCCAGGTGGTCGAAAGTGGCTCCTGGATGTGCCTAGTCAAATGCGCTCTAAAGTCTGCATGGATGTCAATGCAGATTTTCAGTGTTCACGCAGGTGTCCTGAAAGCTTACGAAAGGCTGCGCCAACGATATTACTAGGGAGGAATGTATTGCTTTGTGCAGAAATGCGTTCAGTTTTGCACTGCTTTCCAACATAATAACACACCTCCACGGCACCTTACTGGCATGTTACAGCCACTACCGTGCTCGGCTCACCCATTTGACTGCGTGGGTATTGACCTCTGTCGCCCCTTCCCATATAGTGGCTCTGGAAACCAGTGGAGTATTGTCGTCATCGATCATCTGACACACTACGTTGAGACTGCAGCGCTACCGTCGGCGGTTACCCACGAAGTTGAGCTCTTCATTTTCTGCAGCTTCATTCTACGCTATAGTGCTCCACGGGAAGTACTCAGTAATAGAGGTCGAGTGTTCCTGTCGGAGGTCATCCAAGCTATCCTCGTTGAATGCAACACCATCTACCTGAAATCTACTGCATGCCATCCACAGACAAATGGTCTCACTGAGTGGTTCATCGGCACACTTGGTGACATACTGATTATGTACACCTCCTCCAACACACTAACTGGGACGCTGCATTACCTTTTGTTACCTTCGCTTATATCACCGCGACGCAAGCGACTACCGTTTTTTTCCAGTTCTTTCTGTTGGATTGGATTGGATTGGATAAACTTTTATTTGGTCCTCCAAAACACAGATCACTGTGTTGCGGGCAGCTCCCACGTGGGGACTGAGATGCCAAGCTCCTCAGCCGCCTCGCGGGCTTGGTGGACAGCCCAGAGCTGATCTTTCTGTTGTACGGCCGCGAACCTTCCCGCGCACAGTACACCATACCCCCGTACCACCCTGATGCATCTGACTGCTCTCCACTTTCTGAAGTTGCCAGGTACGTTGATGACTGCCGTCAGTTGGCTAGTTCTCTAACAAGTGAGGCTCAAGGTCTACAGAAGACTCGATATGACGATGTTCATCACATAGCTCCTACATTTCGCGCTGGCTCTCTTGTGCGGCTTTGGATGCCTCCGCACGTCCCTGGCCTTTCTTATGAAGTTCTGGCGCAGTACCGTGGTCCATACCGTGTCATTATTGCGACCTCGCTGGTGAATTACATCATCGATCCCTAAACACAATCGCCAGATTTGCGCCATCGAGGACGCGAGACCGTACCCGTCGACCATCTCAAGCCCTACTACAACTCCCTCATTGTGCCTACTCCCTGAATCAACAGGACGGCTACTCTTCACCCCGGGAGTATTGTAGTGGAGCATATGCACCAACGCATATGCGCCTTCGAAAGAGAACAAAAAGCCCCACGCTCTGATTGCGCGAGAACCTGTGCGCCTTTGGGAGACTTGCTGTACGGCGATTTTTCGTTCCGACCTTGTTGCAACCTCATCACACAACCTTGTGATGCACTGTCGTCTAAATTGCGGTTGCGAGCCTCGATTTCAGGCTGTGAGTGTGCTGGAGCAACACCATATTAATACTCAAGGCCTCACTACGCCACCGTGATGTCATGGAGGTGAGATCGGCCTGGTAGTCAGCTTCACTGCGCCGAAACGGTATAGAGTTCGCTACCTGTGTTTTTGCATGCAAAGGGTTAGTAAATTTAAATTTACCCTCCGCATTGCTTCTTTCTCACGCAATAGGTTTTGAATATAACACATTTCAATAATGCCGTCTACTTTCTGATGCGTAAAATGAGCTCCAGCAGACCAGTGGCTGTTGGCATGCAAGCCCAACATCCCATTTTTTAGGCATTTATGTAAACAATTCTAAGCTCTTTTTTTTGGTCTATCCTGACAACAGTTACCAGTAGGGAATTTAGGAAACACACGTATGCTGACATTGATACTTCGAGATTGGATGCAGAAAGTATTTTGAACTTGACTAATGCAGCAATATCTAGTAAGACATTTAGAAATGTGAACAAAAGTCAACTCTGTCATTCATTTATTTCTTTATTACAACCTTCAACACCTCAAAGTTAACATGGCATACCACTACTTACAAACAAATCATTTCACATGCAAACGAACAGTACAATTACAAAACAATATATGCTGGTCTGCATAAGCAGCTTCTTACAAAACATCCTGGTCTGCATTTGCAACTAAAGAAGGTCAAGGTTGCAGTGTTTTCAGTTTTCGCTTTTTTTCTTGTTTACTTGCCATATGCTTGTCATCGGTCTGTTTGCACAGATTGCTTAACAAAAAGTTTGCAGCAGCATTAAAAACATACTTCATGACGTGCTGTAGTTAATGCCCCCGGTCACAAGTGTCAAGGTCTTTATCACTGTCGGTAAAGGATGATGTAAAGGCAACAAGAAGCTTTTTTTGTTTCCGAGAACCATAAAATTTGGTTGCATTTGTCTCGCTTACGTGTTGCTCAAGCACTATTTCTATTGTAGAAACTGCCTGCGAAACTACAGGTTGAGGAAACTTGAGGCTACCTCTCATGGCAGTGGCAATAAGTAAACAAATTATCGTTCTCACAACTCTCGTCTTCTAAAATAAGATTGCCCTTGCAGGAAGTACATGCAAGCTGTTTTGAGGCTGCATGTGCGCAGTAGCCTGCCACACAAGTAATGGCAAGAATCATCGGCTGCTTCTTTGTGATGTTGTGCTCCCTTCTGGCAACACCAAACCGTTTCATATACTGTGGGTCATCAAGAGAGCCACAAGGGGTGAGAAAATTTGGATGAGAAAGTTTGGGGAGCTCGAGCACTTTTTGCAATATGAGCTTGTGCTCTGACTCGTATATCTGCCATGTAGACATGTGATACTGCGCTCCTGACAATTGCCTATATTTCCCAAACCTGTTCTCTAGGCAGTCGGTCTGAAACTTCCCCAGCAACACGTACGGGAAGCCCAGCTCTTCATTGCAGTAGCGGGTTACTTCTACAAGGGCATGGCAAGTGTGGCGAAATGCACTGTGTGTTTCACGAGTCAGGTGGCCTGCGTCATGCTTTATAGACTTCCGCAAAAGTCTAGTCAGTCAATTACGCTGTTGAGGAAATCGATCTGAGGGGAAGACAGACTTCTCACTGGCTCTTGAAAGCTGTCGCGCAGGCGCTATTCCTTGTGAGGTGTTTTGACATTCACAATATTCCACCGCGTCATTATGGTGCGAATTGATTCAGCTGTGCCTTTGGCATGTTGACGTAGAGCTAACTTTGAACTAGGGAGTGCTGTAATATTTGAAAGGTTGAAGACCCTCAGGACGAGATTGACGTCCTGGGGCTCCAACTGGACGGATTTAGTGCTTTTACAGATAACGTGCGGGCCAACCGCAAGAGCTCATTGCTTGCCTCTTCGTGCGCCTTCCTCAAAAAGCCAAATGATGCTGTGAACACTTGTCCATCACTAGAAAGTGGAGCTATCTCGGGGAAAAACATGCAAGTCCCTGAATTGCGTTGATTAAGCCAGTTGTTACAGATACACATGAGAATGTGAACACTGTTCAAGACAAAAAACAAAGGTCTGGAAGGATCGTATGGGTGTACATAGACAATATTAAATTTGGGGGTATCAGAAAGAAAACACATTGATTTGCGCTTAATGGAAATATTGTCAGAAATGACTTCAATCACCCGAAGTCCAGCATCTTCTAGCTCTATAATGAGGTGGTTTAGAACACAGTGCAAGTCTTTTGCATCGAGTTTTGCGACAGGCAGAGTATGCACAACATCTTTGTTGAATGACAACAGGCTCCGCATCACTAACTAGGACGCCGTATTTGCAGCACTGTTGCTGTTTGTGGCCGCACCTGTGACGAAACCACCTTTATATAGGACTGTAAATGAATCTCGTCCATCATGAGCGTCACAGTCCGTTCAGGGTCCTTCAGTGCTAATGCCATTTTTGGGCATACCACAAGTACAAATCATCTTCTTGCTCCAATGAAGGACTAATGCTGTATGCGGCACAAACACGCCAATAGTGTTTGGTTGTGGAAGCTTCAACTGCGATGTACGACGCATGAACTTGTAAGTGTGTGGTGCTATTGTGAACATAATACTGACGAAGACAAGTAATTTGGCTGGATACCTTGCTTCATTAGTCGAAACAATCTTAACTTGGTGCCTCAGAAACTTCATCACTTCTGCCTGCCAATCAGATGGAAACTGTAATGATGACAGTTCTTCTAAGTGCGCCAATATACGGCACAAAAGAAGCTAAACACTTGCCTCATCATTTTGGGAGCATTTTACAAGTTCTTCTAAGCGAATAAGTGTAACACTCAGTTGTCTAACGTCCGAAATGGAAACGGGAACACAACAGTGCCTACTTTCTCATTCCGAGTCTCTCCAAAGTATGCTTTGAGGCAGCGATCGGCACATACAACTACAGCACAATGCACTACTGGCGCTTCTTGGGGCGCGAAGTTCAAGAACCACACACTGCCTTTCACGATCACCTTGCTCCAGAAGTCTCCCACCTAAACATTGTTCGTATAACACAATAAGTCCTCGAAAGAGAAGATGGCGTTGCTCTTCTCTTCCTCTTGATTTGTGATGAGTGACTCTTGTAATGCATCTTGCAGCACTTCAGGCTCCATACGAGCCCGTTTTCCTTCCGGGCTTTCGCGAGCAACTTTTGTGTTGAGAAATATACGTGGGGCAGCCAGCGAAAATGCTTGAAACAGTTCCAGGCCTTAGACGCCTGAGTTCAAGTGGAACTTCAATCACTTTGCCAGTGACTATGTCCCTGTAGCTTGTCGAGGTGATGAAGTCACTTGGGTGAAAGTGCTTTTAGCAAAGTTGCAAACAGACAGAACGTTATATTTAAGGTAACGACAGAAGTTCTGGGCAGTCTCTTAACTATTCGACAGCAAATGCAAATATGAGAACAAATTGGATGGAAAGAATAGGCAGATTTCCTTACCATTGTAAAGTTTGACGGCGCAAAGTCCTTACGCGTCACGGCGCGCGTCCACACAGCTATTTCAGTGGTGCTGGCTGGGAACCTGTAGACGCGAACGGTGTGTGCTTCGGCATAGTTAGAATTGCAATTCGGGGCTCAACAACAGCCAGGCATATATAGCCAGTGGGTTGTTAAATAATGCCCTGGCAGCAATACTGAGTTGCGTGACAGAGACAGCTCGTTTGCTTGCGACCAAATGACCGAAAGTGGTTTTAGCACAATGTTGCCAGAGCACAACACACTTTCCGCTACAAACAGAACTTCAAAGGTTTAAAAGGTGAAATGCAGCGCCTGTTTAAAATATATCATGTACAACGGTAGTATTGAAGCCATTTAGCAATAAAAAAACCTGTTTAGCAAAGGAAGATACTACGGGAACACGTGTTTGTCAACTTGTCTGAAAAAAAAATGCCACAGCATGTGATTGGCTGCACATTAGTTCGCTGTCGTAAGCCGTGACAAGCCATGTTGCTCTTTCGTCATTTTAGTTGGCTCTCTCGACCTCTCCTAACTTTCTTTCAATCCACTTCCGATCTCACTGTGGTGACGTCAGCCTGTTGAGGGGAGATCACGGGAAGGCCTTTTGTAGTCTAGGTGGTGTTGGCTGAAGCGTCATATGGACAAATTAACACGCGAAATCACTGAGGCAAATCTTATTAGGGAATGAGGTGACGAATGCGTGAGCCAGCCTTTGGTGGCTTTGCATGAAAATGATTTCGCGCTTCTAGATAGGGGTTATCCCTTTTATCATTGTGCCTACGTTTTTATCGAACAGTCTCTCAGAACTATGCCCCGTTGCTCAAGTTTACTTGTAGAAAGATTTTGCCTCTTTGTATTTATTAACATGTGCGCTGCGAAAAATAGATTCAGTTGGTAGTCAGCGTTCGTATTGGTTTTATTTGCCTTCTGTTCTTAGGACGCCGTACGCTTTTCTTCCAGCACTTACGTGCTCACGCTGAATCATTCATTAATGAAGAATAATAAAGAATGAATAACAATTAAACATTCTTCCGCCATACCTAGTTACGCGACATTTATGCGATACCCCCACCCCTCTGCGACGTATCTACTCGAGTCCCCCCCCCCATGGGGGGGGATGATGCGGGTGGTGTTTTTCTTATGACCGCCCCAACGAGTCATTTCAGGCAATTTCGCAAAGGCACAGAATTTTTTTATTGCCTTACCCTAACAGGTAAGCTTATGAGGCTTCATGCTTGTCTCCACTATTAGGGTGCCACCTGTATCGTGCATCTAAACTTATTCACAACGAATGCTTGAAACAGAATAGCTTTTCTGTCTTAGTTATGGTTGATTTTTTTCTGGTTCTCCCTATATAATATACAGTTGCCAATGCCACGTAGTTGTAGCAATAGACTTCAACAGCGTGAATAGCGGCGTTGTCCAGTGATGACTTGTGCAACTAAGCTAATATCTTTCATAGTTGTTTTTCATTTTGTTCGACTGTGCGTATGTCACACACATGCACAAAAACTTATGACCACTCAGCGCAAGCCTTCTGCGAAGTTTCGCAAACTTCGAGATTGTCTCCGATTGTGTTACAAAGATGTCATGCAAATATTGCTGCGGCAGCCGCATGTCGATGGAGGTGAAGCACTAGAGGTTCATCTACATTGATTACATTGCACGTTATAGAAGCAAAACCACAAGCTCGAAATTTCAGGGGCCCTCCACTCAGTTCCTCCGGCGGCTTCATTTTCGGTGGAGGCAAAGATGCTGTAGGCACGTGTATTTGGGTGTACGTTCAAGAACCCCAGTTGGTCGAAACTTCCGGAGCCCTAAACTACGGTGTCTCCTATAATCAAATGGCGAGTTTGTGTCGTAAAATTCACATGTCAATCAATCAACTGCCTTCCTTAAAACCATATTGTAGTTTTTTGACGCAAAAAGCCAACAATTATTATTCAGATAACGCGCACTATGCGTATGTTGTTGTTGATTCGGGAGGTTACGCGTTCACCAAAGATAACACTGGAAGGTGCGATGACTGTGGCATAACTACAAAAAGTGTTCTGCCGGTGATGAGAGTACTGAAGGCCGACGCCACCAGTGGCCGCTATCATAGTACTGCGTTCTTTGCTTGTACAATGAATAACGTAGTTTTCAGGGCACAAATTAGCCCATTAGTTTCATTGCTGCCACAGCGACTTCCGCTTCCTTTACATTCCGCTTTCTTTACACGTGAAAATACAATAGGTCTGATGCGTGCCTGAGGCGCGAATATTTTCTCGTTCAAGAAAATTGATTGCACGCTAGTTAGTTTATGTATAGATAACGAATGCTATACTCCGGCAGATAAAAAAATTACGAAAGTATTTTAAGCTTTGTGTGCTCTGCCTAGGCCTATATACGCTATGTTTCACAAAAATGGCACTACTAGCGCTGTTTCTGCTGTACACCAGTGATTTCATATGGCAAAACGCTCATTGATGGACAGCCTGAAATTGCACACTGGTATTTGCACCATCGTGCGAAGGATTCTTATCAAGCTCAAGTGGTTGGATGGCAACTCGCTAGCTTGTCGGCAAGCTCAGTAGCTTCCCATCAAACACAAGAGTGACAAGCAAGAACCTCTGTCAGCGAAGTTTCTACAGGGCTGTCCTGTTAAGCATCTAAATCAAACTTTTAATATGCTCTGCGGAAGTAAGCTAATTTACTTTGGAACACAGCGTCTTTAAATACCAAGAAACAATTTATTAAAAAAAGTTTGGGCACAAGTCAGAAATTTTCAAGCCGTTTTTTTTTTGCGTACGCGTTTTCTACTCGGGTAATAATACCGTTTGGCATTTACATCCCAAAACCCTGTTATCATTATGAGAGCCACAATACTAGAGCGCTCCGGAAATTCGGCAATGTTTTTCTTTAACGTGCACTGACATCGTAACCTACCCGCAACCTTTGGGTCAGCAGCCGAGCACCCTAGCCACTGTTCTGCCGAGTCTGACTTCATTGATAGATTTTCGGGGTCTACAGCAGCAGATTTGCCAGTGTGTAGAAGTATCTTACCGTACAAATGGCTCGTATCGTATCAGATACAATTTTAGGGCAATATATTGTGTATCTATCTCCAATACGTTCTGCCTGGGTATGTTGCATCGTATCGCATAAATTTCAGAGTATCTTTGCCCAGCACTGACTCTGATGCACCGTGCTCGCGACCTTACTAGATCAATATTGCACCCCCCCCCCTAACTGTGAACGCAGCCATCCGGAATCGAACTAATAACCTGCCGCCATGTGCTCAGCAGGGCAACAACATAGCTATAGATTTTCGTGCCCGTGTTTCGCTCTTTTGCGAAACTTCCGAAAGCCCAGCTTTCTCTTTAGAACACACCCGCGCACTTACGTGGATTCATTGAGTGGGGCGAAGACGCTCCAGAAGCGCTCCCTGAGCTGCCGCGTTTCGTTGGACAGCTCGGGTGGCTCGGAGAACAGGTCGCCAAGGAAGGCGATCGCGTGTGGCTGCACGTGCTCCAGCGCGGCGAGGTAGGTGCGCCGCACAAACCACTCGTCGTCCCAAGACCACAGCGACATGCCCGGTGCGTAGGCCAGTCGCGAATCCGCCACCAGCAATAGCCGCAACTGCGTACAGTCTGCCACTGCAAATCTCTACCTCACTATTAGCCCCGAGAAGGTGGAGTGACGCCACCTGGCGGGATGCGTGGATGACGTCAAGAAAAGGATGCTTCGACACCTGCCATTGGCGCGCCTAATATAACATGCGCTCTCATCGTAAGCTGCACCACTGTTTGCGATCGTTTTTCAATGGACTCAAGCTTCAGATGAACGCCGAAAACAGCATCGATAATGCTCCTAGTGAAAAGAGTAAAAACTTTTGCTCAGTACAGTCACCCCTGATTACCGCCCTCCACCATACACTTTGATGAGGTTTTTGTTGTCATGCTGCTAAACTTGAGGATGGGTTTGACTCTCGGCCGCGGCTGTCGCATGCCAACGTGTGTGAAGAACAAGAACATGTTTGTGCTTTATTACAAAGTTATTCTACAGCGTGTCCCGTAATGAAGTCGTGGGTTTTACACATAAGACAGCATATTTACATTAATACGTTGCTTTCTTCCCGAGAGGTTCTTTTCAGTGGTAGGATGTTCTCACTTGCGAAAGCTTTATTTGTATCAGACAGATGCGTCTATCTGGCCGCGTTTTTTTTTCCTGTGTACCAAGTTCTACGCACCGTCGCAAAAACCCATGCAGTATTGAGACTCGCAAACCATCTCCAAGGTGCTTGGCCGAGAATACCACCACAGCAGTTGTATTTGGTTTTTTATGTGCTTGCTCACTCGTAATGTAGCTCGACGCTTTTGTCGCAGTAATTTCGGGGCTTCATTTTACTAAAAAACGAGTTGAGGTGAAGTGCGAAAACTTCATGCAACATCGTAGCAACGACGCTGTTATACCTGCACCCAAGCTTCATTAACTTGTATGTGGAGATCACCTGCGAGACCAGACACTGTCTCATTGAGGTGAATACCGTTTAAGTATAACGTGGGCCACGTCACTTAGGGCACCATCGAAACCATTCAAAACGCTCATTTCGAGTTTCAATCATTTGGCAAATGATATTTGTCAGTGTGCTCCCACGTGCATTAAACATTACCGCTTATGACGTGGTGATTGATCGGGCCAGCTGTTCAAGCAAGTTGGAATATACGGCGACATAATTCTTCGCGACTAGCTAATTAGAAGACATATTTACGGAATTCGAGTACACTAACATCTCAGCATTTCCCGGAACGTTTTGTGTGTGACCATGTACGTTCTGATTATATTAAAAAAGTTTTATGGTAGATCATCTAACGTCTTGTTTAGCAAAACGCGTGACTTTGTCAAATCACCTGAATAATGTGCATAAGAACTGCGCTGAATTAGTGAATTTGAAAACGCCCTAATATCATTTGTAACTTTTTCGAGTTCATGTTCTAATCTCGAACTGCACCCCAAGTTGTAAAGAAGTTAGAATCACCAGCGTGCACGGTGGGCTTGTTTGTAAGGCGTATTTGAATAATGGTAGCACAAGGTAACGGGATAAAAAAAGAACATGCAGACACACACTACACTAACTACACTAACAGCACTACACTTTCAACAAATGATTTTACCCCACGTGGTTCTTACACACATTTTGGTGCACAGCTGCAACTAACACCCATTATATCACAAGCAAGACTTCGTCAGCAATATCGTTATCCGATAATAATTCACTACACTTATTCGGATATCAGTTTGTGGCAGCGCCTACTTATGTTTGACTGTTTGCTGCTAAATAAAAACGAAATTGCATTCTCAAGATACGTAACCCTTCTAGCTAGGGGAACTCTTCCCTTTATGTGACACATATTATGAAGCGAACGTTCCCAAGGTAGGTTCCTGTTCATGACTGCAACCTCCGCGCAAAACAATAGCCACAATTTGAAAACTACGTCCCGCTGCTCAGATTGTAATCTAGGTGTATCTGTGCAGCAGCGTATTGCAATAACCATTAAAGCAGAATCACCAGTATGTTTTAACATGTCGAAGTCAAGTCGCTCTTCAGTATGGCCGCGTGCGCCACATGACGCTACGGTGCTCTGCAAAAACTCATGCGCAAGCTCTATTGCGTTTACACCAAAGAGAGATAGAGAGAAAACTTTATTTGCACATAACGCGGAGCATTCCAAATGGTCGAGCCCCTATTCCAGGGCTCCGCTGGCCCTAGTTATCATCTCTACCCGTTGGACCAGCCAGCGCTGATCAGCAATGGCCGAGCTGGACAGCAGTGCCTCCCATTGTTCCTCTGTGTTGTTCATGTTGTGGTGTTTTTCATTTCGATGTGTACATTCCCACGTGATGTGAAACAGAATTGGTGTGGCCCCACACCACGGACATATTTACACCAAAGGTAGCTGAAATTCTTTAGACAGCTTTACCCGTGAAAACGTGATTTACGTGATTTACCCGTGAAAACATCTGTGCAAGATCGCACAAACAACATGGGGCCTCGTGGTACCTGTAAATATTTCTGTTTAAAGGGAAAGCTATTATGAGGTCACAACAGCCAATTTTGGTGGTGCAGTTCACATCCACTGCCGGTGTACGTAGCAGCTATCACACACAATGAACAAAAATATTGACAACCAGGCAGTATTCCAGCCGAGGCCTTCTTAATTGCAGCCAAACATTCAACCACAGATTCACGGCAGTGCTTGAAGCTACGGCGCAAAAAACAGCTCATAGATACTTGTCTTCGATCAAGGAATCACATTAGCTGAAGTAATATGGCACGGTGGGAGCGTAACATGAAATTTAGCAGAACCCGCGCACCGGACATCGGTGTTACACGGAGCATGCGGATTGAAGGTGACTTTAACATTTCATTGAGCGAAACGCTACGAAGTGGCGCTAAATATATGTAAAAATGCCCGCACAGGAACGCAATAAACAGCCCCCTATGTTTTATATAGCCGGTTGTTTACAGCTGCGTAACGATGCTAATAGCAGCATACCAATTAGCAACACCAAAAGCGGTACGTTTATTATGACGCGCTGGTGCTCGCGAAAATGGCAGTCCCGGACTCTGCTACATAAATTTACTTAAACTACAATTGACGTTAACCTGACGTGACGGCTTCATGATATAAAAACCTAATAGCCCCCAGCACTGCAACCCCAATTGACGTTTCGGGAATAGTAGGATCTATACGAAGACTAGTTCCAAGGACTGGTGTGGCTCTATGGTAGAGTACATGATTGCCATGTAGAATGCTGGGTTTTAATTCTTGCTGGGACTTGCTACGCCTGGACTCCAAACCAAACTTCATTGCTCCTGCAAAGTAACCGAGCTGGTATCGCCTGATTCAACTAGTGTCAAAAACAGCGAGCGAGCCAGGATGCATGATGCTATCAGCGGCATCTCTTGCGGTGCACCTTAAGCAACCCGCCACAAGCCCCCTCAGCCACGGGTCCGAATCCAGCAAGGGACCAGTGGCGGTTCCTGATTGGAGGCTTCGAACTACTGGCTGATGCAAGTGATCCCCAGCATAGAGTTTCCTAAAATTACCTAGAGGAAACTGTGGCACTGTGGTCCTTCAGCGACCATGAAAATGATAAGTATAGTGCACGGATTTGCGTAGTCCTCGTACTTGGGGTGGCGAATCGCACTTGTACTCTCGTTTATTGCTGTGTTTCGGTGTTGTTGTTTTTTTTTGAAGAACGAGCCCTTTTGAATTTTGTGGCCTGATTTGAAAAGGCAGGCCTAAAAAAATAAGGTGGTGAAGCGCAACCACTGAACATTTCTTCATTTTTGTTTTGTGAGAAAGTATCTTCAAGTCACGTGAACATACACGGAGCCAGAAGTACGAAGATTAACAAATCCGTGTAATACAAATGATTCCCATGGCTGCTGAAGCACTGCGCGTTGCAGCGCCCATGACTCCAGAGTGCCCTCAAGTGTATATATAGAAAACTCTATGATCCCCAGGGCCTATAAGAAGAACCGAGCGGCACAAACAGAGAGAGAGAGAGCACGCGACCGAAGAAATTGTCGCTCATCGCCACACCTTAGTTCGAGCTCCTTCAGCTGCCGGCCCCAGTGTCGAATGTGTAACACCTCTGTTAATACTGTACTACATAAATGCTTCGTTGACTCACCTTCGCCTCGTCCACTTCAACTATCAGCTCCGCGCATACCCAGCCGCGAGCTCAGACACGCGATTCCCAACAGTGTATGCAGCTGCAGGATTAGCAAGCATCAATGATTGTTTGTTGTTCTCCCCTCAGTTCACTAGACTCCTCTAGCACAGGTTAGAATGGTTTAGAGAAGGGCTGTGTGAAGTATTGGAGTGAGGTTTGATTGTTTCAAGAAATTCGGCGTGCTTTCAAACCAAAGTTACTGCAGAGTGTGTAAACACGGTAGTGTTGAAAGTTGCTTGCGGGTTTCGCAAGTAGACTTATAGTGGGTACGGCAAGTGGGTTCAAAACGAAAGCAAGCAGCGAGAACCTTAAAGTAAATGAACTCATTGAAATTTGTGAAGAACTCGGCTTTGCTCTGGGCCGTGCGAAACAAAAACAAGCAATTCTTTAGATATGGAGGAGCAGGGAGAAAAAGAATGGAGTAAGTCGGTGAGCTTTTAGTGTATAGCAAGGGACGCAGCGAGGATGCAGAAAGGCGAGAACTTTGCGACCGCGAGAAGGTAGAAAGAAGAGACGCCGTGAGGAGGCTGTAAGACAGAAGCGCCTCAAGTTGAAAAGAGAAGAATAAGCGCTCCGACAGTGTTAGCAGGCGCCTCGCGTAGCTTTTGCAACGGTGCTGCTGATTGGGCGAGTTGGTGCATGATAAAATGATATTGCTTTAGCGCAATCAGTTTGAGCGTGAAGGGCCCCGCCGCGGTGGTCTAGTGGCTAAGGTACTCGGCTGCTGACCCGCAGGGCGCGGGTTCGAATCCCGGCTGCGGCGGCTGCATTTCCGATGGAGGCGGAAATGTTGTAGGCCCGTGTGCTCAGATTTGGGTGCACGTTAAAGAACCCCAGGTGGTCTAAATTTTCGGAGCCCTCCACTACGGCGTCTCTCATAATCATATAGTGGTTTTGGGACGTTAAACCCCACATATCAATCATTGAGCGTGAAGGAAAGATACTATACAGTCAAAAAAGGGGAAAAACAGACGATAGTGTGAGTGGTCACTCTGTCGTCTGTTTTTTTTTTTTTCCTTCTTGACTGCATAGTATCTTTCCTTCATGCTCAAACTGATCTGCGCTAAAGCAATATCATTTTATTCTGCAACGATTCAGGTGAGCAGCCATAGAATTCAGGACCAACTGTCACCGTTCGTAGCAGGCGAGGTTATGGCAAAGTATCTCGTCAAGTTCGAACACGTCTGTGAGCGAAATACAATCAAGCGGTCTCTTTGAGCGCAGAACATGTTAGCTCTGCTTCCTGCAGGAAGTATCCGACGTGATAACGCGCTGGTCGACGGAAGCATTTCAGAGCCATGATGACGTTCAAGAAGTTCTTTCTAGATGTTACAAGTTGTCACCCGAGGATTTCCGGTAAATATGCCGGTATGCAAATAGGGGCGATGAGTCGCATGTTGCTTTCACGTCTTGCCTTAAAGCCAAATTAATTGAATGGGTCAAGGGTGAAAGTGTTTATAATGATCGCGATAAGGTAGTAGAATGCATTGCATTGAAGCAATTTTATCGCTGCATCGAGGATGACTTGAAGCTTTGGCTGCAGGAGAAGCTTGGCGAAGTACAGCAAAACGAAGCAACAGAGTTAGCTGAGGAGTACTACACTCACCGAAACTTGCATTTTAGGGCAGTGCGCGTTCAAAAGGGGGAAAGAAAAGAGGGCTTTTCCGAGAAAACTGATGGACGTAAACACACCTCACACCGTAGTTTGAGAGAGGACCCAACTCTTACGAATGACACTGTAGATCAAGGGCAAGTTGAAGCGTAGAAGTTGAGTGAGGTTGCTAACCAGCAAACTGATACCACACTGGCGTTTTACTCAAGGAAGCCACTAATCTGCTATAATTTCAAAAAGAAAGAGCACATAACATTAAACTGTAAACAAAAGTTTGCTTTGGCAACATTGAGAGAGTCTGAATAGAATACGCGATTGTTTACATCTACAGGAAATTAGTTACATCTCCAGGAAAAACGGGTCGAGCACTTCGAGACTCAGCGGCAACAATGGACGCTGTCTATCTTTCATTTGTGTCTTCGGACGACCTTACAGGAGAACGCGTGTGCATGACGCAAGTCGTCGAAGACCAGAGTGCTTGCTTACCAATTTCTACGGTTGTTATTGAAGGCTCGTTCGGTAAATTTAGCACCATAACGGCTGTGTCTGCCACACTTGCCAATTGTTTTCCTTATATTTTTTTCGAATAACTCTGAGCAGCTTCTCAAAGAACAGGGTAAATCATTCTTTTGCAACATGGCGTACATGGCCCTCACGCGATCGCAAGCGCGGACGCTTTCGCAGGAAGCTGATCTCGTTCAATGTAGTAAAATACTTCCTGAAAACACGGCCGAGCTGCGCGACCTTGGCGGTGAGTCGACCGAGCCTCGGACAGAAAACACTCCGGTTGGGTTACTCGAGCGGACTGTCGCTGAAGTGGGTAGCAATGTCTATATCGGCGGAGAAACCGAAGTGGCGCTGTTTAACGAGGCGGGCACTGTACGCTCTCGCCTGTAATTGAGCATTGGCGTGAGCTGTCGAGGGTTGATCGAGAAAAGCTCAATCCGAAGCAGCGTGAAGACCTCTCAATTAAACTGCTAACGAAAAGCGTAAAATTGGGAGGAACAGAAAAGAATTCTACAGAGGAAGAATAAGAAGAAATTTTGACCTCTGGTGATGTAACCGAAAAGGAATCATAGGTAATCTTGGAGCAGTTGAACTTGGCTGCGTTAAAGTGCTGCTCACTTGTCCTCACTGAAGGGGGAGCCGATGGCTTCTTATTCCTACAACATATCGTTGAAAGTTGATAATAGTCCAGAGGCACGGCAATTCGCACTGGGGAAAAAGTTAACAATCAAATTATGGTCGCCCAGAGTGCCCGTGAAGTGGCCGCCAAGTTCGGCTTGACGGTCCCTAAGTGGGATTAGCTGGGTGGCGCGGGGTCTCCCCTACGTCTTCTCTGAACCAAAATAAAGTTTAAGTTGTCATCATCATCATCACCAGCATATCTTTAAGCTTTTTTGCCTTTCAAAAATTGTTTGCAAAAAATTAAGTTGCTATCTTGAGCCGTTATTACTACCAAGCGGCAGCACTCAATTGGTCCAAAATTGTGCGTTTTTTTTCGGAAGTCAGTGTTTTAGCGTGCCGTTTCGGGTTCATTAACAAAGTTCTGGCTTTTGAAGGAGAAAGTTGTTGTACTTCATGAAACATGGCAAAGTATGGGACAAAAAAGAAGCGTAAACTGACGTTAAGGCCCCGCCACGGTGGTCTAGTGGCTAAGGTACTCGGGTGCTGACCCGCAGGTCGCGGGATCGGATCCCGGCTGCGGCGGCTGCATTTCCGATGGAGGCGGAAATGTTGTAGGCCCGTGTGCCCAGATTTGGGTGCACGTTAAAGAACCCCAGGTGGTCGAAATTCCCAGAGCCCTCCACAACGGCATTTCTCATAATTATATGGTGGTTTTGGGACGTTAAACCCCACATATGAATCAATCAATCAAATCAAACTCAAGTTAGAAACTCAATATACCAAGCGCGGATCTACTGTGCAGCATGGTGATTAGGGTCAGCAAGGAGTACAAAACGAGCTGGGAAAATAACATTTGCTTTGTCTCGCTCAAAAGAAGCTTGAGCCACATCAAAAAAGTCCCAAGATATAAGCGTGGTCAATTTCAGGCATATTGAATGCTTCTTTGTTAAAGGACATACGGGTCAATTCTTTATAGCCATTTTTATCAAAAAGTGTTTTTTTTATCTTAAACAGTTACGAGAACAACGATCGTTGTCCTTATAACAAATATATCCGCATAACGTTTTTTGTGCTGTTTCTGAATAGGTAAAACTGTGCATTCAAGCAGAATATTTGCGTACAGAAGTAGCATTCAATCAGAATTACTGCGTGCAAAACAAACCTGCCAAATATCAACATTATCAGGAGTTTTATAATAACGCACCTAAGCTTAGAGTTATGACGATCGTGGAGGTAAGACGCACAGAGCGTTTTCCTCACTACGCAGCTGCCAAATCCCGTTTGAGTCACACCAAAAAAATGTTTTTAGTCATCACTGCTGGCGTAACATGCATATTTTGAAGCATTTCGATGTTTACTGCTTTTTTCCATTTTTGCCTACTTCTTCATCTTGAACTTAGCATTTACCTAATCCCTACAATCTGAATTTCTATGGATAGTTCTGGACTAAAACTGCAATTGTTTTTTTCAGAAGAGGTGACCTTGGAGCACTTTGAAAGTTGGAGCCGGTTAAAGTGGCGTAGGACTCAGAAACACAGAATGCATTTTGCAAGCTGAAACAAGCCTTGAGCGAAAAGCCCATTCTCATGGCACCCGACTTTGGTAAGGGCCTCGTCATTTAATGTAACGCAAGTGATCGCGGCATGGAAACTATATTTTGCCAGAAAGACAGAAGGTAACAAGAGGGCAGGTTTGTATTTAGGCCGAAAACTGAGCAGCAGGGAAGAGGCATACTTTACTTCTGAAAAGGAATGTGCCTGCTTCGTGTGGGCTGTTCAAAATATGGCCTGTTATTTCTCCGGTTCATAACTTAGGCACTGTTCTCTAACCTGGTTGAATGACTGTTACCTAAAAGTGGCCTGTTACTAAGGTGGACCATGATACTCCAACAGCATTATTTCGACGTTCGTTACAATAAAGGGCGCTAACGCAGACGCAATAAGCCGTCTGTTTTATTCAGTACCTTTCTCGGCTATCTTTTCGGTATTTCTCTGGCAAGTAAGGGCAAGAAATTGTGCTCACTATGGCATTGGCTGAGTGTTCCCGGGCTGAGTGATCTGAAGGGGCCAACCTTATTTTGCAGTCTACTTCATTATGTATGTTGCACGTGTAAAATTTTGAGTTCTCATTTTATTAGTTTTATGTCCCAATTGTGCCTCTTTATGTAGAGGGAACGAAATTTTTATAGGCACCTAATTAGGTATATATTGTACTTAATGCATCTCGTGTTAAGTCAGATAACCGATGGAACTTGCTTGTGTCGTGTGTTGCCTGTTGTCAAACCGTTCTTGACAAGTTGGAGAACCATCAACAAGTGCTGAAACGCAAAATCTTCAGAAGAGACGAGCGAAGCGAGTCGATAAGTTTTGGCGACAGCCAGTAGAGCTGGATTCTCTTTCACGAATGGAATCTGTTCACGGAACTCAGCCTGGAGCAACGTCCTCCCTATAACACTGGAGGCGAACCTAGATGGACCTGAAGAGACCTGGCCAATGAGCGCGCCCGACATCCTAGCCACGTGAAAGCAGCTCGTGTTTCCAGCGCATCGTCTGGCAGCAGGAGGGCTGTTATGCATGGGAGTACAAACAAAACTTCATCGCTTCTGCAAAGTATACAAGCTGGTATCGGCTGATGCAACTAATGTCGAAACCTGCAAACGAGCCAAGTTGATGAAATCCCCGGCATCACAGGTGGGCACGCAAGACACAGCGCTGCAATGGCGCTAACCAAGCGAATAATATTGCCTTGTGCAGGTCTGTTGTACTGATGGTTGTTTTTGTAGGGACTGTCGTTGTATTGTAGTCCTGCCGTGCTGCCGCGCAGTGTCTTGCAATTGCATAAAATTGTGTGAACGTCCGTAGACTTTCACTGTGTGGTGATGTTGAGCTAAATCGAGGTCCCACACAGAAAAAAAATAATGGAACAATTGCTAGATGGGCAAGCTACCTTTCGTAACAAGATAATAGAATTGAAGACACAACTTGTAAAAACTGAGACTGCCGTCAATGAATTACGTGGTATGCTTGCTCAGTTTGAAGGAAAGCTATATGTAATCTCAACTTTGCCTGATCAAGCAGGCCAAGTAGATTCCTCTCTCCGTTCAATAGAACATTCTTAAGGCTTACAAAACAGAAAATAATCGACCTTGAAGATCGAAGCAGATTATCCAATTTTGTCATTCATGCTATTCCGGCAGAACTCAACGAAACGAAAGCATCACTCAATGAAACAATATTTTCAGAAAGAATGGACGTGAAGTGCACGCCAAAGGGGTGTATACACCGGCTAGGTAAACAAAAGTTTAAGAGGCCTGTCATACTGCACTCACAAGGCTATAACAAAAAGATAATGATACTAGAAATTGTGAAAAGCTTAAGGGATCCAGTATACTCCTTCACAACGATTATTCGCAGTCAGAGTTAAAAAAACGTGAACTACTGTGGGACAGCGCAAAGCAAGACAAGGAACAAGGGAAAAAAAGCTTCATTTATGATACGCCTAAAATTTACAGAGACATATATATTTGGGATGAATATAAAAAAACTGAAGTCAATATGACACATCACCGAAACAATGAAGAATAATTCTTCATTGTTTCCTAACATTCTTCTTCATTTTTATCCTAAAGACGTCCTACGTCACCCTTAAGTGTGACGTAAGACGTCTTTAGGATAAAAATGGTTTGCCTGTTAAACATGAACGCTCGCAGCATTAAAAATAAAGCTGAGCTATTAGAGGTGTTGCTATCGCAGCATCATTCACACATAACAGTTGTTAGAGAAACGTGCATCATACTGATATATCTGACGATGATGCGTTTCCCCCTGCCTATACTGTTTTCCAAAGGGACCGCGTTGCCAGGGGTGGTGGAGTTGCAGTACTCAGTAGAAATCAAATAAATGCCGTTTTATTAGATGAGATTGTCGAATTCGAATGCTTGTACATCAAGCTCTCTTTTATTTATTTTTTATGCCTTATAGAGGCAACCTGACGCGGCTCGAGGATCCCTATCCAAACTACAGATGCACATGTACTAACATAAAACTAAGAAAATATTCCTGATTGGGAAATTTAATCTCCCTGGTGTTAAATTAAAGTGGCCTTGCACCGAAAAAGACGTGATTGTTGTCTTTGACATAATGCAGGAGCATATCATTATAATCGTAAATGAGCCGACTTGAGGGTATGCACTTGCAGTTCTGTTTTAGATCTAGTATTCCTTTCCGAATGCATAATCAATTACACAGCGGACATTGAGCAAGGGCTATCTGATCAAACACTTGTTAATATTTCTATGCCAATTTTTAACTGTAAAAATCCAAAAGAAAATCAAATGCATGTCTACAAAGATTACTCGCATGTGGATGATGTATCGGTTATTAATCACTGTCCTATTGATTTTGATGATGACGATGTCGGTGTTTTGTGGGATCGCTTTAAGGGCTGTGCCAGTATTGCCTTGACAAATCTGTCCTTAACAAACGAAAGAAAATACACAAGCACATGCCGTAGATGACGCGGGAAACAATACAACTGAAACGTAAAATCAAGAGATTAAAAAAGGATCGCGCATCTCCCGATGTCATGGCAAACTTTAACGGAAGCCTTGCAAATGCAGTGCATCCATCATTCAAAGGAGCGGTATTTCAGTACAGTGCTATCTAAGTTTATTGAAACCAACCCGACAAAATTTTGGAATGTTTTCTGTAAAAAATATTGGCAGATCCCACGTAGAGCGGGAATCCATGACATGCTAAGAACGAATGAGGAAGGTTGATAAGTCACTTTAAAATAAGCATGACGTTACGAGGCAGAGGTAAGTTATGCCGTACACGACTTCAGTGTCACGTTTATCATGTTTGGATGCGTCGTTTACCTTCGTCATCTAATGCCGAATTGAGTATACGTGGAGTCAAGTGATGCCAAATTTAGTATATGTGGAGCTAGCAAAATGGCCACGAGCACGTTATGAACGTGGTATGTCTTCATTTTCTTACATGACACGCATGTCATGAATATCATATTTACACCAGTCACATGCCTTCGTAATTCATTGAAGTCACGTAACAGCAAATTTGATATACGTGGAGCTAGCGGAACAACCACGACCGCATCATGAAGGGCTCAATATACTCAAACGTAAAGATGACGCGTGCGCACTGGGCACAGCGACGCTGTACGTTAGCAAAGCGTGAGTACTCTTTAGTCTGACGCCAGGCGCGACCGGCGCGACCAGCGTCCTTCGGCGGGGCCTAACGCCAACCTGCGGGAAATGTGACATGGTGCACTTCACACCAACTACGTTACCCAGACAGCACTGCGTCTGCCCTTTTGTATGACAAGTGTATGACATAGTGTATGACATTTCTGCTTCTCTAAAAAACAAACTAAACTGTGCACCAGTTTTTTTTTCACCACTCGTACAGTTCGGTTTCAGGAACCTCCCAAATTTCATAGTCGCAAGCTTCACAGACCCATATAAAATTTCGCAGAGTTTGTCCAATTATTTGACAGGCACAGCAAACAGCAATATGGACTTTATCACTGTTGGCCCTTTGGGGTGGTTCAACATACCACTTTAATTGAAATGGCAGTGCTCATATTTACACTGCACAATTTAGGTGATGTCGAATGGCTTTACATATTGTGAGCATTATTTATGCGCGTCATCTTGTCATATGTACATACTCATCATCATCATCAGTCTGACCTGTGTTGTGGGGCAGGGGCTCGGCAAGTGAAAAAAGTGTCTTTCAGCCCAAACGTTGCCTTACAAGTGGTGGGGAGTGCTTTACGGTCCCCTGGTCCTCTCCCTGCAGCGCTTTTTCGTTATCTTTGACTACAAACCATCCCTTGATCTCCGGTCGGGTCGCCATCTGCGCAGTCAGCCCACGGTCATGTGACAAGACGAGCACAACAACACGACTCCATCCACCCCGCCTGCACTCCTGGGCATGCCTTCTTGGACTGTCACCGCCCCTCAAAAAGATCCCCCGATGTTCGCCAGCCTTCGCGGTGAAGACGTGGAAGACTTGTTCGATGAGTACGACCTTGTGAGTGCGCTTAACTATTGGCATAGTTCTGTGAAGCTGGAGAGTCGCTAAGACTTGGTTTTTCAACCATCAGCTTGATTTCCCATACTGGCCTTCCTTTAAGCAGCAGCTCCGTCAGATATTTTCCAACCCTTCTGTCCACGCAGACTTAGCCAAATGGAAGCTTGCTGAATGTGTTTAGCACTCTGGCGAGTCCTATACCTCGTACATTGAAGACGTCATCGCCCTATGCCATCGCGTCGACTGCTCGATGGCGGAGCATGACCGCATTCGCCACCTGCTCAAGGGTACAGGCGCCGTCGCATTTAACGCTTCATCGGCAAAGAACACCACGGTCGCGGATATCGTGAGTACGTGTCAGCGACTTGACCTTCAACTTATACGTTTACAACCTGAAACAGCAGATATCAGGCCAACGCATGACAGCTCCGTGCGCTGATACGGTTCATGATCCGCGAGGAGCTACAACTCCAGGCCACCTCGTCGTCTTATGAGCTCCGCATGACGCCTTCTGCAGGCAGTGTCCACAACATCGTGAGGGAGGTACTAGCGTCCATGACGTGTGAGCAAGACCGGAGCTCGCATACCACTCTAAAGCCGACGTATGCTCAGGTGGTTGCAGCGTCACCTTATCAGCAATCACCGCAGTATCGGTCAACTACGCAGCCTTCAGTGAATGTCCTCGCCCCAAGGGTAACACATCCTTCTTTCCATGCCTGGCTTCCAACTCGACCAATTTGCTATTATTGCGAAATACGCGGCCACATCTCGCGGTTCCGTCGTCGACGTCAACAAGACGAAAGGCGTAGCCATGGTGACTTAGAGAGGGATGAGTTTGCCCCTGCTCCACAATATCGCCACCCTTACCAACTGTATCAACGCCGCTCATCATCTCCACAGCACTTCGATGCAGCCAGTACCTTCCGCTCCTCGCACCATCGCTCCCCGTCGCCTATGCGCCGTTCCTCGTCACCACTTCCTCCGGCTACCACAGCGTCTGATCATTGCCCGGAAAACTAAACAGTTCAGCTTCAGGAGGGAAAGCTGCATTTTGCGGAATGCATCGAACTGATCCAGAACGCCCCTCAAATGTACTTTCAGTGTGTGTTGAATGGATATGAACCGAAGGCTTGGTGGACACAGGTGCATCGCTCTCAGTTATTTGCGTTGACTTGTGTTCCCGTTTGCGCAAAGTGAAGACACCGTATGATGGCCCTCCCCTTCGCTGTGCTAATGCGGTTTTTGTTCAGCCTTCTGGTGTTTGCACAGCAAGAGTTTTTATTGAGGGCATTCTTCACCATATACAGTTCCTCGTTCTGTCATGGTGTACTAATGCGCTCATTTTAGAATGGGACTTTCTCTCCTCAGCTTCAGCCGTGGTATATTGCCGTCAGAGGCTCATTCGCATGCCAGATACTTCTCTTTCGTCTGACAACGATGCTCGTAACCAGTGCTTCGTCACCGCTGACGACTGTTTTATTCCTCCAGGTAACGAGCATATTCTCACCCTGACATCAGATAAAATCAGTACTGGTGATGTGTTCCTAGCACCGTGTGGACGCAACATCTCAGGTGGACTTACCATCACTCCTAGCCTAGTGCGCTTTCGTGGTGGCAGAGCATTAGTTACGGCAGTAAATCCTTCTTCGTTGCCCGTTTCACTGCCCCAGGGCACCAGTGTGGCATGCTTCACAGATACCGACCCACTTTCTCTGGTGCCCCTTCACGCAAACTCGCCATCTTTCTTCACGGATACTGATGACCATGCTAAAACGGCTGCTTTAACAGCCCCAATCTATCCCGATCTCACGCCAGCGCAAAAGCATGAATTTTCGGGTATGCTTCAAAAACACAGCGCTTCATTTGATGTCAATTGCAAGCTTCCGTCGCCGTGCATCGAATTGAAACGGAAGGCAATACAATTGTATGCCGCCGCCCACATCGAGTGTCGTCCGCAGAGTGAAAAATCGAGGGCAACGATGATGATATGCTCAAATATATTCCGATTTTAGAATATGCTTGCACTGCCTGGGACCCGGCCACAAAGTTAAATATTGATGCATAGGAGTGCTTTCAGAAACGTGCCGTCTGGTTTGTGACGGGTGATTACGACTTCACCAGACGGTCTAGCGAAATCGTTAGTTCACTTGGTTGGCCGTTACTCTCCTCAAGGCGTAAATATATCAGGCTATGTCTTTTCTACAACCTAATAAACGACAAAACTGGGATCTATAAAAACAAATACATCAGACCACCAACATACATCTCATCACGACGGGACCATCGTTTGAAAGTGTGCGAATATATGTGCCGAACATCAACGTATGCAAATACTTTCACGAAAGACTATTCACGAATGGAACAGTCTTCCAAAAAACATTGTGACCGCCTCTTCCACAGCGTTTCCTTCCCTTTTAAAGGAGTATGTGGTCACACAATGATATTGTATGCTGTCATTTAGGTATTTTTCCTTTGTTTTGATTTCTTGAGTGCCGCGCATTTCATCTTGATCCCACTGATTTAAATGTACTTTGAATTTGTTAACCCCCCCCTACAACAATGCCCCCAGAGGGCGCTGTAGGTATAAGTATAAATAAATGAACAAGGTGTTATCCGGCGGCATTAGTCCAGCTCGTGGTCATCCCCTGTAAAGGTGGTCCGAAAGAAGGATGGTTCGTAGCAATCGTGCGTCGATTATCGAGCACTTAATTAATATCACGTGCAAAGACGTGTAACTGATGCCACGAGTCGACGACGCACTTGACTCTCTCCAAGGCGCTAAATTTTTGTCCAGCCTCGATTTATGGTCTGGTTATTGGCAATTACCTAAGCACGAAGCGGACAAAGAAAAAAACTGCCTTTGCAACATCAGACGGGCTGTATAAATTCAACGTCATGCCGTTCGGTTTATGTAATTCTCCAGCCACGTTTGAATGCAAGGTCGACACAGCTCTGCGCGGCCTAAAATGGAAAACATGTCTTTGTTATCTAGATGGCATCGTCATTTTTTCCTCTTCTTTTTGTCAGCATCTTGATCGTTTGGACGAAGTTTTGATGTGCATTTCTAATGCTGGACTTCAGCTAAACACAAAGAAATGCCATATCGCCAACAAGAACATCAAGGTGTTGGGCCACCATGTCAACAAAGATGGCGTTCGACCGGATCCTGACATGCTTTCTGCCGTGATACACTTCCCTCCGCCAGAAAATCAGAAACACCTACGAAGTGTCCTTGGCCTAGCGTTCTACTTCCGCCGCTTCGTCAGTCATTTTGCTGCCATCGCGTCGCCACTGCACAAGCTGCTGACATCTGGATCAACTTTCGCGTGGAACGATGACTGCGAGCGTGCTTTTGAAGCCCTCAAGCATGCTTTAACATGTGACCCTGTTCTGTGCCATTTCGACGAGAACGCACCTACATGTCTGCACACCAACGCGAGTGGCCATGGAATTGGTGCAGTTATTCTAAAGCGGCATGCCTCTTCACGGGAAAGAGTTACTGAGTATGCTAGTCGTGCTCTTACGGCTGCTGAACAGAACTACTTCAGAACTGAGCAGGAGTGCCTCACTGTCGTTTGGGCCATACAAAAATTTCCACCGTATCTCTACGGACACCACTTCACAATTAATACAGACCATCACGCCTTGTGCTGGCTATCGTCACTGAGAAACTTGTCTGTTCGCCTCGGTCGTTGGGTGCTCCGCCTAACAGAGTGCGACTTTGACGTCATCTATAAGTCTGGCAAACGATACCAAGATGCAGATGCTCTCTCTCGCTGCCCCCTGCCACTGTCACCATTGAGTACGCCAGCTGACTGCTCGTCTGGTGGGCAAGACACTACGTCACTCCTCCCATTATCGCACTTGCGGTTATAAACACACCGGCTTCAAATCGCTACAATGAGTTCGCCATATGCCAGCGCGATGATCCATATTGCAATCGCATTACCCAACGCCTAAATGGCATTTCACCTACTGCTAATGCTAGATTGCACCGACAACTACGGCATTTGAGCTCGATAACAATGGGCTCCATCGTTACGTTTACGCTACTGATAGACACCGCTGGCTTCCAGTACTTCCACGTTCTCTACGTCACCAAATCCCCGAGGCCTTTCACGACGACCCATGTGTAGGCCACTTGTGATTTGACAGAACACAAAGTCGCACCAGGAAACGTTTTTTCTGGCCTGGCATCTCTACCTTTGAGGCCAAGTACGTTGCATCTTGCCATCCGTGTCAATGGCGGAAGCCATCAACTTCGTCTCCTGCTGGCCTTCTGCAACCAACTTCATCTCCTGCCGGCCTTCTGCAACCCATCCCGTGTCCCGAAACTCCTTTCGCCATCGTTGGCATAGACCTACTCGGACCTCTCCTCATCACGCCAGCAGGTAATCGTTGGATTGTGACTGCTGTCGATCATCTGACACGGTACGCAGGGACTGCTGCACTACGCACAAGCTCTGCTTCAGATGTTGCACACTTCTTCCTCAACGCCATTGTATTGCGTCACGGTGCACCTCACGTCCTCCTGAGTGATAGCGGCAAGACGTTCCTGTCCACCATGTTTGAAACCCTGCTCACAGCCTGTGGCACAGTACATAAGACGACGTCAACCTACCATCCCAAACTAATGGGCTGCAAGAGAGATTTCGTCGGAAACTAACAAACACGCATCGATGTACATCGCACCAAACCACGACAACTGGGACACGATTTCGCCTTTTGTGACATTTGCCCATAACACCGCTGTTCAAAGAACTACTGGCTACTCGCCTTTCGACCTCGTGTACGGCCGTTCACCGACATTCACCATCAACGTCTCTTTCTTAAATGTTCCATCTGATGCCTCTGCAACCATATTAGAGCAGTTCATCACAAGGCTCGTGGAATGTAGGCAACGGGCTCGCCCTAATACAGAAGCCAATCAGCAAGATGGCATGCAACGCTACGACAGCTCTCATCGCGACGTGTCCTTCAGTCAGGAGGATGAAGTGTTACTTTGGATGCCGATTCGTGTTCCAGGATTCTGCGACAAGTTTCAGTCACGCTTCATTGTACCCTATACAATCAATGAACAAACGTCACCAGTGAACTATCGTGTCACTCCCACCGACCTTTCTTCGGATCGTCGCTGTCGTGGTTCGGAGATTGTCCACGTATCGCGTCTGAAGCTATTCGTTCAATGTTCCGTTTCCGTCTAGGACGCGTCCAGGCTGACCGCTCACGCGTAGTGGGAAAATAAGTGTTAGCATTATTCATATGTGTCATCTTCTTATATGTATGTACTCATGGTCACCAGTCTGACTTGTGTTGTAGGGCAGAGGCTCAGCAAGTAATAGAGGTGTCTTGCAGCCAAAACGTTGCCTTACAATATTTTGTTTCTCAATGTAGGCCTTCTTTTTTATACTGCTCCAAATGTGGTACCTAGTGATAAAAATTGCATAGTGTCCTGTAACCTGCTCATAATTTACATTTTAGTGCTCCAAATTAATACTTTGCTGCTGCAAAAACTGCTCCAATTTGTATTTTGGCTATTGCACCCCTGATCTTGTTAAACAGTAGCTTTTAGTGATGCTGTGTGCAATGAGCAAAGAAGTTCGATTGTCGAACATTCGTCTCGCATTTCTTCTGGTGCCCCTGTAATCTAACATGCACCTACCAGTCTCACCAATATAACTGTTGGCGCATGACAGAGGAATCTCGTACACTACTCCTGTAAAACAAGGAATGGAGGAGCTTTGGTGTTTCTGAACACACTCGTCTTTATAAGTGGTTTTGCCTTTGGCCCCAGCTTAACAAGTGTGCAAGTGCTGCCCAGTTTTTTGAGAGCCGTACATATAACCACCGCATCATATCTGGATGCGACACTCCTAATTGTGCACCAGCTTGTGAACACTTCTAACAAGTGTGTATTTTCATGTGCTAATAAGAACTTGTACCAATAGAGAACTTCAACGTAGGACAGCAGGCTGAAGCGGCTTTCGTGATCTTTCTCACAGACTTCGCAATTGCTGAAATGTTTGATACATCTAGCCACCTTTTCGCCGGATCTAGCGACCACATAATCTGGAAACCCTGATGTACGGAACCTCTGAATCTGAGCATGAACACTGTTCAATACCTTGTGCACACATGACTTGCACACAGCCTTCTCTACCAAAGATTCAGCCAATTCATCTTTGATCACTTTGGAATAAGCTGATGTGTTAGGAAAAAGAGGCTTTTGTGACCTGGGCCTGTACTGCCAACACACATGCATTGGGCAGGGATGAGACAGCTTCGCATATTGAGAATTTTTGATACATATCCGTTTTCTTGCGCCAAGCTGCACTAAAAGCATAAAAATGAAAAAATGCACAAAACTGCTCCGAAACAGCCTCAAAAGCTGGAATTTTGGTGCCAACCTAAGCTTCAGTGGGAAAAACAGAGTGAGTTTGACTAATAAGATGCAACCAATCGTGTTTTTTTTTTCAGTTTGCACCATTCTGGTGACAAAGGCTCCCATGGTGCCGCCATAATCTTCAAACTTTAGCAAATATGCGTGACCCCACAAAAATGTGCTGCCATGCATCGAATGTACTGCTTTTACTAGCTAGGTTGTGTGCTCTAGTGCCACTGTCGGCTAGCGAAAACTACCGAGTTGGGTGGCAAGTATAGCGGGGTTGACTCTCCGGTTCTTTGTTGTGCATAGCGTGTTCCTCCGGTCACTGCGGTTTTCATGTCAACACTGCTGCATGCGGTCACCTACGAGTACGTGTTTGCCGTGAGCGAGTAACGGTAAACGTGGAGTCATTCCCCTGCATCCGGCCCGTCTCCCGGATGCTCTGGCGCGTGCAGGTGGGTTCTCAAAATGCGTTCTGTGAGCGGCAGAACGTGTGCAACCAAATTCCGGTTTACACCGATTAGCTACTTATTTATTTAGACAGTTCTCATTGTTCTTTGCAGTAACCAAAGTCATCGCAAGCAAAATCCACGCATCGATGTCTGCAGGTATAGAGAGAAACACTTGGTCACATGCGAAGCCGTGATGACAAAACGAGTGTTTAAACCATTGTAAACAATATGAACGGGCACCTCGGCGCTTTATTCATCACTCATTACGCATCGGCAATCACTTGCCACAGTTTTCATGAATGGCGATTTGACACTGCTCTGTTTTGTGATCGAAACTCGCAACAAGTGCTTAATGAGGCATCGCTGTATGCGTGCAGGCCCTGGGCTACACGAACGTTTGGCTTTTCTCAATCAGTGTTTCGGTCGGCGACATTGTGACTTCGTTTTCTTTTTTTTCCAACTTTTTTTGCAATAAAACCTGCCTCTATTTTCAGCGATTTGTTTGCGTGGACACGGATTTCTTCACCTGTGTTGCGCGAGCACATTACGCGAGTCATGGAGCGGTGCGGGTAGCAATCACAAATTGATGTGTTATTGGGTGTTCTACATCGATGGTGATGACCTATAGAGATTGAAAAAAATTAGAAAAGGCCAACGTGTGCTGTATAAATGACACGTAGTGGCTCATGTGAAGAGGCGTTATCAGTATCCCTCGCTTATCACTTAGTGCCATATGCACGGGCTTTACGAGATACTCGATGCGGTGAGATTTCTTGGCTCTCGCGCTCGACTCTAGGAGGTGGTCTTGCAGGAGGTGGCCGCGAATGGCAGTGCAGCAAGTTTTTGTTGTCTGTCAAAAGCTCTTGGCCATATCATGTCAGGTTTTTTTTAAAGGAACAGCCACTGTTACGTCGCAAATATTCTTGTGCAATCACAATATTTATTGTCTTTGTGAGTGTGATGTGTTTTTTAAGGTTTCTGCGGAACCTAACTTTCATTAAAACCTTTTTTAGATAATAATTCACATGTTACGAGGGCTAAATAGGTCACGTGAAATGTAAAAAGGTAGTTGTTACGAAAGACGGCGATGCCAACACGGTCCCGAAGGCGCCACTGCTTCGAATTCCGCCGGGAAGGTCACCAGCCGTTTGGTAGCGTAGGTTTCTCAGCTCGCTACTGCTTCTGCGCAGAGCTGATACAAGCGGACGAGACGACGGTGAGTTAAACAAGGTTTATGTACAACATATATACAGAGGCGTTACGAATTCGGCACTGGGGCCGACAGTTTAGAGACTCGAAAAGCCGAGCTCTCTTCTCAGACACATAGATCTCCTGCTCGCGACGCGCCGCAGGGCTTTTTTATATGCACCGGGAGGATTCTTTGAGTAACCAAATGTCTAACGAGAAGCGTCGCTGGCCGTGAGGTCAGAATCCACCAATGGAGTCGTGGCTGGGCCACGTCATTCTCATCAAATACGGAGCCGCTGCACGTGGCTGCACCCAAGGACGAGTGACGTCGCCACGCATTGCGTAAGACTTGCCAGACAGGAAGGCGCCGCCGCGTGATGAAGCCGTTGAGTTGTTCGCGTCAGGCGGGCTCGCGTGCTGGCCTTGACACAGATTGCCTTTTTCAGAGGCATGTGCGTTCGAAGTGGACTCGCAGGCATAACATAGTGCAGTTCATACCTAGCGATAATCTGTTAAAAACTTCCTTCAAATTAGTGCAGTTCATACCTAGCGATAATCTGTTTAAAAACTTCCTTCAAATTCTCTTTCAGTGTAATGTGTATTATAAGCCAACTAAAATATGCACTGGTGCTCCCATGTTGCTAAACATTGGTATTTTTAAGTTCCAAGGACAACCTATTTTACGCTGCTAACTGCTCCGAAATTGAAATTTCGCTGCTCCAAAGACTGCTCCCAATTTAGTGTCAGAAGTCTCAACTCTGTTTGAGTAAAATGTAAGCCTTAGGTCTAAAACTCAAGGTTTAATTCCTGCGGCAGTTTTGTCGTAAAGTCAAGTACGCTTCCATTCTCTTTAAAGGGCACTAAAGAGCAAAACAATTTTTCGCATATTAGTAACTGTAATTTCGCAATCCCGAAAACGCCTCTCTTACAGCGACATGATGCTTGGCAACGAAGAAAACATGCAAGAAGAAAATTCGGGTGGAGATTCCACTAGGATTCCCGTGCCACACACAGTGACGTACGAATATTGAAGGCGTCTACTACAGCTTCTACTCAAGTACATTGTCTTCAGTGAAGTACATTGTATTTAGTAGGTGCCCTAGACCTAGGATACGAAGGTTTGGAAATTTTCATTGAGCCAATGTCGTGAAAATACGAAAAATACATTTCGAAATTTGCTACGTGATGCACAAATGCAGAGGGGCAACAGCTGCGCTGATTGCGCCAATTTATTAAAACTCCTCATTTGTGAGTTGAGCTGTGACAAAACCACAAAATTTGCCGATATTGTGCCACGCTGTGCCAAAATGCCCGACCAGCCTCAAAATTTTCTCAATTGCCCTAATTTCAGCGAGAAATGCAGATCACTTTAGCCACCAGTAGCTTGCGTCAACAATCTATGCCGGCCGCCCCGCCGCAGTGGTCTTGTGGCTAAGGTACTCGGCTGCTGACGTGCAGGTCGCGGGTTCGAATCCCGGCTGCGGCGACTGCATTTCCGATGGAGGCGGGAATGTTGTAGGCCCGTGTGCTCAGATTCGGTGCACGTTAAAGAACCCCAGGTGGTCGAAATTTCCGGAGCCCTCCACTACGGCGTCTCTCATAATCAAATGGTGGCTTTGGGACGTTAAACCCCACATATCAATCAAATCAATCTATGCTGGCAGACCCGAACCCTAAACCACAGTGTAAGATAGCTGCTCATTAGGCCAAGACACTCGCGAAACGCGATCGACCAGATGCAACGCCACGCTCCTGTCGATCTGCTGACCGCAGCAGATATTTACCGGTGGGACGACACAACTTTAACACAACAATGTGTTGCCATGCCAGCAACACTTCGTGGGAAATATGAATTTCATAATCAGCAAGTGCGGCCATTGCATGTTAGAAACCATTAGGAACTAAAGTGAGAAGTGTACAAACTCTCAGCATATCGAGCTTGTATGCTTCCAGCTTTAGCTCATGCCGTGATCACGTCAGTTGCCTTAGCAACGCCACATGCGATAGATATCCGGTGCCGTTGCCAGGCACCGCGTGCCATTATTACTTTATCTGGTCAAACGTGCCTTGCAAGCAAACCAAGAAGTTCTGTCCTAAACCCTTCATAAAAATTTGGAGCGGGGGGTTGTGGTTCGAAAATTTCTTGGTCTTGTTCTAACCTGTGCAGAAACACTGCTTAAGCCACCTTCGCCATAGTACATGGCTGGCCTGCGAAAAAGCGTCATAAGATTTATAAGGGGCTTATAGTTGTAGTTTCTAGACACTGCACAGTTTGCTCAATGACTGATGCATGTATACGCCACATAATTGTGAGTACTAATATGCTCGCTGATGCCTAAAAAGTCATAGGCAAAATGATTTGGAGTACAATATAACATCTCTGCAGCTTTAAAAAGTCAAACAGTTCGTTTTTTTCCAGTTTTACGAATATCATGGTCACCATCTTGGGAGCTTCACGTTTGAATTCTCAGACTCTGTCAAACAATTCGACAGGCATGGTGACTTCTAATGTGTACATCATTCTTTTCTAAGTAGGGTGATTAAAGAAAATACTACTTTGTTGAAATAGCAGTGCTAATATTCACTGTGCATGATTTATGAAATGTTTAATGGCTTGAATATATATATATATATATATATATATATATATATATATATATATATATATATATATATATATATATATATATATATATATATATATTGTACCGAAGCATAGTGGCGCCAGCTCTGTGCCAGCGTGAAAGAAGACGTTGACGTCCGTGTGTGGCTCGTGCTTGCCGGGTTCCTGCCTGTACCAGCTTGTTGCGGCTAACGTTTCTGGAATAATAACCTGTGTTTTTACGCAACCTTGCTCGTTGCATTTGGTGGAAACGTGCTGGGTAACGTCCTGGAGCTCCGCAGCCGTAAGCTACCATCTCAGTCCGCGATGACCGAGCGCGTCGATCCCCCACAAGGCTTTTCCACGCTGCCACCTGTCATGTGTTTTGGTGTACTTCGTCTGCGTGACCCACCAGTATACAACGGCACTGAAGATCAAGATGTCGAGGACTGGCTGGCAGAGTACGAGCATGCCAGCGCGATTAACAAGTGGGATGACCCTGCGAAGCTGATTCACGTCATCTTCTACTTGACGGATTTGGCCAACCTATGGTTCACCAACCACCAAGCCGACATCCCCACCTGGTCGGTTTTCAAAGAGGCCGTCACCTCGTTTTTCGGTCGTCCAGCCATGCGCAAGCTTCGCGCTGAACTGGGACTGCGGGGACGATTTCAGCGAAATGGTGAGAGCTTCACGAGCTACATTGAGGATGTGATCAGCCTCTGTAGGCGAGTTGATGCCAGGATGACGGAGGCTGACAGAATAAAGAATATAATGAAAGGCATTGATGACGATGCTTTTCATATGCTTGTGGTCAAAGACCCACAGACCGTCACGGCCGTGATTCAGTTATGTCAAAGTTTCGATGAGCTGCGCAAGCAACGAGTTTCTACACGTCGCGCTAATACGCAAACAGCTGATATTTCGGCCTTGGAGTGCAAAAGCAGTGGCCCCGACTACAGCGTGTTAATGCCTCAAATTCAGCAGTACATCCGGGAGGAAGTTGCTCGACAGCTCTCTCTTGTCGCGACCATCAACGAGACCCCCACAACACTGGACCACTCACTTCGCCGTGCTATTCAGGCGCAAGTTGCCGAGGCTCTCCCTTCGCCCGCATCCCCAATATCAGTGGCTGCACCGCTGACTTATGCAGAAGCCGTCCGCCGACCTCCTGCCCAACCGCCGCTTCCTTCATACAGTCCAGCCACCAACTACTACAGGTCACCAGTTTCAGTTTATCTGGTAAATCGGCTCTTTCCACCACCTCGAGCACCTGTAAACTCTTGGCGTACTCCGGATAATCGGCCCGTTTGCTACAACTGCGGTATTCCAGGACATGTCGCGCGCTACTGTCGTCGCCGTGAATTCTATTTTAATGATGTGCAGCATTCCGGCAACATACCTCGGCAATCAGAATCGCATGTGACACCCGATTCACATGACCCCCGTTCACGTCGACCAGACTTCAGCCGAAGTCGATCTCCTTCACCCCGTCTTCGGTCTCTTTCCCCCATGCTTCGCCGTTCCAACCACGCCCAGGAGGAAAACTAACAGTCGCAGTTCCTGAGGCAAGAGCTGCGCCACCGACGAAATTTCCAAGGCCTCATCTTTCGCCCCTTAACGAGATTGCCGTGTTTGTGGACGGTTTCGCCACAACTGCTCTTGTCGACACAGGTGCCGCTATTTGTATAATCAGTGAAGTGTTTTGCCGCAAACTGAACAAAGTGACGACTCCACTGGTTGAAATTTCTTTACGCACAGCGAGTTCGCAACACGTCCAACCTTCTGCCACATGCACTGCTCGTGTTGTGATTCAAGCATTGCTTAACATCGTTGAATTTGTCGTCCTTCCGCATGCGTCTCATGAAATCATCCTGGGATGGAACTTTCTTTCCGCTAATCATGCGGTTGTTGACTGCGCTCGTGCTCAACTCGTTTTGTTTCCATTCAGCACGACATTCATAGATCTCCCTCGCTCACCCAAAAAGGTGATCGTCGCCGCTGACGTCGTCATTTCTGCTTTTTCGGTCGCCGCGGTATCCCTTTTGTGCGACTCCGTTTCCGATTCAACTACCCTATTTATGCCGTCACAAGAATGCGCTCGTCGCCGGAACCTTGTCGTCCCGTTTGCCGTCATAACACTTGCCGATGGCTCCAGTGCCGTGTACGTGTGCAATCTGTTCCCTTGTCCCGCTACCTTATTGCATGGCGAATGCATTGGGAGTCTTGACACGTATGATGACATCTTTCCTTTCGATGCCCGTTCTGATACGACACCGATGTTCGTGGATGCTGTCACAGCTGGCACCGCGCCCTCACTACCTGACGAAGACGTTCTGTTGCGCAGCGTAGACACCGGCCTTACGCAAGACCAGCACAATCAGCTCATTCAACTACTTGACCGTTTCCGCGCCTCCTTCGACCACGGACAACCTCCCTTGGGACGCACGTCAGTTGTCGCTCACCATATCGACACCGCTCATCATACTCCACTTCGTCAGCACCCCTACCGCGTCTCGCAGGCTGAGCGTGACGTCATCACTCAACACGTCGACGAGATGCTGCAACGTGGTGTTATTCAGCACTCACACAGTCCTTGGGCTTCGCCAGTGGTCCTCGTGCGAAAAAAGGATGGCTCCATCAGGTTTTGCGTGGATTATTGTCGACTACAGCTTGCTCTCTGTAGTATACAAGCTATTTACAAAGGTAATTGCTAACAGAGTAAAGAAAACATTAGAATTCAATCAACCAAAGGAACAAGCAGGATTTCGAACAGGCTACTCAACAATTGACCACATTCATACTATCAATCAGGTAATAGAGAAATGCTCAGAGTATAACCAACCACTATACATAGCCTTCATAGATTACGAGAAGGCGTTTGATTCAGTAGAAATATCAGCCGTCATGCAAACACTGCGGAATCAGGGCGTAGATGAAGTATATATAAACATTCTGGAAGAAATCTACAGGGGATCAACTGCTACCATAGTGCTTCATAAAGAAAGCAACAGAATACCAATCAAGAAGGGTGTAAGGCAGGGGGACACAATTTCCCCAATGCTATTTACCGCGTGCTTACAGGAGGTTTTCAGAAGCCTAGAATGGGAACAGTTAGGGATAAGAGTCAATGGAGAATACCTTAGTAACCTGCGCTTCGCCGATGACATTGCATTGCTGAGTAACTCGGGGGACGAATTGCAACTCATGATTACGGAGTTAGACATGGAGAGCAGAAAGGTGGGTCTTAAAATTAATCTGCAGAAAACGAAAGTAATGTACAACAACCTCGGCAAGGAGCAGCGCTTCGAGATAGGTAATAGTGCACTTCAAGTTGTAAAAGACTATGTCTACTTAGGGCAGGTAATAACCGCAGAGCCGAACCACGAGATTGAAGTAACTAGAAGAATAAGAATGGGGTGGAGCACATTCGGCAAGCACTCTCTAATTATGACAGGTAGATTGCCACTATCCCTCAAGAGGAAGGTATATAACAGCTGTATCTTGCCGGTACTTAGCTACGGAGCAGAAACCTGGAGACTTACAAAGAGGGTTCAGCTTAAATTGAGGACGACGCAGCGAGCAATGGAAAGAAAAATGGTAGGTGTAACCTTAAGAGACAAGAAGAGAGCAGAGTGGATTAGGGAACAAACGGGGGTTAAGGATATCATAGCTGAAATCAAGAAGAAGAAATGGACATGGGCAGGGCATGTAGCGCGTAGACAGGATAACCGCTGGTCATTAAGGGTAACTGACTGGATTCCCAGAGAAGGGAAGCGGGTTAGGGGGAGACAGAAGGTTAGGTGGGCAGATGAGATTAAGAAGTTTGCGGGTATAAATTGGCAGCAGCAAGCACAGGACCGGGTTAACTGGCGGAACATGGGAGAGGCCTTTGTCCTGCAGTGGACGTAAGTCAGGCTGATGATGATGATGATGATGATGAAACAACATCACACGCAAGGATGTTTATTCCCTGCCACGCATTGATGACGCCTTGGATTGCCTTCAAGGTGCGGAGTTTTTCTCTTCACTGGATCTGCGCTCTGGATATTGGCAAGTGCCAATGGCTGAACCAGACCGTCCAAAAACGGCGTTTGTGACCCCTGACGGCTTATATGAATTTAATGTAATGCCCTTTGGTCTTTGCAATGCGCCTGCGACTTTTGAAAGAATGATGGACAGTGTCCTCAGGGGACTTAAATGGCACATCTGTCTTTGCTATTTAGACGACATAGTTGTATTCTCGGCGAATTTTGAAACTCATCTTTCCCGTCTGGAACAAGTTCTCCAGTGCCTTACGGCAGCCGGGTTGCAACTAAACTTCAAGAAATGTCGTTTTGGCGCCCGCAAACTCACAATTCTCGGCCATGTCGTTTCAAAAGAAGGAATATCGCCAGACCCTGCCAAACTGCGTGCCGTTGCCGAGTACCCCAAGCCTACTACTCTAAAGGAGCTTCGTAGTTTCGTAGGCTTGTGTTTCTATTTTCGGCGTTTCATTCGCAATTTTGCCTCTATAATTGCCCCTCTGACTCAGCTTCTCTCCCGTAGCGCGGACCTCTCAGGCTGGAATTCCCACTGCGATGAGGCATTCACGGCGCTACGCCAGCTACTCACCTCTCCGCCAGTTCTCCGCCACTTCGATCCCAATGCACCCACTGAAATTCATACGGATGCAAGCGGTGTCGGCCTCGGTGCCATTCTCGCTCAACGCAAGGATGGCTGCGACGAGTACGTTGTCGCCTATGCCAGCCGTACACTAACGAAGGCAGAGTCCAACTATTCCGTCACGGAAAAGGCGTGCTTGGCTATCATTTGGGCTATAGGAAAATTTCGCACCTACCTTTACGGACGCCAGTTTGATGTTGTCACAGATCACCATGCCTTATGCTGGTTAGCGTCCATGAAAGATCCTTCTGGCCGCCTCGCTCGTTGGGCTTTACGCCTTCAGGAATACGATATCCGTGTTGTTTATCGCTCAGGACGCAGACATTCCGACGCCGATGCACTATCCCGTTCTCCACTGCCTCCTGACCTTGCCTGCTTATCAACTGCCATTTGCGATTCGTCATCGTTGAGCATCACCGACATGCCATCCGAACAGCGCAAGGATCCTTGGATCAATTCTTTCCTCGACGTCCTCTCTCACAGTTCGTCAGAAACGACTTCACGCTCCCTCTCTCGTCAAGCAAGACTCTTTGCTGTCCGTGAAGGCTTGTTGTATCGCCGCAATTACGTGACGGACGGCCGTAGGTGGCTCCTTGTCATCCCTCGTCATTTGCGTTCGAACATCTGCGCTGCCTTTCACGATGACCCCCAGTGTGGCCACGCTGGAGTATTTAAGACTTACTCTCGCCTTCGTCTAAGATACTACTGGCGCGGCATGTATCGGCACGTTCGCCAGTACGTTCGGTCATGCACCACGTGTCAACGACGCAAGACGCCTTCTCACAGCACTGCTGGCCCTTTGCAACCCTTAACCTGCCCAGCGAGACCATTCGACCGCGTCGGAATTGATATTTATGGTCCTCTACCCAACTGTCTTCGAGGCAACCGGTGGATTATCGTCGCCGTGGATCATTTGACACGCTACGCTGAAACATCTGCGCTGCCTGCTACCACTGCGAAAGACGTTGCGTCCTTTCTTCTTCACCATCTCATTTTGCGACACGGTGCACCTCGTGAATTACTGAGTGACCGTGGACGCGTGTTTCTCTCGAACACCGTCGACGAGCTACTCAAGGCATGTCGCACGGTCCATCGGAAATCCTCGGCATACCATCCTCAAACCAATGGCATGACGGAACGCTTTAACCGTACCCTTGGAGATATGCTTGCCATGTACGCCTCTGACGACCACACTAATTGGGACCAAGTGCTCCCTTTTGTCACGTACGCATACAACTCTGCGCCACAAACAACCACTGGCTTTTCTCCTTTCTTCCTCCTGTACGGACGTGAGCCATCATGCTCCATGGACACCATTCTCCCTTACAGGCCTGATGTTTCCGAAGCGACGCCTGTTTCCGAAGCAGCTGCTTATGCCGAAGAGTGTCGTCAACTCGCTCGCTCATTTACCGCACAAGACCAGTGGCGCCAGAAAACTGACCACGATTCCTCTGCGTCTACTGTACGCTATAACCCAGGAATGCTGGTTTGGCTCTGGGTCCCGTCTACCCCTCCCGGTCTTTCCCCGAAGCTTTCGTCGAAATATCATGGCCCCTACCGTGTGGTGCGGCAAACATCTCCTGTCAACTATGAAGTTGAGCCCATTGATCCACCTTCCGACCAACGCTGCCGTGGGCGTGAAACAGTACACGTATCACGCCTCAAACCGTGCTATGACCCCCTTGTCGTGTCCTTTCCCTAGGATCGCCAGGTTGGCTCCTTTCTGCGCGGGGAGTAATTGTACCGAAGCATAGTGGCGCCAGCTCTGTGCCAGCGTGAAAGAAGACGTTGACGTCCGTGTGTGGCTCGTGCTTGCCGGGTTCCTGCCTGTACCAGCTTGTTGCGGCTAACGTTTCTGGAATAATAACCTGTGTTTTTACGCAACCTTGCTCGTTGCAATATATATATATATATGTGTGTGTGTGTGTGTGTGTTTGTGTGTGTGTGTGTGTGTGTGTGTGTGTTTTGAATCTAGGGCTTTTTTTCAAGCTGCTTAAAATCCGTTTTTTTGTGGTAAAAAATGAATGTTTTTTTTGTGACCTGCTTCAAATTTGGGTTTTAAGGCTTCAAAAGTAATATTTTGCTGCTCCAAAAATTGCTACAAATTTCATTTCGGCTGTTTCACCCCTGGTAAATGTTTCAGCACAAAATTTAGCATAAAAATTTCGTCCTTGATCTTTATCCTAGAGTGGGCATGGCGGCGATGCCATGATACGGTGTTCAAACCCAATCATGTTTTTCGTACAGGTGAGCAAACGATACGGAAAGTGTTACCGTAGCAATAACGTTCGCTTATTCTTGCTGCCATGCCCATGGTCAATGTGCCAAATGCTTACTAACGTGACTAATTCTCTTCGCTACCTGATGTTACTTAGTGGCGACGTAGAAACTAATCAAGGGCCTACAGAGGGCGATTTTTCAAAGCAACTAAATGCAATCGCATACGACATAAAGGAAATCAAGAAAAAAATCCGTCGCAACTCAGAAACTAACTGCAATCGATAAGAAACTTGAAACAAATATAGACTGGAAAAGCAGGTTTCTGATTGCGCGAAGCGAATAGTGGAACTAGATAACATCAAAGACTTGAACAGGAAAATCGAAGAACTAGATAACAGAAGTCGGACGTCGAACCTGATTGTGTACGGAGTTGAGGAACAACAAAAACGAGTCCTTTCAAGAGCTTCATTACCTCGTATCAAAGTAAATATTCGAAGATACACTCGACGTAAAGACTGCAGGCATTGAACGTATCCACCGTCTTGGTAGAACTGGAGAAGGCGATCCGAAAAACCGGCCAATAATTCTCAAGTTGCTCGATTATCGCGACAAAGTTAAAATACTCCAGTCTTGTTCCAAACTGAAAGGGAGCAGTTATTCAATAAGGGAGGACTACTCGATTGGCGTGCGTGTAACTAGAAGAAAACTGTGGAAAGTCACGAAAGAAAACCGCGATAGAGGAAAAAAGGTAAAACCTATTTTTGACAGAGTTTAGATAAACGGTCGTCTTTTACTTGAGATGAAGACACGAAAAATATCGCAGAATTAATAAAAAAAACGAAGAGCAACTACCAATGGCGCAGTCTACTCCACACCAACGCCCATGACCATTCTAAATGTTAACGCGCGAAGTCTTGCGAACAAGGCAGAACAATTTGAAGCTGTTTTATTGGCCCAAAAACCTGATATTGTTACGGTGAGTGAAGCATGGCTACATTCAATGATATATGACCATAAAATTGTGCCAGCGAACTACACAATTGTCCGCAAACACTAGAGGCGGCGGAGTTGAAATTGTTTTACGGCAGGTAATCGCTTACGTGGTGATGGCAGAGGTGAACAGTGTCAAAACGGTTTGATGTACACTCTATGCCCAGCCACGGTGGTCTAGTGGCTAAGGTACTCAGCTGCTGACACGCACCTCGCGGGATCAAATCCCGGCTGTGGCGGCTGCATTTCCGATGGAGGCGGAAATGTTGTAGGCCCGTGTACTCACATTTGGGTGCACGTTAAAGAACCCCAACCCCAGGGGTCAAAGTTTCCGGAGCCCTCCACTACAGCGTCTCTCAAAACCAAATGGTGGTTTTGGGACGTTAAACCCCACAAATCAATCAATCAATACACTCTAAAAAATTTTACACCTTAAAAGGTGTACAACGGGTGTACGCACTTAAAGCACCCATGTATATACCCTTTTTACACTATTCATTAATTTGAGGTGTTCATGAATAAAGAACCCTCGAAACACCCCATTTACATCTTTATGTTTGGGGTGTTATGAAAAAGGCTACAAATGATTGATTGATATGCGGCGTTTAACGTCCCTAAACCACCATATGATTATGAGAGACGCTGTAGTGAAGGGCTCTGGAAATTTAGACCACCTGGGGTTCTTTAACGTGCACCCAAATCTGAGCACGCGGGCCTACAAGGCTACAAATGCACATTTTCGGGCAGTTTTGCTTATACTGTTATTATATATTACTCATATTGATACCAGAAAGGCTCCTACTACTAGCTGCTTGCAGGTCTAGTAATCAATCGAGGCAGGAAATACTGTGACTGAAATGCCGTTTACATCGATAAAGCACGCAAGCTACTATAAGACGGAAGATACAATAGGAGCGCCGCTCGTTCAATAGAGTAAGAGCCAATTCTCCTGTATCTGTTTCTTTCATCTGTATCATTTGCGTGATTAGTCAACACTCACAAAGTGCACTGATTTGCGTGAACACGGTAATGTTGCGCACATTGGTGTAGCCATGCATAGAACACACCCCCACTCCCCCCGTCCCCCATAAGATCGAAGCTTTTAAAGCTGGAGATAAAACGTCCGCCCCCTGCAAAAAAAAAACAAGAAAACACGCAGTTGTTTAGCCATAACCACCACGTCCGCAGGCTGTCAGGTCCCTTAAAAGCGAACATTGACGTCATGCATTTTTAGCAGGCACGTTTTATTTAATTACTGTAGCAAATGTTCCTCTTCATGCGCCCTTAAAAGTGCGTCATGGAAATTAGGAAAAGGACACCGACCATGAAGAAAAATGCAGGATAGGGACATTTTGGTGACCTTGACGCCGCCTTGCTCACAATGACGGGAGCCTTGTTGACTAAATTGCGAACAAAGCTCTCCTCAAGGGAGCCGAAACACATTCTCTAGTTCTGTCTCTCTCTCTCTTCATTTTTTGTGGATCCCCTTCTTTTAATTTATATAACTTCCCTAGCAGACGTGCTTCGGTCAAAGCCCTGACTTTGTAGGTAGTGAGAAAACAACATTGATGAAATATTTTCAGCCGCGGCTTGTTCTAAGGACTGCAAGCTAAGTACAAATATATTGTCGCAACGTGAAGACAAAACTAGTAAATAACAGAATGAGAAAGTATCAGCAGGTCAGTATTTTTATTTACTGCGCGCCAGAGCGTTTCTCTTCTTTCTTGTTATTTGCTTGCTGCATAAAAGCGTGCAGATGCGCGTATGCGCTGTCGTCTTCGTCTTCCTAGCAGTACGCAAGTGGCAATATGTTCTCATCGAATAGTGTGACGGCCGATGCATGCAATGTTGCAATGTCTTTACCGAAATTAAAGTGCTGATAAAATATCGCCTGCCTGACCCTGAATGTGCAGTCCCTGAAGACCCATAGAGCTACGTAAAACGCATCAGCTCCGCTTTTTTACCAGTATTCAATTCACTAGGTTGGTGAAGGTGCGCTAAATATTGCTCCTGAATATTACAAATGCGCGTTCTGACTAGCAGCTCGTGCTGGCCGCACCGCACCGTCACAATGTTCACTGCTATTAAGATGCACTGTTAAAGAACGAGTATAACGCAACGAATCACTGCCGCAAAAAAAAAAAGCAGCACCCGCGCTATCAGTAGAGGGCCGGAGCTAGCGTTAAACCACATCTAGCCGGTCTGAGAGCACACCGGCGCCATGAAGTCTCGTCGACTAGACAACCTTGGCGTCCCGGGATCGTTGCGCGCCCGGGCACAGAGCGCGGACAAAGGACCAGCATCGTCTTACATGTCACTGTGTGCGCTGGCGAAAAACCCTCCCGTGTGTGTGCGTGTCGTGCGCTTGGCTTCTCGATCGGTAGAATTTATTAGTCGGTGTTTAGTTTGAAATGTGCCTGCGCTCTGTGCTCGACCTGTGTGTTCCGTCAGTGCTGATTATTGCGAAGGTGCACCATCCTGAAGACTGGACCTGCGGATTCATATTGTGGAGCCTTCGAAGTGAAATAGTGAGTACCGCTCTCACGTTGTTCCGTTCAGCGCTTTGTTAACTGCGTGAGCACGAGAATAACGCCTTCAAACAATTTTGTTTTCAACTAGTTGATGACAAATCAGCATTTGTTTACTTAGCGAGAATATTTGTTCAAACTGTTTCACGGGGATGACGGCGAAGTGTGATTGTAGGAAAGATTTTTGTTTGTTTGTTTAGATTATTTGGGGTACAAAGCAGAGTGAGCGTGCGCCGCAGAGGTTCAGCAAAGAAAATGAACTGATGTTTGCGGTGCCCTTTTTTGGCAGCCGTTTTTAACGGGGCCCGCACGTGATGCACATCAATTTTATTTTACTAATTAATGCATGTGTGGGGACGGTGCCTGTTAGCTCTAAGCATCAACAGTATCTAAGAGGCATATGCTTGGGCATGTTGGTAGGTAATTTACTCTTTTTTTTTCTTAGTGCACAAAAAGACCGAGAACGAAAACAAGGGCATGTTGTCCATGTCGTTCTTTTCAGTTCTTTTTCGTTTTGTGCGGTAACACTACCGTGATAACTCGGGTTGATGTATCGGGTGACAACACAGCATATTGCTTCGCGCTAGGTGTGCCTCGCGAAGTTTGCCTACTTGCTTATACATTCAATTATGTTGAATTCGTCTTCACCGGTATTTTAGTTCACCCGCTACGTAGCGTGACACTGCCGACAGCCGTGCCTGTGTACTGGATCGAGCACTGAAGCTGGACTTTTGTTGAACAGAGCTTTCGTTTGTGTGTGTGTGGTCGAATTGCCTACTTGAACAATGCAAACGCTTGTTTGAACATAACTGCTAACGGTCGAGCACATTTTATTCAGATTGTTTCCATCATGTGTAACTTTCAAAGTATTCTTGTTATTTAGAGTTTTATTGCCATCGCCTCGCTTTGGCGTTTAACTTCGCTAAGTACTTCAGATGTTAAAGGTGTTTTCTCTATGTGAAGCATAATATTAGTTTTTTTTGTTGCAGAAAAAACACTTTAATGTTATACATACTGCACGGTATCTAAGCTTGTGTTGCAGCATAATGTAAAAGTGGGCAGCATATTGATCTGGGAACACAACACGCATAGCCACTGAACAGCCTACGCTGCATCGGTAAGTAATTATGCTTTCTCAGCCCGCCAGCATGAATGAAACAAATGACCCTAATTTAGCAGTATTTGAGTGAAAGTAACAGGGTCACTTTATTCCAAATTTTCCAGCCAATTTCGCTGCTATAGCAAATATCTTTGAAAAGAAAAATCGTGCTGATTTAATGCACTGAAAGCAGTGAACTGCTTGAATATTTCGGATTGAAAAAGCTTTTGGTCACGTGGCTGCCTTTTAAACTTTCCAGAATGTTGTTTGAGTGTTGTTTGTGAAAAAAAAATAATTTACAAGTACCGCACCTTCTTTATACCAATTTTGGTACATGTTAAGTAAAGGGGCTTATGTAACGTGTTTGAAACTCAGTAATAATATTACAATTTTGCAGCCACATACGTCTGCAAAAATGTAGCCAAAATGTCTTATATTTGCATTTTCTCATTGCGATGCTGCACTTTGTATGAATATCTCAGCTGTGACTACTTCCTTCAGAGAAAAGATATTTTGATGAAAAATTACTTTTAGACATGTTAAGCTGTTAACCTCTACGAGAAAAGATCACTCATTTCACAGAATTGTCATTTTTGTCCGTATTGAGACGCGATTTGCACCACGTGGTGGTCCAATTGAAAATCACCTTTTACCTAAATAGAAAGCAAATAAACAGTTTCATCATTACAACTTCTATTTCAAGGAATAAAATATTTTTTGAATTTTCTCATCAACGGCAATGGGGAACTTTGAGGCTTCGGCTGCTGTATGACCAAATGGCGAATGGGGAGTTTGGAACTTCAGAAATCATTTAAGAGCAAAGCTCTTGAGACCGTGGGTCGTTCCCTCCTCCATAGTCGTACTAGTAATATGTAGCCAGTTGAGTCACAATCGACAGCGTTATGATTTTCACAGCATATACATGGATAAAATGATTCGTGGGGCGAATCGTTCGTCCGTACATTTGTGCTTTCGTCCGTTCGTCTGTGCATCCATTCGTCCGGACTTCCGTGTGTCAGTGTGTCCGTGAATCCGTCCGTCTTTCCGTCCGTCCATACTTGCGTCAGACTGTCTCTCCATCAGTTTATGCGTCCGGACGGAGGACGGATGAACGCTACGCCCCACTCATCATCATTCACTCCGTGGATATGCTGTGATCTTTTTCTCAAAACATAAATTGTTATGACAAAATTTGGCACATGAAAAAAACTGTTTATTTGCTTTCGATTTTGGTACAAAGTCTATTTTAATTCAACCAGTACATGGTGCAATTTGCATCTCATCATAGACAAAACAACTATTTTCTGAAATTCGCGATTTTTGCTCGTAAAGTTTGACAGCTTGAGAGGTCTAAAATATTTTTTCCTCCAAGTATACCTTATGTGGATTAAGTATTCACTCCTCGGATATTCATTCAAAGTGCAGTACTGATATAGAAAAATGCAGATATAACACATTTCGGTTAAATTATTTGAGGCGTATGTGGTCGAAAAATTGTAATATTACTGAGCTTCAAACACTTCACGCAATCTCTTCACTTAGCTTGCAGACCAAATTTGGCACGGAAGAAAAAGAGGTACTTATGAAATAATTTTTTTCACAAATCTCCAGACGAGATTCCGGGAATTTCAGGAGGCAATCACCTGGTCAAAATTATAATTTTTTGCGAAATATTCTAGCAGTTACTTTTTTATGCAGTAAAATCAGCGCGATTTTTTTCGAATACATTTGAGATGGTCGCCGAAATGGCTCGGACATCTGACGTGAAATGACCCTATAGCCAATTCTTCCATTATATTGCTACGTGCCAGTGCACGGAGCTGAAGAAGACGAAGCAGATAGACTGGCACGAGCTAATCTGTGTGGCTGGCGCTGCTCGCCTAACCGGCTGTAAATACATCGGTGACTACCCCTCTGAGTCAGTCTCCTTCACGTAACATATTTGGTGGAGTTGTGCGATCCCCGTCCTCGCCACGGAACTCCGAAGCGGACGCTCCCTCGCGGCTTACAACATGACCACCCAAGACTCGGCTACATCCTCTCTGGTCGCTCCCCCTTCTGCCCGACCTGTCAACCCAGCGCCCGCAACAACTTTCGTGACGCTTCCCGCGCTCAAAGACCCCGGCGTGTTCTCGGGCAGCGAGGGTTCCGACGTCGACCAGTGGCTACGCCTCTACGAACGCGTCAGCGCCACTTACAGGTGGGATCCCACTCTTATGCTGGCAAACGTCATCTTTTATCTCGACGGAACCCCTCGTGTTTGGTTTGATAACCACGAGCATGACATAACAAGCTGGGACAGCTTCAAGGCAAAGATCCGTGAGCTTTTTGGCAACATCTCTGGTCGTCGTGAAGCTGCAAAAAATGAGTTGTCGACTCGCGCACAATCTTCCACGGAGCCCTACATCGGTTATATTCAGGCTGTCCTTTCACTATGCCGCCAAGCTGCCGAAAATATGTCTGAACCTGAAAAAGTTGCCCATATCCTAAAGGGTATCGCCGACGATGCGTTCAACTTGTTGGTATTCAACAATGTGTCATCTGTTGATGCGATCATTCAAGAATGCCGCCGGTTCCAACAAGCTAAAAGCAGACGCATCTCCCATCAGTTCCAGCACCTCCCGAACACCACTGCGACGTCCTCATGTCTCGACACATATCATCCACCAGACACCTGTGACAACTTGACGCGAATCGTCAGGCGGGAGCTTGAAGCGGCTGCTCCAGCTAAGGTGGGAACAACGTCCCCTGACCCCTCTCCGCCAATTACGTTGCCTCTCATTCAAGCAGTCGTCCGACAGGAAATCGCCAGCTTGGGAATTCACTCTATCTCACCGCCTACCCGCACCGACTACCAGCCCCGATACACGCCTGCACGACTCTTCCCGACCGGCTCTCCCTCAACGTTCCGTAATCCGTCCGCATGGCGAACACACGATGACAAGCCGATATGCTTCTCGTGTCACAGAATCGGGCACATTTCTCGCCATTGCAGAAGTCGCTGGGGTCCTCCTGCACAACCGTCCTCTCGTCCCTTCTATGCACGTCCTGCCTATCGCCACGAGACCAGCCGCGACCATTTTGCCCAGGAACCTGCTTCTGAACACCGCTACTCCCGCTCTCCATCCCCCCAACGTCGCCAGTCTCGTTCTCCACAGCCCCGCCGACCATCTTCCCCCGCCTTCCCACGAGGTTCTCCGACGGAAAACTAAGCGTTGCAGCCCCCGGAGGTGGCGCTGCATCGCTCGGACTGACCGAAAATTCTCTTTTGACGATACCGACAAAACGGAACCTCATAGACGTACAAGTAGACGGCGTACATGTCACTGCTCTTGTCGACACCGGCGCCCAACTTTCCGTGATGACGGGTGATTTTCGCCGCAAGCTCAAGAAGGTTCTCACACCTGCGATCACCCAGTTCGTCCGTGTTGCGCATGGTGGCATAGCATCTATCGTTGGAATGTGCTCCGCTCGTGTGAGCATTGCGGATCGACACACAGTTGTTCTCTTCACCGTCCTTGATAAATGCCCCCATGACGTAATCTTAGGCCTCGACTTCCTATCTGCGCATTCTGCCCTCATAGACTGTTCGACCAGTATGCTCCGTCTACACTTGCCCGCAACAGAACCTCTTACACAACGGCCGAGTCGCCTCTGCACAACGGGACACGCGCGCCTCCCTCCACAGACACTGACCTACATAGAGCTCGTCTCAATACCACCAGTTCCCGACGGTGGCTATGTTCTGACCTCTATCACCGATGTTCTCATAAGCCGTGGCATTACGTTACCGCACACCATTCTGTCCGTCGCAGGAAATTCTACGTGCCTCCCAGTTGTCAACTTTAGCTTGACACCTCAAGTTTTGCCGCAAGGGATCTCTTTGGCGTTGCTCTGCACCTTAGAAGACAATGCGGTAGATGTTTTCGCGATGGCCGCCCCTTCTGAACCCCACGCTCAACATCAGTCTGCCACTTGCTCCGACAGCGCTATCACTTCGATGATCGCTTCCAACTTAACACCGCAGCAGACTGATGAGCTCCACCGGGTTCTGCTGTCCTACATCGACGTTTTTGACATCAGCGGCCGTCCGTTGGGGAAAGCTACCGGTATGAGCCACCGCATAAACACTGGTAATGAGCATCCTATTCATAGGCGTCCATATCGGGTGTCCGCGGCCGAGCGTCACATCATCCAAAGTGAGGTCGACAAAATGCTCGCCAAGGACATCATTGAGCCATCTTGCAGTCCTTGGGCTTCTCCTGTAGTGCTAGTCCGCAAGAAAGACGGTGCATGGCGTTTCTGTGTGGATTACCGACACCTAAACAAAATTACCAAAAAAGACGTCTACCCTCTGCCACGAATAGATGATGCGCTTGATTGCCTCTATGGGTCCCACTATTTTTCCTCCATAGACCTTCGTTCCGGCTACTGGCAGATAGAGGTAGATGAAGTGGACCGTGAAAAGACGGCATTCATCACCCCCGATGGCCTATATCAGTTCAAGGTCATGCCCTTCGGCCTTTGTAACGCTCCAGCCACCTTCGAACGAATGATGGACTCCCTGCTCAGATGATTCAAATGGTCCACATGTTTGTGCTACTTGGACGACGTCATCGTCTTTTCACCAACAATTGAAACTCACATAGAGCGCCTCTGAGCCATCCTGGGAATCTTCCGTCGCGCTGGCCTGCAGCTCAACTCGTCCAAATGTCACTTTGGACGCCATAAAATCACAGTGCTTGGCCATTTAGTAGACGCCAACGGTGTACAACCAGACCCGGCAAAAATCAGCGCCGTCAAAAACTTTCCTGTAGGATTGACGCAGCTTTATCGGACTATGCTCCTACTTCCGACGCTTCGTGAAAAATTTTGCGCACATAGCGAGGCCGCTTACGCAGCTCCTCAAGAAAGAAGTCCCGTTTTCATGGGGCTCCGAAGAGGCTTCTGCGTTCTCGACTCTCGTCGCTCTTCTCACTACCCCTCCGATTCTGGCCCACTTCAACCCTGCTGCCCCTACGGAAATCCGTACAGATGCAAGTGGGGCATGGCATTGGTGCAGTGCTGGCTCAGAAACAACATGGCCATGATTGCGTTATTGCATATGCCAGCCGCCTCCTATCCGCCCCTCAACGTAACTATTCGATAACAGAGCGTGAGTGCTTGGCTCTTGTATGGGCGGTGGCGAAATTTCGACCTTATCTATGCGGACGCCCATTTTCGGTAGTTACCGACCACCACGCACTCTGCTGGCTGAACTCTCTGAAAGATCCATCAGGCCGCCTTGGTCGCTGGGCTTTGCGCCTGCAAGAGTTTTCCTATTCGGTGGTCTACAAATCTGGCCACCTATACCGTGATGCCGATTGCCTCTCCCGGTACCCTATCGACGATCCTGAGGACACTGACGAGCCCACGGAGAACTCTATCTTGTCAGTGTCCGACTTCCTTAATATTGGGGAAGAACAGAAGCGTGATCCAGAGCTGGTTGACATCATCAGCCGTATGGAATCCTCCACAAAAGATGCTTCCTTCCGCTACTTTGTCATTCAAAAGGGTGTGCTATACCGTCGCAATTTCCGACTAGACGGGCCCGACCTTCTCATTGTTGTGCCTAAGCATTTGCGCCGCTGTGTTGTCACTGAAATCCACGACGCTCCCGCGGCTGGACACCTTGGCGTATCCCGCACGTACGAGCGCGTCCGGCGCCGTTTTTTCTGGCCAGGCCTTGCTCGTTCGGTACGCCGATACGTCGCCACATGTGACCTATGCCAACGTCGTAAGACACCATCGCTGCTACCCGCTGGCCATCTTCAACCAATTGACATACCCGCGGAACCATTTTACCGTGTTGGGTTAGACCTGCTTGGTCCTTTTCCCACATCAACATTGGGAAACAAATGGATAGCCGTTATCACAGACTACGCTACACGCTACGCTATTACGCGAGCTCTACCGACCAGCTGTGCAACCGACGTCGCTGACTTCTTGTCACGGGACGTTATATTGATTCACGGTGCGCCGAGACAGCTTCTCACAGACCGTGGCCGTACATTTTTATCCCAAGTCATCGCCGACATTCTGCGTTCTTGTTCCACGCAACACACACTGACAACCGCTTACCACCCTCAAACAAACGGCCTTACGGAACGATTTAACCGCACTTTAACAAATATGCTCGCTATGTACGTGTCGCCCGACCACCGAGACTGGGACCTTGCCTTACCCTACGCAACTTTCGCGTATAATTCATCCCGTCACGACACAGCGGGCTTTTCGCCGTTCTACTTATTGTACGGGAAGAGAGCCGACTTTACCACTGGACACAGTCATCTCCGCTCACACCTCGTCCACCAGCGAGTATGCCCGCGACGCGATTGCGCGAGCCGATCATGCCCGTCAGCTCGCTCGCGCTCGGCTGATGGCGTCGCAAACCAACCAATGCCGTCGGTACGATGCGGAACATAGAGACGTACATTTCGCTCCCGGTACCCTCGTTTTACTCTGGTCCCCTCATCGTCGGCTGGGCCTATCCAAAAAACTTCTGTCTCATTACACGGGACCCTACCGTATATTGCGTCAAGTAACACCTGTCACCTACGAGATCAGCCCCATCTGTCCATCATCATCTACTATGCGGCCCAGTGATATCGTACACGTCTCGCGGATCAAGCCCTACAATAATGCGTCAGATAACGACCTTTAAAACACCGGGACGGTGCCTCCGCCGCCGGGGGTCATGCTACGTGCCAGTGCATGGAGCTGAAGAAGACGAAGCAGATAGGCTGGCACGAGCTAATCTGTGTGGCTGGCGCTGTTCGCCTAACCGGCTGTAAATACATCGGTGACTACCCCCCCGAGTCAGTCTCCTTCACGTAACAATATAATTGTGTCAATGTGAGCCACTTAAAGAACACTAGTATCATTCGCATTTTAATACGCAACTGTACAGTACTTAATTTTACAAGTTACCTGCACTGAATACCTTCTCAAATGTGCATACCGTCATATTTGCTCAGTGGCATTGCGCCTTTGTGCAATGCAGATAAAATATGTATATGTTGCACGTTGTACTGTATTTCTTTTAATAAACTAATCGAATGAGTACCATGGTAGATCTGCAGAAATACACATGCAGCTGTGTTGATGCATACTTAGGCATGGAACTTCACATTCGCTTAGATTGGTCGATGCATGCAGATAATGGAACATTATCAACTTGAGGCAGCACCTTTTTATTTGCCTGCTCGAGCAAGCTGAAAGGGTAAAGTAAGGTTCTTTTTATGGCGTTTATTGCTCAGCATACCTTTTCTAGCATTTCTCACTGCAGTGGAACCCGATGCCACTGAATATGCTTGCTATGCACTCAATTTATACTTACACATAGGAAAGTAGTTAGTTATGCAGGGTGCATACTGTATGTTGCACGCTTTGTGAAATTTCAGTCATTGTTCCTTGTGTATTTATTTTATGTTTCCGGGATTGAATTTCCTGTACAAAAAGAATAGCTTCGCCCCACTTCTCTCAAAGGCACCAGTCATCTCAGCAGCTGAAGATGATCGTGCAAGCAGCAGTGACGAGCTGGCGTGTTGCAGTTAAAAGTATACCAACATTGACATTACATTACTAAAACCCCAACTACACTACCTTGTCGAATTCTCTCATTTTTAATGTCGAAATTTATAGTGCGAGATATAATAGGTTGTAAATGTGACTCCAGAAACTCGCTCACTCTTTCTACGTGTTTTTTCTATTGTATAGGTGTCAATCAACGCCATACCTCTCATTCGTTTGCCCGACTAGCGCAAATTTTTTTGAAGTTGTGGCGATCTATTGTATTGAAAACAATGAATTTCTATTATAGAGAAAAAAATATTGGTCACGTGAGATATTTCAAAATTTGACAGAATGCCATGAGAGAATGACTGAACCCCGGTCCTTTCAAGTTGTTTTCGGTCGTTTCTTGAACCCACGCATAACAAAAAGGAAAACAAAACCTTCGGTGTAAGGAATGGGCATTCCGGAGTGGAGTACCTGGAAGGATTATTTCTACTGTTCTCGCGCCCCCCCCCCCCGCGCAAACACGAGGACTGGGTGGCGCCTTGCTGTCTACAGACAGTGTGACAGTGTACGGTGGCAATAATCCGCGCGCACCCTTCAGATTTTCGGCATGGGGGAGCAGCAGAGCACCTTTTGTTGGTTCGGGGAATGCCACTCTGCTGCAGCGCCTGTGCCGGGTCCGACCTGACTTTCCGTCAACCTCCGTGGCTCCAGGGTTCATTACTGCGTTCTGCGTGGATGGCCACCCGTGGCGTTGAATGACGAAGAAGCGGTGGCTGCGGAGAATTTCGCGGGAGACACCGAGCTGCATGAAGACTTCGAGACTCGTTCTGGACATCGGCTCATCAAGTACCAGAAACCGGGGCAATTGGTTTGGCCGAAAACATTTTGGCACAACACTGCAAACTCCGGACGTTGGCCATTACAGACGACGCACTTTGTCGGAAGCATCGGGACCATTGTTCGCCCGTAATTACCGTGTCTTCGGACGGCTCGCCCATCTCTCTCCCTGAGGCTTGAGTTTGAACATTGTTGCTTGCTCGGCTTTGCTTGGGAGAGGGTTCTCCGCTGATGTGGGCCGCGGGGGCGGCCGTCGAAGATGACACACTCCGACTGACAAGAAAATATGCCGCGTCGAGATTGGCGATTGGTTTGGTGCCACGGTAAGGCAGAGTCGGGTCCTACGAAAAAGGACTACGAGAAGAAGCGAGCGGGGTCAGAGATACGATGCGATGAGCTCGAGATGGTGGAGAGACGGAATGGAAAAGGAAGATAACGGTGCGAAGAGATAGCGATGAGGGGCGATGAGATGATGACTGGGGCAAGGACGGTTCGATGAGGAATGAAAGTTAGGGATAGGAGACGAGTGAATGGAGCGTTATGAAAGAGGACTAAGATGGAAATCACTGAGAGGCACGACGAAGGCGATGATGACGAAGAAGATGAAGACGCCGACGAATTGGACAATGACCCCAGGAAGAAGCCCTGAGCCCCGACTCGAACAGCCTGCTCCGAGGCCCCCGTCAACATAACCCTTTCGTGAGACGGATTTCATGCACCTTATTTATATAGATTAGCTTTGCGGGAAGGGAGGTGGCGTGTTGAGACATTGCGTGGTTTTATTCATTGATAACTTCATCATTTGTGTCGTCGTGTGTTTTCTTTATATATGCATACCCTTGTATTGTTGCACTTACTTTCTTTATGTGCCTGCCCTGTGTCGAACGTCACGAGTGTCTAAATCATGAGTTATAATTTTTTGTAGTGGTTGACGTACGCGGGTACACGATGTTTGCAGTTAGTAATAAATTAAATGAATCAGTAAACAGAAACAGGTCGTAGCGTCTCTTACTTCCCGGCCCCAGCACGAATCCCTGTATGTGGAAAGTGATTGAGACACGTAGCCAAGAGGTAACCGCATAGAAAAAGGGTTGAGTGTTCTTCCCTCTCTTTGGCAATTGGTGGCCTAGCGGGGACGTCTCACCAGGGCCAAACAGTCGAGATTAAACGGTGTTTTGTCGGAAAAGAAACGAGCATATTATGCAAGATACGCCACTGTAAATTTTTTTTCATCCGGACCGCTGAGTGTTGAGTAGAGATCTTGAAGACTAGCAAAGTTTCAATGCGCCGATCCATTTTACCATCACCACGAAACTCTATCTGATGCCACCGCGTGAAGTGAGCGATACGATAGGCAGGTAGACTTCTTTTGTAAACAGTTGCGTGTAAAGGAAAGCTCCCTTGTCCGCAACACTTGTGCCGGGCCACGTTCGTACGCCTCTGAGCTGTTATAAAAGATACTTTCGCGGTGAACAGTCGGTACCGAAGTTCCTCGGCTTAGCTTAATTTGTGCAAAAGACCGGGTTTTTAATGTGAACAAAGCAGCGGACTACTCGAAGCTAAGCTCTGTGGTGCCAGCCGATGCGGTAAGCGTTTTTCTCGCTTGCTTCCATGGCTAAGTAACATCAGAATTTATGCGTTGCTAGAGAAGTATCAAATGTCTTTGAAGTTTACTCGTTTAGGTCACCTAACACACAGTTTCAGTTTTTTCCGCTTGCCTGTGTCAGCTTAAATTGAGCATGTCTGTTCGACATCAATAATTTCTAGGCTTTAATGTTCCAACAAGATATTATTCTGAGGTAAGCGGTAGTATGCATATCAAGATTGTGACCGCTTGGGGTTCTCCAATGCGCTCATAACTCTTGGTTCACGGGTGTTCTTTTTATATTTCGTCCCCATTCAAATGCAGCCATTGTGGTGGGAGATGCATCCCGCGCTATTAAGCATATGAGCGCGACACCACCCGTGCCATTCTGTCACAGTGGTTTGCATGATCAACGTCCACGTACATACGTACCGCAGACAGGGCGTACATATGGCGCGAGAAAAAAAGGTGGTGCCACAGCTGCTACTTCCTTGTTTTTTTTTTTTTACTACAGAAGTGCGCAGTGTGGTATCGTCGCCGCACAGGCATATAAGCCGATACTACCTTAGCACAAAATTCCAACCAGAAAATGATGACGAGGGAGTCGCCATCACTGCACAACCCTGTCTCTTCGATGCCACATGCATAGATGCAGTCCGCTCTGCAGAGCTTCTTTCGGTTTTTAAGTGCCATTTATGTGAGAGTAGCCTTCGGGCAAAGTTTGTTTTTTCAAACCACAGTGCAATAATACTGGTGCAATGGCTTTTAGAGCTGTTCGTTCCAAAATGAAGCACGGCTGCGCCACAAGTGCGTGCTCTCTCTGCAGCCGGTCGTCTGGGCGCGAATGGCTGAGTTGTGTCACGACTCGATTTGATTGATTTGTGGGTTTTAACGTCTCAAAACCACCATATGATTATGAGAGACGCCGTAGTGAAGGGCTCCGGAAATTCTGACCACCTGGAGTTCTTTAACGTGCACCCGAATCTTAGCACACGGGCCTACAACATTTCCGCCTCCATCAGAAATGCAGCCGCCGCAGCCGGGAATCGAACCCGCGACCTGCGGGTCAGCAGCCGAGTACCTTAGCCACTAGACCACCGTGGCGGGGCTTGTGTCACGACTCTCTGCCAAGTGTTGTTTTTTTGGTGAGCCAGCCATCCAGTCCTGGTCTCCTATGAAACCAAGACTGAATCAATGCAAGCCTCAAAAAGCACGTGAAATTTTGGAGGTTTATTTGATGCGAAAAGAACAACATAGGAAAGCACATATCAGCACAGCTTTCATAGCATTTTGAGATACCATTTTAAATTAATACATAAGCCTTGCAATAATCCACAAGTGTCAGTGCTGAAATTGGGTTCGCATACATACTTTCATCTTGTGTTGTGTATCTGGTGGTCAGTCATTCTTTTGTGTGTTTTGCCATGTGCCCAAGAATAATCCGGAGTTGAAAGTTCATATGGTCGTGTGTGTTGTTGTCCTGTTATAAATTTATGCAGCCATAGGCAATAGCTGCGAACTAGTTCACCTGGCTTGCAACCCTGTAAGTCATATTTGAAAATATGAAAGCCTTTGTGTTTATTTTTAAATTAGTCAAACAAGCTTGTTTTAATCAATTTTCATTGAAACCTATTCCCAAATATCATGGTCTGTGGCAAATTTTTTTGCACAATGATTTTTGAAGTATTTGTTCATTTTTTTCATAATGGCCATATGGCATTTGATCTGCATAGTACAACATAACGTCCGCTGTCATTGTTTTTCATTGTTTTAGCTTGCATATTTGTTATACTGTAGTGCTTAGAACTTATTTGGGGTGTCAATTCCTGTTCACGTATGCAGGTGTCTGAAAAAGCTCAGCGTTTCACCAGGACGTGGCTGTTGAAGTTTGTTGGCCTCAATGGAGGCTAGGAAAGACACTTCACAGATGTGTTCATAGATTTGCAGCCCGATTGCTGCTGCCCCTCAGAGCAGAGATCTGCAACAGCCTGTGATGAATGATTTCCTACCCAATCGCTGCTTTCAGGACTCCGAGCAGCCCACCGACATTGCCTGATCTCCTGCTGCAGCCTCTAAATCATCACCCCACCTCTGCTGCCCTGGCCATGAAGTGGGGAGCCTTGCTGAGCTCGCCTTATGGTTTCGGCTGCATTACTGAACAGCAGTAACTAGAAAAACTGAACTCAAAATTAAATTGTCTGGCTTGGTATATTTAGAAATAAAGATATAAAATTTTGTTTAAGTATTCCTAACTATAAATTGCTTGTGTGCAGGATATTAGCCCGAGCAGTTATTTTAGTTATGTTATTGCTTTTTTTGGCTAATACTTGATAGAACAGCTTAGGTTACAATTTCTCGCAAACTGAGAAGGAATGTGTGGAGGAAACTAGACAGTAACTAAACTTGTGCAGTCTTACGCCCTACATGTTGGGAGGGTAATAGGCAACACAAGAAAAAAGGCATAAGTGGACGATTTAGTGAAATAGAGTAGTGTTTCTACACTAAGTCAGCCAGTGGTCAGTCACCTTGAAGTATATTTCACCGCAAAGCTTGTATGGGGCTGCTAGGGGAAGTTCTGAGTGCGTAATGTAAAGTCTATCGGCTAAGAAATGCTAATAGTAAAAAGCCCATAGTAAGAACGGTGGAATATTATCAAGCCAGTGGTAGCCAATTTTCGTTGCGAAGCAAATGTTGGCGTAAAAATGGCGTTTCATTGGCAACAACATGGCTTGAGATTGGTTCTATGCTTGGCATATGTCGCCAACTACATCGGTGAAAGGACGGGCTTTCATTGGCATGTGTAAAGTAGGCCGGCGTCGGCTAAATATTGGCAAATGCACGGCAAAACGTCGGGCCCAGGTTGGTTTGAACATCGGTGCGACGTCGGAAGAAGTTGCATTTGACCGAGAAGTCAACCATGGGCCAATATCGCAGCCGACGTTAGCTGACACAGGTCCGAGATTGATCCAACGCCAGTGTGCTGCCTGGGAAGTTGACCCGAAGCTTGTATTTCCCATATTTGCTGTCGGGGTACAAGTCCCGCTGAAGGAGCCTGCGTAGACACTAGCGCCAGATTCCCCTTTAGGTATTATTGTATGAAACTCCTTGCCTAGACTAGAGAGAAGGGGAGCGAGCGTAAGCTAACAGACGCCTACGTCGGCATTGTGAGGGGGGAGCGTAAGAGAGGAAATTGGGAGAGAGAGTAGGCCCTCGCCCAGTAGAGCGTGGACGCCATCGTATCAAGCTTGCTCATAAGATGATTCGCATCCAAGATTAACCTGCGAAGGGATCCGCAAGGCAAGCCCCAGAAGAACATATTTTGATTCAATAAGCAGCGTCGGTGAACGTGCGTCCGTTCTGCGGGATTATCTTCTGAATGTTGACATTTTGACAACGCAAAAATGTAGTTCACACTGACCTATTTTCAAAGCACTGGAACATTTTTTGTTTAAAACTGTATGGTATTGACAATTTTTTTAAATGCGAAGCATGGATGCTACTCAGGATCGGCCGAGTTTCGCGAAACTGGGGATCTACCCAAGCTCTGGCGACACCCCCTTGTGAACGACCCAACAGCACGAAAAAGTCAAATCCACCCCTTAGCGCGCTGCGTTTCATTAGCTACGATGGAACCAGTCAATGCGTCAAGGATGGTCGACTAAGTTGGGTGGTGCTTTAAAGCCAGAGACATCTTATTTTATTTGTTTGTCATTCTACTGAGTGCAGAAGTGCACCCTGTCATAACTGAGGACTTGTAGTGCAAGAGACGCCAATCAGCCGAGCTCTCTCAAGCTGTGCTCGTCGACGAGAATGCTGTCTGCGTCCAACAAAAGCGCGGGAACACTCTTAAGGGCACTTCAAGGAACGCTCACCAGCGTGTCAGTGACACGCTGTGCGCGTGGCACACAAACGCTGTTACACGCAGTCGGCGTTTCAGGAGAAGCGCATGCATGGACAGAGGGGGGGTAGAAAGAGCGCAGCATGGGCGCAGGGATGCTGTCACTCCCTCTGTGGCCGCATAGTAATCACCGAATCAAACGCTTGATAGTCAAACCGGCATCATCAATGTCATGAGTTGAACTTGGGCCTTCTCAGAATCAACGAGTTGGTATCCGAGTTCAGGCGTCCATCAGTTTGATAGACAGACGCCCGTGGCGAATATCGAGTCCGCCCGACACTTTTGCTCTTGCCGAGGAGCGGTGCTGACATCCCAATGCCAGCGAGCGCACTGTTCATCTACCAGCTTTATCGCGCAGACTATGCTCACGCGCACGCAAATGTAAGTGTTATGTCTCCATGTGGCAACTATAGAGATTTTGCAAGCGCTGCGGGCGTTGCGGGCGTTGCGGGAGTAGCGGGCGCCATATGAGCTTTACAATAGCGTTTGCCCTGCTGCGATCCGCAACGCACGATCGCAGCGACACCGTAGCCTCGAAACCAATGCTTGCAGGCCCCATGCGGGCCGCCATCACCGCCCATAGCCTCAAAACCAGCACTTACGGGCCACTGGCGGGCCGTCATCACCGCACGCAATTTCGGATTTTTTGCGTGCGGTCCGCCGATTCGCGTTACGACGCATGCGCAGAGGCAGCCACCACTCCGCAAGGGTTCGCGGTGCGCTATTTTAAAACTCCCTATTGCGCCCGCAACTAAATCCACGCCCGCAACCCCTGCGAACATTATTATAAATCCCCCTCGTATTCAATTTCACTACGCTCACGGCATTTCCAATCACAGCAGCGTTGCCGACGAAATGCGAGCGCCCCTGGTGACCACTCGCCCTTACATTTATCCGCAATACTTGATAGAAGCGAAACGAGCAGCTCAAGAGTGCTCGTGTGCAGCCGTTCTGTCTTCGAGAGTGGAAATTTCTATGCAGAAGGTGAAACGAAAGAACCTGTGCGAAAGATTACAAACGCCCACGAACCCACCTGTGGGAGGCGCGTGTTGAGTTGGCAAAGTACAGCACCACAATCAAGTTGACGTCGCTGCACTACTCAAATGTTGAGTGAGTGGCGGCGCTCACGTGCTCGCACGCAATGTAACTTTGATAACTGGCGCAAATGTCTCACATGCGTTTCCAACGCCACGTGCGTTCGTGCAGCCATTTTTATCAATGCTGCTATCACGCGCTCCGCACTGTCTTCATGCCAGGGCCACCACAAGCGAGCTCCAAGTAAACTCAGCTGCCCTCGAAGCTCAGGCCATCCTGCATTGCACCCCATTTCTTGGGCGAACTTCAGTGACTTTGAGCGTATCTATATATCTACCTAGCCGCTTACGTTTGGGTGCTCTCGTGGCCGCCTCTTAAGTTGCCGCAAATCAAAATTACCATGGGAGGGTAAGATGGTTTGGCCAATATGACACGCTGGCCAAGACATGACCAATGTCACAATCTCGTCGCGTACGTCATCCTACACTTCCTGACAGACAGTGGCACATACCCACGGACGGGCATGTGTCGCTGGTATGTGACCGTATGAGCCAAAAGTGATTGACACGTAGTATCTACCCATGAACGAAGAGAACACACATGGGCGATTTTAACGCGCCAGCGTTAAGAAATACCCGACATCGGTAGCGTCGACTCGACGAATGCAAATAATAAATGTAAAGGTCCCAGCAGGAATCAAACCAAGCATTCTGCTGGGCAGTGAAGCATTTTACCGCAGAGCATAACCAGGTCTCGGAACTACTTTTGAAATAGACGCTAATCTTCATAAAGCATCAATAGTGAAACATCAACATCAAAAGCTCCCACCGCGTCTCGCAAGCAACCTTTGTGCTACCTACCCAAATTTAAACACATTAATGTACTCCTTTCGAACAGCCGTCACGCCGCGTCAACGTCAATTGTTGTTAATTGCCATGTGCTGAAGTCGATTTATGTAGCAGCGTCCAGAACCAGCATCCTCGCGAGTTTAGTGCTTCATATCAGCTTCTGCTGTTGCTAATACGCATGTTCCAGCTGGCGTCGTTGTGCTAGTGCAAATAGCTGGTTGTATCAGCACTCACCACTGTTCAACGTATACCTGTGCGTGCAACATTTGTACATATATTTAGCGTCATTTTATGACGTGTCGCTCAATAAAAAAACGCAACATGGTTACCTTCCCTCCGCATGCTTCATAACGTAGATTCCCGAGTACGTGGGATATGCCAAATTTTTATGTCGTGAAAAGGAAAACTACGCTTTTCATTGAACTATTGCAAAAGATGGCGCCACCACAGTGTGTGTGGGGGTATCTGAACGATTGTTTGCACGAACCTTAAAATACAAATCAAACGCGAGTACTAAAGTTTTGTTATATAAATTGAAATTGAGGGATTTAGGGTTCTAAGAGTGCGGGTCATCTGCATGCCTTTCTCGTCGTACGCTGTTCTGGGACAAATGTATACCTATAACAAATTACATCGTGTTCACGCAGCCGTATATTTCACCAGCTCCGGCATCTGTTTTAAGAACCAAGAAGGAGGCTGAGCAAGCGGACTCGCCGAACAAAGCGAGAGAGCACACAACCAGTCATAAGGGAATCAAACCTATTTCGTAGCGATGGCATCACTACGGCACTGATCGTTGCTACTCTACAGACTTCCACAAGTTCCATATATTGTTGCCATTGATAGCATTACCAGCCGATTACACTGCACTGCGTTTGATAGCAGCTCAGCAGAACCAGTCGGCCGAGGTCTAAACTGAAGTTTGCCTTTTGTGTTTTTTCATCTCCCCTTAACAGGGTGGGTGGCCCTATCCTAGAGGCAAGACAAACGTTCGTCCTACCTGGTTCGGTTTGTGGAAAACCTCGGGCCAATACTGCCGGGGGCTCCACACGTACACAGCGTAGTCGAAGACTAGTGCGTATGCCAGCAAAGCTCCCAACGCGGCTCGCAAGCGACCTTTGGTCAGCGGCATTTCTTCGTGGCACGTCTTGGCCTGATCCTTGCCTACTTGCTTGATCCTTGTTATGCCCTACGCGTGGGCGATGATGATAGCCATGCCTCAAATATCGCTCATACCCGCTCAGGGAGATATGCCAAGAATTGAGTACATGAATTATAGAGACAATTTCAGTATTTAATACTAACTAGAAAATACTGTATGTAACATGAAAACAGTCCAATAATTGTTTTTTCCTCCCGTTTAGACCAGACAGTACAGACGGTATCTTGACTATACTAAACGTGAATAATAAAATAAAAACCAATAATACTAAAAATAGACTTTCTTTGTTAAACCATTCTTGCACTAATAAGATACAAATAGAAAGATAAAGACTCACTCGTTTTGTTTCATAAAGGCTAGTACAAAGGGCATCAAAAGCGTTCTCTGGATGAAAATCAAAGCCGAAGCACCGCAGGAAAGTGTGTTCTCAACTGTTCTATATCTTAGCAAATGTATAGATGGAGGGGCCGTAGTAAGACAGATGCAATCAGCCTTTCGTCCTTTCAACCTTGACAATAACTTTTTACAGCAAAAGTTGTCATGAGATCGAAACACGGGTCACGTGTAGCGCCGTAGTGGCGCTACGCGTGACCCGCTACCGTGACCCACTACCGCCACCGGTGTCCATAACCAGAATCGAGCGAAGAAAAAACCTTAACAAATAAAGAAACATTATTGACTCAATGAGATTGGAATCCGGGACCACTGGGTACCAGCCCAATATTCTATCACTGAGGCACGCCAGTGCTTGGAACGCGTTTCCAAACTGGCTTTAGGCAGGCTTGATGTCGGGAAAGCAATCACGTTGTTATGAGTAATAAACCGTTTTACAACATCGAAGGAACAGCTAGGCGTCACAAATGTGAATTGCGTAACGAGTGGCTCTTCCAATGCTCCGACCCATTTGAAAACTTGTTCTTGATGACCTATTATCTGTGGTGGATACCCCCTCCTTGCGTATTTCTTCATTGTCGCCAGCCATTGCATAAAAACTGCAAAAAATTCCCAAGACGTGTGTAGCAGATACCACGCTTCTCCAAAGAACGACGAAGAATTGCGTAGTGAACGCTGGCCTACTACACAAAACTATGATTATTTATGGCGTATATAGTGGGTAGCCAGCAGTGTGCGTGGGGCACCCCAAAGAGTGTTCAGAAAAGGCTCTGAAAGGCCACTGTTCTTGCTTGAGGTGTGACAGGAGGTCCCAATTCAGTTCTTACTATGAGACCTCCTTCTGTATACACTAATTTTGTATTTTCTCCATTGTTTGACGTGGAAATAAAATGACTCTGATTCTGATTCTGACTGTGATCTGCGTTCCGAGCAGGCTTGGATTTTTTCGCCTGTATAATGAATGACTGAATAATTGAATTACATATATTCAACTCCAGCTTACAAACTGGGACAGCAAACTTTTTTCGTAATTTGTACCTGTGACGTGATAAAAAAATCACAGCGTATACACGGAGTGACTGATGATGAGGAGGTTGAAGAATTTGAATGTCCATTTCTCTGTGTGTCCATCCGTTCGTGCATGCAACCGATCGCGTTCGACAATGCAGACGACGTGCAGGTAACACCGACGAGACGTTAGCAAAGAAAACCGAGCGCAAGCGCCTTCAAAGCGCCTGCCGCTCTGCTTCTCAAGCCCCACCAACGATCCGCCATGTACGGCGACTAATCAGGAGACTGATAGAGGCACCGCGTATTGGCGTACAGCCAATCCGAGAGTGGTGGTTCAGTTCCATCTAGAATACCCTCGCTCAACTGCAGTTTGTATGTAGTTCTATGAGACAGCGCCTTCTACGAGACTGTTTGCGAGATACTGTCTTGTTTTCTTCCTCGTCTCTCCTCTCGGTTACGTGTGACGCATGACAATGTTGGACTAAAAGGAGCTTCGCCCCTAAACTATTGTTCTATTATTTTAGTTTCAAAAGAAAAGTTACATGGTGGAGATATCACCAGATGATCCCCACGCATATGCAAATTTAACGGTCAGAAACGACATTATGATCTACCGAATACAACTTCCAGCTGTCTGGCAGGACACCCCTTGTTTTCCAATTTTAAATAAACAATTTTAAATAAACGTGCTTTGTCGATGAAATTATTGGTTCTATAGCGCCTGCGCGAAGCAAACATTTTGCTGTATCTTATCGCATTTATTCTCGATATTTCGGAAGACCCAGGGCGTCCCAGTATTGTATATATGTGTGAAGAAAGCGACATGAAAACGAGTATTCATTGTATCATTCATACTGCAAGACTTTACGCTAGCTCACACGTGAAAGGCGAGAGGGTCACAGGATATAAGAAATAAAGACAATGCAAGAAGAAAAGTTAACAGCTTCACTGCATGAGTGAAGCAGTGAATGCGATAGCAAGAAATCGGAATGTCCCACAAAAAATTGAAAGCAGGCGGAGAAAAACAGAAGGACATGAAGGTTGGCAGATCAAAACGGCAAGCACACTACTTAAGCACAAAGAACGCATGAAAATAATCCACACAGGACGATAATGAATGAAGAACGTTGCCAGCTTGGCACCGAACGGGGTGCTCTAATACGAAAGACGCCCGGACGTACGCACAGGTATACATACCCCTGACTAGTGCGAACTAACATGCGTCACAGTTATTACTTTTCAGTCTTAGAACAACGTCCCTACTGAAAAAACGACCACCATGGGAATGGTGAATTCCACCATCCACCATTTTGGTGGATTATGGTGCTGCACACATGGTGTATGGCGGCGTATGGTGGAGTGGATGGTGAATGGCGCGCTCCAGCCGGTAGGCAATGCAGGAGCGTGAAGCAGCGTCAGAACTACCGTGACCAGCTGCCACTAAAGAAATAGTAAAAATAATTGTATGAAAAACTATGTAGAAAGCACCCGTAATAAAAAGTGGGCAACAGCGTGGAGTCGAATCTAGCTGTCACCTTCGGGTTCCCAACTGAGCACGCTAGCAACTGAGCCACGCCGACAGACGGCAACGATGGCGTTGAAGAAGTAGTCAACTCAAAAACTCACTGTTTAAATCTGTTCGTCGCTTACTAGAGATGAACGGGATCAGCACCTTCTACTAAAATTTTCACATTTGACACAAACGAACAACTGCTGCCTGTAACAATTGCCACTGCGATAATGAGAAAGGTGCTTTGTTTTTGTTACAATTTACAACCACAAGAAAAAAACAACTCTGTGGACTGAGGAGCAGGTAGAGTTTATCGGCGGTTAATGCCAAGTTTATTATCTATTTCTCGCTCCTTCCAAAGGGCGAGATCTGTTCAGGCTTTATAACGCTTCTAAGCTCATTCGATAAATACGCCCACACAATTTATTGTGCTGTTTTCTGCGCAACGCAGAGCGCAGTCGTGCCCGCGCATCGCCGTTGCTCTGTCGTTAGGAGCTACATCATAATGGCTTGGCCAAAACGAATGCAGTGCGCAAGAAACATTATGCTAACGTTTTAGTTCAGTAAGCATAAGAATTGGCGAGTCTGTGTTGTCGCATAACATCCTGTGAAGGGCCGGCGAGTGCGACCGGCGCCTGTCGGTGAGGGGAGGCGTACATTTGGTGGAAGGGTTGCAAGCTTGTCCTATCGATGTTCGTCGCTTCTCGTGCGGACACCGTACACAATAAAAAAGGCTTCATTTAGGTTAAATGATGCCCCAGCTGTGCTGTATTGTCATTTTTACTCGTCAAAATCGTGTATTCTGAAACCCAGAAGCGCTGATAACACTTGTAGGGGCTCGGTCGGTAGGACAAACCTTTGGTGGAAATCATGGTGGTAGAGCAGAAGGGTGAAAGTCAAATTTGCTGGGGCTTGTCTAGACGCATGCCGAAAGTGAAATTTTGTGCATGTTGATTGATTGATTTGTAGGGTTTAACGTCCCAAACCCACCATATGATTATGAGAGACGCCGTAGTGGAGGGCTCCGGAAATTTTGACCACCTGGGGTTCTTTAACGTGCACCCAAATCTGGGCACACGGGCCTACAACATTTCCGCCTCCATCGGAAATGCAGCCGCCGCAGCCGGGATTTGAACCCGCGCCCTGCGGGTCAGCAGCCGAGTACCTTAGCCACTAGACCACCGCGGCGGGGCAAGTTTGTGCATGTTCACACGCACTTTATTAACTTGAAAAAACGGCTCAAGGAATAAAGTGTGCAAGAATTGCCGGAATTGGCTTTTAGCGTGGCGACATCAAGTTACCGCTGTGTTCTGCTCTAACATTGAAACGGGCAATTGCGAACTGGAGCTCATTTATTTCTCGACAACTGCGCGCCGATGTAAAATATTTATTTTCACTGTTTGCAGTGACACCTCTAGTCTTCTAAACTTAACAACACAAGAAACACATCGCGGATGCCAAACTGTATACGTGCGCGAAATGTAAACATATTCACGGCCGCATATTATACGCTACACGAAAATTGAAGCGTTCTTGACACTACAGGATTAAGAAAAAATGAACGTGCTAGTAGGCGTAATGAGCAGCGTTGGTTTCTTTTGACCATAAACATTTATCTCTGCGCATTCAAGAATGAAACACTACAAATAAGTGATCTCACATACTGTCATATGCTTTTTCATCATGCCACCATCTGCCACCAAGCTCCATCACACCACCGTCATCAACCTTGCTCACCAAGCCTTCCACCAAACACGTTTTGCCTCGCCACCATCAGCCGGCATTTTCCACCGTCACCACCATTGCCTCACCACCACCATCCGCCACCATTTCTTTGCTCTAGCCGTCATCAGCCGGCATTTTCGACCGTCACCATCATTGGCTCGCCACCACCTCCATCTGCCATCATTTTTTCCACTCTCGCTGTCATCAGCCATTATGCCCACTACAGTTTCCACCATATTCACTAATATTTCCACGATATCCACTATTCTTCCCACCATATCCACCAACGATTCCAGAATCCACCAACCCAGGATTTTCAAAGGCTTCTTTCGCAAACGGAGCCCTGGCAGCGAGCTAAGTGACCTTCCTGACCTCTATGAATTCTGCGCAATCTTTCCAGTGAAAACACACGGCGTGCGAACTGCCTGCATCACGGGATAAGCAAGAAAGAGCCGGCACATGGGTGACTATACGACCAGTACGACTCCTCAAAGACGTCATCTCGAGTCTAATGCAGAAAACGCGCTGAAGTTAACCACCGTCCTTAGGGGTGCTATTCTTGATATTGTAGAATTCCACCATGTTGCTAATTTGATTGGCGACGCACGGTTGTTCGCGTTGTGGCGTTTGATTAGCGCTACGACGCATGAATTTGCGATGACGTAACGCAAAAAAATTGTTATTTTTTGCCTCAGTATGGCTTTGGTGTGATTCACTTTGTGTAAACAAAGGTTCGGAATGAATAACTAAACCAAATTTCGGCACTAAGCTCTGCTTAAGGTCAACTTGGAGTCTATCAAATCTACTGCTCACTTGATGAAAACCCACCATGTCCGCAACACGATTGCATAGAGCAGTGCTAGTGGCCATTGCATCACAGGTCCTCAAGTTTTTGAGCGTCAATTTTGCGTTGCCGGACGTTGCATTCTGCAGAAATAGTTGCTCAAGACCACTAAGGGCCCTCAATTAGCCACCATATTGTTGTGAATTGCGTTGTTCGTTGGATGTGTCACCTCCCATTCGTATCAGTTGTATGACATTGCCAGCATATTTCGGCCAATATTATCACAAAGTAGGGTGTGTAAAGTTTAGTTGTTGTATTTAGTGCTTGTCACCAAATTAGTCTTGTTCGAACTTGTAGTTCGCGCCGCAACAAAACACCGGAGGAGAAAAATGATACTGCCGTTCATTGTGATGTGGCTGCAGCTGCATGCAGAAAGAGAATTCCGCGAGCACCGCGAGGCTTTCTCGGCGACCATGGGGACCTGCGGTACCTCTTGAGGAAGACCATGGTACAATGGGTGTGCACAGAGCAGTACTCACACACCAAGCGCCATATCAGCCGGGCAGCAAGTGCTTTGCGCCTTTCGCTTCTTCCACAAGGGCAGCTAGCTACAAGGGTCCTATTGCAATAGACGAGGGAGAGCTTCACTTTTGCAAGATATACTATCGCTAGAGTAAGTACTGATTGTTTATATATTCATACAGAGCGCAGTATTGTGATAGAAAAAAATGCAAGCGCAGACTATTTTGGCTGAATACTGAGAGGCGTATGAGGCAGAAAATTGCACTAACATTCCCCAGCTCCAAAAAATTTATACATGCACCTTTATTTATATGTGTAAACTCCATTTGGATTAGGAAGAGCAAGTGGGATTTTAAAAATAATTTTGCTTGTAAGCAACACCCAGAGAACGTTTTGGGAAGCTTAGAAGGCACCCACGTAACGAAAAAAACTTTTTGCTCTGAACTATTTTAGTAATTCACTGTTATGAATGTAGTAAGTCAGCGTGATTTTTTTCCATACATTCGAGATGGCCACCACAATGATTGGTACGTTTGGGGCGCAATGACCCTGCTTCAACGCGTAGTTCCTACGTGTCCCTCCTATTCGATGCGTTTCCTATATAAGAATTAAGTGCTATCTTGTTGCAGTAACATGAAGCGAGATGGCAACATTACCCCTGGCGTCGGCCTCGCTCTTGGCATCCATATATACAAGAAATGGCTCTTCATCACCTGTATAGTGAACTATAACCAACATTCTAGTGGTGTGAATGGGAGGGTTCAGCCACGCCATTAGGCGCGGGAAAAATTCAGGCACCGCCACTGCATACTTTCCTAGTGGCACCGAAGCTCCCATCGTTGTTTCTGCATGCACTCATGCGCGTTTCATTGCGTCAGTACGAGACAGTTTTAGATGCGAAGCATATCTTTGACTCACGTGTGTAACGCCACACGCACCATCAGCGTAAAATGAAACCAAAACAGCGGCAAGCCCTAGCTATGGTATAGTGCGTGCAGTCCACTTATCACCATGAGCAGGCACGCATATATGCCTAGTGCCGACGAACAGGATACGCGCGCCGGCCCATGGTGATAAATAGACGGCACGTACTATGCAATCGCAAAGGCCTGCCACTGTTCGGGTTTATTTCGCAAAAAAAGGGCTGCTCTATTGCTTGAGACCCGGGCTCAGATTTCCGCCGAAAATGTCAATATCTTCACAGAAGAGAGTAATAAACTATTTCGGCACGCTTATCCTCTCATGGCTGAAGACAATTAGGAAGCTCTACTTCCTCATGCGGGGTGTGAAGCAATAGTTGTTTGCAGGACTTGTTAACAAACCGCCCAAGATTGTTGACGAACTCTTCACCGAGGCTACGGCAATCGAGAAGGCACTTGAGATGCACACAAGACAGTATGATCACCGCTCTTCAACAGCCATGTATGGTGAAGCCCATGCCCTCAGCACGGGTGACCTGCGTGAGAGCTTCCGACAGATCATGCGTGAGGAGCTACGGAACCTGTCGCCTTTGTCACAGCCCCAAGAGGATTCAACTGGTGACACCGTGCGCGAAGAAGTCCTGCAATCGCTTGTAATTTCCGAAGCTCCGCTGTCTCACCCGCAAACGATGAGCTACGCTGCTGACCCGACGCTACGCACCCCGTCTACGCCCCCGTCAAGAGGTCGTATCATCGCAGTCCCGCCACCAGCCACTGCCGCTGTCGAAGCTGTACCGTCCATCCGCCTGCCAGAGCAATGCTTCGAGGAACACCGACGTGCCCCGCACCACCGACCACCAACCTCACTGCTATCACTGCGGAGAAGCTGGCGACACCTACCGCCACTGCCAGTACCGTCAGATGGAACTGCGTGGTTTCACTTTAGATGCACCACGTCCACAGCAGAGGGAAAGACCCTGCGACATTGCTGACTACCTTGCAGCAGCGCAGTGGACGGCCCGAGGATCTCATTGGCCGTCACCTGGCCGCTACATGTCACCTCACCTCTAGCCGTGCTCTGGCACGACACGGGGCCGGTCTCCTAGCCCTTATTTGAGAATCTAAGGGCAGCAACCACTGAAGGTTCGGTTGCTGTGTGATGAACTACCGAAGTTCTACTCGGACGACACCGCGACAGTGCTTTCCGAACACAACGCGAACCAAGAAAAGCCTTGACAACAAAACCCTACGTACTGAAGACGACCTGTCGGCGCGACATAGAAGCAGTTGGTCAAACAGACGTAGCCGTTACCCGACGTCACGACCGAAACGAAACGCACGAAGATGAACTAGCCACTTGGACGTAATGTTCAACGGCCACAATGCCACCGCTTTCGTCGGCACTGGGGCTGACTATTCAATCGTCAGCGGACCTTTCGCGACAAAGTTAAAGGAAGTGAAGCCTGCTTGGCAAGTCCCCTAAATGCGGACTGCTGGGGGGCATGTAATAACGCCGCTGGTGTTGGCACCGCAAAAATCATAATAAATAACCGTACTCGTCCCGCCAGTTTTCTGATTATACAGCACTGCTACAGGGATGTGACACTTGGGATGGACTTGTTAAGTAACCACGGCGCCATCATTGACCTAAGGTTTGAGGCAATATTGCTGTCCACAGAAAAAACACTGCCGCTGCACACACCGTTACGGAGGCACGCCTTCAATGTGCTGGAAGACAAAGTCACCGTTCCTCCTCGCTACAGCGTCAGCAATTCTGTCGTCACTCGAGAATCAACAGACATTCAAGGCGTCGTTGAAGGTAACGAGCACCTGTTGATCAACCTCGAAATTTGCGTCGCCAGAGGAATAGCCGAGCTGCGGAGAGGTAACGCAAGAGTGATGCTCACGAACTTCAGCAACGAGTACAAGCACATGAGCAAAGATACGACAGTCACTTATATCGAAGAAATACTGAAATCCGGCAACGTTTTCACCACCATTGATTCTGCCGAATGCCCTACGACAACTCAAGTGCTTGAACCGGCTTTCAACGTTTATTCGAGCCTGACAACGCATGGACAAGAACAGCCCGAAAACTTGCCCTAGAAATACAGGAACTTCTTTTCGTCATCGTCAAGAATTCGATAGAACCCGTCGCGGAACAACGAAACGTAACAGAAGAAAGTCCCAGGGCACTCCGTGAGAGTCTATACAGAGCGTCGCCCCGCAGTGGTGGCTTAGTGGCTAATGTACTCGGCTGCTGACCCTGCATTCCCGATTGAGGTGGAAATGTTGTAGGCCCGTGTGCTCAGACTTGGGTGCACGTAAAGAACCCCAGGTGGTCAAAATTTCCGGAGCCCTTTGCAACGGTGTCTCTCATAATCATATGGTGGTATCGGGACGTTAAACCTCACATATAAATAAAATACAAAGTTTTGACGAGAGAACGCGAGTCTATAAAGAGAAAAAGTTGACGAAACGCTACGCGATGACATCATTCATCCTTCGAAAAGTCCACAGGCGTCACTGGTGGTGTTAGTGAAAAGGAAAGATGAAACTCTACGCTTCTGCGTCGACTATCACCACCTGAAAAAAATCACGAAGAAAGAGGTGTACCCGCTCACAAGTACAGACGACGCCCTGGATCGCCTTCACAAGGTCAGGTACTTTTCTTCGACGGATTTCAACACCGGCTATTGGCAAATCAAAGTCAACGAGAGAGACCGAGAAAAGATGGCCTTTATAACACCGGACGGCCTGTTCGAGTTCAAGGTCATACCCCTTGGTCTGTGCTCAGCACCTGCGACTTTCCAACGAGTCATGAATATGGTCCTGGCTGGCTTGAAGTGGCAGACTTGCCTCACTCCCTTGGATGACGTAATTGTGTTTTCTTCGAACTTCGGCGACCACCTCCAGCGCCTCGAGCCCGTACTTCAAGCAATCAAGAGCTCTGGACTTACCCTAAAGCCAAAAAATGCGGCTTCCTGTACAAGAAGCTCTTCTTTTTGAGTCACGTGATCAGCAAGACTGGAGTATGCGCAGACACGCAGAAAGCAGCTGCCATCACCACCTTCCCACCACCCACCAAAAAAAAGGCCATCCGCCGATTTCTCGGCCTGCGCACCTATTACCGATGCTTCGTTAGACTTTTCACAGATCGCCGAGCAACTAACGCAACTCACGAAGACCTACGTCAATTTTAAATGGGAAACAGCGCAAATTGAAGCATTTCAGCAACTGAAACGGGGTCTGCGGACACCGCTGCTAGTTGCGCATTTTGATGAAGACTCAGTAAAATCAGTACCCACAGACGCAAGTAGCTTAGGACTCGGCGCCGTCCTCGTGCAGAAGACTGATGGCCTGGAAAAAGGTATCATTGATGTTCGCCGGTCGCTATCAAAGGCCGAGGCCGACTACTCTACAATTAAAAAGGAGTACTTTGCAATCGTCTGAGCAGCGTAGAAATTTTTCCCTTATCTCTACGCCGACGTTTTAAAGTTGTGAGCGATCGACACGTCCTGTGTTGGCTAGCTAACTTGAAGGACCCTTCGATTCGCCTCACACGGTGGAACCTAAAACTTTGAGAATTCGACATTACTGTTGTGTACAAGTCTGGAAGGAAACACTCAAACACCAACTGCCTGTCTCGTGCTCTGGTAGATCTCCGACCGCAGGACGACCAGAAGGAAGAGTACTTCTTTGGAGTCAAAGGTGCCGATGACTTCCTCGAGTGACAGCAAGGCGAGCCGCAACTGAGAGGGCTAGTGGAAAACCTCGAGGGCCGAATCTGTGTCGTCCGAAAAATCTTCAGGCGAGGACTCGCGTCACTTTTTCTTGAAGAACAACGTCCTCGTGATGAACTTCTCTCCAGCGCGAGCCCACTATCTTATCGCTGTGCCTTCGGCAATGCGACTGGAAGATATGCAGGCCCTGCACACTGACCCAACGGCTGGCCACCTTGGCTTTTCCCGCACACTCACGAGAATACAAGTGTCACAGAACGAGCGCTAAAAACGGGCGCGCCGCCAAATTCTTGCGATAACGGGCGGAAGAAACGCCACGAGGTAAAAAAAAAAGAAAAAAAAAGAAAGCAAACATCCAAGGCTCCCGGGCGCGCGCCCTCCCCGCAGAAGCATGGCTTCACAGACGAACCTCCTCACCCCACATCGGCGGCCCAGCAAGGCCGCGATTTTTCTAGAACGAAGGAGGCGTGGTCAGACCGAGTGAATCATCCTCCGGGGAGGGCAGTCGAACCGTCTCGTGCCTCTCCCCAGCCTTCGCTGCGCGTCGCGCCGACGAAATGAGGAGAACGTTCTGGAAGGTGGCGCGGAACGTATTTAATCGAGCAGCCGAGACTAGAGAGCAGGAGAAGACGGAAAGTTAGCGCCGGAGCGCGTAGGAATTCCGCCGTGTAGTCGGCGAAGGTTCTGCCCGTAGTGACAGAACAGGAGGAGACGGAAGTGAGCGCCAGAGTGCGTAGAGATTCCGCCGTGTAGACGGCGAAGTTTTTGGTCCGTAGGGACGGCTCGAGCTACAGGCAAGAGCGTGGGTTTACCGCTATCGAGCGAAGACGCGGGCAACAGCTGCGTGTGTGAAGCCGACGGATTTCCGGCGAAGAAGTTTGAAGCTTGGAGAGTGGCCATTTGAGGACGCGAGGTTTCCTGGAAGAGAAACTTCGAGAGCTACGGAACGACAACAACGCTGGACTTTGAGTGAGTGATTCTCGGAAGAGTATCATTCAGACTTTTGTTCCAAGGACTTTGGACTGAATAGGTTTTCTATCTCTTTAGTCCTTAAGTGTCTTGGTTGTTCAATGCATGCGACTGCATTGTAGTGCGTATTGTTGTCTGTGTCCGTTGTTTTGAGTGTGGCTGATTGTACCGTGTAGTACGTTGTTTGATTGGTGACGTATTGTATGTAACTATTGTGGAGTGTGCATTTTTGTGTATTATTTTCGATCTGCCATTATTGAGAATATAATTTGTTTGTTTATCAACTCTCGGCTCTGACTTGTTCTTTGGGCCACGGCCGGCGTCCGCTGGCGCACCAAAAAAGGACCACTTCTAAATTGTCCACGCTTTCGTAGTGTGGTTCGGGGGGCCGATACTTCGGCTCTTGGAATTAGCCCGGCGATCGCCTCCCTAATAAACGGGACAGGTGTGACAATTAATCTGGCGTCCGCGATACAGGACCTTTTGGTGCACAGTGTGTCCAAAGTAGTGAGAAAGAGCCTCGAGTTGTTGATAGTGCTATCGGAACGATTTTGTGTTTTGTTCAGTGTTCTCGTTAACGAGTGCAGGGGAGTGCTCCGATAGACTGATCTAGGCAGATACCTTTTGCACGCGGCAAGGTTTATTTGCGAGACACCATGGATCTCGAAAAGTTAGTTGCTCTTGGGGAAAAGATGGGTCTTTCTGGCGCCGAACTACGGAAGTGGGTCACCCAGAAGGAAAAAGAAGAAAAAGGGAGAGCCAAAGAAGAAAAAGCAGCCGAGCTGGAAAAAGAGAGGTTGGCGGTCGAAAGAGCCAAAGCGGAAAAAGAAGCTGAGGTGGAGAGAGAGAGGTTGGCGGCAGAGAGGGCGAAGGAAGAAAGAGAGCAGTAGTTGAAGTTGGAGTTGGAGAGAGAAAAGCTTGCAGCTGAAAGGGCGAAAGAAGAAAGAGAGCAGCAACTGAAGTTGGAGCTGGAGAGAGAGAAGTTCGCAGCCGAAAGGGCGAGAGAAGAAAGAGAAGCGAGGGAGCGCCAGCTGAAAGAAGAAAGAGAGGAAAGGGAGCGGCAGCGGCAGCACGAGATGGAACTCGAGCGGCTCCGTTTGCAACAGCGAAGTGAAACTCCCGTCCAAGCTAGACTTGAAAGCAGCGAACGGGAAGATCACGGCTTCCGCTTGAACCCAAGCAAGCTGCTCGTAGTGTTTGATGAAAGGAAGGACGACCTAGACGCGTACCTCCACAGATTTGAGACGATTGCGAGGAGCCAGAATTGGCCGGAACAGCAATGGGCAACTGCTTTGAGTACCTGCTTGAGTGGTGAAGCGCTCAGTGTGTACGGTAGGCTGACGCCGACCGATGCAGCCAACTACGCAAAGGTGAAAGCGGCTTTGTTGAAGCGATTTAGATTCACTGTGGAAGGATTCCGGGACAGATTTCGGACAGGAAAGCCAGCTGATGGTGAGACGGCTACGCAGTATGCTGCCCGACTTTGCCACTATTTCGACAGATGGATTGAACTTTCAGGGACAGCGCAGGAGTACGATGAGCTTAGAGAGCTGCTAATTAGAGAACAATTTCTTACTAGTTGCCACCCAAGCCTGTCACTGTACCTAAAAGAGAGGAAGGCTGACTCACTTGACATGCTTGAATTGGCTGATCAATTCTTGGAAGCGCAAGGTGGCACTAATTTGGCCAAGGTCAAGAAGGATTGTCCCGATGGTTCGAAGAAATTGGCTCCCGAAGAAAAGAAGCGTGCACCAGAGAGCATTCCGCGATGTTTTCTGTGCAACCGAGTGGGTCATCGCGCGAAAAACTGTCGAACGATCTTTACGAGCCCTACGGCAGTAAAATGTTTCAAGTGTGGTCAGACTGGGCACAAAGCAGACGCTTGTCGGAACGGAGTGAGTCAAACTCACCAGGTATCTTGTGTGCAAGCGGCACCGAAATCTGATAATAATGCCGTCACCGATGGATTCGTAGAGTTGAAGAATGGGGAGAAAATTCCTATTGTGGGTGCTGTAATGTCAAAACAGCCAACCGGTGTTACGAAGGGAATGCCAACGCTGCCTGGAAAAGTTGCGGACAAAAAGGTTACAGTGTTAAGGGATACCGGCAGCTCCACTGTCATCGTGCGGAAAAATTTGGTACGGGAAAGTGAGTTAACAGGCAAAATGAAACCGGTTTGCCTAATTGACCGTACAGTTCGGATGCTTCCCGAAGCAGAGATTGAGGTTGAAACCCCGTACTTCAGCGGGAAGGTTACTGCTTTATGCATGACGACCCCCCTGTATGACCTTGTCATCGGAAACATCGACGGGGCGCGAGGGCCGAATGATCCAGAACGTTTGGGGGAAGACCCGAAGATAGAGCCCTCGCCAACCCAGCGGCCGCGAGATACAGTGGAGGAGCATCCCGTGACGGGTATCTCTCGAGCCCAAGGTGAAGCCGCGGTGCAAGGGACTATGAATGATAAGATGATCGTGTTGAAGGAGTTCACGGGCCGAGCAACCGGACTTACGTCGGCACGACCTCAACCGACCGACAATGTAAAGGAGACGGAGTTGGCCAGCCGGGAAAAATGTAGAGGCATGATCAAGCGGGTAAATAAACAGACAGGACCCGTCGAATGTAATGACGCGTTAACGGTGTCGGAAGAGACAACGATGGCTGAGACGACGCCTCAGATATCGTCGTTGGAAAGGGCTCGCCGAAAAGGAACGTGGAAACACAAGAAGAGATCGAGCGAGCACCGCAAAAAGGGGCGCAAGCGCTGCTCGAAGTACTCAGGATAAGTGTTGAGGTCGAATCAGAATGTGTTGGGCAGTACTGAGTGCCATATGTTGTGTTAATGGTGGTATCCTGTGTCACAAGTGTCGAAGTGTTGTGCTGTGATGTGATGTATAGTATTGTGCCATTGTTGTAGTGAGAGATCTTTGTACATTTGTATTATTGGGAATGTGTGGTGGAGTGTTGTACTCATGTGCTTGTGGTTGTGTTTTCGCGTGTGGTGTAATTGAATTACAATGTACAATTGTATTAAGTGATCTATTGTGAATGTGAAGTGTCATGAGCGACTGATGGTGTTACAGTCTGTGAGAGTGTGTGGTGACTGTTCGCGCTCGTTTGTGTGGTTTGAATATTATGAGATAATATTCTTAAAGTGGCGGGCAGTGTCACAGAACGAGCGCTAAAAACGGGCGCGCCGCCAAATTCTTGCGATAACGGGCGGAAGAAACGCCGCGAGGTAAAAAAAAAGAAAAAAAAGAAAGCAAACATCCAAGGCTCCCGGGCGCGCGCCCTCCCCGCAGAAGCATGGCTTCACAGACGAACCTCCTCACCCCACATCGGCGGCCCAGCAAGGCCGCGATTTTTCTAGAACGAAAGAGGCGTGGTCAGACCGAGTGAATCATCCTCCGGGGAGGGCAGTCGAACCGTCTCGTGCCTCTCCCCAGCCTTCGCTGCGCGTCGCGCCGACGAAATGAGGAGAACGTTCTGGAAGGTGGCGCGGAACGTATTTAATCGAGCAGCCGAGACGAGAGAGCAGGAGAAGACGGAAAGTTAGCGCCAGAGCGCGTAGGAATTCCGCCGTGTAGTCGGCGAAGGTTCTGCCCGTAGTGACAGAACAGGAGGAGACGGAAGTGAGCGCCAGAGTGCGTAGAGATTCCGCCGTGTAGACGGCGAAGTTTTTGGTCCGTAGGGACGGCTCGAGCTACAGGCAAGAGCGTGGGTTTACCGCTATCGAGCGAAGACGCGGGCAACAGCTGCGTGTGTGAAGCCGACGGATTTCCGGCGAAGAAGTTTGAAGCTTGGAGAGTGGCCATTTGAGGACGCGAGGTTTCCTGGAAGAGAAACTTCGAGAGCTACGGAACGACAACAACGCTGGACTTTGAGTGAGGGATTCTCGGAAGAGTATCATTCAGACTTTTGTTCCAAGGACTTTGGACTGAATAGGTTTCTATCTCTTTAGTCCTTAAGTGTCTTGGTTGTTCAATGCATGCGACTGCATTGTAGTGCGTATTGTTGTCTGTGTCCGTTGTTTTGAGTGTGGCTGATTGTACCGTGTAGTACGTTGTTTGATTGGTGACGTATTGTATGTAACTATTGTGGAGTGTGCATTTTTGTGTATTATTTTCGATCTGCCATTATTGAGAATATAATTTGTTTGTTTATCAACTCTCGGCTCTGACTTGTTCTTTGGGCCACGGCCGGCCTCCGCTGGCGCACCAAAAAAGGACCACTTCTAAATTGTCCACGCTTTCGTGGTGCGGTTCGGGGGGCCGATACTTCGGCTCTTGGAATTAGCCCGGCGATCGCCTCCCTAATAAACGGGACAGGTGTGACAAGAGAAATACTGTTATGAGACAATGTCCAACAAAAGCGGTTAGATAGGTGCGGAGAAAGACGACGTGATTTTGGTGTACAGCTCAGCTCTTGTTCTCCATCATGGCTTGCGCGTTGGCGCTGTGTAAATATATCCTCAAATGCCTAGTTTAGCGTGTACCTTCGCGTAACATTTTGGTGGAAGGTGCTGGGTTACAACGCACGACGGAGTTACCCAGCGGACGCCTAGTCACTGCTTCCGACATGTTCACCAGCAGCGACGCTTCGTCAACTACCGCGCCCAATGCATCAACGGCGCCAACCTCCCCTGTTTTTCTCGTGGCCGCTCCACCCCGCGATCTCGGCAACTTTTCGGGAATGAAAGGCAAGGACGTGGATGAGTGGCTTAAACTCTACGAGCTCGTAAGCGAAAACCACAGGTGAGACCCAACCTTGATGCTGGCAAACATCATCTTTTATTTGCAAGGAACGGCCAAGCCATGGTTTAATAACAACGTGGAGGCGATCTCGAGCTGGGACGTATGCAAGACCAAGTTACGCGAGTTAATTGTTTGGTCAATCTGCCGGCTGCAAGCAGGCCGCTAGGAAAGAACTTGGCACACGTGTTCCTGCAGCTTTTTAAGGTCGTCTACTCATGTGCGTGATCGGATTCGAAGTGAAGACCGCATCAGCTCTGCCTGAAAATTGATTGAACTAGTCGGCTGGGGCTTAATGACCATTACGCTAAGCTGTCTTGTCTTCATTGATAAGGCTTAAATTTAAATGCAATTACCTCGGGCACAATTAGCAAGGAAATGATCAGTATGAAGCTACTAAACGTAATTCTGATTGGCAGTATACTAATTGTCATTATACCAGTAAGGGCTTATCAACATGACTTTACTTAGCGTGTTCATGACTAACATCGCGTTAATTAGCCTAGTTTAGTTAGCTCATCAACTAGTTTGCATTAGTTAGCCCGGTTCTAGCTTTACAAGGCTTCATCAGCACGGTCTTCTGTGATGCGGCGTAATTGCCCGGGCCTTACCATGACTTGACGTAATTGGCTTGGTCATAGCATGTCCTGGCCTAATAGTGAAGTACACCGTTCAGCCAAATTGCTAATTAGCCGGCCGCATGTGCTCAGCTGCTAGTAGGTGATGATAACAAAGACGACACGCACCGGCCGAGCAGCGCGCTTGAATGTGCACGCTGACACGTGGCCGCGCTAGAATGTACACACCGACACGTAGCCTCGAAGTTAGCTGTGGGCGCGATGTTGCAAGACGCTCGGCCAGTGCTGATCTCAGAGGCCACCGTGCTGAATATTCTATATGGACGCAGTGTAAGCATTAAAAGCTTCAAAATAAATTTAAACGACCCTGCCTCTAAAAAATTTTATCACGAAAGGTATCTTACACTTTTATTACATGGGTGCACATCTGCACTCAGTGGAACGACAAACAAATGAAAGAAGGTGCCTCTGGTTTAAAAACATCACCCAACTTCTTCGACCACTCCTAAAGCGATGACTGACTCCATCATAACCGATGAAACGCAGCGTGCTGAGGGGTGGATTTGACTTTTTCGTCCTGATACTGAGGGGAACAGCGCAAAAAACGGAAGGGAGAAAGATTGAAGACACGACGCAAGCGCGTGCGCAAAAAAAAAAAAAACAGGACGGACAAAGATTGAAGGCACGACAAAAGTGCGTCCCGTTTTTTTTTTTGCGCTATTCCCCTCAGTATCATGTACCAACTAGCCCTTCAAGAAACCCTTCCGCAATTTATTTTTCGTCCTGTTGGCTCGTTTAAGGGGGTGTCGCCAGAGGTCGGAAATATGCCGAGTTTCGCAAAACTAGGCCGAACCTGCATAGAGCGCTAGGTCAAGTCGCAGCTAGGCGTTGACGTCACGCTCTCCTCAAACGCTTCCCTCGCAGGTGCACGCTGACGTCACTCTCTCCCTCACTGAAGCACGCTAGCCAGAGCACCCGCAGATGCCGGCTCATCCGTCTGCTCACACCACACTTCTTTCTCACTTCACTCTCTCCGTCGCCCGCAACGCTCGACCATCGAATGGAAACGCGTACTTTTTCGGCTCGTTTATCTGCGATGAAACTTAGATGACAACCCAAACCACTTCCTGTGTTTTTCGAGTAAACAAACGTTTACTCGAATAAATGCTACACCATGTTTCGCTTCAAATCGTTTCAGCACCCGCATCAAGGCCCGTTTCACCCGGGCCAACGGCACGTGAACTACTGCTGCTTTGCGTACCATCATTGTTCCCTTCGGGGAGGCGGCCCTTAATTTTAGTTGAGCGTTCAATACAGCCACGCGGAAGCAGCCTGCCATTAGGATATGGCTTGCAGGCCACGTGTGCATTATAGAGAACGTGCATGTCGTCGGCTTCAACTAGCTTCGAGAGCACCTGCATGGTAAAATATATGCCAGTTGATTTTCACTACAGCTTTTTGAAGAACCGTGCAAGAATACGCGACTTCGTAAACTGGAGTGCCGGACACTGTCATGGTGACGGTCACTACTAAATTGAGGTGTGGAGAAAGAGAGAGAAAAGACTTTATTACACATAGTCAGCCGACAGTTTGGGCTTGGTGGATTCAGGTGGCGGCACCGAGTCCCTGGACTCGGGCGGCATCCTCCCCCAGCCAGAAGGTCCAGAGCTGGGCGCTCAGCTCCGAGATTTGGTGGACTGCCTCCCAGCGACGGCGGTGCCGATGAAAAAGGTCTCCCGTGTCTCCCGCAGTCGGGGCGACAGCGAGAACGAGCGAGCTCGATGCTGCCTGTTGTACGGAATTTACAGCCGCTATTCCCATGTTTCATCGCCTATAGGGGGCACTCAGGGTGGTTCGATATTGCGCCCACAGAAAGTATCGGAGTCGCTGAGCACATACGGGAACTGCACTGCCCTGTTTTTTTTGTTTTTTTTTTTGTATCGTGATGGTTCAACTCTTCTTGCGGTCGCATATTATGCGCCACGTAGATGCTTCAGAAACTCAGATACAATGCCTCCTTCAGGCCTAAGAGGTCCTGAATGCCAAACACATCACTTGTTGAGGCGTGCGATGTTTATGCACGTTGCCCTCCACTAAAGGCGTGCTTCACGATCATTACGTCGTTTGTCACGCAAAGCCCTAAATAGTGTTATAACATTCTGTATTTACTCTCACGGCCCCAGTTTTGAGTGGATACTTACTGATATAAGATTTCGCTAAGTTATCGCAATGCTGATATTTCTGACGCATTGTTTTAAAAAAGCACGGACTAACGGATGGAAGGGTGGACGGACGATCGCACAAACGAACGGGCGAAAACACAGACGGACTGATGGACGCTTCACCCCACTTATATTCGTTTACTTTGTGGATATGCTGTGATTTTTTTATGTTCTCTGCAACAAAAAAAAAGAAAAATCGGTGAATAGGATTCTGGAGGCGCTGTGGTAAAGTGCCTCGACGCGCGCAGCGAGTATGTTCAAAGCCACCTGGAGAGAAAAGACTTTATTGAACACAACGGGCCGGTGATTTGGTCTCGGTGGCTTTAGGTGGCGACTCGTAGTCCCTGGACTCGGGTGGCATCCTCGGCTTGCCCGACGGCTCAAAGTTGGTCCTTCAGCTCTTGGCTTTGCAGGGTCGCCTCGCAGCGGCGGCCACGCCGACGAAGAAGGTCCCCCGTGGCTACCGCAGCCAGGGCGCCGGCAGGAACGAGTGAGCTTGAGGTTCCCTGTCAAATCAACTCAAATCAAATTAAGTTTTATTTTTCAATAATAAGATGTAGAAAAAACACCATACAGAAGAAGGTCCCGTAGTATCCACTGAATTGACCTCCTATGAAATGTAAACATAAGTATTTGATTGGCAACAACTGTGCGCAAGTAAAAGAATACAAGGTTAAAAAGTGAAAAACAGATACATTTAAATGACGATGCATCAACTATATCCAATCGGTAATATACATTATATAAATATATATATATATATATATATATATATATATATATATATATATATATATATATATATATATATATATATATAGCATGACATGAAATGAAAAAAAAAACAAGAGACTGCAAAGAGAATGACATGGCGAGGGAGAAACCGCTAGGCAGAAAAGTGAGTGTCGCATAACACAACCATTTTCAATTCATGGCAAATTTTATAAGTTTTTCATATTTTACGAGAAACGGCAATGTATTCTATAATATATGGCCACAAAGTGAACTGGTTTTGCCATAATTAGTTCGAACTTTAGGCGGAAGAAAGTTGTTATGCTGCGCAAAATCAGTTGGGTTAGTATTTAGTAAAGATGAACGATTTGGTGATAATGATATTTGTATAATAATTAGTTTGAAAATAAAAAAGGCCAGATTGAATTTTACAAGGACGGCAACATCGAGATTTTTATTTTCTTGTAGCAACTGTTTAGCATTGTGGGTGGGTGAACTAAACGTGAATATTCGAATTGCCTGGTTGTGAATACATTTAGTGGTTTTAGGTGAGTGGTGTACGAGCTACCCCGTGAGGTTATGCAGTAATTGATGTGTGAGTGCACAAACGAGAAATAAAGTGAGAGCAAGACCGGACGTGAAAAAAATGGACGTGCTCTGATGAGGACGCGTATTCCTTGAGAAAACGTCTTTTCAAGATGTGGGACCTTGTTCTGACATTTCAAATGATGGCCAATATTTACGCCTAAGTCAACACATTCTTGACTTGCCGGCAATGCGTATTTGTTATTGACGGCTTCCATAGGCGCATCGCGATTGGCGGCGTTTTCACGACCGTTGTCGCCGGCACATTCCCAGAGCATGTGGCTCAGCGTTGCTCTGTGCCCGCACGCTTTACACATATCGGCGGGGTATCGATTTGAGGAGATGTGGCGTTGAACGACCGGGCTAGGATACGAGTGCGTTTGGAGTAAGTGAAAGCTTACGACATCGCGCCTGTTTAATTTCTCGTGCACTCTAAGCCTCAAAAAAGCGAAAAGAGAGCGTAATGGGAGTAAGTGCTGCATTTCGTCCCTGAAACCAACAGTTAGTCCGTGAAGGGAATCATTGCAAGACGAGCGTGCCACGTGCAAACAGAGGGAAGTACTCTTAGACCATGCGGAGCAACACTTACTCTTGTGGAACTTGCCCTGCCGTGGTGGTCTAGTGGATAAAGTACGGAGCTGCTCACCCGTAGGTTGCGGGATAAAATCCCGGCTGCGGCGGCTGCATTTCCGATGGAGGCGGAAATTTAGTAGGCCTGTGCGCTCAGATTTAGGTGTACGTTAAAGAACCCCAGGTAGTCGAAATTTCTGGAGCCCTCCACTACGGCGTCTCTCATAATCATATGGTGGTTTTGGGACGTTAAACCCCACATATCAATCAATCAATCTCGTGGAACTAGCCGCTGCAGAGGCGGCCTCGAAGGAATGGTGCGCATGCACGTAAGCAAATTGTTCCCACAAGAAATGAGCTGTTAACAGTTTGAGTTAGTGTAAATGGTGTTGAGAACTACGGCAACTACGTCAGGAGCAATGTAATGTTCTTTATATAGCATAAATATAAGCCAATCTGTAAGCTCCCGTCCTCAAAAAAAGAAAGAAAGAGTGCTCGTGCTCAAGCTGTATCAATGCGTGGCGTGGTGTTCGCGTCAAGGTAACCCTTGTTGGAGTAGGGTTGTGTTGTCGTTCCGTGGTTACGATCGCTTTCTCTCGTGGTGCACTGAATCATCTCTGCGCTGTAGGAAACGTGATGCGATAACGAAATTAAGTGCTTTGCTATCGAAATGTTACGCGCCAACTGGAATATCACCTGAAAGGTGAGTGTAAACGTGAATCCATTCGCAAGCTTTACCTCTGTGCTGTTGATATGTAACGAGCACCGTTCGTTTAACACTCACGTTTGTCGCAAAGAATACCCGCATGGTTAGCGAGTTCGGGCGACACAGCGCTGCGAGAGCTGCCCTGTCTGCTATGGAATTACTAATTTGCATGAGCCCTGGAAACGTCATTAGCTGTAGGAAGTACACATGTTCATAATTGTTTTCAGTGCAGCATAAACAAGCATTATTCTTCGGAGATTTCCGCATTTTTTAAAGAAAAATTTACCTAAACTCCACACAATGCTGTCTCTTACAAATTAAACATATAGTTTATGAAGGTCAGCTGTTAACTTGCATGTCTAGCTTGACTTCGTACCACTACCACACGCAGTCGGTGACCACGTTGGCAATTTTGCTCGTTTGTAGCGATGCTAGGCATGTCATTCCGTAGCGTTTCATCAAGTTGTCTCTTTATGGCCTCGAGTTCTCACGTGAAAACGCTCTACGGACTCTGACGGAGCGTTCTGGAATTTTCCTCAATTATGATGCGATGTTTCGCGATTCGGGTCTGCTGAATTTTCGATGGCTAATAAAAGCAATCTTCGTTTTGCAGGAGCAGGGTCTTCAGCTGCTCTTGCTTACGATTCGGAAGCCTGGTATTGACGTCGAAAGCTGAGGAAGGGGCTTGGTTCCTCTGAGAAGGTTCTGCAGAATCGACGAGAGTGAAACACTGGTGGCTTCTACGACTTCTTCGATGTATGCGACCGTCGTTTCTTTGTTCATGTGTTTGAACTCATTGCTGAAATTTGTGAGCATAACCGCTGCTTTGCCCCCGGATGTAACTGCGCTGAAGGTTCAAAAATTCCCAACGCTTGCTGGACTTCACCAAGAACAATGTCAGTGATCGAGTCCCTTTGAGGCTATGATTCCAGAAACATCTTACGCAGCTCTTCATGCACAACCACATGAATTGTCTTGCGCAGATCACCGGCTCTGTGGTCTCGAACGTCGGCGTAGTCCATTGTCGCTGAGTGGTGGTCATACCACCTTGTCCGCATATCAAGCGCCTCTTCTATAGTTGTAGCTTCCGCGAGGAACTCGGTGACCGTCGTAGGTGGGTTGCGGACAAGTCCTGCGAAGAGTTCTTGTTTAACACCCTGCATAAGCAGCCGAACGTATTCGTATTCGACCATGTCAGCATCGGCAAGTCGGAGCAGTTGGGCCAGCTCTTCTGTGAAGATGGTGACTTTTTCTTTTGGTAGTTGCACCCGGGTTTCCAGCAAGGAAGCGCCCCTCTCCTTGCGGACGATACTCGCGAAGGTGTGCAGGAATGCGCTGCGGAAATCTTCCCAGGTTTGGAGTGTAGACACTCGATTTTCAAACCTTGTTTTTGCCGAGTCTTCCAAGTAAAAGTAGGCATGCCGCAGCTTGCCCTCAGTGCTCCAGTTGTTTAACGCAGTGACACGGTCGTACATCTTGAGGAGGGTGTCTGGTACGTGAAAGAGGCAGCACCTCCACCAGATTTCATGGCGAAGGGAGCAGACTTCAGGTCAAAAATTAAACTGTTTATTCGGGCCGAACTCGTGGCCACGCAAAAGGAAAGTCAGATTACCGCAGGGCACTAGCACCGATATCGGTGAACAGAGCGTCTGCCGTCGATCAACTGGCAAACGGCGAAGCGCGTCGGCATTTATAACCATGTCATCGAATATTCATGCGTTATCGCTAGCGGCGACGTAGGTTTCAGAGAAATCGGTAATGTGCACGAAGTGGGCGCAATCTTAATAAAACAATCCACTACTGCCTCGTAGCTACTCGAACATCGTAGGCACGGTTTTGCGCTAAACGTAGTGTAACGTGGTGATAACAAAGCTTGACAAAGGAACGTGGCAATAGGATAACTTTTTTGGCTACAGAAGGGAAGCGTTCGATCTGATCTGAAAAAAGATTACAAGAAAGGAGGCGCAATGGATGGCGGAACTAAACAAAATGGATAGAAAGGCAGCTGAAAAGTTTTGGAATCATCTCAGTTCTCTTAGTAATAGGACAAGCATGGAGCAGAGGTTGATAACTAGTGTGCAAGAAGTCAGACTAGAAGGGTATCAGGCAATGAAATATAAAAAAACAATGATGGTAGAAAAATTTAAGCATCAAGAAAGCGCTGCATGCACGGTACCAGGTGAGTATTTACCAGGGAAGAATGAGCGCTGTGGCTCCACAGGGAAAACGTGAGTAGGAAAGGGCAGAGAAACGGGTTCCTAATGGCACATCAACAGGTTCTGACGGCATCCAGAATATGCTAATACAACCTAGGAGCAAACTCTTAGCACACATTAAGAGAGGCAGCGAGCACAGCAATAATTGATGGTGAGGCTCCCAATGGGTGTAAACTAAGCAGGATGAGCGTGATCTAAATACAGGAAATGGGGACAAAGCCGATATAAACAACTACACTCCAAGGCAAAATTACCCGAAAAAGGAGTAACAGAGCCCAATAGGCGCGCGCGATGAACTGATAGACCGTTTAGAATCAACCACACAGGGAAGCATGTCGCGTGCAAACCACTTAGTCTCCAAACACGCTCCAAAGGGATGAACCGCCCGGGGATTGCAGGCAGCGCGAAAAGCGTTGCCAAGGTGACCAGCCCTCCTTCTCCTCTTCTGCTGGCTAGGTCTTACCCCGTATTTTGCAGGCGATGGTTCGCGTTGCGTCGCGCTCGGAGTGATCGACCATGGCCACCCGGATTCGACGATCTAAGAATTACGACGTGGTGCTTGTGTGTGAACGCTTGGATGAGCGTGGGCTGCTGCTTTTAGGTTTCGCTGCACCCATGAAGTCTGGAGCAAGTCTCGACAGGTCACCACGCCGCGCTCTATATCTCTGGCTTCAATATAGTCACGACCAACACACGACAGCAACAGTGGGGAAGGCTAACATGGCGGCCGCGAAGACAGCAGGCCTATCGGATATATAGTTCAGTCTGACTCAGAGCCAAAATCAGCGCTGGATTCTTTCGCAAGTAGGTTATCATTCTTTATTCTACTCTCCTTGTCGCGTGTGCGATACGGATCGCGCTTGCCGGCCACGGGCTCGGTCGTGTTGTATATCGCACACATGAAATGCACCGCAAAGGTAAGCTTGGGAGTCTGCAGTTCGCCTGTGCTTTAGGACCACCTGGAAATTGGCCGCCACTGTCGTTAACCTCACGTAAACGCTTGCTCATCGAGTGCTCGCCTGTCTTCGCCGCCGCTATGAGCTCCAGGCTGACAATATTGGGCTGAGACCTCGTCGCCGTGTTGGGAGTCGTCGAAAACACCTTGCAGGTTCTTGTAACGAGCTTGGTTGTAGTATGCCGCGCGCTGTAAGTGCACCAGCACGGGCTGGCGGGGCTTTCGCTAGCGTCGAAACTCAGTGAAAATTGGTCACCATTACAGTTGGTTTTCCCGTCAGTCGGTCGTAAGCAGCTCAGCGCCGTCCGTTGGCCGCGGCGGCGGACTCGCGTTTGCGCGCTGCACTCACTCGAGTTTGCAGAATAGGGCTGCATTACCGTCGGTTTTTCGGCGCTAGCTCCAAACCAGCTCGGCGCTGTTCGTGGCGGTGGCCAAGCGTACGCTTGCTTTCGTATTTGGAGTTCGCTGGCAGCAGACACTCCGTGTGCAGCGCCAGTTTGGTCTCACGTTCGCTTGCTCGAGCTGAACGACAACGCTCGCTTAGAACTCGCCGACTTGTTGGCGGCCCGGTGGTACGCGGAGTTGTGGCTGTGGCCGCAGCTCCTAAGCTGTAGCGCTCCGGCGATCGAAATAAGTCTGACGATGTGTGGCATCGCGGTGAAATGTCATATCTCACGTAGGTTTTTATTTCACCTGGCACGTATTTGTCATATGCATTCGTATTCATTCTCTGTATAGCGTGATTCACTATTTTACATACTTATTGTGCAGCCGTGGGCACACACCGTGTTGAAGGCTGTGTGCACTGGCGTCTGCGATGCCTGTCATCCATCTCTTTCATCAGAGCAGCTTCAGAAGGACTGTCCGAGATGTAAAAATAAAGTTATTTGTGTGTCATATTTTACATGCATGCTTTTATATTAACTTATACGTACGTGTCATATGCGTTCATTCTCATGTTGTGTCACGTGTGTCAAACTATTTTTACTATATTATTGTACGTACAGCCGTGGGAACACAACAGGCAAAAAGCTGCGTGGGCTGGCGCTTGTGTTGCCTGTCATCTATCGCTTCCGTCGGAGGAGCTCCACAAGGAGTGGACTATATATGACAGCGAGACTGGATTTGTACACTTCACCATGAATGCACTTGAAAGAATGCAGAAACTTCATATGTATGTAGAAAAATAAAGGATTTCAATGTCTCACTTTTGTGTTTTGTTGTTGCCGTGACTGCGAAAGCAGTTACGCATAGGTGGCTAACTACTTTTTCGCGTGTTCTTTTCTGCGCTATTTGTTGCTGACTGCACAGAAAAACAGACGAAAAAAGTATTAGGCCTGGCGGAAAATAAACAAAAAACAATGTTCGAACTTGGCATAAAAAGTTCTTCTGGTTGTAGTATTTGAGTGGATCAGCCGTTCGTCCAGCCAGGTGCAACTGGGAGGACTAACGATTGCCCGGTAAGGTGTTAATGTGGGGATTAACAGTTGACCTATAAGGTGCAAATGTTACGACTAAATGTTAGTCCTCTGAGGTGAATTGTTGGACTAATGGTTACTCACAAAGGTGTAAATGTGAGGAATAAATATCAGTCCCTTGAGCTCGTTTGTGGGGACTAACTGTTAGACCCGGTGTCGTAAGTCCTTGAAGAGAATAATGGTTGTGGCAGGCCCATTAGTCCCCAAAAGGACAAACCACACCTCTTTTAACACACTTTTGCCTTAGAGTGTACCGTCCTAAAACAATGACTTGAGTTTTTTACACGCTAGTGATGCAGATAGTAAAGGCTACAGACATGGCTGGAGAATGAGAGGGTGCTGGGAGATCTGTAATATGGTTTCCGTAAGCGAAGGAGGTTAGGAACGATCTGTTTTCATGCATGCAGTGTATTGAAATAGAAAGAAAAAAAAACACAGGTTCCTGTGGCTTGCATTTCCAGATATCAAGGGAGCCTACGATAGTGTGATTCAAGGAGACTTGTGGAGAATTCTGGGCACACTAGATGTGGAGGAATAAATAATCTTCTGAAAGATATCTATAAAAGTAACAAGGTAATTATCAAATGGGAAGAACAGGTATCTGAACCTATAGAAATGCAATGCGGGCTTCGACAGGGTTGTTCCTTGTCACTTTTGTTATTTATGCTGTATCTACAGGGACTACAAGCCAAATTACAGGGGAGTTGATTCGGCTTCAACCTCTATTTTGCCAAACAAGGAAAACGCTTTGAACAGTCATTACCAGCATTGTGTATGCAGATAATATAGTATTAATAGTCGACAAGGAAGACCTGCAGGGATTGATAGACATCTGTCGTCATAAGTGATACAGGTTAAATTTGAAGTTCAGCAGGGAAAATTCGCAATCTTGATATTCAAATATAACAAAGGCAGTAAGCATGAGATACACGAAGCCACGCGAGAAATAGTGGATAAATAAAATATTTGGACATATAGATAAACAATGGGCCTGAGTACCTAAGAGAGCACTAAAGATACTTAATGACTAAGGGTAACAGGAATGTACCTGTAATGAAAATTAGGTCACTGTGGAACTCTAATAGGTATGACGTTGTGAGAGGGGTTTGGAAAGGCGTCATGGTCCCGGGTTTGACGTTCTGCAATGTGGTCTTGCATAAAATCAGAGGTTCAAGCGACATTGGAAATAAAACTACGTGGCATTGGTAGACTTGCTTTGGGAGCACATGGTAATACCCCAAAGGAGGGGGTACAGGGTGGCATGGCATGGGCATTGTTTGAGTGCAGGGAAGCTAGCAGCAAGATAAAATTTGTGGAGCGATTGAGAAAAATGAAAGAGAATCGTTGGGCAACGAAAGTTTTCAGCTACTTGTACATCAAAAATGTTGATACTAAATAAAGGAAGCGAACTCAAAATATGTCAAGCAAGCATTTAGACAACAGCAGAATACCAAGCCAAAAGGAAACATCGGTTAAAAAGAAGGTGAAGGGAACAAAAAGGCTCATGTGGAAGATTGGAATGCCTACGAAATCATCACTGGAAACCTACCGGACTTTCAAGCAGGAAACTGCAAAAGAACAAAAAGTTACGATAATTCCAGGGGTAGTTCTTTGCCACACTCCTAATCTGGTTTCACATAGGTTCCAGCTAGTAAGCGGAACATTTTTACAAAGAAGTTCCATTTAATCAAATAGAGATGCGTCCCAGATAACGCTTGGAGAATGAGGAACAGTGTTCCACTTATCGGTCACTGGGTTGTGTACGTTGCAGCATTCCACTTTTCTTGCTGTTGCCGGAACTTAGGTTGAGAAGTGTGTTCCCATGGGGTGCACTTGGCCGTTTAAGAATCCTTCGCCACAGTCTTTTGACCCCAGAAAACTTGTTCGCATGGTTGACATCAAGATCTGGCAATTCTGGACCGTGTTCTATATCTTCCAAAAAGAGAAAAATAACGTGTCAACAATCAGGTGTTAAAACAGCAAAGTGAGAATGACCTTAACTTCATATAATGTAATTTCATTCTAAAATGCGCTTCCTCATGCAAGCTTGTAAGGGATTGTTCAAAACATTTGAATTACCTTTATGTCAGTTTTGGAGCCTTTGCAGCTACAATTAGCTGAAACGTAATAGAACCCATAGTATATGTTTAGATACACACGCATATTAAAACATTACGTACTCCCACCTCCACACACACACACACACACGCACGCACGCACGCACGTGCGCGCACGCGCGCCTTATCCGAATTTACCTACACGAGCGTACACACACATGCATACGCAGACACACGCACTCAAATTGATTCAAAGCTATACAATATTTTCGAAGTAGAAAATAAAATAGGAACTATGCCCTTCCCCTTACCTTAGAAAAATCAATGTGGGACTTTTTCGACGTGCGTGGGGAAACGGATGGTAAAGAGCCTTTTTTCTATGGTAAGATCACGCAGCGGGCCATAATCGAGGTGCCAATAACAAGCGGGTCGTCAATTTCGAAGCCAGTCACTGAGAAAAAAAAAATTGAGAACTCTAGTCGGTGCCATCACTGCTCGTTCATTATTACGTTCACAGTACAGAAGCAGCACATAATCACATAAGAATTATCAGTACTTGACATATAATGGTGTTGAAAGCGGCGCAATATAGAAGGGATTTATAAGATAAATTCGTGCGAATGTGTTTTTTTTTTCACGACTTTACATTACACGACACGGCACTACGTTCGACAAAGATACCCCACAACGCACCAAACACCACTTTGAACACCACCCTGTTGTGACAGACGTTAATGGTGCATTCAGACGACGGACCGAATCCTGATGTGGCGGGGCGGACGGCGCGTCACGTGACCTCACATCAGCGATTCCCCTCGTCCGCGCTGCTCGCGGACGGATGAACCCGACCTGTTTCTCACATCGGGATTCTGGTGGGAGAAAGCCGATACTTCAGCGGATTAGCTCGGGGTTTCTGGCAACCAGTACACTTTTCGTCTGCTCGTGGCATGTCCTCCATGGCTCGCGGATAACTGCATGACTGGTCGGCATCATCTACGCTTGAGCATGGTTTACTTAGTTTCCGGAGCTTTGTTCTCAGGTGATTAAATACGCAGAAATCACTTTTGATGGTTCGGGAAATGTCGCCGCCGTCGTTTGACACGCGAAATTCTTAGCCGTCATGGTGGTGAAATATTCTAACTTTTGCAACCGGCGGCGTGCCGCTTCTAAAAAAGGATGGGGGGACGCGTTCAAAAGTTCTACAAGTGGGGAACAATGTAGTTGAAAGAACATTCTGCCATCAACTACCTTTCCTCCTGAAAGAATAACACTCCTCGTTCATTTGTCACAACGCGACAGACATCGCAGTCAAGCGTCGCTTCTTGCGGGCATCCATGTTGAATACTCTCAAACCGGTCTGCTTTCAGCGGGCGCAGGTGAACGCCGAACCTGCTGTCGAGGGTAATCCGGCTGTTTTCTCCTAGGACACCGTCCATCGTGTGGATGCGCCTGCAGGCGGATCATCCGCGGATTAGCCGTCCGCGTGCACGACAAAGCCGGATTCGGTCCGTCGTCTGAATGCACCATAAAATACAGAAGCATAAGGTGACACCACTTTGAGCACCACCCTGTCGTTACATAAGGTATGTAACTGCGCAAAAAACTGACGGAAACAAGAAGGAGAGAAAAAAGACAGACAAGCGCAGACTATCAACTGACGCTTTATTGCAAGAACGAGGCAATATATATAATAGGCAGAAAAAAGCAAGAGGGGGCAAAGGGGGAGGAGAAAAAACACGAGGGACCAAATCACCAAACTTAGGCACATCAAGCATAGCACACCCGTCATACAAAACCAAGATAGCTTAACTCCTTATCATGTATGGCCACAGAGGGAACACTAACACAAGACACAGATTTCTTGTGAATATGCGCAGCCTCAATAAGTTCGCGCACTCTTTGGTTCTTATGCCGGAACAACACAGAAGTATCACCGAACAGCGGAGCGCAGCCGCATTTCTTACAGTGGGCTGCCAGATGAAGGCCGGAGTGGCCTTTTAAAGAATTAAAATGTTCTCGAAGTCTAACATTTAGACAGCGACCTGTTTGTCCCACGTACACACGACCGCATGACAAGGGTATGGAGTAGACAACACCGGTGATGCAAGATACATAATTATGAATATGACTAACATTGCATGTGTGTTGCTGGACACTTCGCTGATTCGCGACTCGTCTATCTACTTTGGCACATAAAGTGGATAACTTGTTCCTGGCAGAAATAACCACTTGGACATCATATCTTGATGCAACCTTTTTCAGGCGGTGGGTAAAACCATGAATATAAGGAAGAACAGCAAAATTTTTATGCTGCGCCTTCTCATCCAGGTCACAACCATTACCTGGACCTCCTTTATACTTCTTAATCAACTTCTCGCAGACCTTTACCAATAAGTCCCGTGGATATCCTGCCTGTCTCAGTTTTTGCACCTGCCCAGAAAAACTGTTACCGACTAAATGAGTGCAGGATTTCTTCAGTGCAGAGCTAAAACATGAGAGTGCAATGGCATTTTTAACCAGTTTCGTATGGCCGGATTTGTAGTTCAGCACAGGTTTTACGGACCTAGGGGCATAGCACCAACACACATGGGTGGGCGAGAACTGCAGCTGCAGATCCAAAAATTGGATACACTGGTCCTTTAGGTATTCTGAAGTAAACTTCAGGCCAAGACCACACTGCTCAAACCTCTTTAGAATACCTGCCGACATATCTTCAGTTCCCTTACGGAAAAACACAATGTAGTCATCGACATAACGAAAAACTCTGATTACAGAAGCCTGCAAGACCGGTTGGAGCGCCCGATCAACTCTACTTAGAAAAATATCACTTAAAACCGGTGCCACCCTAGACCCTATACAAACACCCTTCCTCTGCAGGTACACCTCACCTTGGAAAAAAATGAATAAAGACCCCAGGTAAAAGAACAAAAGTTCCGTGAAAGATTCAACTGACATACCACTTAAACCTATGAAGGCAGGTTCATCATTGTGATACGTAATGCATTCTTTCACTGCGGTCAAAAGGTGATTATGGGGTAGAGAATAAAAAAGGTCCTCTACGTCAATGCTCACAGCGTCACAATCAACGGGGTTGTCATCACGTAGGAACTGGACAATCATTTCCGAGTTAGGTGCAATGTACGGGTCGTCTATATATAGAGACGTTAAGCATGTTTGCAAGAAACCAGACACACAATACTGCCACGTGTCGCGTTCCGTGATTATTGCGCGAAAAGGCATCCCAATCTTATGCGTTTTTGCAGTGTAAAATACTTCAAGCTGCAATTTATCCGCCTTTTTTACAGACTGCGCAAGTTTCTGCAGGTTCATATCGAGCAACAAGGCTACAGCTTGTTTTTTCCTTTCCGCTGGCTTGACTGACGTGGTCCGGAAATTCTTTTGCACAGCTTGTAATGCCTTCTCGCAATACATGCCTTCCGGCAGAACAACGAACTGACCTTCTTTGTCTGAAGATATGTCGGCAGGTATTCTAAAGAGGTTTGAGCAGTGTGGTCTTGGCCTGAAGTTTACTTCAGAATACCTAAAGGACCAGTGTATCCAATTTTTGGATCTGCAGCTGCAGTTCTCGCCCACCCATGTGTGTTGGTGCTATGCCCCTAGGTCCGTAAAACCTGTGCTGAACTACAAATCCGGCCATACGAAACTGGTTAAAAATGCCATTGCACTCTCATGTTTTAGCTCTGCACTGAAGAAATCCTGCACTCATTTAGTCGGTAACAGTTTTTCTGGGCAGGTGCAAAAACTGAGACAGGCAGGATATCCACGGGACTTATTGGTAAAGGTCTGCGAGAAGTTGATTAAGAAGTATAAAGGAGGTCCAGGTAATGGTTGTGACCTGGATGAGAAGGCGCAGCATAAAAATTTTGCTGTTCTTCCTTATATTCATGGTTTTACCCACCGCCTGAAAAAGGTTGCATCAAGATATGATGTCCAAGTGGTTATTTCTGCCAGGAACAAGTTATCCACTTTATGTGCCAAAGTAGATAGACGAGTCGCGAATCAGCGAAGTGTCCAGCAACACACATGCAATGTTAGTCATATTCATAATTATGTATCTTGCATCACCGGTGTTGTCTACTCCATACCCTTGTCATGCGGTCGTGTGTACGTGGGACAAACAGGTCGCTGTCTAAATGTTAGACTTCGAGAACATTTTAATTCTTTAAAAGGCCACTCCGGCCTTCATCTGGCAGCCCACTGTAAGAAATGCGGCTGCGCTCCGCTGTTCGGTGATACTTCTGTGTTGTTCCGGCATAAGAACCAAAGAGTGCGCGAACTTATTGAGGCTGCGCATATTCACAAGAAATCTGTGTCTTGTGTTAGTGTTCCCTCTGTGGCCATACATGATAAGGAGTTAAGCTATCTTGGTTTTGTATGACGGGTGTGCTATGCTTGATGTGCCTAAGTTTGGTGATTTGGTCCCTCGTGTTTTTTCTCCTCCCCCTTTGCCCCCTCTTGCTTTTTTCTGCCTATTATATATATTGCCTCGTTCTTGCAATAAAGCGTCAGTTGATAGTCTGCGCTTGTCTGTCCTTTTTCTCTCCTTCTTGTTTCCGTCAGTTTTTTGCGCAGTTACATACCTTATGGATCAGTACCAACTAGCCCAACTTACCATTCTTCTGTCGTTACAGGCGTTAAAATACAGAAACATAAGGTGGCATCGCATGGTGCTAACTGCAAACTAGTGTGTCGTAAACTGTAAGGCTGTCAAAGCGAGCCATTCGTGCAAATAACGCTTTTGAAAGGTCATCGTGAATTGTCCTAACAAACTCACACGAGCCATACAAGCAAGCGAGCATTATTATTGCCATAACAGTCAGTGTTTTACCCTACAAACCTCAGTGAACCAAGCCTACAGTTAAACACATCAAACTGATACAGTGCCATTTTCGTTGCGAGCATCTGGTTACGTCTATGATTTCTTGGCAGAATTTACATAACAGCTCTACCAGGCACACTAACTATGCTGCTGACAGACGCTTACGTATTCATCTTGCTAGTTAATGAACTTCCAAACTCTCTTCATTTGGTTGGGGTCGCATAAACATTCAAGTCTCACAACAAAGACAGAACTCAAAGAAAGCGATGAAGGTAGCACAAGAGCTGCCTCCGAAGTACGGCTATTGCATAAGCAGTACACTCTAATGCAAAATTACCCGAAAAAGGAGTAACGGAGCCCAATAGGCGCACGCGTGCAACGGATAGACCGTTGAGAAGGAATCACCAAGGGAAGCGGGCCGCATGCAAACCACTTAGTCCCTAAACACGCTCCAAAGAGATGAACCACCCGGGGAATGCAGGCAGCGCGCAAAGCGTTGCCAAGGTCACTAGCCGTCCTCCTCTCCTGGCTCAGTCTTTCTCGTATTTTGATGGCGACGGTTCGCGCTGCGTCGCGCTTGAGTGCTCGCCCATGGCCGCCTGGATTCGACGATTTAGGAATTAGGACGTGGGGCTTGTGTGTACACTTGGATCAGCGTGGGTTGCTGATTTTACGTTTCGCTGCACCCATGAAGTCTGGAGCAAGTCTCGACACGTCACACGCCGCGCTGTATATCTCTGCCTTCAAGATATTCACGACCAACACACGACAGCAACAGTGGGGAAGGCTAACATGGCGGCCGAGAAGACAGCAGGCCTATCGGATATATAGTTAAGTTTGACTCAGAGCAGAAATCAGTGCTGGATTCTTTTGCAAGTAGGTTATCGTTCTTTATTCTACTCTAGTGGTCGCGTGTGCGATACGGATCGCGCTTGCCGGCAACGGGCTCGGTCGTGTTGTATATCGCACGCAAGAAATGCACCGCGAAGGTCACCTTGGGCGTCTGCAGTTCCCCTGCGCTTTGCGACCACCTGGAAATTGTCCGCCATCGTCGTCAACCACCCGTACGCTCACTCATTGAGTGCTCGCCTGTCTTCGCCGCCGCAATGAGCTCCGGGCATATAATATTGAGCTGAGACCTCGTCGCTGTGTTAGGAGTCGTCAAAAACACGTTGTGGTGTTCGTAACGAGCTTGGTTGTAGTATGTCCTGCGCTGTAAGTGTACCATCACAGGCTGGCGGGGCTTTCGCTAGCGTCGAAACTCAGTAAAAATTGGTCGGTATTGCAGTTGGCTTTCCCGTCAGTCGATAGCAAGCAGCTCGGTTGGCCGCAGCGGCGGACTTGCGTTTACGCGCTGCACTTGCTCGACTTTGTGGGAAAAGGCCGCATTACCGTCGATTTATTCGGTGCTAGCTCCAAATCAGCTCGGCGCTGTTCGTGGCGGCGGCCAAGCGTACGCTCGCTCTCCTGTTCGAAGTTCGCTGGTGGCAGACACTCCGCGTGCAGCGCCGTGTTTGGTCTCGCGTTTTCTTTCTCGAGCTGAACGTCGTCGCTCCCTTAGGGCTCGCCGACTTGTTGGCGGCACGGTGGTTCGCGGAGTTGTGGCTGCGGCCGCCGCTCCTAGGCTGTTGCGCTACTGGGATCGAAGTGAGTCTGACGATGGGGGACATCACGGTGAAATTATTAGCATGTCATATCTCACGTATTTTTTTTAATTCACCTTGCACGCATTTCTCATAGGCATTCGTATTGATCCTCTGTCACGCGCGACTCACTATATTACATACTTATTGTGCAGGCGTGGGAACACACCGTGCTGAAGGCTGTGTGCGCTGGTGTTTGCGATGCCTGTCATCCATCTCTTTCATCAGAGCAGCTTCAGAAGGACTGTGCGATATGTGAAGGTAAAGTTGTTTGTGTGTCATATTTTACACGCATGTTTTATATTAACTTACACGTACGTGTCATATGCTTTCATCCTCATCGTCTGTCACGTGTGTCTAACAATTTTTACTATCTTAGCTTCACAAGGAGTGAACAAGGTGGGATAACGAGACTGGGCTTGTACACTTCACCATGAATTCACTCAAGAGAATGCAGAAACTTCATGTGTATGTAGAAAAATAAAAGATTCCGATGTTGCACTTTTGTCTTTCGTTGTTGTCGTGACCGCGGAAGCAGTTACACATAGGTGGCTAACTACTTTTTTCACATGTTCTTTTCTGCACTCTTTGTTGCTCATTGCGCAGAAAAACAGATAAAAAAGTATTATACCTGGCAGAAAATAAATAAATAACAATGTGTGCACTGGGGATAAACAGTTCATCCGATTGGAGTATTTGAGTGGATCAATCTTTCGTCCAGCCAGGTGCAACTGGGAGGACTAACGGTTGCCCGGTAAGGTGTTAATGTGGGGATTAACAGTTGCCCTATAAGGTGCAAATGTGACCAATGAATGTTAGTCCTTTGAGGCGAATCGTGGGCCTAACGGTTACTCACTGAGGTGTAAATGTGAGGGCTAAATGTTAGTCCCTTGAGCTCGTCTGTGGGGACTAAGTGTTAGACCCGGTGCCGTTAGTCCTTAAAGGAATTAATGGTTGTGGCAGCCCCATTAGTACCCAAAAAGAACGAACCAGACAACATTTTAACACTGCTTAGAGTGTATCCATCCATCCATTCGTTCATCCGTCTACCCGTCCATCCATCCATCCATTCAACCATCCATCCGTCCGTCAGTCCGTCAATCCATCCATCCATCCATCCATCCATCCATCCATCCATCCATCCATCCATCCATCCATCCATCCATCCATCCATCCATCCATCCATCTATCCATCCATCCATCGTGGACTTTCCGCGCTCGGGAGCGTGCGTAAAGCAAGGGACGTGCTGTAGTTCTTTGCACTGGGTTTCCACAAAGGTCACTTGAAGTCTGCTTAGCTTTATTAATGCAGTGTGGGATGGAGCTTACCAACCTTTAGGCGTTGTGTGAAAGCCTGTGGCAATAAGACAATGCAAAAGCTCCGGTGTCAAGCAATATCAGCGTGGTCTGGCTCTACTTATAGAGCTTCAGAACGTCGGTGCGTGCATAGAAACGCGCAAAATGAACAGGCAAAAGAAAGGAACGAAAATAAACTTCTTCGCACAGAGAGATAGATATGTGGGTTTTGACGTCTCAAAACCAACATATGATTATGAGAGACGCCGTAGTGGAGGGCTCCGGAAATTTCTACCACCTGGGGTTCATTAACGTGCACCTAAATCTGTGCACACGGGCCTACAACATTACCGCCTCCATCGGAAATGAGACTTCTTCCCACAGCTAATCGAGCTATCTCATTGCGCATGCAACAATCAAGAGATATCAAAACGGAGTAAATTACACACACTGTCAGCTGAAATACGCTCAGTGATCGCTTCACTCAACAGTGTATACGAACAACAGGGCTGATGGTCACCACTTGTTTACTAGAGCATGAGAGTCACTGTACTCGATAATTTGTTATCTATGACTAGCACTAATTACCAAAAGCAGAGAAGAATGAAAAGACTTAAGCGAAACGAAAGAAGGAGTAATCATGGCCGTACGAACGCAATACTGTTGTTACTTTTGCTTCTAAGGTAGCGTGCAAGGTTGACAAAGCGCAAAGCTTGAGTTAAAATCTGACATTTGAAAGAAGAAGAATGCTAGGTGAAGTTCCTTTACATCACAAGTTCGGCATAAAAGACTTATTATTGCTTTACCAATATTCAGATACCATGAAAGTTACGATTACCCATTTCAGGCTGCACAAGTTGAATAGCTTCCTGAGCGAGAACGCGGCAAGTTGTAAAATGTGAGTGTGAAGTATTTGAATCGCTTTACAAAATGGGTCACATAGTCAGATCACTCATGTACTTGGACACACAAACACACAAATACAAAAGTGGACTTCGGCCATATATATATATATATATATATATATATATATATATATATATATATATATATATATAGAGAGAGAGAGAGAGAGAGAGAGAGAGAGACAGGCTGTTTGGGAGGCAGCAATTGACACTCATGCGTCGGGTTTGTTTTTATCTGTACAGTTTGCTGAACCTCTTCGTTAAGTGCGTGCATTTCTTCAAGTATTCACCATAAGAAATAAAAACAATTTCAAACAACTCATTTTTAACTTCAGATACTTTGAGCGTGCTATGTGGTTAGCGCTGACATGACTCAGCGATTTTACAAAAGAAGTTTACGTAAAGTTTTATTAAATACAATTGTTTCCGCGGTAATTGAGTGCGCATCAACAAAGCACTTGGATGAAATGTACTCCTTTTTTTTTATGAGCTCGATATAGCATACACAACCTTTCTGTTTTTTCCCCTCAGGATCCGTAGCACTGTGACACAGCTCAAAATTTTCTCTAAACTGACGCAGAGTGTCCGTATTCTTTTTAATATAGACATAAAGAGACTGCGTCATAGAAAGATCAAGTCTCTCGTGTACGACGGTCATATAGCTGGCTGTCACGTTTTTTTCCGTGTGATCGCTCGTAACATGGACTGAGGCGTATAGATCGTGGTGCAATAGTTATCGATTAATTTACTTTGGTTAGTCCTGTTTTGACTAGGACAAGCAACGATGTGGCAGCTATGAAAATCCTTAGCTGCCTCATCAAACAAGAGAATTATCTACCGGTGATCCACGAAACCAACACGAATTACGCAAAAAACAAATATCACGTATTGACGCCTCAGGATGATAAAATTTGTGATGGCATCAAGCCGTCATTAGGCATGTATCATCAGATGACGCCGTCACTTGATAGTCACATCACCTTGCCTCCGTGGTCCCGTCACAGAGGTCATGTAAAACCAGGTGACTTGCACAAACCTTGAACTGCATCGATCATGGGAGTTGTGCGAAAGCACATTAGGTGCAGCAAGATTTAGGAGGGAGCACGGGGGAGGGTCAAGGCATCGGAAGAAGGCAAATCTGGACGTGGCTTTTTATTTGTTTATTTTCTATTTCAATTTTAAAAAAATGTGGCTTTCGAAGTCGAGTTATTCCAGGCGAGTGCATAAAGAAACTCGTGAGTTTTTTTTCATGTGTGTTTTACCTACGCGGTCATTTCTCCAAAATATAATGGAGTCGTAAATCTTGAGGTTAGTGTTGCTGATCACCACGCTTTGAACCCTTGGCGGAGACGAATCATTAAACCACGCTGCGTCAGAATTATTTCTGGCCGAAGAAAGTGAGTTTCTGTGCCAAACGCCATATTGTTACCTTTCGTCGTTATGCTAATCGCAAGCATGTTAATTATTTAATGCCATATATAACGTTACCAAGTAAAGGAGACTTGAGAGTTACGCGAGTTAATTCTTACTTTTGGTACCGAAGTCATGACGACGGAGACATTCCGCTTCACACGAAAGCGCTGGAAACAGCAAAATGCAGTACAGTGCCATTTAAGCAACTGACTGCACGAAGTAAAACAAATGATATGAAGTGTGCAAGCGCGTTACCATGAGACATCCATTTATAACGTGCATATAGGTGTGTGTGAAAATGCGCGTCAAGGTGAGCCAGCGAGAGTATACGAAGGAGCGGCCGATCACTGGAAAACGAGGAAGAAGAGCTCGTTTTTCAGAGAATAAAAATGGCAGGTAGGGGCGCAGGGGGAGGGGGGGCGCTCGTGCAGCGTGCCGGCGAGATGGCTTGAAACGTGGTCAAAACGGGCCGGGCGGCTACCGAACCTACAGCGTACCGCGCCGTACGTTTTCCTCATTAACTTTGCGATAGGAAGCCTATTCGGTTCTACAGCGCGTTTACAATCGTCATTCAACATGAAAATAAATTAGGTTCCTTCGCTCATGATGGGTGCGCGCAGGATGCGTTCTGCAAACGGTCGTGTTAATGTGGATCATTGCTGTGACAAAAGAGCTAAAAAGAAAATATAGAAGATCCCTGCTTACAAGCTATAAAACGTGCTATCTGTGTCGTGAGTAAGTACAGTTTAGCGTTGGAATGCCGCAGTAATAATAAGACTGCAACGTTGTCTAATAGGATGCCAAACCAAAGCATGATGGCGCTGCAACTCTGGACAGGCACCGCCGTCTTTGATAGAAGAGTAGAAATCAGGGATGTATATCACGCGTTTTCTCTTACCCGCCAATGGGCTGCCGCTCGCTTACGTGCTCGTGCAGAGAGTCACTTCACAATGTACCACCTGCAGTGCGTCTTCATAAAGATCTCTGAGCTAGACAAGCACTTACGAGAAGCAAATCCAACAAAAGGAGCAAAGCTCGCTAGTCTAGTTGGTGACGTGGAGTGACCACGGTAGACGACGACGCCCGAGTCACTGCGAAATGTGTTTCTCAAGTCCTCCATGACAATACCGAGTACGACGTACGCCTCGAGGTCTCATTCTGCCAACATCAAGCAGCGTACTCTATCGGTGTGCTGTGTTGATGGTTATGGAAACCACATAATGGTTGTTTTGATGTGGTATCTTGCAGTAACAGCCGTGTACTGACTTGTGCAAACGTTTGCGGCGTGCAAAAAATAAATAAAAATAAAGCTGTATGGCCATGGCTTACAAATGTCCGAGAAGCTTTAGAGTCATGTCCTCTGTTCCGTAGGAGCATGACCCGCTGACGTCACTGCGAAGCAGCTGTCACAGGTCCCGTTAATTAGAGAGGCAATCGCCGGGCTAATTACAAGGGCCGAAGTATCGGCCCCCCGAACCGCACCACGAAAGCGTGGACAATTTAGAAGTGGTCCTTTTTGGCGCGCCAGCGGACGCCGGCTGTGGCCCAAAGAACAAGTCAGAGCCGAGAGTTGATAAACAAACAAAATTATATTCTCACTAATGGCAGATCGAAAACAATATACAAGTATGCACACTCCACAATATTTGAGTACAATATGTCACCAATCAAACAACGTGCTACACAGTACAATTAGCCACACTCGAAACAACGGACACAGACAACAATATGCACTACAATGCGGTCGCATGCATTGAACAACCAAGACACTTAAAGACTAAAGGGTTAGAAAACTTATGCAGTCCAAAGTGCTTGGAACAAAAGTCTGAACGATACTCTTCCGGTAATCACTCACTCAAAGTCTAGCGTTGTTGTCGTTCCGCTGCCCCCGAAGTTTCTCTTCCAGGAAACCTCGCCGAAGTTTCTCTTCCAGGAAACCTCGCGTCTTCAAATGGCCACTCTCCAAGCTTCAAACTTCTTCGCCGGAAACACGTCGGCTTCACACACGCAGTTGTTGCCACGCATCTTCGCTCGATAGTGGTAAACACACACTCTTGCCTGTAGCTCGAGTCGTCACCCCTCAGGTGGAAATCATCTTCTTCTCCTGCTTTGTCTCTACGGACAAAACCTTCGCCGACTACACGGCGGAATCCCTAAGCGCTCTAGCGCTAACTTCCGTCTTCTCCTGATCTCTCATCTCGCCTGCTCAATTAAATACCTTCAGCGTGAGATTCCAGAAAATTCTCATCATTTCGTCAGCGAAGGCTGGGGGAAAGCGCGAGACGGTACGAGGGCCGTCCGCGACGGATGACTCAACCCGACATCACCACGCCCCTTTCCATCTAGAAATTTCGAGTGCTTGCTCGGCCGCCGATGTGGAGTGAGGAGGTTCGTCGGCGAACCTACGCTTCCGAGGGGAGAGGGACGCGTGCCCGGGGAGTCTTTGGATACTTGTTTTCTCTTTTTTTTATCGTTGACCTCGCGGCGCCACTCCGGCGTTTCGTCGCGAGAATTTGGCGGCGCGTCCTTTTTATGAGCGCTCGTTATGTGACACTGCCCCCACTTTAAGAATATTATCTCATAATATTCAAAACCACACAAACGAGCGCGAACAGTCAACACACTTAAAGACTGTAACATAGTCCGTTTCTCATGGCTCGTCACATTCACAATAGAACACTCAATACAAGTGTACATTGCAAATGAATCTCCCAACACATGAAATATAACCACAGGTACATGAGTACAACACTCCATCACCTATTCCAAACAATACAAATGTGCAAAGTTCTCTCATTACAACAATTGTACAATAGTATACATCACATCACCGTAACAGAAATTTTGATTCACTCGACATACAGTTGTGACACAGGACAACAACCACATTAACTTAACATATAGCACTGTCAAAGACATTTTGATTCGTCCTCAACACTTATCCTGTGCATTTCGAATGGCGCTTGCGCCCTTTCTTGCGGTGTTCGCTCGATCTCTTTTTGTGTTTCCACGTTCTTTTTCGGTGAGCCCTTCCCAACGACGGTATCTGAGACGGCGCCTCAGCCATCGTTGTCACTTCCGACACCGTTCACGGGTCATAACGTTCAACGGGTCCTGTCTGTTTATTTACCAGCTTGTTCATGTCACGGCATTGGGCCTGGCTGGCCGACTCCATCACCTTCACACTGTCGGTCGGTTGAGCTCGTGCCGACGTAAGTCCAGCTGTCCAGCACGTAAACTCATTCAATACGATGATGTTCTCATTCACTGTCTCTTGCGCCCAGGCTTCACCTTGGGCTCGAGTGAAATCCTTCATGGGAATTTTCTCCGCTGTATCTCGCGGTCCCTGTGTCGGCGGAGGCTCCGTTTTCGGGTCTTCCCCCAAACGTTCTGGTTCGTTCGGCCCTCGCGCCCCGTCGATGTCTCCGATGACGAGGTCGTACAGGGGGCTCGTCATGCATAGAGCCGTAACCTTCCCGCGGAAGTACGGGGTTTCAACCTCAATTTCTGCTTCGGGAAGCATCCGAACCGTACTGTCAATTAGGCAAACTGGTTTCGTTTTGCCTGTTAACTCACTTTCCCGTACCGGAATTCTCCGCACGATAACAGTGGAGCTGCCGGTATCTCTGAACACCGTAACCTTCTTGCCCGCAACTTTTCCAGGCAGCTTTGGCATTCCCTTCGTGACACCGGTTGGCTGTTTTGTCATAACAGGACCCACAATAGGAAGTTTCTCCCGATTTTCAACTCTACGAATCCGTCGGTGACGGCATTATCATCGGATTTCGATGCCGCTAGCACACAGGATACCTGGTGAGTTTGACTCGCTCCGTTACGACATGCGTCTGCTTTGTGCCCAGTCTGACCACACTTGAAACATTTTACTACCGTATGGCTCGTAAAGTTAGTACGACAGCTGTTCGCGCGATGACCCACTCGGTTACACACAGAAAACATCGCGGAACACTCTCCGGTGCACGCTTCTTTTGTTCTGGTGCCGATTTCTTCGAATCTTCAGGGCACTCCTTCTTGACCCTGACCAAATTAGTTCCACCTTGCGCTTCCAAGAATTGATCAGCCAATTCAAGCATTCCTTCAAGTGACTCAGCCTTCCTCTATTTCAAGTACAGCGACAGGCTTGCGTGGCAACTAGTAAGAAATTGTTCTCTAATTAGGAGCTCTCTAAGCTCATCGTACTCCTGCGCTGTCCCTGAAAGTTCAATCCATCTGTCGAAATAATGGCAAAGTCGGGCGGCATACTGCGTAGCCGTCTCACCATCAGCTGGCTTTCCTGTCCGAAATCTGTCCCGGAATCCTTCCACAGTAAATCTAAATCGCTTCAGCAAAGCAGCTTTCACCTTTGCATAGTTGGCTGCATCGGTCGGCGTCAGCCTACCGTACACACTGAGCACTTCACCACTCAAGCAAGTACTCAAAGCAGTTGCCCATTGATGTTCCGGCCAATTCTGGCTCCTTGCAATTGTCTCAAGTCTGTGAAGGTACGCGTCAAGGTCATCCTTCCTTTCATCAAACGCTACGAGCAGCTTGCTTGGGTTCAAGCGGAAGCCATGATCTTCCCGTTCGCTGCTTTCAACTCTAGCTTGGACGGGAGTTTCACTTCGCTGTTGCATAAGGAGCCGCTCGAGTTCCATCTCGTGCTGCCGCTGCCGTTTCCTTTCCTCTCTTTCTTCTTTCAGCTGTCGCTCCTTTGCCTCTCTTTCTTCTCTCGCCGTCTCAGCGGCCAGCTTTTCTCTCTCCAGCTCCAACTTCAATTGCTGCTCTCTTTCTTCTTTCAGCTGTTGCTCCTTTGCCTCTCTTTCTTCTTTCACCCTTTCGGCTGCCAACTTTCTCTCTCCAACTCCCACTTCAATTGTTGCTTTCTTTCTTCCTTCGCCCTTTCAGCGGCCAGCCTTTCTCTCTCCAACTCAGCTGCTTTTTCTTCCTTGGTCCTCTCAGCTGCCAACCTCTCTCGTTCCAACTCAGCTGCTTTTTCTTCCTTGGCTCTCTCAGCTGCCAACCTCTCTCTCTCGAACTCAGCTTCTTTTTCCGCTTTGGCTCTTTCGACCACCAACCTTTCTTTTTCCAGCTCAGCTGTCTTTTCTTCTTTGGCCCTCTCTTTTTCTTCTTTTTCCTTCTGGGTGACCCACTTCCATAGTTCGGCGCCAGAAAGACCCATCTTCTCACCAAGAGTGACCAACTTTTCGAGATCCATTGTGTCTCGGAACTCGCAAATAAAACCTTGCCGCGTGCAAAAAGTATCTGCCTAAATCAGTCTATCGGAACACTCTCCTGCACTCGTTAACGAGAACACCGAGCAACACACAAAATCGTTCCGATAGCACTATCAACAACTCGAGGCTCTTTCTCACTACTGTTAACACACTGTGCACCAAAAGGTCCTAGTCGCGGACGCCAGATTAATTGTCAAAGGTTCCGTTAATTAGGGAGGCAAGTGCCGGGCTAATTCCAAGGGCCGAAGTATTGGCCCCCCGAACCGCACCACGAAAGCGTGGACAATTTAGAAGGGGTCCTTTTTGGCGCGCCAGCGGACGCCGGCTGTGGCCCAAAGAACAAGTCAGAGCCGAGAGTTGATAAACAAACAAAATTATATTCTCAATAATGGCAGATCGAAAACAATACACAAGTATGCACACTCCACAATAGTTGAGTACAATATGTCACCAATCAAACAACGTACTACACAGTACAATTAGCCACACTCGAAACAACGGACACAGACAACAATACGCACTACAATGCAGTCGCATGCATTGAACAACCAAGATACTTAAAGACTAAAGAGTTAGAAAACTTATTCAGTCCAAAGTGCTTGGAACAAAAGTCTCAACGATACTCTTCCGAGAATCACTCACTCAAAGTCCAGCATTGTTGTCGTTCCACTGCCGCCGAAGTTTCTCTTCCAGGAAACCTTGCGTCTTCAAATGGCCACTCTCCAAGCTTCAAACTTCTTCGCCGGAAACACGTCGGCTTCACACACGCAGCTGTTGCCACGCGTCTTCGCTCGATAGCGGTAAACACACACTCTTGCCTGTAGCTCGAGTCGTCACCCCTCAGGTGGAAATCATCTTCTTCTCCTGCTTTGTCTCTACGGACAAAACCTTCGCCGACTACACGGCGCAATCCCTACGCGCTCTGGCGCTAACTTCCGTCTTCTCCTGATCTCTCATCTCGGCTGCTCGATTAAATACCTTCCGCGCGAGATTCCAGAGAATTCTCATCATTTCGTCGGCGCGATGCGCAGCGAAGGCTGGGGGAAAGCGCGAGACGGTACGAGGGCCGTCCGCGACGGGTGACTCAACCCGGCATCACCACGCCCCTTTCCATCTAGAAATTTCGAGTGCTTGCTCAGCCGCCGATGTGGGGTGTGGAGGTTCGTCGGCGAACCTACGCTTCCGAGGGGAGAGGGACGCGTGCCCGGGGAGTCTTTGGATACTTGTTTTCTCTGTTTTTTATCGTTGACCTCGCGGCGTCACTCCGGCGTTTCGTCACGAGAATTTGGCGGCGAGCCCTTTTTTTGAGCGCTCGTTTTGTGACAGCAGCATGCTGAAGTTTAACCTCAGTGAGTGAAGTTGAAGTGCTCACATCGTTTTTTTCTTTATTACGATAGCAATTATATGGACAATCTCGACTGATTATTTGCCGCTGGCGTCGGCGTCGACATGGGCGTCGATGTCATGCACCGTATATGTATACGTATCTAAATATATGAAAACGCAAGAAACAAAAATCCAGAAAAAAACACTTCTGTGCGCGGAATCGAACGTGGGACCGTTGCATTGTGAAAGTGAGGCGTTAACCACTGGGTCACCCCGGAGCACATTCTTATTCATTCAAATGGCCAGCTACTTATATCTACCATTTACTACTGCTCACGAGCATATCGAGGTGAATAGTGTTTTCAGAACTACCAGCAAGATGGCGCAATGAGCGCGCGTCGCCACGTCGTGGGGCGGTGCCCACTCTTATCTCCTACGCGTACTTTGCTCGGCTTAGAGAAGGGGATTGACACTCCCTCGTGTGCCCTTATCTCGCGGCGGCAAGGGGGGAAGGTCGTATGCCTTGGCTGGCCTCAAGCTTTACCTGGAACAATTCTGCTGTAGTTACCAGTTGCACAAAGGTCACTGCAATCATTGCAGTCTCCGTTTGCGAAAAGCGCACGCTTTGCAGACACAGCAAAGTAACAAATGAGGCGCTTATTCGCGTGCATCCGCCCTGTGAGTACGTTTGTGCGTCATTTGCGCATTAGGAATACAGGACATGTTTCGATCTGCTTTCCATTCTGCGCGCGATTCGTTGCTATCGCGTTCATTGCATCGCCTTTTCGGCAAAGCTGTGACCTTTCTTTTTTTCAGCTCTCGTGGCATGATTACCTATCGTTCGCGAACGCAACTGTGTTCGCCGGCTTTTACTTGCTGGAAAGCTGATACAGCTTTACACGTGGAAAGCGTCCATTGGTGTTGTTGTCCACATTGCTGAGGCAGCCCACAACACAACAATACTTTGGACCTTACTGACGCTTTCCTGGGGCCGCTTCTTCCATCGCGGGAGGGCAACTTCGCACAACGAGCGTCTCGTTTTAGCGCGCCAAGCGTACGGCACGGTGCCTCCCCGACTGCAGACCACGTTGCGCCCTTGTCGCACGCGCTCCCATTTCGGCGAAACACACTCACTTGCCTGCGACCTCTCCCGCTCTCCTGAAGTGTTCCGGAGCTTGCCGCCAGGGCCAGGAGCGACGTTGTCATCGCTCCGCAAACTTCAGCTACACTCTACTTGAGCACCGAGCGCGTAGCAGACACCCGCCACTTTGACGCGGCTTTCGCCACGCAAAAAGCCCATGGGTCCGGTAGGGCATGCCGCGGCGTGGGAGTTCACTGAAAAAGGCCCTCACTCCTCCCATGTATTCGCGCGGTCCTTTGGACACTCCCCATATTCTAGCTCACACTAACATGACGTGGTGCTAGCCACACGACACGCTGTGCGATAACGCTATACATTAGCGCGTGCGGAGTACCCAATCAAGCTAAAAAACTCGACAGGCTATGCGTTCTTTTTCTTTCTTTTTGGCCGTTTCTCCACACCTCCACAGCTAAATCCAATTACCGATCTTTAAAGTGCATAGCCACTTTGCTAGCGCGTCGGTCGTAGATAACCTTACTATTCTAGGCAAATAAAAGCACGCACGGGCGGCAACGTGAATGAGAGAAGCGCTCGCATAAGCCGAGCCGCTCGCTTTCGTGGCCGTTCGCACGACCTCCGTTGAACTTTGACCCGGCGGGCACGCACTCCTCGGGGTGGCGATTTTGTTTGCGAACGTCCCGTTTTACCGCGCTGCCTCCTCGCACCACTGCGACGCACCCACAGGCATCCGGAGTTCAGTTGCGTGCAGTCCAACGCGCCTGGCGTGGTTTGCGTTGACGAGAAGCGCGATGGATAGATTGATATGAAGGGTTCAACGTTCCAAAGCCACCATATGGTTACGAGAGATGCCGTGGAGGAGGGCTCCGGAAATTTAGACCACCTGGTGTTCTTTCACATGCACCCATATCTGAGTACACAGGCATACAGATTGCGATTTCGCCTCCATCAAAAATGTAGCCGTCACAGCCGGGATTCGACCCCACGACATACGGGTCAGCAGCCGAGTACCTTAGACACTAGACCACCGCGGCTGGGTGAGAAGCGCGATGCGCCGAGATACACCTACTTTATTCACACGTCAATACATTCCGATTTTCGCGTGATGAGCATAACTCAAAAGGCACGAATGCCACTAGACGCACCGAATGCTGTCAGCAGGATGTCACACGCTTTCAGTTCAACACTTTGGGATATAGCGATTTAAAATTGGGAGGTCCTTGAGCTACGCGTTTAGGAGTAGAACGCAATAACGATATCTTGTCTGTAATGCGTCCTTCAAACACATGAAATCTTTTTCAGCTTCCTATGCACTCGCTGCGTGACCTTGGGGGTGCAGTAACATGTGCGCCTTTTGTAGTGGGTGACTGGCTTTAAACCATGAAGTCATTGTCATAATCGCATATTATGATGACCGATGGAAATGTTAGCTTGTACCACACATTCTTACTGCGATACATGTTTCATTGTGAAGCATGTGTAAGCGACGCGTGTGTTCGTAAAGCACGAAAGTTACCTTCACTGCCTTTGTCACCAGAGAAAGTTAATTGAACCATATTCACAATCAGACGTGCGACTGTGTAGCAGAACACCCTCTGGCCACGCAAACAACCCAGCTTCGATTTCCACTTGGATTCACAATTTTTAAACGCGAAGCAATTTTTTTTGCACTGCAAGCACTTTTGGTGTCTATCTGCGTATCTATCTATCTATCTATCTATCTATCTATCTATCTATCTATCTATCTATCTATCTCTCTCTCTCTCTCATATATATATATATATATCTGCTTACCTTTCTGTGCTCTCGTGATCACCTCCTAGCTTGGTGTGAACCAAAACTAGTATGGGAGGGAAAGATGGTTTGAGAATATGAAGCGCTGGCCATAACATTATCATTGTCTCAATCCCGTCGCGTGCGTCGTGAGACGTTTTCCGCCAGACAGTGGCCCATGCCTGCGAGTGGGCACCTGCCACTAGTACACGGGTATGTGTCACGCTGCTGATTGAAACTGAGTATCTACCAAGAAACTACAACAACACAGATCGTTCATGTTAACCCGTAAGCGTTCAAAATCTGACATCGGCAGGCTTGACCCGAGCAATTCAAAACATAAATGTCAAGATCCCATAAGAAATCGAACCCCTCAACATTCTGCGTGGCAATAAAGTAATCTACCACAGAGCTACGCCAGGTTTCAAAACTACTTTTTTAAGTGGACCCGACAGTTAATAAAAGGACAATATTGGTTGCATTGCTAGCTATCCAATTTTATGAGTCTGATACTAATGTACTTTTATGATACAGCCTTCACGTCGGGTAAACGTAATTTGTAGGAAGGTGCATTCCGCTGAATTTGCTTTATGTAGCATTGTCCGGGGCTACCGCCCTCGCGAGCCCCAGCCCTTCATATCAGTTTATCGCTTCTGGTGTTGCTAATATTCATGTTACTGTTGGCATGGTTGCGGAAGTGCAAACGACTGGCTATACCTAACTTGCCAAGGTTAAAGCTTGCGCGAGTTCGTTCACATACATGGTAAAAAAACACACCGCAGAAATGGCACGAAAGAAAAGAATGCGACAGAACTGTTATGAATTCTTTTCTTCCATGCCTCTTTTGCGTTGTGTTTTACCATGTATATATAAAGCATTTGCTGCTGTTCAACGTATGTCTGTGCGTGCAATATTTGTACATGCATTTTGTTTGAGTTCATAACATGTCAATAATAAAAAAAAATTAAAAGTGCACCTCTACAGGCTTCGCATAATGTCGATCTCCAAGGTACGTGGGATCTGCCGAAATATAAAGACGATAGTCTTCTTTCGCATACTTCTACGCAAGAATTTCGGTCTATCTGTCATGCGAAAGGCCTCAAGTGCGACCATATCCACAGCACCCACTAATATTGCCCTGGCTTTTGCATTCTTACTTGTGCGATTGCCGATTAAAAAGCAACTATTGGGCATATATGAGGCAAGATATCTAGGCATCAATATTATGTAGTGTGTTTATACTGTAGGAAGGAAATACATAAATAAAAATTGGCAGATCCCACGGACAGTGGAAATCGATGATATGCGAAGCACGACTGAGAAATGTTGATATGTCACTTTAAAATCAGCACAACGTTACGAGGTGGAAGTAAATGATACTGTACATGACTTCCGTGTCATTATTATCATGTTTGAATGTGTCGTTTACCTTCGTAATGTATTCACCTCACGTGATCCCAAATTTAGTATATGTGGAGCTAGCGAAACGGCCGCGAGCACGCTATGAGCATGATACCTTGTCATGTTCTTACATGACACGCGTGTCAGGATTATCATGTTTGCACCAGTCATATATTTCGTCATCTGTTGACGTCACATAACACCAAATTTATTATATGTGGAACTAGCAAAACGGCTGCGAGCGCATCATGAAGGGCCCCATATACACCAAACTAGCGTTGACGCACGCGCACGCTGTGCACAGCGACGTTACGTTAGTAAAACGCGAGTGCTCTATAGTATGACGCTAGGCGCGACCAGTGTCCGTCGGCGCGGCTGGATGGACACTGGCGCGAAATGCGACATGCTGCGTTACCCAGACAACACAGCGTCCTCCAATTCTCGTGATGTAGGGACACCGCACGCGCTGAAGCGGGCATGCGTCAAAGCAACGCAGTGCGGCGCGCGCCTGCGAGAATACGGCAGGACCGGCACCTGGCTTGGCAACGCAGGCGTGATGCGACGAAATGAATGCCGGCGCGCACGCGCACCGCGTCATGTCTAAACGTGTTGGCACCTCGACTGTGGCAGGTACTCATGTTCTCACATGCAATGCATCTCATGATTATGTTTCCACCAGTCACATACCTTCGTAATCAATTGGCGTCACGTAATACCAAATTAGGCATATGTGAAGCTAGCGATACGGTGGCGAGCGCATCATCAGTATGGCATGTAATCATGTTGCTACATGACACGCATGTCGTGATTATCATGTTTGGATGGGTCAATTACCTATGTGATTCATTGGCGTTCCGTAATACCGAGTTTAGTACATGTGAAGCTAGCGAAAGGGCCCCGAGCGCATCACGAGCGTAGCATATGGTCATCTGGTTACATCACACGGATCTCATGTTTCTAACGTTTGCACCAGTCACATACCTTCGTCATCCATTCATGTACTGTAATACCAAAATTGGCATATGTGACGCTAGCGAAACGGCCGCGAGCGCATCACGAGCGTGGCATGTAGTCATGATGTTACATGACACACAAGTCATGATTCTCATGCTCGGGTCCGTCGCTTGTGTTCGCCATGCAATCATGCCATAGCATACCAGTTTTCCAACATCCAATCTGAACGAGACCACCGAAAAAGCTGCAGGACCACAAAATTTATATCATAACATTCATGACATACATCAGATGATTTCATGTTATGACTAGTCAAATATGTTCTTCTTACAGTCATGGTATACCATACCAAATTTGGTATCGATACCACTATCGAAACGGCCAGAAGAACTAGAAGTCGTAGACGGCTAGATAGATAGATAGATAGATAGATAGATAGATAGATAGATAGATAGATAGATAGATAGATAGATAGATAGATAGATAGATAGATAGATAGATAGATAGATAGATAGATAGATAGATAGACAGACAGACAGACAGACAGACAGACAGACAGACAGACAGACAGACAGACAGACTCAATGTCGCCGAAGTCTGCTGAGAAATTCTTTGCATTTAAAAACTGTAGCGTTTATTACGCTGCGCTGTCAATGCGACGGATGGATGGATGGATGGATGGATGGATGGATGGATGGATGGATGGATGGATGGATGGATGGATGGATGGATGTGGCTGCACCCTTTAGATCGGGCGGTGGTTGGCGCCACCAAGCCGTAATAATTTATGAACCAAAAACTAGATTTATTTATTTTTTTCTTTAAATAGTGAGGTGGAGGATTCGTACTTTGCAGCGAAGGGTTTAATTTTCACTCATGCCTTCACTTTATCCACCAATCAAAAAACCTTTTTCTAGTTAATTCTACCCGCTTAAAGTCTATTTTGCCCTCTAGGTCCCTAAACCCCAGTGCTTTGAAAAACTCTGCGCCATCATCCTGAACTTTAGGCTGAAGCCCTTTACAGAACATTATCAAGTGTTCGGCACTTTCCTCTTCTTTTGCACACGCACTGCATACCGTGTCTACCCCTTCCTACTTGGCCCGATATGTCTTTGTTCGCAATACTCCTGTCATGGCCTCAAACAGTAGAAAACTACCCCGAGTATTATCATAAATCCTTTCTTTGGCAATTTCCTGCTTAAAAGATTGATCGATCTCTACTGCGGACATCTTAATCATGCCTATTCACCACAAATCGGTCTTAGCTTCCTTCACCTTCTTCTTAACCGATAATTATTTTTTGTTTGGCCCCCTGCTGTTTCGTAAGTATTTACCAGACAATTTTCCGGTTTGCTTTCTCAATTTTTTATCGGCATTCTTCATGTACAAGGAGCTGAATACCTTCCTAGCCAAACGCTCCTTTCACATTTCTCTTAATCGCTTCAAAATTTCATCTTGCTGCTAGCTTCCCTGCCCTCAAATGATGTCCATCCCATATCACCTTGTACTCCCTAGTTTGTTGTATTCCCATGAGCTCCTACGGCAAGCCTACCTATTTCACGTTGCTTAATTTCTAATCTTGCTTGAACTTCTGATCTCATGCACAAGACCGAATCGCCGAACGTCAGACCAGGAACCATGACCCTTTCCATATTCCTCTTGCAGCATCATACCTATTGTAATTCTACAGTGCCCTGTTTTTCATCACCAGCTGCATTCCTGTTACCTTTAGTCGTCACGTATATTTCGTGTTCATTTACTTACTCGGGCCCATTGCTTATCCATACGCCCAGATATTTGTATTTATCTGTTATCTCTATCGTGACCTTCTGTATTCTAAGCTCACTACCTTCACTGTCATTAAAAATCATGACTGCTGATTTTTCCTTACTGAATCTGAAATCTAACCTATCTCTTTCATTACCGCAGATGTCCATTCATCTCTGCAAAAATTCCTTTTTGTCGGCCATTAGCACAATATCATTTGCGTACATCAATGCTGGAAGTCTATTTTCAAGGAGTTTTCCTTGTTTGACGAAAAAAAGGTTGAAGGCACTTCCACATCCTTCTAATTTCGCCTCTAATCCTTGTAGGTACATTATGAATAACAAGGGTGACACAGGATACCCCTGCCTAAGCCCCCATTTCACCTTTGCAGGCTTAGAAACCTGTTTTTCCCACTTTATAACTGCCTTGTTACTTTTATAGACGTCTTTTAAAAATTAGTGACTTCATCATCCACGCCTAGTGTGTCCAGTGTTCCACACAATTCCTCTTGAACCACACTATTGTACGCTACCTTGATATCCATGAATGCTAGCCACAGAAGTCTGTGTTCCTTTTCTCCTATTTCGATGCACTGCGTCAGTGAGAACAGATTGTCTTCAACTTCCTGTGTTTCTGAAGCCCATTCTGCAGTTCCCCCAGCAGCCCCTCATCCTCTATCCATGCCTGCAGTCTTTCCTTTATAATCTGCATCGCCAGCCTGTAGACCACTGATGTCACTGTTATAGGACGGTAGTTGTTTATGTCAGCCTTGTCCCCCTTTCCTTTATACATCATGCTCATCCTGCTAAGTTTCCATCCATCAGGATTTCCCCATTGATTATTATTTTGCTCACTGCCTCTCTGAAAGGCTGCTTAGACTTCGGACCTAATGTCTTTATCAGCATAATTGGAATGCCATCTGGGCCTGTTGATCTACTACTAGAAACCCTCTTCTCAGTCCTTTCCCACTCTCGTTGTGAAAATGGAGCCATTGTGCCACTTGATTCATTCTTGTTTATTGTGGTGCATAAAGCACTTCTTTGCTGAAATTTTTCTGTCACCCTTGTTCCTATATTTTCAATAGCTTCGTCCCCTTCTAGTCTAGCACCTTGAGCTGTAGTTATAAACCTCTGCTCTAGGCTCGTCTCATTTCTTAGGGAGTATAGATGGTTCCAAAATTTTGCAGCTGCATTTTTATCCTTTTTATGTACTTCTGCCAGCCACTGAGCTTCCTTTCTTCTAATCTTTTCATTAATCAGAAGGGACTCATACCTTCTACAGCTTAGAAAGATTGCCCACTTTCTTTCAACATCATTTGTCGCTTGACCCCACTGCTTAGCATGTCTATGTTCCGTTGAGACTTCCTGACGTTTTGCTACGGCTCTATTACCTTCCTCATTCCACCAACTTTTGTGTTTGTGTCTTCTTTTCCGGGGTGACTTGTAACCTGCCTTATCACGCTCTAGCTCAAACAGTCTAGTTAGATTCGTGTATGTCCACACTGTTTTATTATCCTCAGTGAGTACTTTCTCAATTTGTACAGTAGCTATTTCTATTTCCCTTTCTGAGTAAAAATTTTCCTGTAGTTGCTCACCTTGTCACCTTCCCACTTTCACTGCTCTTCCAAAACTTAGCTTGATACGTTTGTGATCACTACCCCTACTTCTGGAGCCACCTTCATCTATGTGCATTTCCCTGAGCTTATCATACATCCTATGTGACATCAGTGCGTAATCTATCGTCGACTGCAGCCTTCCTACCACGCGTGTTATTTGCCCTTCACACTTCTCGGTACTGTTGCAAATGATGAAATCATGCCTTTCACACATATCCATGATCATTTTGCCTGTCGGTTCGCTATAACCATCTGTCTCTTCTATGTGCGCATTCATATTTCCTAGTATAATTATCTCGCACTATCCTCCTAACTTCTCAATGTCCTTTGATATACACTCTACCAATGCCTGGTTTTCCTCTCTGGCCTTTGCTCCCGTCCACAAGTGCACGAAACCAAGGAGTGTCGTTTGCCCCGCCACTTTCCCTTTTAGCCATAAATGTTTCTTGCACTCCTGCTTGGCCCTTTGTCAGCCTGTACTTTTAGGATTGAATGCCCCAATACCACCGCCCTTTCTGCTGTCTTCTGTTCTATTCAATATTCCCACGCATAGTCCGGATTGTTAAGAGGTTGTTCCATGTCCCTAAGATGTGTTTCTACACAACCGTATACCAACGGCCTCTTCTCCCTTAGCTGTTCTCTTATCTGTTCTCGCTTCTGTCTGTTCCTGCCACCCTGCATGTTGATATACCTTATGTCTGAATTGGCTCGGCGATCGTGGCTACGTCTATTTTTGCCCCGGACTCTACCTATCTTAGATACTGGTGCCACTTTGGAATCGTATCTGTCCATACCACCTGTCAAAGAGTCTCCCTGGTTGTTTTCTTCGTTACTAGCTATCGTGCACCCCGAAGGGCCCACTTGCCCCCCAAAAAAGCTACTGCGCGTCCTGCAAGTCGCCAACCCACCTCATGACCTAGCCGCCCATCGAACTTACTTCTGTCTCGTTAAAAGCCACCCCACCTATGCACCTCTCTGTTTATTTCCACCACCTCAAAGCCTTTCTCTGGACTCATCCGCCATATTTCTTGGTTTGCGTTGACAACCGCTATTTACAGGTTGCTGTCACGCACCGGTACTTCCGGTATCGGGCATATCACTATCTGTAACCTGAGGAGAAGTGGTGCGCATGTTATCGACCCCTTTCGCCAGTGTGGTTGCTAGTCCTGCTGTATCTGCATTTAAGACATCGTTTAAACCGCCTGAAATTATCAAGAGCTTTCGTCTATCAGCTGTTGTTTTGAGTTTTGCGCTCGCTTGTCTCATGACTGCTTCGAGGTCGCGCCCTGGTAACGCCCCTACTACAACCCTCTTGTCACCTCCTACCCTCTCTTTGCTTCTGTCCATTGATTTAAATTCGAGTCCCCGGTGATTATCACATGCTGTGATTTTTCAACTGGAGCATGCTGCACCTGGGGGTTACTTGCACCTGGGAGTCCGGCTGCTTTGTCGCCTCCCAGCCCCACCACTACTTCGCTGAAGCTGGGCCTTGCGACAATTGAACCGGCTGAACCTGTTTTTTCCAAACTTGCTTGCTCTTTCTTCTCCGCCGTTCTGGTTGCCGGTTCCCTACTGTTCTCTCCGTATGCTGCTCCTTTGTTCAGCTTCGCTAGTGCTTCCTCGGCGGACTTCTGCCTTTCTCCCATTGCCCTCATTTTCTCTTGCGCTGCCGCCATCGCAGTCTCCAGCTCGCTAATTCTCATTAGCAGTTCACTCTGGGCAACCAACATTTTCTCCATTTTTTTCTCGACCTCTCATTGCCTACACTTCGCGTCAGCCTATTCTCCATCCGCTTCTACACTTGGGTCCATTTTCAAACTCACCCCGCATCTTGAACACTTTACAGTCTTTCTAACCATGTCTTTCTGACACCACTTGTCCCTATGACTTGCCTCACTTGATAATTACATAACTCGAGCTCTGCCCTACGATAAAGAGAAAGTCTAAGCTCTACTACAAAAATTTGCGTGTATGCGCACCTCCCTCACGCACCTCCCCCAAAATTGTCCGTGCGCCTTCCCCACGGGTTGGCAAGAAAAAGCAACAAAAAATAAAAAACCAACACACACACGCGCACATACTTGTAAATACCTGGTGACTGACCCCCAAAAAGCCGTACAATGTAACAAATGCTACAAAGATTTTAACTGCTGCCTTATTAATTTTAAAGACAAGCTCAAAACATGCAAAACCACTTATCTGCGCAGTCGATCGGGACCGCTCAAAAAACACGTCCATCCACCGTAACAGTCCAAACCGAACGTCTGCAGGAACGCTAAGTAGGAAAAGGCGCTTCCTACGCTTGGCTATGATGATGCGGTGCTGCCACCTACCTTAAAATCTACAAAGTATGGCTTGCAAGAAGGTGCGTGCGCACTGCTTGCTGGCTATAATGAACGCCATCCTTTATTTTTCTAAGATTACTCGCAAATGGCGCTCATGTCTCACACATCGCCGCCAGAATCTCATTCACCAAATTTATCGCGCAAAACAACAAGTAAATATTTTATTTACGCTTTCCAGACTGAATACTATTGTCTTTCAATATTTGTAGTCAAGTTTCCAGATTTGGGGCAAATTCTTCTTATTTGTTTTATTTGCGTATTTCTCAATTTCCGGTCAGCACGAGATTATTATTTTTCTTTCACAACCAGCGACGCCAACAACCGATGTTGTAACTTTCGCGAAACGAGCTTTTTAATACGATCGCGTTAAAAGGCGCGTCTTTCGCACCATATACCAGCTTCGAACAGTGAGGTAGCACAAGCGGCGCTAGACCGGCTGTGGACGCTGTGTAGAAAGCAAGGCATATTTGTACGCCTTCAGTGCGAAAGTGCACATCTTATTACAAGAGCCAAAAATAAATGTGAACGAGACACCTATGCCAGTAGATAGTACTCCTCGTGGTTGTAGTATTTAGCGGTAAAGCGTGGTTATCAACTTTTCATTGCCCCCTGAATTGGGCTTCTCAGACAATCAATTGATAAATTTTGTTTGACATGCAATAAAGCATCGGGAGTATAATGAGCACAAGGACAAGAACAAAAGGCTGCTATCTAGCAGCTTCACAAGGTTCTGGCCCCAATACTATGCAGCCTCCCCCCTGCCCCCTCCCAAAAAACCGTCCACGTAAGAACTTTTAGCGCTACATTTCTACCAACCATTTCCAGTTAACATATGCAGCCCTTGTACAATGCCGGATTTCTTATTGATTTATCTGTTCGTTTATATATTTATTTATTTATTTATTTATTTATTCTGTGAAGAGTTTTATTAGCCGTTAAGAACAGCGTCGAGACAGCGTGAGAAACAGTCCAGCGATCGGCACAGCAACACACCGAAGGACGAGCCGACAAAGCCGGGCGTTGGCGATGCTGCTCGTTGCAGGCAAACCTTCTTCACAATCGCCCCCGCTGAAAAAGTAGCCATCCTGGCGACCTAAGAAGTTTCAGGCAAAGCTCATGATACGGTTTCAGGCGGGAACATGGACGATGTCATGTGCACGTCGGCGCATGTCGTCCAATGGGGAGACTGGCTGAAATAGGCAATTAACCGGAGAGGTTTTCTCCAAAACGGTGTAAGGCCTTTCGTACCGGGGGCAAGTTTTGATGAGAGTCCCGTAGTTTGGTATGGATGGCAAGCCACACGAGACAACCTGGGGCATAGCTGCGATCCGGAAGGGAGGTACTACGGTTTTCTTTCTGGCGTTGCTGCCCGTCTGAGGTGAACGTACGGGCGAGCTGGCGGCACTCTTTGGCTTGTCGAGGAGCATCGGCTTGTCGAGGCAATGTCACATGCAGGGGACCAGGGGAGGGGTTCACGTCACTGCGAAGAACCTGGGTTAATGGAGACATGATGGATGAAAAATTGCGAACAAAGCACCGGAAAAAAGAGCATAGGCCTACAAAACTGCGAAGTTCCTTCATGGTCGTCAGCTTGGGAAACTCTGCGACTGCTCGATGTTTTGCTGGCTCAGGTAATATGCCGTGCTTGGACACGATGTGGCCTAGGATGACGAGCTCGCGTGCAGCGAAGTGGCATTTTTACAGGTTTAGCTGCAGGCCAGTGCTGGTCAGACAAGTAAAAACGCTCCTGAGGCAAAGGAGGTGCGTACGAAAGTCATGCGAGAAAACTGCGACATCGTTGAGGTAGCAGAGGCACATATTCCACTTGAGGCCACGTAGCGTATTATCCATATGTTGTTCAAACGTTGTAGGCGCGTTACAAAGCCCGAAGGGCATGACGTTAAAGTCGTGTTGTCCGTCAGGTGTAATAAACGCAGTTTTTTGTCGATCGGCTTCAACCATTGGGACTTGCCAGTAGCCAGACCACAAATCTAGCGACGAGAATTACACTCCGTGAAGGGTGTCAATAGCCTCATCAATGCGCGGCAAAGGATACACGTCCTTGTGGGTTATCTTATTCGAACGACGATAGTCCACGCAAAATTGGATCCGGATTGTTAGGAGGTAGTTCCATGTCCCTAAGATGTGTTTCTACAAAACCGTATACCATCGGCCTCTTCTCCCTTAGCTTTTCTTCTATCTATTCTCACTTCAGCCTGTTCCTGCCACCCTACATATTATTATACCCTATGTCTGAATTGGCTCGGACCTCGTGGCTACGTCTATTTCTGTCCCGGACTCTACCTATCTTAGATACTGGTGCCGCTTTGGAATCGTATCTGTCCATACCACCTGTCAAAGAGTCTCCCTGGTTGTTTTCCTCGTTACTAGCTATCCTGCACCCCGAAGGGCCCGCGTGCCCCCCAAAAAATTGGCAGCGTATCCACGGAGTGAATGATGGGGAGTGGGGCGAAGCATTCGTCCGTCCATTCGTTCTTGCTTCTGTCCTTCCATGCGTCCGTCTGTGTGACCGTGCATGCGTCCATCCGCCCGTCCGTGTGTGCGTCTGTTCGTGCGTCCGTCCCTGCGTCCATTCATACGTCCATCCATGCATCTGTCTGTGTGTCCGTTTGTCCATCTATTCAACACTCCAAGTACCACCATCTCGCATCTTTTCATCATATATTCCTTATGTAGAAGCACTGCCATCCAGCGGACATTCCAAGGACTAAACGAGAGGTAGTACACGCACACTTTCTTGCGGCCTGCGCTTCGTATCTACTTCCAACCTTTAACCACCTCGAGTTCATGATTTATACTAGTTCATTGTATTCATGGCACTGCGGCTCAACGCTCGCTAAACCTTTCTAAAACTAAGGAGGTTACACCCAGCGAGTATAACATAGCAACCCTTTCTTGTCAGATAGTGCTCAATGTACATGCCAAAGGCTGCTAATGGGGATCGCAGCCTGCGCGTTAACTAAAAGCCGAATGCTCCTGTCTCTCATACCCTATTAACAGCCATTGGCATGTACATTAAGCACTATTTTTTATTGTTCAACAACGCACAGAAGAAATCTCTCACCGGCACCACCTTGAAGATCAAAATGTTATACTTGTTACACACTACAACGGCTACGAGGGACAAACGGATGCCGTTTTAAGAAGCTTCGCCCCTAAAAAGGTACGGCGCGTCCTGCAAGTCGCCAACCCACCTCGTGACCTAGCCGCTCATCGAAGTCAATTCTGTCTCGCTGAAAACCACCCCACCTATGCACCTATCTGTTTATTTCCGCCACCTCAATGCCTTTCTCTCGACTCATCCGCCATGTATCTTGGGTTGCGTTGACAACCGCTCTTTGCAGGTTGCCGCTACGCACCGTTACCTGCGGTATCGTGCATATCACTACCTGTACTTGAGGAGAAGTGGCGCGCATGTCCTCGACCCATTTCGCCAGTGTGGTCGCTAGTGTCGCCGTATCTTCATAAAAGACATCGTGTAAATCAACTGAAATCATCAAGAGGTTTCGTCCATCAGCTGTAATTCTGAGCATTGCGCTCGCTTGCCTCATGACTGCTTCCAGCTTGCGTCCTGGGAACGTCAATACTGCAACCCCCTTGTCAACTCTTACCCTCTTTTTGATTGCATCTGCGCATCGATTTAAGTTCGAGCCCCCGGTGATTATCACGTGCTGTGGCGTTTCAGCTGGAGCATCCTGCACCAGGAAGTTACTTGTACCTGTGACGCCGGCTGCTTTGTCCCCTTCTAGCCCCACCACTACTTCACTGAATCTGGATCTTGCGACCATTTCACCGGCTGAAACTGGTTTTTCCAAACTTGCTTGCTCTTTCTTTTCCGCCGTTCTGGTTGCCGGTGCTCTACTGTTCTCTCCGTCGGCCGCTCATTTGTTCACCTTTGCTAGTGCCTCCTCAGCGGACTCCAGCCTTTCTTTCATAGCCCTCGTTTTCTTTTGCTCTGTCACCAATTCAGTCTCCAGCTCGGTCATTCTCATCAGCAGTTCACTCTGGGCAACCACCAATTTCTCCATTTATTCCTTGACCTCACAGTGCCTACAATTGGCATCAGCTTCCTCTCTATTCGCTTCTGCACTTGGGTCCGTTTTAAATCCCACCCTGCATCTTCAACACTTTACAGCCTTTTTAACCATGTCTTTCTGACACCAATTGTCCCTATGTATTGTCCCTCTCGATAATTACAAAACACGGCGTACGACGAACCCTGCCCTATGAAAAAGAAAAGTCTAAGCTCTGCTACAAAAATTTGCATGTTCAATGTATGTGCACCTCCCCGACTGGGCGGCAAGAGAAAATAATGGTTCCAGGCGGGGACTATTGATTCAGCCGGTGACTGCACCGCCACGGAGAGTCATGAAGCGAACAAATACGAGTGGCCGCGCGCTAGGTGCTTTTCTGGTGACCGCGCACCGCCTAGGCACCAAATCGCGCGATCTTCCCCAGACGCTGTGTCCCTAGCGGTGCGCCGACGTCGACTGTGAGCGCTTCCTGTGTGGTCAACGTTATTATGATGTTGTGCGCCGGTGTGTATGGATTGCGACATTATTCCTTGCGAACATTGTGATGAAGGAGTAATGGCTGATTCTCGGCCGACTGACCCTTCTAAGGGGGGAGATCAAGCGGCGTGGGTGTTTCATGCAAGCGGTAGCGTTCAATGACCAAAATCCCGCGGCGATGTGACATCCTCAAGTGCTGGATGTCCTGTGTGTGCTGTGCGGTGGTTTGTTTGACAAATTTAATTCCCTGCACATGTGATGATGCTGTTTCATGCTAGCTCTAGCTTTGAATTACTCCCGCGTTGACGTGATCATGCACAAGGGCCGGGTGTTCTGATTGAGATCTAGGTCTCTGACGCACTCTACTGACAACACCACTGTCACACGGGTTCTTGTTTGCTATGTCGTAGCTTTTTATATCGCAATTAGATGACGGCTATGCTGTTTTCTATCAGATTAGTTTGGGCAGTTAGCAGTGACAAATGCTGATGTCCCTCGAATGCATTGATCGAGATCGACAGGTTTGTCGTGGCTGCGCGGTATACTTTCTGCGCCAGATCGAGTTTGGCGCAAACGCCCTCGCTGATTGCAATGAAAAGTGCTCGTGTGACACGGGTATGATCACAGGTGCGAATGCCCAAACCCTTTCTGTGCGCTCTTGTGGTCTCTGACTCCTTGGCAGCTGGTTGTGTCAGCAGACGAGCATGCAAGAAAAGCAGTTTACTACATATGAAAGGCTATGGTATCGAAATTATGCAGAAAAAGTGCATTATAATTGCTAGGTCTGTAATATAGGGACGTCCGCAATAAGCACCTGTACATAGAAGGACTGAAAGCTGGGCCACTTGGTAACAGTACTTGAACTTATTTTAACACAGCCCATGACTCTGTGGGCACAATAGCGATTTGTCCTTTCTTTTCTTGTGTCCCATGTATTCCTGGGTTGTGTTAAAATACGTACAAGCACATTTAGCAAGAGCGCATGCTCGCTCTTGCTAAATGAAGTATCACAAGAAAAGTTGAAGGACTTTTTATTCCTTAGGAAATACAATGCCATTTTGAGTCGTATTACTGGTTTTCCTGCGTGTTATTCTTTAAGCAGAAGAATGTGTTGTTTACTTCACTATCAGATTAGCAGCTGTCCCCGCTTAGCAGTCAGTGCACGGTACAAGATTTTGAATTTTGTTGGTGCATGTGCGCAAGATTAATGGCTCCTCTAGAATCTAAATAACTTCATTCTGGTGATTGGCAGAATGATAAAGTAATAGTTGTTTATTTAACGAAATTTGGCAAACTTTTGACTTGTAAAAGACAAGTCCACTAGTCAAAATGTCGTCTCCAACACCCACCCCCTGTTCACAATTTTTTGTTTACTCTGGACTTTGTATTATTTTAGTAATAATTACTATTCAAACTCGATCTAGCGAAACCATTTTACAAAGTTTATAATACAACGAGGAATTTCTATTCACCAGCAAATATCCATAGAATGTAACGTTGTCCTCAAACTGATTTAAAGTTTTATCTAAAACGACTCTGTAAAAAAGCAGTGTTTTTTCCTAATTTGGCCATAACAGATTTGAGCATGCGCTCTGTCACTACAACATTGAAACATTTATGTGCCCCAACTTTACTTCTATGGAGCTGCATGCCATACCCTTGTGCAGAAGAACAATGGAAGCAGCCTCTTACGTTCCAGGTGGTGGCAGATGGGAGGGTGGTTGCTTTTGTTATTTCATAGCTTATGCGACAGAAGGCACAGATCACTCCTAGCATTATCTAGCTTGAAATGTTCGCACAATAACTGCATTCGATTTGCTTGTCATTGCAAATCAGTAACTTGTCATAATCTCATGTCTCCCTTGTCTGCATCACTTAGACGTGGTGTCCCTCCTCTATGTCAAATTTGCCCCTATGAATTTATAAGACACAAAGGTCGGGCTAGGAGTACTCTTTGCTATTCTAGTCGGTCAATGGTGTTGTACAAGCCACAAAGATGGCTTATGGCTTATGCGACAGAAGGCAATGATCACTCCTAGCTTTTTCTAGCTTGGAATGGTCGCACTATTACTGCATTCATTTTGCTTGTCATTGCAAATCGGTAACTTGTCATAATCTTATGTCTCCCTGATCTGCATCACTTAGAAACGGTGTCCCTTCTCTATGTCAAAGTTGCCCCTATGGATTTTTAAGATACAAAGGTCGGGCTAGAAGTACTCTTTGCTATTCTAGTCGGTCCATGTCGTTGTACTAGCCACAAAGATGTGGCAGTTTTTTATGATGAAATAATGAGGGAAAGGTCTAGGGGAGCTCAAAGTTTCGACGGCTTATTCAACATCGAAAATTATAGGCACACACGTGTGGACTAAGTTAGGCTCACATTGAGAGCATGCTAACTAATCACAATCTGTTAAATTGCTCTATAGTTACCAGAAAGACAATAAAGAACCACTGATACCTAATGAACCTTGTGATTCTATACCGAATGCATCCACCCATTCTCGAGTAGTTGTATCCTTGCTTCTGGCGATAATCTGAAGATTATTCAGGCATGGCTAACTCTTATGAAAATTGCATTGCATCGCTCCATCTTTATCTTTTAACGAAAGCTCATGTTTCTGTGCATGCTCATTCATGTATATTCTTGCCAGGACAACATTCGTCTTTTGCTGTAGGATAGTGGAAATTTGTAAATGATCCCGTTGACTAAGGTTGCACGGCGGGCTTGTTGGTTATTCATGTTGTTCGAGGTATAGCGCATCCAGGACGGAACAGAGAAGAAGACACAGAACACATACATGGCGCGCAATCCCGTTGACACATTTTGTGTATGATTTGGCGTGCCTCTTGCTGTACCCGCTTTTCTTGCTTCCATCAGATAGTATACTAGTATACAAGAGAAAGCAGAAATGATTTTCGTGGCACAGAAAAAATAATCGGCATGTCATCTCTTTTTGCAACCATTTATAGGTCGTGTACAGTTCGGTGCATATACTGCGTAATCTCAGGTCTCTCTCTTCTGCACTCTTGCTCTACCCCAGTACTTTGGTGTTCTCTCTTGATCTTCTGCCGGAGCAACTCAGCTACAGGGTTAAAGAACATGCGAAAGAAACCAACCACAGACGACCTATCCAATTGGTTTTGAAAAGTATTTTGCATAACGTGTGAGCACGACCTTGCACATTGTCACGACCGTCATTATTATTGAAGTTTTTCGGCCTTTGTGAACGAGACGAAAATATTTCAACGCTTTTCAAGCAAGGGTGTGCCGTCAAGACGGGTTGATTTCCTCTCAGCAAAACCTGAACGAGGGGTTCGGGTCTGGTTCGCGCAAAGGAAACGCACAAGCCAAGAGAGGCCATTGTGAGCTGAACTCAACAAAGGCCATTGTGTTTGCTGCAAGCAAGGCTTTCGAGGCAGACAAGGAGGCAGCTGGGCCATTTTCGAGGTCACCGATGAACTGGAAGTCTCGGAACCAGCATGATATTTGCAGTTCAGGCTGAAAGCTAAAGCCAAACTGGTTGTGGCTGCATCTTGCGAGGAGAAGGGGAGTCTTGGCTATTCGCAGCTAAGCCCTTGCTTCTAGCAAACGAGGAATGAAATGTGGGGTTGAAGGGAAGGAAAAGGCACTATGTGCTGCAGCCCTTGCGGGAGCCCGCCTCGACGACGAGGGATTAGTCGACCACTCCTTTTTCCCCCTTTCTCCATTGGATCGGCTGAATGGGGTGGCATATTTTGACGATATGCTGGCCCACCACTGCATTGTCCTACCCAAACAGTCAGGCAAGTTTGACACGTGTACTGGCAGCCGGTTTTTCAAACCTCACCCAGCTGCCAGAAGAATCTTGGAAGCCAATATCATCGGACGTGCGCGAAACTTGGGGACGTGTGTTTGACACGTGTACTGGCAACTGGTTTTTCGAACATCACCCAGCTGCCAGAAGAATCTTCGAAGCCAATATCATCGGACGTGCGTGAAACTTGGTGACGTGTGCGAAAACGTCGGTGCAGTGCGTTTGTGGCCATATTTGGGCTTCGTGTAGACTGTGCCCTCTCCGCATGCATTGTATGGTGTCTTTCCTCTCCTTCGTGGGTGGAGCACCTAGACCATGGAGCGCCCTATTGGCGGAAGCTGCGGACAAGGCGCCCAGGGTTGGCAACGTGGTGCTATATAAGCGGAAGGCTTTTGCATATTTGAAGTTCTAAACTTCTACAGTTCAACACTTCTCATGTACAGTTCTTGACTTCTACTTGATCACCTCCTTTCGAATTCTCAGTTACTAACCATGTAAATAAATTGTCGTTTTTACGAGCACCTCAACTGACTTGTTCGACGATGTGTCCTAAGACGGGGGCCCGCTACCAAACTGAGGCCCGCAGGACCCGGAGTCGCAACAACATGCACACTCTAGGCATTGTTTCGCTATGGCCCTTTTTCACAGTTTTGGAATGCGTCAACTCGTATGAAAGCAATTTTATTACACACCTAGGCAAAGAAAGCCAACAGCCGTGATGACTCTGCAAGGCAATGCACTAAGCCAAAAACTGCAAAGAGCCACAAGGATTCAACTGATGTGTAAACGCCAATCCATTTTGAAGTCTGCGAAACCCTGCTAAAACACTGTTAAAAATGGGCTAATATCTGACACTGGTTAGTTGCTTTAAAATGATAGAAAAATTGTCATCATACGTAAGAGTTTCCAAAACCTCCCCCTAAATAAAATGTCGGTGAAACGTAATAAAAAAGCTTACGGTCAGACCAAAGAAATTGCACTACACAGGAGCGACATAAGAGCCTATGCAAGTACCTTGTCTTTTATTATAAAGTTCGCTCTTGAAACGATTGAAGGTGAGTAACATAAAACTTGAGAAAGGTCACAAAAGCTTATACTGCCATTCCCATGGCATTCCTGAAGGCAACCGCACCACTCTCGTCTATGCAACTTCTTATGCAGAAAAGGAATTCACCGCGCAGGACAGAATAAAATAGGTCCTCAACATCAACCAAGAACTACGTTGCGTCATCTTTCACATGAGAACAGGAGTATATCCTTTGATGATTTTATAAAAAAAACTAATTCCACATGATTCCAAATAAATGCTGGTTGAGATTTAAATGGTTGTTTCTGATTTCAAGAACGAATGAGTATCATCTGTCGTTCACCGTTGTTATCACCGGGCTGAGCAGACGACTGTGAATACCTCAGCGAATAAGTAGCCAAATGCCGTCTACTCAGCAGACACGAATCTATGCATATGCGACTGTATACATAGTTAGCCGGAATAATGCAGTAGTGACGAAGCATAGACTAACATGGACTGTATGAGCAAATACATTTAGTACCCGTAAAGGCAAATAATACACACTGTTTTTTTTATTTTGATGCTATGACATCAAAACGTTGGGTGAAAATAGCATTGCGCACTTCACGTCATAAAAGTTCTTCCTGCGACTTCATGTTTACATTATTCTGACATTTGTACTCTATAAAGTGGCAAACTATGTGTTTCTAGTGCATGGATAAATTAAACTGACTGGCACTTGAATTAGAGTCATTGGCAATTGGATTAAACATAGTGGCACATCGATTAAATTCACTGGCACGAGGCCTCATTGAGTTAGCACTTGGAATAAATATGTTGGTGCTTGGATTAAATGTTTGCCACATAAATAAAGAGCTTGGCACTCAGATTATTTCAATGGCGTGCAGATTATTTAAGTTGGCACTTGGATTAAAGTGAGCGGGAAAACCTGTAGTACCCTATTGAAGGATTCTTTGAAAAAAATGAATGATGCATGGGAAATTCTCAGTTTAAAACGGCTTTTTCATGACAATAGCTGCATCGTTAAAAACTTACTAATCACATTCTGCCAGATACCCCAATCCCTCACAATCGTCCTGAATGAAACACCCGGCTTATGCGTCTTGGCCGAAAAAAAAAACACAGAAAGGGTGTTGTTTTTGCTAGCTGCATTAAGCACCAGAATCTGCCAGGTGTGCAATTTGAAAGTTTTTACTCATAGCAACTGCCTTGCTTTTAAAAAATCTTGTTTTGATGGCTTTTAACTTGACGAAGTTCATGTAGACTGCTTGTCCTGCCTTGATTGATATGTGGGGTTTAACGTCCCAAAACCACCTTATGATTATGAGAGACGGCGTAGTGGAGGGCTCCGGAAATTTCGACCACCTGGTGTTCTTTAACATGCACCCCAATCTGAGCACACGGGCCTACAACATTTCCGCCTCCATCGGAAGTGCTGCCGCCGCAGCCGGGATACGAACCCGCGACCTGCGGGTCAGCAGCCGAGTACCTTAGCCACTAGACCACCGTGGCGGGGCAGCTGCTTGTCCTGCCTTGAAGTTGCACAAATCTGCATTCATTACTACGTAGCCACTACTTTTAGCTATTTGAAATCAACACAAATTGTTCCACTTGAATGACAACACCCACCATAAGATCCTCCTGACGAAGAGTAGGTTTTTCCCCCGCTTTGACTAGAGCTTAGACACTGTCTTGTAAGCAATGTTCTTTAACTGCTTCGTCGACTTTTGCTGCAATTCGTCGGCGCAATGCCAGTATTTAGTGAGCCGGCAAAAGAGGTTCGTGGCTAAATTTCGGGCCTTTGTTGAGTACATTGCGTATATTTTTTGCAATGTGAACATTTCCCAGCCAAGTAAGGCCTCCCGAGTCATGCGAGCAGGCTTCTTAGGTATGAAACAGCGGGCATGCCTCATCTTCAAGTTGCACTTTGCCTCAGTGATGTGGGCTGCTGAATGCTTGGCATTGCAAAATTTCTTCAGCGCCAGCCACTCCAGGTCCAAACTGAAGCAAAGTGCACAAAGCAGGTAAAGAAAGCCCAATTGTTACAAAAATTATGATTTCACATACTTACGTAAAATGACCAAATAAAGATGTGACTTCTCCGAAAAGAGCACTCAATTCTTGTTGAACATGGTCTTTCAGGGAAGTCATGCCTTCATTAGGTTGTGTTAGCAAGTATGTAGCATTTTAAAATCCCAATTAAGGTGGCAGGTGTGCTTAATTTTTTTACCTCCTTCATGCAATGTGCTTTAGTTTGAAACTGAAGTTGCTGGTGCTAAAGAAATTTCGCAATGCGAACAATATCATACTTGACCAGGCACAATAACAAGTACCTAGTTAGGCACGTGTTATCAGTCGAAACACGTCATCTTTCAGAATACACATGCTGAAAGCACCCTGAGGAACCATGCATCTTAGGGTAAACATGCACACCTTTCAACAAGGTCACTCTCGTGCATAGCGGCCCAGCATGTCTATTAGATCACTTATGCTCCTTGGCACACCACGTCGGAGCCCGCAGCTGTCGCAAGTTACCACTGATCAAGGCTGGCTGCACATGTGTTATACACAGTCGGGGACATGGCTGTACGTCGTTCCGCTGAATGTTCCAGATATGTTTCTATGTTACTAGAACCCTGCCGAAATGCAGTTGGTAGTACAACTAGAATACGTAAACAGTAGCATTGTGATGCGAATTGAATAACCTGTTGCAATTGAAACCAACCTACGATGTGCAACAGCTCGACAACGCATGCTCTTCTTGTATATCAGCCTTTTTTATGTCCAATGCTATACAAAGGCTTCCCCCGGTCACCTACAATTTTCCCAACCCTGTGCAAGCTTGTTCGATTTTATGCATGCAAATTTTTCAAGTCATCATTCCATCTAGCCCTTTCCTTTCCTCAGCTGTTTTACCCATGTTTTTGTTTCCACCTCATCTCTCTATGTTCACTTGTCTCTCCCTCACATTGCTTCACCTGCCCAGGTCCACCTTTTATTTTTTGCTTAATGTCAGCTAGACTGTCATCTAGCCCTGTTTGTTCTCTAATAAGCTCTACTTTTTAATATCTCTATGTTATGCTAACCATTTTCTGTTTCTATGTTGCAAAGCTCTTGAAATGCCCTGGACTCTTTTCTTCTTTTTTTATACTATCATTCAAGTTTCCACACCATAAGTTATTACTCGCAGCATACAATAGTTGACCCCTTTCTACTTTAGGGACAGTTGTATATTGCTTTTCGTGGTTTGGGAATGTCCACCATGAATAAATAATTTAAAGCTCTAGCCCATCCATACATTTTTGGTGAATTTTCTTTTAATGAATAGTGTGTCCTGTGAATAGCTGACTTAAATACATATATTTTAATGACCTTAGCCTACCGTAGCCAGTTGCACAGTCTGGCTATTTTGTTTCGTCTTTAAACATTACATGCTTGTCTTCTCCTTATTTATTTTTAACCCTACTTGAACACTCTCTCGGCTTAGGCCCTCAGTTGATCGCAGTTTATGGCAGTTTTGAAAAGCAAATTGCAGTTTTGAAAAACAAAACGTCATTTGAAAAGCGTAGGTACCGAAATATATTTTGTCAATTTTTTTTCGTGTTTCTTGTCAACAAGGTGGCTCAAATACTTCTGCTACGCATGCTGTAAATATTGCTTAGATTCCGTCTCCTTGCCAGATCTACTTCACGAATAAAATTTTTCTGCTCTGCGACGGCTCCTTCCCTATAAAGGGACTGTTCTAGTCGCCCCTCAGGACCTTAATAAAGCTCATTGTCTGTCTGTCTGCTATGGACTCTCTGTATATGTTGGCTAGGGTATTCATGTATGCACTATGCCCTAGCTACCCTAAGACTTCTGGTATTTCTACGGAGTCAAATGCCTTTTTGTAGCCTCTGCAAGTTAAGTAAATGGATGAGTTCTGTTTCGCAGATTTTCCTGTTTGACAGCGCTTAGCTATGATCCACAGTGGGACATCTGTTGAGGTGTGTATATTTCTTTAAATGTTTCGTATCTCTTTTTTCTGTATTTATTTGGTATCCGCATTTTTACAGTTTGGTGGTACAGTTTATTCGCCAGTACGTGAAGCATCGCGCAGAAACTTGTTAAACGAGATATTCTTCGTCTTTGATTGGGTCGGTAATTACGCTGCATGATTTTACTGGCCCATGTTTTGTAGGACTCTATCCCATTCTCTCGGGGTAGGGTATTCAACGAGATTCGGTCCTGGTTAGGTTTCTGATTTTGTCTTTTTCTTTCCAACTTTGTTTGTATTTACTAATAGAATATAAGTATTTTGTTCAACTTTGGCTTCTTTTTCTGTTAGGTGGCTTATTTGTAAGCTGTAGTAGAAGTCTTCTGCCACCTTACTATGTTGAGACTGCTGATTATGTTACTCTATTTATCTGTTTGAGTTTGCATTCGAAAGTAGTTTCCTGTTGTCATGCTTTGTCATTTCTTTCAATTCATCTATTTCTTTGGTGCTATAAATCCCCATATCGCCAATTTTCTTTCTGTTAATCGGCCCTTTGAGCTCAGTAATTCAACTTTAGATCTTAAGTGACTAGCTTTTGCAGCTGGTTGTTTCTTTTTTAGTTTTTTGTTATTTGGGAGAGTTTGCTTACTTCTTGCCCTAGTGCTTTAACCTAACTGCAGTTGTGTTTTGTGAATCAATGTAGCTATGGTTTTGTTCCTTTCCTCTACGTCATAATTTTTCTCTTGTTCTAAGCCCTCGTATACGAGTGTTCTAAGGCAGTGCTAAAATGCGCATGACTGTGGCTCTTCTCCAATTTAAGAGCAGCCTTGCAACTTCTCTGCAAAATATAATAATATTAAAGAATAAATGGCATTTTTGGGTGCTTTGAAGTTCCGCATTCAATTTTGGTGGGCTTACTGATGATGATGACTATGGAATTCAAGCATGCGAAAACATTGTTTTTGTATAACCTTTAAAATGAAAAGTTAAAGACGAAAACGTATTAAACACGAATCGCAGGTCATCGCTTCTGTATCTCAAATGGTAGCTGCGCTGAATTTTGCTCGCAACAACTTAAGCTTACGTCGGCTCATTCGCACTGCGTCTGTTTCTTGTGAGGAAAACTGTCATGGCGGCTTCCGGTTTTGTCGTTGGACCAGTGCGAACTTCAAGCTATGTGTTTATTTGCCGCAAGCGCTCTTCCTTCTGATAAATCTACTGTTCAGTGACGCAAGTGGTGAATGCAAATGTTCACAGCTTCATAGTGCACCTCGTGTCAAGAACGGGTAAGCTGTCAACCTCTAACTAATCTCGGGGTGAACACGGTTTTCCAACCAATAATTTCGTGGCAGTGATGATAATACCGCTGTGTGTTAATGTACCACAATTCGAAAACGTTCTCGCTGCGCAAGTTGCTCGGTTTGGAGGGCTCTGGGAGGCGTTAGATTCATTTGATGCCTCTTGTGTGTTATCTTGTTCGCCCTTTCCCCGCTCGCGCTGCAAAGGGAAACGTTTTTGCAGTTTATGGTCCCAGCCATAGAGCCTGCTATCTATTTTAAATTTATCGTGAACCAGCGTTGCTTTTTTACCTTGAGCCATATCTGCTGCCGCACTATCCCACAGTTTCTTCCGTACTTGTACAGTTTCTTCGGCATAATCGTTGCTCACGCTAATTGAACGGCCTTTCAGTTTGCCACAGTTCTTCAGTACGCATTCCTTCTCTTTGAAATCATAAACTTTCATTATGACCGGCCTAATTTTTCCAGTTTGTTCTCTGCCAATTTGATGTATTCTCTATGTTGTTGTGGCGTGGATCCCGAGTATTTTACGAAACACGTTTTCTACAACAGACGCCATTAAGTCCGCCTTAGTTTCAGATTTTTGCTCAGGAATGCCGAAAACTAAGAGGTTATTTCTTCGACTTCGGTTTTCATAATCAAGAAGTTTTTCTGCCTGCCACTGCACGACAGACTCTAGGTATTAAATTCGTGCGTTTAATTCTCGAATTAGCTCAAGAGATTGTGTAAGTTTGTCGGTCTTAGCATTTAGAGCCGCTATATCTGCCTTAATTGTTTTGGTCGTGTCGCTGGCTACCTTTTGATTTTTTAGGATTTCCTTCAGCATGTCTTTAGTATCAGGTCCCGGGTTTTCCTCTATGTCACCTGACATCAACAGGCACAAAATTACAGACCAACAATCGAACATAATAGCACAGCACGTTCGAGGGCACGGCAGAACCAACCAAAAAAAATCGATTGTCACTACGGAGAGTAACAGTGCCATACCGGGAACTAACCTGCAAAACAAACAGCAGCGATGTCAGCATGCTGTTGCCAGCAGAGTTGCCGTGCCCTCTGAAGAAGTTCATGTCAGTCCGCTTCTTAAGTGTATTTTCTGTCGATGACATCACCCCTGTCGGTAGCCGGCCGGCGAACGGTGATTCCCCGACGCCGCATCGATGAATGAGCACGGACGCTATCACTTCGTTTTTGGTGCTTCTCGCTGAAGTTGTAGGCGTAACCCACGGCAATGCCTGCAAAACAAACAGCAGTGGTTTCAGCATGCTGTTGCCGGCAGAGTTGCCGTGCCCTCTGAAGAAGTTCATGTCAGTTCGCTTCTTAAGTGCATTTTCTGTCGATGACGTCCCCCCTGTCGGTAGCCGGCCGGCGAACGGTGATTCCACGACGCCGCATCGATGAATGAGCACGGACGCTATCACTTCGTTTTTGGTGCTTCTCGCTGAAGTTTTAGGCGTAAACCACGGCAATGCCTGCAAAACAAACAGCAGTGGTTTCAGCATGCTGTTGCCGGCAGAGTTGCCGTGCCCTCTAATTCGCCAGTTAGTTTAAATTATTAAATTCCTTCCGCAAAGACTAGGACCAGAACACCCTATAAACATTGTTAAATATTGCGTGAACGACGACGCATGCCATTATTATCATTAGGATGAGAACAGTGCATTCGGAATCAAGAAGAGGTCTAAGAGTGGGCTTCGCCATGGGGACGGCGGCTCGTCCTTTTCTCCACAACATTTTGGTGCCGTGAACCCCGGGAGGAAGGACCTTCACAGGTGAGACGGAGCGGGCTTCACGAATTTCAAACGCCGTCGTAGCCTCGAGGACTTTTGTGAAGCCGCCATATATAAAGCTGATGTGCGAGGCCTAACCGTATACCAGTGACCCTGATCGTAGGTCATGACATCTCGACGACGCCTGGATCTTCGTTTTGCGGTTCTTCGTTGACGTTGTGCGTGTTGACTCCGACTTCACCTCATGACGCGGCGGGCCAGTGATCTCTCACGTTTACGACACTGGAACAGACCATGAAGGCTCTCTCCGAAAGGCGGAGTCTTTTGCGCAAGGCTGTCACGGAAGGCATCGCCGATATTGAACGTTTTATACACGTGTAATAAACGTTCAATTGTTGTAGCGACTGATTATTTAACAAGATACGCCGAAACAGACTCCTTGAATGGGGAATGGCGGCTGAGGTGGCCAAATTACTTGTACAGAGCATAGTCCTATGGACTCTATGAAGGAATTTAAGGCTCTCCTTTTTGGTCTCTGTTGTGCGCCGGCAACGTTGCAACGCATGATGGACACTGCACTTTCTGGATTGAGGCAGTGTTGCTTAGTGCACCTAGACGACGTGGTAGTCTTCGCTGCTACATTCGAGGAGCATATTAAGCGCCTGCAGACAGAGTTAGAAGCAATCCGTTCAGCAGGTTTGACCATCAAGCCAGAGAAGTGCCAATTCAGTTTCGAAGAATTTAAATTTCATGGACACGTCGTCAGCGCCCACGGTGTTCGCCCTAATCCCGAAGTGATCGCAAGGTTGCAAGGTTGCAAGGTTTCTAGTGCCAGCAGACAAAAAGTCAGTATGGAGATTTCTAGGTCTATGTGCTTACTATACAGGATTTGTGTGAAATTTCTCGAAGATCGCAAAATTGTTAACGAAACTTACGATAGAAGATGTACCTTTCCAGTGGGAAACCGAGCAACAAAGCGCCTTCAACGAATAAAGGAAACGGTTTCAAACGCCCGCATTCCTATCACATTTCGACGAAACACCTGACGCGGAATTACACCCAGATTCTAGTAACGTGGGCTTTGGATGCATTCTAATACAGTGGCAGAACGAGGAAGAAAAGGTGAATGCATACGCCAGCCGGACTCTCACAAAAGCGGCGACCAATTATTTGCCCACAGAGAAAGAATAACTCGCCATCATTTGAGCCATCATTAAGTTTAGGCCGTACTTTTATGGTGAACTATTCAAGGCAGTCAGCAATAACAACGCGCTTTTCTAGCTCGCAAACCACAAAGACCCATCCAGACGACTAGGAAGGTGGAGCCTCAAACAGGAAGAATATGATATAACCGTGGTATGCCGATCTGCTAAGAAGCATACCGATACCAAATGTTTGCCATGGACACTTCCAAACGCAGCATTATTACAAGATGACTTTCTAATCTTAGGTGTTGTCAAGGCTTCTCAGATAGGCGAATTTCAACACGCGGACGAAGAATTGCTCCCGATAATCAAACACCTGAAAGGAGCTGACGTACAAGTCGTCACCATCATCATCATCATCACCATCATTATCGTCATCATCAGCCTGACTACGTCCACTGCAGGACAAAGGTCTCTCCCATGTTCCGCCAGTTAACCCGGTCCTGTGCTTGCTGCTGCCAATTTATACCCGCAAACTTCTTAATCTCATCTGCCACCTAACCTTCTGTCTCCCCCTAACTCGCTTGCCTTTTCTGGTAATGCAGTTAGTTCCCCTAATGACCAGCGGTTATCCTGTCCAAGCCCTACATGCCCGGCCCATGTCTATTTTCTCTTGTTGATTTCTACTATGATATCTTTAACCCCCGTTTGTTCCCTAATCCACTCTGCTCTCTTCTTATCTTTTAAGGTTACACCTACCATTTTTCTCTTATTGCTCGCTGCATCGTCCTCAATTTAACCTGAACCATCTTTGTACGTCGCAAGGTTTTTACTCCGTAGCTAAGTACCGGCAAGATACAGCTGTTATATACCTTGCTCTTGAGGGATACTGGTAATCTACCTGTCATAATTTTAGAGTGCTAGCCAAATGTGCTCCACCCCATTCTTATTCTTTTAGTTACTTCAATCTCGTGGTTTGGCTCCGCGGTTATTACTTGCCCTAAGTAGACATGGTTTTTTACAAATTGAAGTGCACTATTACCTATATCGAAGCGCTGCTCTTTTCCGAGGTTGTTGTACATGCTTTCGTTTTCTGCAGATTAATTTTAAGACCCACCTTTCTGCTTTCCTTGTCTAACTCCGTAATCATAAGTTGCAATTCGTCTCCTGAGTTACTCAGCAATGCAATGTCATCAGCGAAGCGCAGGTTACTAAGGTACTTTCGGTTAATTCTTATCCCTAACTGTTCCCATTATAGGCTTCTGAAAACCTCCTGTAAGCACGCGGTAAATCGCATTGGGGAGATTGTGTCCCCCTGCATTACACCCTTGTTGATTGGTATTCTGTTGCTTTCTTTATGAAGCACTATGGTAGCAGTTGATTCCCTGTAGATTTCTTCCAGAATGTTTATATATACTTCATCGACGCCCTGATTCCGCAGTGTCTGGATGACGGCTGATATTTCTACTGAATCAAACGCCTTCTCGTAATCTATGAAGGCTATGTATAGTGGTTGGTTATATTCTGAACATTTCTCTATCACCCGATTGATAGTATGAATGTGGTCGATTGTTGAATAGCCTGTTCGCAATCCTGCTTGTTCCTTTGGTTGATTGAATTCTAATGTTTTCTTTTCTCTGTTAACAATTACCTTTGTAAATAGCTTGTATATTACAGAGAGCAAGCTGATCGACCTGTAGTTCAAGTCCTTGTCATCTCCTTTCTTATGTGTTAAGATGATGTTAGCATTCTTCCAAGACTCTGGTACTATTACCGTTAGGAGACACCTCGTAAACAGGGTGGTTAGTTTTTCTAACACAATCTGTCCTTTATCCACAATCTGTCGACGTACAAGTACCTCGCATATTTTCTCAAAAACTCGCATCGTTCTGCCTCCGAGGAAATGTCCTCTACAAGTGAAATTTGAAGTTCTATCGTGAAACGTTCCTGCTTGTAGTTCCTGCAACTATGCGGCAAGAGATACTATAGGCGTGCCATTATGAACGTATACGTCTTGACATTTGGCGGTCACTCGCACGCTTGCACTAATCCGTCCGTAATATTATTGGTCCAAGCTATTATCTTCAGCACAGCGCTATCTTAAAACATACCACGAGTGTCAAAGACGGAAGCAACCTCGTGTAACGGGCCTTCTGCAACCGATAGACCCACCGAAAGTGCATTTCCGACAAGTTGGAATGGACCACCTTGGACCATTCCCGACGTCATTGCTCGGCAAGAAATGAGTTGTTATAGCGACTCGTTATTCAACGAGATACGCTGAAACAGACTCCTTGCATGGGGAATGGCGGATGAGGTGGCCAAATTCTTTGTACAGAGTATAGTCCTACGGCATGGCGCTCTGACTGATGTAATGACTGATCACGGACCGGCTTTCATGGAGGAACTCGTGAAGTGCGTGCTTTGTATGACTCACACAGTTCACAGGAGAACTACCGCACATCACCCTTAAAGCAGCGGCGTGACTGAACGCCTTAACAGAAGTCTAGTTGACAAGATATTTGTGTATGTGGATGTCCAACACATAAAGTGGGACGACATTTTACCATACGTCACTTTCGCCTATAACATCGCCATACAAGAGACTACCAAGATTACCTCGTTTCAACTATTCTACGGTCGTGTAGTTACCACGACACTGGACACTATGTTACCTATAGACCAAGATGACTACCACTCTTATCTTTACGACTATATAGAGAGAGCGCCAGAGGCACGCCAATCAGCAAGGTACCGAATATATCACCAAGAAAGAATCAATGCCGACAGCTACAACCGAGGAAGACGTGAAATACGTATGACGTTGGTTACAATTAAAGTGTGGATATGGACACCAGTACGACGACGAGGCCTGTCTGAAAAACGTATTTGTCTATATTTTGGTTTTATGAGGTAGTACAGTGACTCAGTACAGCGGCGCACGAGAATTTCAAACGACATAACCCCACCGAGCGTGTAGACATTGTGCGCATGAAACCATACTACGACCGATACGAAGGCTAGCCACCCGCCTCGCTTGCTGTACAACCACCTCATCCTTTCAAACCTGCCAGGATAGAAACGCTGCATACATTATCATCGCAGGCATCGGGGTGATGCCTTTTGAGAGGGGGAATAATGCCACAGGAAATTGTCAATGCTCCGCACAACGCGGACGTCATGAACGAAGAGAAACGCGGACGGCGCAACTACGAGCGATGAAGCCAGCCGCAATGCACGAGCTGGCCCTTCATGCGAACGGGACCCTACCGAACAGCCAACGCACATGAAGAAGAAGAGAACGAGAGTGCTCGTAGCAGAGGCTAACGAGGACTACCCACCTTCGGCTCTTCTTAATTGTTGTGCGTCGTTCTCTTGGGCACAAGTTCGTTCCTTAATAAACAGTGTAAATAGATCATTCTTGTTGGGAGGTTGCTACATTTGCTACAATATTCTGCCTCAAGCTCGTCGTCAGGAATGTGTTCTTCGAGAACTTCATTGAAGCATGATAGTTCCAAATTATTCGCGCTGAGGTGGTCGAGAATACCTGTGAGCTTGGCGATGTCGGCGTTGGGATCTTTGATCAAGAGTTGGGCCTCCTGAAGTAGCTTGGTGTTCTGCGTGCGTCGAGCTGCACGCTTGGCATTTAGACAATGCATGATGCAAGATTTTCGGCTGCGAGATGGTAGGAGTCCGGCTCCTCTAATAACAATCAGTGAAGCGCTCGTCGGTCGTTCAATCCTCAACCGCGGCGCGACGTGGACGAGTAGAAGATCCCTTGAGTTGTGCATACAAGGGGCACGTACCGCACGGGATTTTCGGCCCCATAAAACGTTAGAAAACTACGCGCTAACGCGAGAAATTTCTCAAGGAGCCATCTTGCCCTTAGCATCCTCAACTTCCTCGTCTTCTCTCGCCCACCTACGCTGCACATGTTTATTCTGTTCCTATATTTTGAATATAGGTTGAGCTGTTGCGCCATGCTAGATTTCGCCAGCTGGCCGCGCCGAAAAAGATTGTGTAGAGTGGCTCCACACGATAATAAATGAATAAAAACTGCCACCTCGGCATGGGCTCGTCGCTACCGTCTCGTCTCTGGTACATCTACAAGTGGTGACTACGAACGAAAGGACAAGCAACCGGCGCTGCGTCGCTGCCTCTGAGCTTCGCTGCCATGTTCCAGCCAGTTCAAGCCTTGCAGCTGCACTTCGACCCGCCTCTACTTCTGTTCCGGACCTCCTGCATCGAGTCCTGGTTTCAAGAGTTCGAGGCAGCCTTGGAGCTCAACAGCATCTGGCTCCAAGAATTCATGTTTGAGGTCCGGGAGTATGTTCTTCAACTTGACCTCAACAACGCCTCGCCTATTTGTCTTGCGGCTCCCGCCCACATGATGGACTACAGGACGCCATTCCTACAGTTTTGCGGTGCTGAATAGCACATCCCACAAGGTACGGCCCAAAACATAAGGCTCTTCACCAAGCGCAACCCAGTCTTCTTCACAGTTCAAAGTTCCCAAACGCGACACCATGGTGTGACACTATGGCATCTGGACTATCGCCCTGCCAAAAACTGCCGGCTACACAAGTGACGCAGATCACGATGTCGCTTTAAGCGGCCCACCCACCCAAAGGGCTGCCACCCTAGTGCCCCTCTTCCTGTTTCCGACGTGTTTGTTTTACCACCAGGGCAACTTCCACCTCTCTCCTTGGAAAATTCGACGCCGGTTACAGCTTCGGACAACGTCAAATTTTTAGCACAATCCTTTCCTGCTGCACAGGCTCCCAAATCGTCAATGACAGATGAGCCAGCTGAAGCGCCTGGTGGTTTTTCGGACACAACTGCCGAGCTTCCCACCAGGACGCACCGGGCCGGCCAGGCTTGGAACTGCCCGCGCACGATACAACAGACACGCAAACAGTCCATGAGCATGCTCCCTTGTCCGCGTGCTGCTAGTCACCAGACTATCAACGAAACACTTCAACCACTGGTTCAAAGTTCAGTCTTACCGCGGCATCTCCACCTAGTCTGCGCGACGTCCTCCTGAGCGAGGCCCGGACTTGCCAGTGGCCAAGCCCCGGAAATGCAAGCTCTCCGGCTCCCAATACACTGACACCCGGCCACGACCTCACACGTCGCCGAGCTGTGACTCAAACACGGTGACGGCATCGCACCCAAAGTGAAACGCACGGGCAGCTTTCAACCCGCCCTTCCAATGTACTCAGGGTGCAGGCATCCATCGCGAGAAGGTGGAAGTACAGCAAGGGCACACCCTGACACGTCGTCAAATGTGGAAGACAGGCTGGTATCGGCGTTATATCACACATCAGCTGTCGGCAGTGCGCTGACGACATCGTGCGCGGCACCAGCACTATGAACACCGCATTTCTAACGCCACCTCGTCATTTAAGTAGCAGCCCACGACCTATGATGTGAGCTGTGGACACATTACAACACCATGCTGCAGCAGTTGTCGGCCTGCGTCCACATGCCTGCAGCATGGATGCCACGCAACGCACTATTTGGCGTCAGTTCATCGCCGAAAGTCTGGCTGCGTCGATGGTATGTGATTTGCGCCACCCGCCTATACGGATGACCTCCTTTGCTTTCAGCACTCTCCGTCCCTCGCAATTCTCGCCCGCTGAGATTTTCCCAGAGTGGCCCACCGGAGACCCACTACTTACCGACGACCACTCCACGTTAACAACCAGGACTTCCCAATGGACACCTTACGGATTGCCGTTTATGTATACAGTATTTGTCGTTCTCTGTTATTTTTGAAATATGTTTTCGATTTCGCAAAGCGCTATGGAGAGGGGGAGCCTACGTAGCGCGAACCACGATGAATTGGAGAATGGCGGAGCGCCAGCCCTGGCTGCACGCTGCCGTGGCGACTCCACTTATGCTTGCGTTCCAAAGAAAAACTGCCACCTCGGCACGGGCTCATCACTATTGTCTCGTCTCTGATCCCTCTACAGATCTATAGCTACTTGGAAAAGCAAAATACTTTAAACAATACATACCTTTATTTACCTCATACTAAGCTACATTGGAAATATTGCGGTAGTTTCCCATCGTACATATAGCGCTGAACTGAAATCACTGATGCTGTTGCTTTTTTTTTCAGCCGTCATGGAAAAGATATAAGTATTATATATGCATACTGAGCAAGCCCATTCCTTTTATTTCACAGGCTGCTAAGTAATCCGACAATGCAGCTTCGCACATCCCAGATTCGCCTTTCACGAATGTGGCAGATGTTCTTGCATATGAGAAGCTCGAAACAGATATCCAAGCTGGGGATTATACGATAAATTCTTTGCTTCATCGCCTAAACTCAGCATACAGTTGCCTGTCTTGTAAATAAAACGTGCTGATTGACTAGGCATTTCAAAATTGATGCGAATATTAGTCATTGCAGTCTGGATAATCACGTACTGTTGAATTTTTGCATAGCAAGCTGCATATGACGATTTCAAAAAATTTATCTAAGCTAGAAGCCACCTTGTATTTATTTACTACCACAAGACCATTTACGTTGCTAAACATTCAGAGTGCACTGCACTCTAATGCATCTTTATGTGTTTTTGTTCCTTTTAACAGAAAATAACACTGTACAGATTCGACGAAGAAAAAAAAACTTGCTTACTACAGTCGCTTCTGAGATGCGATGCTGCAGTGCGCTTACTTTGGTTTGCCACAAAGTTAGAAAACTTCTGTAAACAGCATCTCTGCTACCTGATGTGTCGTCAGGCAGATATAGCAATCTTGATATAACTTTGCTTTTAAAGGTAAAGCTCTTTACGCCATGGGTCGTACGTCCCGTGTCCTTGCAGTCGTCGTAGTAGCCAGTTTAATTGCACTGCATGTCAATAAAAATTGACAGATACCACGTACAGTGGGAACCGATGATGTGCGAAGCACGAATGAGGAAATTTGATATGTCACTTTAAAATAAGCACAAGGTTACGAGGCAGACGTAATTTATGTCATACAAAACTTCTATGACATGATTATCATGTTTCAATCTGCCATTTATGTTTTGCGTCCTTTCAAGTCACGTAATACCAAATTTGGCATAAGTGAAGCTAGTTAAACGGCTGCAGCGCATCACGAGTGTGGTATGTAGTCATGTTGTTACATGACACGCATGTCATGATTATCATGTTTGGACGTGTCCTTTACCCATGTCGTCCGTTCGCGTCACGTAATACCAAATTTGGTACTTGTGAAGCTAGCGAAACGGCCACGAACGCATCATGAGTGTAGTATGTAGTCATGTTGTTACATGACACGCATCTTAGGATTATCATGTTTACACCACTCACATATATTCGCCATTTATTCACGTTCCGTAATACCAAACTTGGTACATGCGACGCTAGCGAAACGACTACCAGCGCATTATGAGCGTGGCATGTAGTCATGCTGCTACACGACACGCACCTGCACTGATGATAATCATGTTTTAACCAGTCGCATATACCTTCGTCATTCATTCACGCCCCCGTAATACCAAATTCGGTAGAATCGAAGATAGTGAAACGGCCGCAAATGCACCATGAGCGCAGCGTGTTGCCTTGACTAGTCAAAACAAGAAAATTATGACACGCGTATCATGATTTTAACGTTAGGGTCCATCAATCATGTTCGCTATGCAGTCATGCGATACCACGCCAGTTTTGCAACATGCCATATGAACGAAACCACCGCAGGAACAGCAAGACCATAAAATGTAAATCATAACCATAATGATATCATGTGATGATTTTCATTCTATGACTAGTAATTTATGCCCTTCATACAGTCATGTTATGCCATACAAATTTCGGTATAGACACCAGTATCGAGACAGCCAAGAGAGCTAGAAGTCGTTGGCGGCTACATAGATAGATAGATAGATAGATCGATAGATAGATAGATAGATAGATAGATAGATAGATAGATAGATAGATAGATAGATAGATAGATAGATAGATAGATAGATAGATAGATAGATAGATAGATGGATGGATGGATGGATGGATGGATGGATGGATGGATGGATGGATGGATGGATGGATAGATAGATAGATAGATAGATAGATAGATAGATAGATAGATAGATAGATAGATAGATAGATAGATAGATAGATAGATAGATAGATAGATAGATAGATAGATAGATAGATAGATAGATAGATAGATAGATAGATGGATGGATGGATGGATGGATGGATGGATGGATGGATGGATGGATGGTTGGATGGATGGATGGATGGATGGATGGATGGATGGATGGATGGATGGATGGATGGATGGATGGATGGATGGATGGATATATAGATAGATGATATATGGTGTTTTTCGCCACAGAGGCCACTTGATGGCCAAAGAGTGCCAGGTAATGAGGCAGGAAGATGTGAACAATGAATATGGTACGCGGCTGTATAAGGGCCTTAAAAGTCCACTTCTAGAGGCGGGTAATATATATATATATATATATATATATATATATATATATATATATATATATATATATATATATATATATATATATATATATATATATATATATATATATATATATATATATATATATATATATATATATATATATATATATAATTTATATATATATATATATATATATATATATATTCAAATCATGAGAGCGAGGTGAGATCAGTGTACACAAATGTATATACACAATTTTTTCCATCACGCATAAAGTGATGAGCGTTGTTCGATGGGCAATGAGTTATCATCGTGGCGAAAGGTAAAAACTGGTGAATAGTAGCATGCGTCCCTCTTGGAGTCCTTAGTTTTCAAAGGGCTTGAGGCACTTGGTTTCTTTGAAAATACTACCGCGGGAGCGGCCTCAATCAAGAGGCCATGCTGCGGTTGCCTGTATATATAATGCAAAAACTACGAATATCTCTAAGGAAACGGAGGAGTGAATCATATATAAAAAGAGGTTCACTGCCTACAAACATTGCAGGATGGAGTGGGAAATGTTGACAATAAGACGGAAAATGCTTTTCTCGGAAGGAATCAACATCAGTGCATTGAAGGAGAACGTGAAGCACAGGACTTGGTACACCGCCTTTTTCACACATGGGTTGGTCACCACCAGACAGTAGGTGAGCGTGCGTACTGTATGTGTGTCCTATTCCCATTCTACAAAGTGTGACTTCAGTGTACCGAGACTTTGGCACTGGCAACCAGGTGCCAAGACGCGGCTTGATGAGATGCAATTTATTTTCTGTTTTTCTATCCCACAAAAGCTGCCAGTGTGTCCTTATAATTTTTTATAAAAGACTTGAGGTTCAATGTAGGGACAGAAACTGATTCATTGGCACCACTCTCGAGGACAGATACCGCCACACTGTCAGCCAATACATTTCCTTTTATCTCACGGTGTCCTGGCACACAACAGAGTACAATATGTTAAGTGCATGAGTGGAAGACAGCAGTGAATAGAGCGACACAATAACAAGGTTTTTGTGTTTTTTAATGGTTTTCAATGTTTTTACGACGCTTAATGAGTCTGTGTATATAACTGAAGATGGGCCAACCAACGCATAAGACACTCCAGCTAGGATTTCGAAGCATCCGAGAAGTATTCAGGGTAGCAATATTTGTGCTGTTTTTCAAGAAAGTACGTGTGGATGTGTGCCAGTGGTGCGTGTTTAGTAACCTGTTGAAAGGAGTGATCACCCTCGATAGTCTGCCACTGCCATGGTGGAAGCTCCTTCGCGTGAGGCATCAGGTTGAGCTGAAGTGGAATGCCCATTTCCCGTGCCAAGCCTCTCACACGCAGTGTGTACGGCTGTCTCACTCGAGGACGGTTATGAAAGAGAGTGGAGCTGGACAAGTCATTTATGCTAGGATGTGTGGGGTGATCATTATTTGCATAAACTTTTAAAAAATACATGAGTGGTAAGTATACTCTCTGCAAATGAAGTGGCCATTCGTCCGATTCCACTTACGTAAATTTCACGGGGCTCGTCCTGAAGGCACCTGTGGAAAGGCGAATGCCGAAATGGTGGACAGGATCCAGCATCTTTAGGACAGTTGATGAGCCGAACTGATACGTTATGACTCCGTAGTCTAGACGTGTGCAAACAAGGCTCTTGTACAGGTTTAACGGGCTTTTTTTTTTCACTAACCCACGTACAGCGAGACAGTAGCTTTAAGAGGTTCATAGTTTTCAAGCACTTCTTTTTCATGTCTTTTATGCGTGGCACAAATGCTAATATTGAATCCAGAATCACGCCTAGAAATTTGTACTCTGCCTCTACTCGTAGTCATTGGCCACGCAGGTTGATTGCGAGATTTGGACTGAGGCCTCTCCTTCTAGAAAAGAGGACACATGTGCTTTGTTTCAGGGCTTAACCTGAAGCCATTTTCATCTGTTCATTGAGACACCTTGTTCAAGCAAAGCTGTACCTGCCACTCACATATTGCCAGATTGCTGGACCTAAAACCTATCTCTATGTCATCCACATACGTGCAGTAGAACATGTTACGTGGGATGGAAAGACGCAAAGAATTCATTTGTAAAATAAAAGAGTGCAGCTAAGCCCGCCATCCTGTGGTACACCCGTTTCTTGGACAAACAGACGTGACAAAATATTTCCCACTCGAACACGAAAAGTGCGGTTTGACAGGTAGCTCACTATGATGCTTAATATTCTACCACATATGCATAAGTGTTTCTCAGTATTCTAAACCGCCATGTTGTATCATAGGCCTTCTCCATGTCAAGAAATACTGAGATAAAGAACAGTTTTTGAACGAATGCATCGCGAATTGCAGTCTCAATACGTATTAAATGATCAGCTGTAGATCGCCCCTCTCAAAATCTACACTGGTATAGATCGAGAAGATTGTTCGATTCTAGAAAGTGTAGCAGACGCCTGTTGATTATCTTTTCTAATACCTTACACAGACAACTAGTCAAGGCTATAGGCCTATAACTGGAGACGACAGATGGGTCCTTGCCCTGTTTGAGAATTGGAATTACAATAGCTTCTTTCTAAGCTAAGGGCATCTTGTCGGAGAACCATATTGTGGCATAAAGGCCAAGAAGGGTGTTCTGTGTTTCTTGGGGTAAGGGTTTTAACATTTTGTACATTACACGGTCAGAGCCAGGCGCATAATTGTTGCAGCAATTCAGCGACGCCTGCACTTCTGCTAGGCAGAATGGTATGTTGTATGGTTCGTCTGTTGTGGATTGACGCTGAAGTGTTGCCTCTCAAGTCTTGCTTTGTATCTTCTAAATGTTTCAGAATAGTGCGATGAGCTAGAAACAAGCTTCAAATACTGATTGAGGGAGTTTGCTTGGTCTTTCAGGGTGTTACCCTGTATGTTCACTAAAAGAAGTGAAAATGATGGTTGCCCTCTTATTCTATTAACGCAGTTTGGGACTCTCCTTTCGTCGGTAAGGAGTTTACCGTTGACAAAAACTTCTGCCTGCTTTCCCTCCTAGCCTGTCGGTGCGTTCTCCTGCCTTGGGATTTCGCTTGCTTAAATGCTTCAAGATTTTCGACTGTAGGGGAGTCGCGAAACAGTCCCCATGTTTTATTTTCTTTCTTTCGTGCCTCTCAGCACTCGTCGTTCTACCAGGGGACACGGCCTTTTCTTGTCACCTTGGCTGTTTCCGGTATGCACTGAGGGACAGCGTTAAAAAAAGCCGTAAAATACTCAACAGCACTGTCGATATTAAACGAAGCGATGACTTACCAGTAGATATTGGAAAGTTTGTAAAATTCCTGCCAGTTTGCTTTTTCAAGTTTCCACCGCGGAGCCGCGGGTCGCAATTAATTTTTTCGGTGCGTTTTCAGGAGTATTGGAAAGTGGTAACTCCCATAAGGGTTTCTAACATCTTTCCACTTCAAATCAAGAAATACAGATGGAGAAACGATACTGAGATCTGTGGATGAATAGGTATTGTTCGTGAGGCTATAAAACGTGGATTCTTCCTTGTTTAGGCGCCCTCAATAAGGCGCCCTCGCGCATCGGTGCGAGAATCACCCCACAGGCTAGAGTGAGCATTTGAATCGCTAGATCAAGGTAAAGTTCAATTAACTCATCTATAAAGGATTGAAATTCATGTTTGTGTAGCTGATAATGTGGTGGTATGTATATTAGGCACATGGTCATGAGTTTTCAATTATAGCTCGAATGGCCACTGCCTCCAGCACCGTTCACAGAGGAAAGTGCTGACATGCTTGGTTTCTATCTATTATAATCACAACACCACCAGATGATGCAAGAGCATCCTGGTGGTATTTCCTAAAGACGGCATAGCTACGGAGAAAGGGCGTATTCTTTGGGTTAAGGTGTGTCTCCTGTACACACAGCACTTTTGACGAACTTTCCTTAAATTTCTTGTAAGTCATCGAGATTGTGGAAACATCCTCTCACATTCCATTGTAGTATGTTGTCCATATTTAAGGTGTTGTGTGCTGTGTGTCGCAAAGAAGACTTATCTTACAGAGCCTTTCTTAGGCCCTATATTTAGGGTTTCGTCTTTTTTAGAGCGGTCTAGGAGTTCTCGGCGCTCTTTCGGCGCTGCTTGCGTCTTAGCACTAAGAGCGGGTGCTCTAGCACGTTCTGTGTACGTAGAGTCGGCTTTGCCTTGAGCAGAAAAGCCTTTGGCCCGGCCAGCCAAAAGGCTGAAGGGGTTTCCTTGACCTCTGAAGCGCCCTGGCTAGAGGAGGCCTCTGGCATGGCTGAATTCAATGAAGGCAGGGCAGCCTGGGCTGCTCCCAGCCTGGGGGCCGATAGCGGCAGCCTCGGCATGCTTTGCGTGGCTTCGGCAGCCGCGTGATGCCGTTGTGGTGCTGGCCCCCGTTGCACCACTTCGGCGAAAGTTGTATTCCCGGCAAAGTGCGGCGAGACATGCTGTCTGGCTTCACGAAAACTGATGTTCGTCACTTTGACAGTTAATTTTTTTTCTCGTTTCCACGCAGCGCAAGACCTAGAATAAGCCCGCAGGTCACCGTCGCAGTTTGCGCATTGTACCTCAGCTTTGCAGTCAGCTTCAGTAAAGTGTCCTGTAGTTCCGCATTTTGCACACGTTAGCTGCCCTCGGTAACTCTGGGAAGCGTGTCTGAACCATTGACTCTTAAAGCAGCGTCGCGGGTTTGGGATGTATCGTCTCAGGCGTATTTTGAGATAGCTGGTTTCAATTTCATCTGTTAGTGTGCATTGGGCGAATGTTACGATTATGTGCCGGGTTGGCAACGCTTTTTTGTCACGACGAATTTTATTCACTCTATTTGTACCACGTTCTGGTCTTTCCAACCTGTAAGCAATTTCTTATCAGACAGATTCGTAAGTCATTGTCTGATACGACACTTTCACAGTATTCATTGTTCGGTGAGTGGTGACGGTTATGGGCTTGTCCTTAAATGCTACTACGTTTGACTTCTCATACTGACTCTTGTCCTTCGCTTCTACCAGAAGGTCCCCACCAGCCATCTTCGAGGCCTTGTAGCCACTTCCGATGGTCTCAGTGAGGCATCTGGACACGAGGAATGGTGATAAGTTGCGTGCTTTTTTGTCTGGATTCTCGCAATGAATGACATGGTACTTTAGAAACAAGTCTTGCTTCTTGAAAATGGACTGGGTATTAGTTTCCGTGCGCCACCTCTTATGATGGCGATCAATAGAAAACAGGTTTGGTGTTCCCATGGAGAAACTGAATTCTTCGGCAATGGCACCTACCGCCCACCACGGAGCCCTACAAGGGGCGTGGAAAAGCATGGTAAACAAGCCTGCGCAACGCCAGCCGTACACCATTACTATAACCTAATATGGTTTTCCCAAGTTGCCCGTGTGCTCAGATTCGGGCACATGTAAAGAACCCCAGGTGGTCGAAATTTCCGGAGCCGTCTACTACAGCGTCTCTTATGATCATATGGTGGTTTTGGGACGTTAAACCCCACATATAAATCAATGGTTTACCTAAGTTAGGATAACCACATGAGCTTAACCCTTGCCGCCATGAAAGCGGGAAGTAAATGGCCGAGAGAAGACGACAGGAAAGATAAAAAGTGGGAGAGAAAGACTGAGATGCACAGAGAGGAGATAGAAAAAGGCGACTGCCCATTTCCCCTGGGTGGGTCAGCCCAGGGGTGTCGTCTACGTGAAGCCGGGGCCGAAAAGGTGTGTTGCCTCAACCGGGGAGCCTTAAACGTCCAATCACCCGGCATCGGCTCAACCCCCAGGATCCCCTTTTCCCCGGACACGACTCAGCCACGCACGGCTAGGCGTGGGAGGGAGTCAACGTCCCCGTTAGCTCGATGCCCCTGTGGGGAGATAGATAGATAGATAGATAGATAGATAGATAGATAGATAGATAGATAGATAGATAGATAGATAGATAGATAGATAGATAGATAGATAGATAGATAGATAGATAGATAGATAGATAGATAGATAGATAGATAGATAGACAGACAGACAGACAGACAGACAGACAGACAGACAGACAGACAGACAGACAGACAGACAGACAGACAGATAGATAGATAGATAGATAGATAGATAGATAGATAGATAGATAGATAGATAGATAGATAGATAGATAGATAGATAGATAGATAGATAGATAGAAAATCGCCGAAGTTCGCTGGTAAATGCTTCGCACTTAAAAACGGTGTAATAGCATATCCACGAAGTGAATGATGATGAGTGCGGCGAAGCGTCTGTCTGTGCGTCCGTGCGCCAATTTCGGGCGGTGTGGCCTCGTGAGGACGCGAGGTGGCGTCGACACGCGTGGACGTGCTTCTTCGGCTTTTTTAGTTTTTCGGTGTAACTCCAATTTACTTCGTCATATTTTAGTGAATGTTTTTGCAAAAGATGTGTGAAGACTTCCTCTACTTTTCGATACTTTTTGTGAAAGAGTCTGTTTACTTGAATGCCTTTTGTTGTGACTTCTGTTACTCCTCACCTACGAGAGCTTGGCGGCTCTCTGACGCCGTAGGCGTTCCGCACCTCAAGTGGACGTTATGAGCCAGGTTGATGCAGCAGATAGGGAGGACCTTTCTCCGGAGGAGATGCTTAAGTGGTGGCAAGCGCACATGTACGACGCCGCATATCAAGACGTAAGGACGCCATCGCTCCCACTGCCAAGGCTGCTGTGTGGCAACAAGTGATCTCCAAGAAAAACAAGGTGAGACCTCCCAAGCAACCCGAAGGTTCATACAAAGCCATCTTTCGCGTTTGCGGAGGTTTTAACACTTCCCGCTTCAGTCACTTCCAACTTTCAAAGCCGCTCCCTACGGCGGCCGGTCTTGCAGTGACCATGAAGCTGCGTCAAGACGTCATTGCGATCAAGCCCACCATTAACACAGTCAACCTGAGTGCGGAGAACTATGACCGCTTGATGAAATACCTCGCTATCAAGTCGCTGATGGTCAATGGGCAGGAGAACGAAGTCACCTCATACAGCGTTCTAAACTCCTAGACGTGCAAAGGCATTGTCTATGTCGACACAGTATGCCTGGAAGAAGTTATCTACAAAAAAGATATTCTATCTATGCTTCGTGATTGCAACCAAGAAATGCATTTTCTGGAAGCCCGACGAATGGGTAAAACTTCTGACGCAGTCATTGTGACTTTTTTGGGAACGAATGTTTCTTTCTGGGCCATGTATGAAATGTCCATGCTCCGGTTCAAACTTTTTCCGGCAAAGGATGGAAGCGTGCACTTGCTGTTGGACTGTTTGGCATCGACCGGATGTGTGCCCTACTAATAAAGAGAAGACTTGCCGCCAATGTAGAACTGTAAATCCTTCTCCGGCCCATCGGTGCATTCCAAAATGCGTGCTGTGCAGTTGGCATCGTGAAACTGGATCTGTGCAGTGTGCACGACGATACAAGCCCAAAACACCTCTCCCTAAGGTCGGCAACAAGACTCCTCCTTCACACAAGCCCAAACCACCTCCTCCGACCAAGAAGCAGGGGCCTCCCCCAAAGAAGCAAGAAGACTGGCCCTCCTTGTCAGTTGCTTCCTGTAGCAACAAGTCAAGCCCCCCTCAGGTAGGCTGGATCTCGGTAGCTTCCCACAGCCCACTTAATGCTATAGCTCCCGATGCTCCCATCTATGCCCTTTTGCAACAGATTAAGGAAGAAAACCGTGCTATGCATAAACAATTTCATGACCTCAAAACCCCTTCTTTCTGCACAAACATTCCTCTTTGCACAACTGTTCCTCAACGCGTTCCTCAATGCGCCACTGATACCCCTGCTGCTCCCTCGCACCCTGCGAATGATGATCAGACCACAATAGATACCACTCCCCCTCCCACTACAGGCACCTCAACAAAGCGCAAATCTAGCGATGATGCAATAGACGCTTGGGAAGAACACGATAAGCTAAGTGGTAAAATGGCAGCCCACATTCGCTACTCAAACAATCGCCAGTCTCTCCAACAATTCCAGTCTCTCGAAAAGCACATGGATTCCATCGAACCTAAGCTTGAGTCCGTTACCACTGTCGTTCATGAACTCAGTACCCATGTAAGCGCCAAAGTTTGCCAGTTGGATGAAAAACTGAAAACTTTGGTGATCGATTCAGTGAAATTATCGAAAGACTTTACCACTTGCATGGCCGCGTCCCCTAAGCGCTCCGAAATAGTTGTGTGGCAGTGGAACTGCAGAGGCTTTTTAAAAAAGAAAGCTAGTCTGCAACAATACAGAGGCAATCTCACACAAGCACCTGCAATCATTGCTTTGCAAGAAACGCATGGTCACACTAAAGTCACTGGTTACAATACATTCCAGTGCACAAGATTCGAACTCCCTAATACCGCAATTTTAGACCAAAAGCACTTAACCGTTACTTTTTCATATTTTGATAGTATCGACAATGATCACGACTTCGTAGAAATACTTTCTAGAAAGACGAGGTCACCTCCTCTCTGCACCTTTAATATTTACAGGAGTCCCTGCTCAAGACACCACTGATTTACCACCATTTTCGCTCGTGCTAAACAGGCATCCTGGAGAAACCCACTTCTTATTGTTGGTGACTTCAATTCTCCAAAGCAACTGTGGGGTCACACAACATCCATGCCTAAAGAACGAGCCTTATGGAACCACATACAGGATCATCAACTCGCCCTGCACAATGACTTCAACAAAGCTACCCGCTTAGGAAACAGCGTCTATAAAGACACATCACCAGATCTCACCATGACCTGTTGGGTTAACTCAGCTAAATGGGAAAACGTTCAAATCAACTTTGGTAGCAACCACTACGTCATTCAGACCTCTCTTAGTTTATTTCATAAACTGTGTAACATCAAACCTCCCAAACTAACGGATTGGGACAAATTTAGGCATACTCGTGCGAATAATCCTCCCACTTCAATAGAAGTGTTACAAGAATGGATCAGCAAACTCAAAGCGGACGTTGACAACCACACGAGAACTACGCCTTCAGATACTCCCTTCCATACAGTTGATGCGAAGCTACTCCATATATGGGAAGCAAAGAAATTGCTGTTAAAACGATGGAATAACACCGCCACAACCACAGGCTTCGCATCCGTGTAACTAGGCTCGGTCACGACATGCAGGCATACGCAACCCAGCTAGTCGGTCAACAATGGGGTCAAATGTGCAAGAGTGTGCACGGCATCTCAGTAGTAAGAAGACTTGGCGATTGCTGAGGCATTTGCTCGACCCATCGACATCGCGTGCGCATCACAATCATCACATAACTCAGTTAATGCACAAACGCAATGGTAATATCCCACATATTTTTCGCGAGCTTGCGCGATCGCACCTCCCCCTCATTTCAGGCAACGCGCATTCATATTATGCCGTCGAGGTCGATGAATTTCTTGACGCCCCAAAAAGAGAATGGGTCGTTCGACATGCTTTATTTTCTCTTAAATCTACATCTGCCCTAGGTATCGACAAGGTAACTAATAAACTACCTCGAAATCTTGACAGTCAATCGATTACCGAACTCACAGACAATTACAATCACTGTTTCAATACTGGCTCCCGTCCTAACTCATGGAAAACCGCTAGGGTCATCTTAATTCCTAAATCTAATGAACCCTCAGACATAGCTAACCTTAGACCTATTTCTTTAAAGTAATGTTTGGGCAAAACTCTCGAAAATGTCATTATTGATCGCTTAAACACGTACGCAGAAGATAATAAGTTGTTCCCAACAGAGATGATTGGCTAACCATCATGCCATGCTGGGGCTCAAGCATGACATCCTTCCTCCCGGTAGCAGTAAAGACACCCAAGCTATTCTAGGGCTCGACCTGCGTGGTGCGTTCAACAGCATAGCTAATGCCTCCATTTTAATCGAATTGAATAACCTTAGCATTGGCAAGAAAATGTCTGAATATATATCCGCGAATTCCTCAGCAACCGCACGGCTATGATTATTCTCAATGACCTAAATTCTCCCCCAATTACCCTAGGTGGCTTTGGCACACCTCAGGTATGAGTCCTCTCGCCATTCCTTTTTATCCTACCCATGAGGTCTATTTCTGAGACGCTAGCTAAAATAACGAATCTCCAATATTCTTTATATGCCGATAACATTACCATATGAATGAAGAGTGGATCCGATGGCTACATTCAAGATACCTCACACGAGGCCGCATATGCAGTAAATACGACAACTAGGCTTACGAACCTCGAGCGCTCGTCAGCTAAATCTGAGCTTTTACTCATCTCTGCTAATAAGCGCGACAAACCCAGACCAGATAAACATGAATGGGAAGCAGAATCCTGTCGTAGACAAAATACGTGTACTAGGCATGCACATTCAGTCTAACAAACTCAATACCTACACGCTTCAAACTGTTGCTACCAGTATAGACCACACAACCAGACTTATAGGAAGAGTGTCCAATAAGCACGGAGGTCTTCGTGAGGCAGGTTTATTAAGACTCGTACAAGCATTTGCAATCAGTAAAATCACGTTCTCTCTCTCTCTCTCTCTCTCTCATATCTTCATTTGACAAGGCCTGAGGAAGATAAGGTAAATTCACGGATACGCAAGCTCTACAAGTTTGCTCTTCGAGTGCCAAGTACAGCTTCTACAAAAAAAAATTGGCAGATGCCACGTAATGTGGCAATCAATGATATGCGAAGCACGAATGAGAAAGGTCAATATGTCATTTTAAAATCAGCACAATAATACCGAGGTGGAGGTAAATCATGCCGTACATGATTTCCGTGTCATGATTATCATAATTGGATGCGTCATTTACCCTCGCCATCCATTCACGTCAGGTGATACCAAGTTTAGTATAGGTGTTGCTAGCGAAACGACCGCGAGCATGCTATGAGCTTGGTATGTAGTCATTTTCCTACATGACACGCGTGTCAGGATTATCATGTTTGCACCAGTCATATACTTTCGTCATCTATTGACGTCACTTCACACTAAATTTGGTATATGTGGAGAACGCATCCTGACGACCGAGAACGCATCCTGAAGGGCACAATACACTTAGACGTAACGTTGACGCGCGCACGCTGGGCGCAACGACGCTACACTAGCAAGATGTGACGCCAGGCACGACCGGTGCGACCAGCGTCAGTCGGTGCAGCCCGGCGACAACTGGTGCGAAGTGAAACATGCTACATTTCACGCCGATGACGTTACCCAGACAGCACGGTGTCACCCTCTTTTCGTGACGGAGAGACGCCGGACGTGCTGAAACACGCATGCGTCAAAGCAACGCAGCGCTGCGTGCACCTAGGAGTATATGGTAGGACCAGCGCCTGGCGTCGCAACGCCAGGCGCTGGTAGTCGTCACGTCGAAACTGCGTCACGTCGTCATCACGTCACGTCGAAATGTATTGACGCCTTGACTGTGGCATGTAGTCATGTTCTCACATGCCACACATCTCATGATTATCATGTTTGCACCAGTCACATACCTTCGTAGCCCATTGACGTCACGTATAACGAAATTTGGCGTGTGCGAAGCTAGCGAAACGGCTGCGAACGCATTATGAGCGTGGCATGTGGTTATGTTGTGACATGACACGCAGGTCGTGATTATCATGTTTGTATGTGTCATTTACCTATGTCATCCGTTCGCGTCACGTACTACCGAGTTTGGTGCATGTCAAGCTAGCGAAACTGCCGCGAACGCATCATGAGCGCAGCATGTAGTCATGTTGTTACATGACACGCATCTCATGTTTATTATGTTTGCACCTGTCACATATCTTTGTCATCAATTCACGTACTGTAATACCAAATTTGGAATATGTGACGCTAGCGAAACAGCCACGAGCGCATCATGAGCTTGGTATGTAGTCATGTTGTTACATGACACGCATGTCATGATTTTCATGTGAGAATCTGTCGCTTGTGTTCGCCATGCAATCATGCCATACCATACCAGTTTCGCAACATGCCATGTGAATAAAACCACCGCAAGCGCTGCAGATTCATGAAATGCAAATCATAGCATTGATGACATCCATGTCATGATTTTCATGTTATGATTTGTCAAATATGTTCTTCATACAGTTATCTATTGCCATATCAGTTTTGGTATCGAGACCATTATTGAAACGGCAAGGAGACCTAAAAGTCGTAGGCGGCTAAATAGATAGATGGATAGATAGATAGATAGATAGATAGATAGATAGATAGATAGATAGATAGATAGATAGATTGATAGATAGATAGATAGATAGATAGATAGATAGATAGATAGATAGATAGATAGATAGATAGATAGATAGATAGATAGTTAGATAGATACGCTCAAAGTCACCGAAGTTTGCTAAGAAATGCTTGGCATTTAAAAAGTTTTTACTACAGGTTCGTTCAATACCTTTAGTGAGCTCGCAGAAGCCCACCTGACAGCTCAATACCAAGGCTTATCGAACACCCACACTGGTACACAGTAAAGAGTTTTGCACCCTGAAGGGTGTAATTGAGCTTGTCCCATGGACGACACCCTAAGGGTGTTAATTCAGCATCTTCCAAAAAGGGTGCTTTTCTATGCACCCTTAGAATAGGGTGTACATGTAAAAAACTGTAGGGGTTACAAAGACACCCTTAAGGAAGGGTGCCTTCGACGTCCTTCACTTTTTAACACCCTCTGAGGAGGGTGCGAAAAGGGTGCACAAGGGTGTTGAGTGCCCATGGCAGGGATGTCAGTATTCTTTTCGACTGCACTAATAGATATCAGCATGCACTGATTACACACTACCTGAAGAAAGTGGTCCTGATTATCAATGGTGCGCCACCTGTCGAGCTCCATTCATTGCGTGTGGGCAAAAATATAAACACGTACAATCGTGTATGAACTTCTGCTGGATCTATATATACACCTCACAGTATATGCATAATGTGCGTTACAGAAAACTAAGCCTTGCTGCCCTTGCATATTGCATTTATTTAATAGGCAAATAAAACTTATAAACTTTTCTTCTGCCACACAACTTTTTCACCAGATGTGTAACATGTTGACGTATACGTACACTACACACGCAACACGAGTCTCGTCTCGACCGCCGAAGAGAGCAGACGTGTTTTTCGGTCGGTCCCCGACCGGTTTTCCTGGAGGAGCACGCGAGCGTCTAGTGAGGCGCCGTACCTTACGGGCGCTTCCATGCTTCCATTTTTTTTTTCTCCCCAGTTTTTTATTTTGATAGCTTTTGCGCACACCCGTGCGCCGTTTTAATTTTTTTCTTCCCTCCCTTGTCCTATTGAGCCATTTCTTGTCTCAAGCCCTGTTCAGGGCTATCAAGATATTGAGGAAATGTAGAGCCCTCTCATCTCCCCTTAGTTCTTTTTTTTTTAATCTGTAATGACCTCGCCTAGTACGGCCCATCGCCTCTACCAGTAATGACGGACACCCCTTCTAAGGACGCTCCTGACGAGATCACCCTCTGCGCGAGCCTGCATGCTACCGCAACGAGCCGCCCCAGCTCACCCAAACAATCGCCTGCGGCCCCGATGATTACCCGGGCTCGTAAACTGAAGGCTGCTGCCAATCGTCTTCAAAAGCACTCATCTACCAGCACCCCAACTTCTCGGCCCCATGTACGAAGGATCGGGAAACTGTTGCCACCACGCCGGCGTCAGGCACCAACAATCAAGGCCGCCACCACGAAAAGCGCGAAGCTAACGGCCGCAGCCGAGGAGGCCGCCGCCGCCATTTCCTTAGTACCACAGCCTTCCCAACTCCATCTTGTACCCACACTACAAGAGGGAAGCAAGGCTGAGCTGCAGGACTACCAAGAATCGGTCGCATCAACACCGGCAGACAGCGAGGAACAGGCCAGTACCGATTCCTCCTCGCCCACATCATCCTCCTCTTGGGAGCACAACACGCCTCCGTCCTCCTCTCCGTCCCTGTCGCCCTCCCCAAAGGGTCTGGCCCTTTTCAGAACCGGAATCTGCGCTGACGGACCAGGCCGCCAACGAGCAACACAACAGGCGTCGTTTGCAGCTCCCCCCAAGCGAGCGCGCGCTCACTCTGCGCCGCCGGCAACCACTTTCTGCCCTTGCCTGCTGGCTGGGCAAACCTGCCGCGCCGGGCGTCAAGAAGACCTGTTCGGAGAGGGGTGTGCACGTAGTGCTGTCTCTCCCCTTTTTCCAGGCGAAGGAACGCGCATGACCTCTACTGGAAGGGCAACCGAGGCAACATTGGAGTCTCTTGCGCAAGCGGGAGCCTCCCAGACCGCCACAGGAAATCCCACCCTCCTCGAGCCTTCCCCACCTTCTTCCGGTCACGCAACCCGTCCGACCCGTCCTCCAGAGAGAGCGGCCTCTCCGGTGTCTGATGGGGTGGTTTGTTTACCTCCCACCTCCTCGCCACAACAACAGCACTCTCCTCCACTCTCCCGCTCAAAGGAGAGCACGGGCGCGTCGTCTGCTACGGCCGCAGCTCCTCCGAACTCTGCCGCTAGCACCGCGCCACACCCTCCTTCTGCTTTCGGCCCCATGCGCCCACTGACGGTGGACGCCTCTACCGAAGCAGATTATGAAGAGGCCCGACGCAAGCATCAGCAGAAAAACGGATTTCCGTGCCAGGCATCAACAGCTACAAATGCCCCTTCCAGTAGGCAGCCAGCCAGTGCAGCTCCCCCAAGCAAGGGAAAGGGGCCCCGCCAGAAACCAGGTCGCCGCCAGCACCAACTCGATATTATCGAACACCTGGTCGCGAATGAGCCCCGCCGCACCTCTGCCACCATCCTCTACCGCCCCAAGGGCAGGAAGAACAACTTCCTCTCCCTCAGCCGCGACGCAATTGCAGCACAGCTCTCGAAGGTGCCCGGCACGAAGCGTGTGCGCATTAACTTCAGCGGCAACGTTGTTGCGGTTGACACCACACCCGGAGCTGACACCTCCGCTCTCCTGGCAGTGGAAAGCATCGGGAATGTGGCTGTCAACGCCAAGACCGCCAACAAAGGAACCTGTACCGGCGTACTTCACGGCGTTGACGCGGCTTTTGACGAGGAGGTCCTCAAAAACAACATAGAGAGCTCTGCTCCCATCCTCTCTTGTGCCCGTACCGGACGCAATGTCCTTCTCCGATTTGTGGGTAACGCACCGCCACCTGAGGTGGCGTTATTTAAGCAGACCCGCCCTGTACGTTGTCGTCGTCGCCGCCCTCTCCAGTGCGCTGGCTGTGGCGCTTTCGGACACACTCATGCGACGTGCACCAGCTCCCCACGCTGTTCGCGCTGTGGCGGCGACCACGCCCGCACCGACTGCGTTGCACCCGGCCCCAAGTGCCTACACTGCGGCGGCCCACATCCCGCCACCGAGCCCCGATGCCCTCGCTGGCAACACGAGAGGAAGGTGCTAGAAATCATGGCCTCTGCGGACCCGCCCCTCTCTCGTCGTGAGGCCGAGAGGAACCTTAAGAGCGAGGGAAAAGCCGTGCCTGCTCGAGCACCGTGCACTGGTATTTCCTCGGTAGTGCAACCGGGCCGGACGTACAGCGCGGTTGTTTCGCCCCCGGCCGCCGAACCCTCGGCCCCCGACTGCGAGGTGCAAAAGGACATGGTGATTAGTGCCCTGGCCGCTGCCGTGCAGGCCCTCATCGGGACAATACCGCAATCCGGCCCTGTGTTCGAGCTGTGCAACGCGGCCCTGGCCGCCCACGCTGCCCTCAATCAACATGGCTAGCGGCAAGGTGTTTCGGCCGCGGATTCTTCAATGGAACGTTCGTTCCCTCCGCTGCCGTCACGCCGAGCTGTCTACCCAACTCCTCCGACGCGAGTACGACGTCTTGCTGCTGCAGGAAACCTACGCTCGCGTCGGAACACTCAACCTACCTGGTTTTGTCGGCTATCACAGCACCACGCAGTGCGAACTTGAAGAGTGTAGCGCAGTCCGGTGCAGCACTCCCTCGCATCCTCCCGGCACGTCGCGGGCTTCGGTTTATGTGCGCGCCGACCTCCCTCACGCTGCAGTGGACATCGAGGACATTCTCTGTGACACCCTCGAGGCCGTCGCCCTGACTGTGCGCATCGGGAGCACGGACACCAGTGTCGCTAGCGTGTACGTGCGCACATCGAACTACTCGGCACGCTGGGACACCCAATTCGTGTGCCGCCTCGCAGACCGCCTAAATCGCGACGCGGTCATCGGTGGCGACTTTAACTCTCACCACACCTCGTGGGGCAGTGGCGTGACGAACCACCGTGGGCGCGACCTTCTCGATGCCGTGCAAAAGGCCGGACTGCTGGTTATAAACACGGGTAGCTGTACTCTCGCGCGCCGTGGTGTGTCCGACAGTGCCATCGACCTGACTCTCGTGGGTGGTACGTGTAAATATGAGTGGCAACGTGCACCGGACTCTCAGGGCTCCGACCACTACCCCATCGTGGTCACACACCCCTCAGCTTACATCAGGTACACTCGGACCTACAGTGTTGTGAAGTGGACTCGCTTCAGAGAACTGTGTGCTAGAGTGCCAGTCTCTGCAGACTTCTTCACAGCGCTGGCCGAGTGTCACGGCGCAGCTACCACCCACTGTGCACCGTGCCTGCGGGCACCCCCGCACCAGACATCAGCCTCCTCAACCTTCGCGCCGCGCGTCGCAGGGCGCAGATTGTGGCGGTGCACTCGCAGAAGGCGGAACATTGGCGTGCCTATAACTGTATTGACGCGGTGTGCCGCAGGCACGCTAGACGCCGTCGCAACCAGAGCTGGGGGAGCCGCTGCTCGTCACTAGATGACCCTCAGAACCACGCCCAAGCCTGGCGCATTTTCGCTGCCGTTCTTCGCACCAGAGAGCCTCGCTGCCCGGTTCTCTGTGTTGCTGTTGCAATGAAGATCGCCACGCAGGAATTGGCTGAGCTGCTGGCAGACAAGTTTGCCCCTCCTGCTTGCCCACAGCCTCCACAGGGACTACCACCTGTGCCTGCACTCAACAGGCCTGAGCTCTTCGCTCCCGAGCGGTACTTTCCCACCGAGGGCATTCTGCTAGAGATCCGCGCATTGTGCACGGAGGAGTTTACTCTCAGCGAGCTGACCGCAGTGCTCAACAACCGCACGAAGCGGTCTGCCCCGGGAGTGGACGGCCTCACCTACCAGGTGCTCCGCAACATTGACCCCTCCACGCGGCCCCGGTTGCTGGAGGCCTACAACGAAGTGTGGCGCACAAGTCAGGTGCCTCCTGGCTGGAAAGAGGCGCTCGTGGTGCCCATCCTGAAGCCACGGAAGCCGGCCACGGAGCTTTCATCCTACCGGCCAGTGTCACTTACCTCGGCCGCAGGGAAAGTCATGGAAGCCATGGCATTGCGACGCCTTCGCTGGATTGCCACCGCAACCAACGCATTCCCTCCCGAACAGAGCGGATTTCGCCCAAGGCGCTGTACGTTCGACTCACTGGCCGACGTGATCGCCACACTCGAGGAGGCCAAGTACCGCGGCGATTACGGCATCCTCGTGCTGCTCGACGTGAGAAGTGCGTTTGACTGTTTGCCCCACGCATCGATTTTGGACGCACTTCGTGACCTCGGTGTGTGCGGGCGGATGTTTGACTACCTGGAGAGCTTCTTGGGCGACCGCACTCTTCGCGTTCGTGTTGGCTCCACAATCAGCGGTCCCCACTCCGTCACCGCAGGCGTACCCCAGGGCAGCATACTGAGCCCTTTTCTGTTCAATCTGGCTCTTGCCAAGCTGCCCGACTACATCCCGTGCAACACGGCGTGTGAAGTGCATGTGGCGATTTACGCCGATGACATTGCGCTGTTTGCCTGCGGCCCCGGTCGCCACCGGGCAGCCCTTCTCGAGTCCCTCCAGGTGGCCATCGACGCGGTTGACGCATTCCTGAACGGGGTTGGACTGGCGCTCGCCGCCTCCAAGACGGAGGCACTGCTCGTCCACCCGCGAGCGTCGACACGCCGCTCCACGCCTCGGCTCTCACTCCGGGGCCTCCCCATCGAGTGGAGCACGAAGGTGCGCTACTTGGGGGTGACCATAGACCACCGGCTCAGCTGGCGACCGGCCGTCAACGATCTGCGGACGAGCAACCGCAAGGTACTCGGCGCCGCACGCAGTCTCCTCGCGCGAGGGCACGGCTGCACCCCTGCCCTTGCCCTGCGAGTCTACAACGCAGTCGCATCGGCACGCGTGATCTACACTGCAGCAGTGGCTTCGTTGAGTGCTTGCCAGCTAGCTGCCTTGGACGCGGACCATCGCAACGCCGTGCGGGAGTACTACGGACTTCCCCAAACCTCCCAGGTGGGCCCCACGCTCGCCGAAGCGGGGGAAACTCCCATCTCCCTGCGGGTGACCCAGCGGACACTAAATCATGTACTGCGGCTGAAAACCACAAGGCAGGGGCAGCTCCTTGTGAACAGGCTATATGCTCTACCTCACTCATCCATGGGGCAGCGGGCGAGTGAGCTCTTGACGGTTGTGCCAGACATGCAGTACCCCAGCTGGCTGGCTATCCCACCCTACCGCCACACCCCTCTGGTGATCACCAAGACCATTGGCGGCATCAAAGCGAAGGCGCGCACCCCGCTGGCAGCGATGCAGCAGGAGTGCTCCGCCCTCCTTCACGAACAGCTGAACGGCCGGCTGCTTGTTTACGTCGACGGGTCAGTGCTTCGCGACGGCTCCGCGGCCGCCGCCTGCGTTGTGCCATCAGTCGGCGCGGTTCTCAAGTGCCGCCTCCCCTCCCTCGCCTCCTCCACTGTGGCGGAACTCGCCGCTATAAATTTGGCAGCCGATTTCCTCAGTGAGCGGGCACCCATGAGCGCTGCAGCCATCATCTGCGACTCCCGGGCGGCCTTGGCCGCGATCTCGCGCGAGGAAGACGGCAGCCTCCTTGCGCAGAGAGTTGCCCGGAAGCTGCACGCCGTGCAGCAAACGGGGTGCGACCTTTCGCTGCACTGGGTGCCTTCGCACATCGGAATACCCGGCAACGAGGCGGCCGACTGTGCCGCGAGGGATGCGCACGACCCCGACACCGGCGTCACCAACTTCGTGTGCTCCGCGGATGCCGGCCGTCTCCTCACCGCCCGCTACGTGCGCGAGCGTCATCCCGACCCTCGCGTAGCAGCTGGAAAGCCGCCGCGGCGGCTCCCTCTCAAGGGACTCCCAAGACGAGACCGCGGTTTCCTTCTCCGTCTCCGCACCGGAGACAACTACACCGCCGAGCGAAAACATCGGCACTCCGGGCGTGGCAGTCCATACTGCATGGACTGCGGCGACCTGGAGACTCTGGACCACCTTTTGCTTCATTGCCCGGCTGGTGACGCGAGCAGACAGGTGATGCTCGCAACGTACGGAGCTCTCGGCCTGCCTCGGACAACAACTGAGCACCTCTTGTTCCCGAACAGTGGCCGCGCGCATATCAAGCGTGCCCTTTCAGCGCTGCTCGACTTTGTAGACGGAAGCGGACTGCGTGAGCGAATTTAGAGAATTCGCGCCCCGTGATTTCGGTAGACGATCTGTGCGTCCCCCCCTTCCTTTGCTCGCTCTCTCCTTTCTCTTTCCTCTCTTCGCTCAAGTCTATTATCCCCCATTCCCCTTCCCATGTGAACCACTGCTGAGGTGTCGCACTTAGCTGCAGACAGTTGCGGGGTTCACTTTTCTTTTCTTTTCCAATTTTAAGAACCACTTCCCCCCCCCCCACACGCAACACCTCAAATGTTTATTGTATTTTTTCAGTTTCACTTTATTGACAATTCTTTGAAACATACAATTACACTGGTTTCAGTTTAGTATACTGCTTCAAGTACATAGAGACTACAAATGAAATACACGCTAATATATTTCTATAATTCTTTCAAGTATCTACAATCCCAGTGGTTTCCAGTTTAATACCTTTTCATGTACACAATCGGTTAAAAGGAATGAAATACAGGCAAATATATACTTATAATTCTTTCAAATAGATACAATCACCATGATTTCACTATATACGCCTTCATGTACACAATCGTTCCCAAGAAGTGATGCACACAAAAATATATACGGATAGTATTTTCAAATGTATACAATCACAGTGGTTTAAGCTTTGTATTCCAGGATGTATAACAACAGGTTATGAGAAATGATGTACACGCAAACATATATGGGTTTTCGCACATATAACTTTAGCGAATACTTAAAAAACCAATACAATGATGAGAAACATAATAAGCTGAAAACGAACACAAAACTGAGTCAGGACACACAAAAAACAAAAGAGGTAATGCATAATTACGGATATTGGCACAGCTGGGTCATTTTATGCCAAATGTCCCAGCTATTTTGGCAACCATCTCAAATGTATTCGAAAAACTTGTGCTGCATTGAAAATAGTGAACTTCTGGAATATTTAGGAGAGGAAACATATTTGGTCACGTGGCTGCCTTCTGAACTTCCTGGAATGGCGTCTAGGTGTTGTATGTGAAAAATTTTATTTTAAAAGCACCACTCCTTTCTATACGAAACTCGGTATACGTGTTACGTAACAAGAGTTTCATTTGGGCGAGTTGGTTCATCGTGGTTGTGTGCTAGTCACAGCGCGACAACTTTAGGAAGAGACAGAAAGGACAGGAAACAGCACCGACTGTCAACTGAATTTATAGAATGTGCTACGAGCACTTTTATACGGAGTATAAGAACCGTGCTCATGCGCGACGACACGTGTGACCACTACAAAATAAGCTTAACTGAGAAAGAATACTCCCTCTCGGAAAGGATAAGTGAACGTGTAGTGATGCACTGATCATAGGTTTACCTGATCAAAAATACTTCTACCAACGTTAAATTGGCATTAAGTAAACCTATTCTCGGGACGAATGGTGCAAGATTGACTATTTCTGTTGCTGTTTAGTACACACACTTTTGAAAGCTTGCAAGGGGTTGAAAACAACACGTCAATATCATATCTGCTGGCAATTTTTTTAATTGTGAGACACGTGATGTGGTATAACATGCAAAGGTTTAGGACATTGTTTTTTTTTGTTGGTCCTGTCTTCTTTAACTTTACTTTCTGCAGGAGGGTTTCGCGAACGGGTGCGATGATTCTGTTAGGATATCCAGCATCTTTTAGTCTTTTAATCTGGTTTTTAAGCGTGACCTCATCCTTGTGCTAACATGACTTCTGAAGGGTGGCCGAATACATGAGGTATCAATTCCTCTATTTACTAATTTTGAATGCCCACTATCAGAAGGTAGAACTTTCTTAGCACTCCTGGGCTGATAGCATCAGCCAATACCCCAACAGCAACATCACACTCGTTTGCTAAACCCTCCTGCAGAAAGTAAAGTTAAAGGAATCAGGACCAAAAGAAAAAAAGAATGACCAATCACCTTTGCATGTTACACGGTACTACGTACATAAGGTGTCTCACAATTTTAGGAAAAGAGCCAGCAGATATGACATTGTTGTTTTCCACCCCTTGCAAGCTTTCAAAAGTGCATGTACTTACAGAAACAGGAATAGTCAATCTTGCACCATTCGTCACTAGAATAGGTTTACTGAATGCCAATCTAATGTGTATGAGATACCGCTAACATCTGGAAAAGTAAACATAGGACAAACTGGGCAATGCTTCAATGATCGAGCAAGACAGCATGCTTTAAATGTTAAGAAGGGCTATAGTAGTCTCATGGCCGCACACCGTAAAGAATGTAAGTGCAGTCCTAGGTTTCATAAAACACGGTTTTTGAAAAAAGCAAGCAGAAAAAATGAGAGATTTTAGAACTTTTTATCAGGAAGGCCAAGGATCAATGCATCAGTACACCTTCACTTATCTTTTCCGAAAAAGAGTATTCTTTTCTCGGTTAAAATTATTTTGTCATGGCCACACATGAATTGTTGCAGATGAGCCCTGTTCTTGTGCTCAGTGTAAAAACGCTCGTAGCACCTTCAATAAAATTCAGTTGACAGTGCTCTTTCCTGTCCTTTTTGCGATAAGATTTTTATTATAGAAAGGACTTCATTTTCTTACAATTTAGGTATAATGATAAGTTTTCATTGTATCACAACATGGAGCAAATTGCATCTCAATACGGACAAAAATCAAGATTTTGTGAAATTCGTGATACTTTCTCGTATATTTCAGCAGCTTGAGAGGTTTAAAAATATTTTTTTCTCAAAATATACTTTCTGTGAAGTAAGTATTCACTGCTCAGATATTCATACAGAGTGCAATATTGCAATAAAAAATGCAAACATAACACATTTTGGCTTTATTCTTGGAAGCAAATGTGGAAATAGTTGCACTAATATTATTGAGCTTCAAATACCTTACAGAAGCACATTTACTTAACAGGTAGACCGAATTTGCTTTAAAAAAAGTAATCGGTAGTTTTAAAACGAAATTTTCCACAAACAGCGCACATACGGCATTAGGCCAGGAAGTTATAAGCCAGCCACATGAACAAAACTTTTTTTCTCGCTGAAATATTCTAGCAGTTCACTGTTTTCAACGCAGTAAGTCAGCACAATTTTTTTTTTTCAAATACATTTCAGGTGGTCGCCAAAGTGGCTGGGACGTTTGGCATGGAATGGTCCAGCTGTATTTAAGCAAAATAACTAACACAAATAACAATATTTGTTCATCTACCATGACCACACTAGAAAAAGTTTTTCAGGCATTGTGACACTAAAATTTTCAGCGTCGTACTGCCTGAACAACTTCTTTGATAAACTCCAAACTCACGCCGAGAAAGAGCCGCTCTATCACGGTGGTTGTTAAAGGCCTTGCGGCCGTAGACAATGTTGAAAATAAAAAAAATTACTCATCAGTGCTGTCACTCCTTCTTCGTCATTACTGACACGAAAGATTTTTCGGTTATCCACGTGGAGGTTCAGGAACTAGGCTTGCTCTATATAGGCTGGGGCCGGGGTATACTACGCAGGACGTCAGCGGCATCCTCTCGTCCTGTAATAAGAGCAAATATGACTTCTCATAAAATGATGTTCGTGCTGTTCTGGCAGTACCATATATGAACAATGTGTAGTGTGTATCCTTTGAAATGGCCTGTATGACATTACACTGAACTCGAAGCATACAACCCATATATTCCAATAATTTCATATGATAAAAATAAGATAGCTTTCCAGCATACAGCGAATTCCCGAATTGAGGAGAAGTTTAAGACTACAGCTCAAAAAAGCACTTACGAAAGCCTGAATTCACCTAAGAATCAAATTCCTTATAGCGTAGTGAGCCAGTGTGAAAAACAGTTCTTAAAGTACAACGTTCAGAACATGTAGCATAAATCAAAACGCACAAGAAACTTACCTGTTCATGTACAAACAGTGAAGGCATCTCTGCTTTCTCTTTTACATGAGAAGAAATTATCTTGGGCGTGGCACTAGCGAAGAGGTCTGCAAAAAAAAGTAAAATTTACTGATTTTAATCACGCCTCTAACAATTTGAGGAATTGTGACAATTCAGCAATCACTGCAGATATGACTGCCTCTATAAGGGCATTAAAAATGAACAATTTTCACGCTCTTTCTACCCTCACAAAAAGCTCCGTCCATGGCATCTAATCCAAAGTTGACGCTGTGCTTCCTATTTGCCTGCTTTCTAGACGTAGGGCTGCGAACATGTATTTTGTGCACCTAATCTAGCACAGAAATTCGTCATCTATAATTCAGTCATCTTAATTCATTGTAATTAGATAAAAGATGTGATAGCTCGTCCAGTTTTTGAAAAGTTGCGGGCCTGCAATAGGCGCTGCCTCGCACGTGTGCAAGTATTTCTTTTTAAAAAAAATGTCAAAGCTTGCTCTCAGAAAAAGCGCCTGGCATATTTCGACAACCAAGCCCATCCTCTGATGGCAATCGGGGGCATGCTATTAGCGATTATTGACCACGGGATTTACAAACGTAACCCGTGCCTAAATACGCACTTAAACACAAGCAAGTAGGAGCGCTCGAACGACACCAACGCGTGCGGACGCCGTCTACGTTGCAGCAGCCATGGCTTATGCTAGAGCAAGCGCACATAGCTCCCACAGTCGCGTATACTCTATCGATTCTAATATAACGCCGAACGTTATCGCAGATGAAAGCAAAGCACAAAAACAGCAAACAGAAACGATGGAAAACAACGCACGGCGATGGCCACAACAAGGTGCATTTGGAAGTCTACTAGAACTTTCCCTGTTGCTGGTGACACGTGTCCTAAATATTTTAAAAGACCGACGCGCACGTGCTGGGAGCATCGCGGCATATCAGCACCTCAAACAATACCGTCTTTTAGCAAAAAAAAAAGAAAGCCTTTTCGTACAGCGCGCCTCTGTACATAATTTTTTTCTTTTTCTTTCTTTTTTACGCTTACACCTACAGAAGCACGTTGCACATTTGAGTCTTAGTAGAAATGTTATTATGATGTAGCGTAAAGCGCATCTTGAAACAATATCAATCACTTTGAGCAGTGTAGAGACAATGTGCGATCAGCAACTAATCGCGCCCTTGTTAAGTGATCACATCACTCACTGTATGAGTGATGCAGGCACTTACACAACATCGCGCATAGCAGTGTGAACTCGTTAAGTCACACGTTTAATCGGGCATCTGCAACAGGCCCGCGAATAGCATGCTGTTGTATATGGCTGGCAGCCTACTTCGACAGAGCTGCTGCAGGTGCCCAGCCAGCGCTGTATGATTACTACCTACGAAAACAGTATACTCACCGTTGATTGCCCGTCTTTCTCTCACTCGTCAAGGCCAATGGCTATTAGCCCAAGCCGGTATCCCTCACATTCCCGTTTCCGTTCCCACCTTGCCTTGTGCCGCTAGCACCACTGCTTCTAACCTTCGCATCCTTCCCCTCCCATCCAATATGTCTCCCGTTCTTCACGCCGGCCGGCGTCATGCGGCAGCACTGCATCATTCTCCTCCTCTCTCTACACAGGGAGCTGCCTACACGGATGCCTCATACATGGCTCCTCGGGGCTCGTGTGGCTACGTTATCTACCACCCACACCTTTCGGCACCTGACACGTACACCAGCGGGCCATACTTACACCCGCCAAATGTACTTTCGCTCGAGGTCCTTTCCATGGTCCACGCCATGCAGTCATTTTCCTCCCTCCCTTCTCTCCCCGAGTACACGATTTACTCCGACTCTCACGTCGCCATCCGTCACATACAGAACAACACGTTGCCCCCTGCTCTTCAACAGGAGGTCGAGCGAGCGGCCTCTGCTCTTCAACCCTCCACTGTCTTCCTCCGCTGGGTTCCTGGGCATTCGGGTATTAACGGCAATGAGCTAGCTCATCAGCTTGCCCGCGGTATATTGCACCGGGCACCGTTCATTCCCTGGCCCACACCTTCGGAAGACAGCGAGAGCTCCGCGAATAACGATGGGCAGATCTCCTAGCGTCACACTGTCAAGGAGTTATATCTCCAGCTCCGGCTCGACAAGCGTCTTTACCATCCCCCTCATCAATCACTCACTGCGCTCGAGGCTCGAACTCTACGGCACATCCAAACGAACTGCCTGATAACCCCCTCTCGCCTTTTCCTTTATAAATATAGGTCTAACCCCTGCTGTCCTAATTGTCCCTCCCCATACGCTGACCTGTCACACTGCCTGTTTTACTGCCCAACTCCTCAGCAATCCAGCTATTACCCTTCCCCATCCCTTTCCATCACCTCCTGGCACGACTGGATCGACGCCGAAGGGTAAGAAAAACAGCGTCGACTGATCGCACAGGCGGTCGAAATGCTCGGCCTGTGAATTTGGCTGAATAAATGTCTATTACTACTACTACTCACCGTTAACAGGCCCACGTTGTCCCCGTCCGCCGCTCCATGAATATTCCTTAATACGAGCATCACTTCGAACACGGTGTCATGCTTGACCACCATTGAAGATCCGCCTGTTTGCTAGAACTCACACAGCGACCAAGACCCCAGACCAACGCAACGCATTTGAAAGACGGATGAGACAGAGAGAGCAACGTTGAGAGAGAGGAGGAGGAGGCACTGGCGGCGGCGCCGCAGCTGTCGACGCAGGTGTTCAGTGACGCAACTATTCGCTTATCTACACCGCCGTTGGGGGGGGGGGGGGGGGGCAACGCTGGCCCGGGTGAGCGGGGTGAGCGAAAACCCGCCAAGACGGCGCCGAAAGGCAAACGCTATGGCGCATACGGCGGGCGGCGGTTCAACGCGGAAAGCAATCGAATTGCGCTTCAAGAATGACTCCTTCTAAATAGCAACTCGCCTTCCACCGAGCCGCATAGCGGCGCAGGTTATTTACCATCCTCGGGTTCTTTGAGTATTTCGACGGAATGCGACTGCAGTGGGCGAAAAATAGTGAAGCAAAGCTTGCGGAAAATAAAGTGCACCCTGGAATGGCCAGAAACAATAATTATTTCGTCCTCGGTGGCATTAGCGGGAGAGCATAGCTACACCTTTTTTCAGAAGAATTTCTTTTCGCATTGTCCGTGTCTGGCAATTCCGCGTATGGTGCCGCAAACACTGAATGCGTAGTCGAAGCTGGGACAAATTAATCCACTGTCGCGGATGTTTCAAAGGCTTGTCACGCACCACGAAACGTGCCGAGGTTGTTATAACAAACTCTTTGCTGACCACATGATCAGTACATATTTCCATATGGTTGCCCAACGAGCTAGCTAAGCACCTGTTGCAAAGGCAGGGCACGTTCCTGTTAAACGTTGTTAACATAAACGATGGTTGTGCATAAGTGCAGTGACAGATTTCCGTGTGAATTGGTCATAACACGTTTTTGAGCATAGAAGCGCCTCAGCGGACCTAATCAGCTACCACAGCAAGCTCGTAAGCAACGATGAGGTACGAGAATGTGCAGCTGTTTTCCATGTACTGAATAGTCCGTGTAAGGTGCGTTGACCACCGCCATTCCTTAAGCCACCTCCCATATAGACTCCCAGTCTGAATAGGTGTGGGACCTTAAACACTAAGAAGCAGTGCCCCCTCCCGCACACACATACACGTATACACACATACGGCCACACACACACGCGACCGTAAACGCACGCATGCATGGGCGTACACATGTGCACAGGCACGCTTAACACAAGCACGGACTCGCACATACACGCGCACGCACACATGCGCGGGTGTACACACAATCGCGCTTACACACGAACACGTGCGCAGGCTCACGCACCCATACTCGGGCGAACATTATGTGTGTGTATATAATCCATAGCAAACATGTAGCTTATAACCAACGCTAAGAAAAGGTTTCGTAACATAGATTGCAGTTAATTGCCATTATAGATGAAACGCGATTTGCGTCTGCTGGTATTCTCCTGTATTCGGAGAGCACCTTCACACATTCTAAGTCAATCAGACCGTCAGTTAACGCAAGGTCCACATATTCGTGCAGTAGCTACGCTGCTCGACTGCCAATCCGAAGGTCGCGGGTTCGATGCCGGCCGTGGCAGTCGAATTAACATGGAGGCGAAAAGGTAGAAGCCTGTGCACCATGTGATATCAGCGCTCAATTAAGAACACCAAATGGTCAAAATCTCTGGAGCTTTCCACTAAGACGACCCTCATAATCATATCGAGGTTTTTGAGACGTAAAATCCCAAATATTATAATTATGTGTCTTCTTATGCTGCATATTCCACCTGATGAATCGTCACCTACACCCTTCTCAGGCAAAAAAGCACCCTTAGAGCCTGTTTTGGGGTGCTATCGAGGCAAGCACCCAAACAAAAGGGGTGCTTTTTTCAATCGACCATTTATGGGTGTTAAAGGGTGCTGCTAAGGGTGCTTTCTCGTAAAAGCACCTTTTTTACACCCTTTCGCGTGTAAAATTTTTACTGTGTAGGGCGTATTTTGAGCTCCCTAAATATTACTGCAGCACCGATGGCTAAGGAGAAATTTGATATTCCCCACCAGCTTACATTTCCCACCTCCTATTCTAAAAAATATGCATCCTGTTCATGACTAACATAGAAGACAAGAACGACCTAAATCTCTTCACAAAAATTCTTGAACTGAAATGATGTGGTCAATGTGGATGCCGCAGAGTATTCTTGTGGGCAGAAATTTGCGATGACAGTTAACTCTGACGGCATTGTTGCAACGGCAGCATCCATTCGAGTCTCGTCTTCGGAAGAGGCGAAGGAGGCAGCGGTTGCACTGGCCGCTACGATTGCTCATTCTTCTATTATACTGAGCGATTCAAAAACTGCCATACACGCTTTGGAGCGGGTAGGGTTTGCAAGACAGCCCTAGCCATTCCCTCCCGTAATCCGCCATCCCAACTTGTTAAGTTAATCTGGACACCTGCTTACACGGGCTTAATTGGTAATGAGGCGGTCCACGCAAGCGCTCGAGCTTTTATGATCCGAGCGCAAGCTCGCCTCGTTTCAGAAACCAACGATTTACCTGTTGCATGTACATCTAAAGAAAGATTACTTACATACAACGACCTTCGCAGGCACTACCGCCTCGGTCGCCGTACCCTACCTCATTTACAGCGTCAGTTCTCCCGCAGGCGTGAGGTCCTCTGGCGTAAACTGCAAATCCGAACTTTTCTCTCCCCTACCTTACGCCACAAAATTTATCCCGGTACTCACCCGAATTCAGACTGCAAGTTTTGTACAGTGAGAAAAGCGGAGCTTAACCACATTATGTGGCAATGTCGAAATCACCCCCCTCCCCCGAGCCTTCGTAAACAAATAAGTAGTCGGGAGCGGTGGTAGGCTGCCATTCACAGCTACAACCCCAACTTAGAGGAGGCTGTCCTGAGGTGGGCTGAGGTGGTAGAAGAGGCCTACCGCGAGTAGGATCCATCGACTTCTCACAGCCCCTTTTCCTTAAAATGGGATAAATAAAGTTGTTTCTCTCCCTCTCTCTCTCTCTAGCCTCGTATTTTCGAACGATGTTGAGCTTCCCAACGTCGGTGGATGAGGCACAAAGGTTTACGAATTCCTCGTTCGTCTTACGCACGCGCACTCGTACTACAAAGAGGACGGGCTGCGCCGATCTTCGCCGCACTCGTCAGCCTTCCCCCCGTAGATATGCTGTGTTTTTTTCGTGTTATCATGTGTCAAGCAGTACACTCGCCATAGCTAGGTTGTCTAATGCTGCATTTATTCCTGTTTTCTTTTTTACTTTCAGTTCTTAAGTGTGTGGTAGTTGAGGGGCCAGGGTTGCTGTGTGCGCTCCTCACTTGGAATAATGCAGGTAAAAGGACGTATGGCGTAACTATCTGTAATGTGATGAGCGCGCGCTCGCACCGATGAGGTCTTCATTTTGTTCTTCGAGTTATTTGGTAGTAACATTAGGTGTGGAGGCCCCGGTTGTTGTATGCTGTCATTGCTTGGCATTTCGCAGGAAAAAGCTAGTAAGAAATGGAAAAAAGAGAAAGCAAGCGAGAAACTGACAGTGATAAACAACGGGAAAAAGTAGAAGGACAAATAGAGGTAGTAATAGATAAGCCGAAAGAAGTAGTGAAGACGGGTAAGGAGAAATAAAAAGAGGAAGAAAGTAAGTGAGGAGAAACAAAAAGGCTCCACACTTCTTACTGGCTTGGCCCCACATATGCAAAACTAATTTATTTTTAGAATAGTGCCATACCAGTCAAAGTTTAGGGTGTTGCGTAAAAATCATATAAATAATAATTTTGCTTCTATGCATGCATGCATGTTGACTAATGGCACCCGCAACCCGAATGCCACCCCGAAGGATGCGGAGAAGGCTTCAATAGCCATGTTTTGTCTCGCTGCTGAATGGCTTGATGGGAAAAACAGTTATTCTTTCTTTTTTTAAATATAGTTTTCAAGCAATAGAATATTGCAGAAGGACATGTAGTTGTTTTTTGACGATTATATCAATGATGTGTGTTAAAATTTCTGTTTTTTCACCTCTGTTTGAGTCCTTTTTTGTTTGTTTAACGCATGCCACATTTATTGCCATCATTTTTCTGGTGTACAGTCTCCTGTGCAGAACTGAACTTATTGCTTTCTGAAACTTCATTTTCTTGCTTGCACACTGCCTGTAGATTTAATATCAAAGAGTGCTGTGGAGGCAGACATGTGCTGGCCTTGCAGCAGTGTTGAAAAAACAGCATGAGCGTGGAAACTCTGTAGTGTCGGCGTGTCGACGGAGAAGCATAGTTGAAGCGTAGCGACCGCGCTGCAGGATTCGTCACCCGTTGGCTGGAGTGCACACGCGGTCAGCGCCTAGAACGCTCGAGTGGCGTCCGAACATGTTTCTTCATATTACGGAGAGGGCTTCGGCGAGTTCTTGAACGGCCGCTGCTGTTGGCACATCATAACGGCCACTGGTGTTGGACAACACAATACTTACATTTGCAGTATGTTTTTTCTCGGCATGGCGCAATGCACATCACCCATTTTCGGTGGCTATTCGCTATGCCCACGTGCGATCCAAGGTGGCTGCGTGAAGACGGTCAACCCGTGAACTCGCATAGGAAAAGATGGGACGCATGAACCTAATCCCCATGCCGCATTTCACTCGGCGAACTCTCGATCGTCTAATAAATGTATATCGGACCAAAGTACATTCCCAACTGATAGGAACTAATAAGTGTTTGCTACGTCGTTTTTTGCCGCAGTGCGAAAGGTGGAGGTGTCAGCTGATCGACCGTCAAAGCGGTCCTCACGGACCGCTTTGCTCAATCCTGTGCTTGCTACTGGAAACTGCGCAAACTAGAATTGAGGTATAAACTGAATGGCACGCCGAGATCATTTGTGCCGAGCCTGCCTGAGGAATTTGCCGCAGTACTAGGTCACCAGTGAGTAGTGCGCCGTCACGAGAGCACGCGACATAGTTTTTAATATAGCAACATTTGCAAATATATTACACCGTCGTCATTACTTGCGCTGTAAGCATCATGCAGCTGCTTCTTCAACGGAACACAAGCATTTCACTTCCCATTAAGTAGCGCCTAAGCCACAGCCATGATCAGACTCTTAACAGAGAGCAATTAATTCACTGCACTCGGATGTTGCTGATTCCATTAGCGCGATCCCAACAAGAATATTGAAGCGACTACACGCGTACGCTTTTCGCAATGTCAAAATTGCAAAAATTTGTTGAACAACTACGTCATTCGGATGGTACTGGCGAAGTGCAGGAGGAGTGACAAGAGACGGGTGGATTGTGGTTTTAGGTGCACGTTTCATTGATCTAACCATGTCGCTTCCAGGTCGCACTCGAGCTCGTTGGTGGCATGCGGCGCTCCGTAATATCCACCGTAATTGGGCTACATGCAATGCACAAGAAAAACTGTGCTTTTGTTTTGAGCTCTCTGAAAGCTATTATACAATAAATACAATCAAAGTGACTTACGAGCGTCAAAAACATCAATGCATGAGAAGACGTCATGTGCAAGTCGCTACCCATGAGTTAGCAGCCGATCGTTCAGTGTCGGTGCGATCTACGTCCGGTGAAAAACATTCGACGTCAAGACGGTTTCCTTGAACGTCACTGCTGAAAGTAATCTGAAAAATTATCTCCGCTGAACGATTTCGTTAACACCAACAACGCGTCACTCACCACGCAAAACACCAACACGGCGCCACTCCCCACGTTTATGTGGGTGCAGAGAACATTTCGCTCTGATACTCAGCAAAAAGTGAATCGCTTGTAGTGGGCTGCCATCTATCAACTACCGTCAAAATCAAGCGGGGCAGCGTTGGCCAAGGTTTGGATAAGCAAATCGCGAGCCTGCGCGGCGTTCCGCGAAAAATGAATGTTGTGGGGTTCATGCACGACGAAAACACTGACGAACACTATACTGCAGCTAGACGGCAAGATGGGGCAGTTAAATTACGTTCATAATTGAAAACTTACTTGAAGCACACAAAAAAAGCTTTGTCCATGTCCGCCTATTCTGTCCGTCTGTGTTTCGATGCGCTTCAACAAGATTTTCAGTTATGAATGCTATACGAACGTAAAACAAGGCAAGTTTCAACGGCAAAGGTCAAACGACAACATTCAACTACACAACGTGGCTGCAGAAAATCTTGCGAAGCTGATATGCGCACTCTGCGGGCTGTAATTGAACGCTCGAGGCGCCACGTATTTTCACGAAAACATCGCTTCTCGCAAGAACTAATGAGATTGATCACGATGCGGATATATTCATTGATGCACAAAACAAACGAAGTGGTTTGTGTTCGTTCTTTACAACACAGCACAGCCGAACAAGGGAGCGTCTGCCTACTGACCATGCTCGAGAGAACGCTCCTGAATTCCGTTAGGCAGCGCGACAGTCTATGAGCATTACAAATACTCATGCAAGCATGTGAAGAAGGAATACCTAATATGCTTCATTGGAATGCAGAAATCATCTTTTTGTAGTTTCTTATTACTCTGATCAAAATTGTGTTTTGTTTCAACGAGTTCTATTAAATTAATGATAAAATTGAACTTTACATTCTGCAAGCGCTGAGCAGAATGACAAATATTATTGGAATTACTTGAAATAAATACTTCGCAATTTTCAGCAGTAGTCATGGAAAAGTTGAGCGTGGATGAATTGAGAATCTTAAACCAGTGTAGAGGTGACCTGGAAGTGTCGCCGGCAAGAGTCGGCTGGCTGCTTCCGAAGTGCTAGTGTAATCCATTGCAAAATCGTCATCGCAAAAGATGGTCAGAAGACCCTGCTAGAGCGCGTCGACTCTGAACCACCAACAGAGTTACCGTGTCTCTAGAGAGAATCGTATACGTAGCAAGTCGGAATGTTCCGAAAAAAGACACGCATACTGTTTTTTTTTCATTTGCGTAAGTGTAAGACAATGGTATCCCATAGTTATATTTATACCATGCGTTTTTCCGGCGAAAAAAAAAAGAACTCTCGTTTCTTTTTTTTTTGTCTTTTACACTGTGGCGTGATTATGCCAAGAAAATAGTGGCACTCATTTTTTTTCTCGTTGATACTCTTCTCAGGCCATTGCAGAACATGTGGGAACCTTCCAACGACGGGGAACGCGATGACAGCGGAAACGAGGGTGACCCAGACTCGGCACCCTCCTGCGGCTCATCCCGACCTCCTACCTATGCAAGGTGATCAACGAGGCTTTTTTGAAGGTTCCCGCAGGCTAAAATGAACAGTAAACAAAAAGGGGGGGGAGGGGCACAGCTCGCAGCCTCCGGCGTATGGGACCGCAACGTGGAAGCCGCGGATGCCATCCACGAAGAAGAAAGTGAGCACCCGGAAATGAAGGGCCGCGTCACCACCCAAACGCTCCGCCAGCGAAAGGCGAACAGTGTTTAGGGGAAAAAAAAAAGTGCGACAAGCGAAAACGAAAGACATCCGATAATGTGAGAGATCGTCTCCGCCCTGCGAGGAAGTTGAGAAGAACGGCAAAAGAAAACAAAAACGGCGTCTGGAGTTGCGTTGACTGCAAACAGTGTTGTGGCTGCGGTGGGAGAACAGCCGACGAGATTGGCTCAAGCAGACGACGGGGCTGCGAGAGGCTCCGTGAGAACAAAAGGCCGCTTACGCGTACGGTGCTCCTAAGCTACGGAAACGACAGCGGAAGAAAGCGAGTGGCTTGACCCCGGGTGTGCTGGAACCTGGCACAGGAAGTGACGCAACGATGCCTTGTTTTTCCTTTCTTCCCAAGTAAGCGGTGGCGCTTTCACATTGTCCCCAGCGAGTCGCCTGCCATCGACCGGGGAATGGTGGATACCAGTGACAGCGATAAATAGGTTAAGAGGAATAATGGAGCTTTTCACCTGCTGCCGCCAACAAAAGCCCGATCCATATGCGCCCGTTTCGTAAGTTGCGTAACGGCATGCCTCTGGGAAAGTACGCTCGGATAAGTCGCCATTATTCCCACCTCAACCCCTGAAGGAACATTTCCGGCATCACTTGACTCTTCTGGAGGACAGGCATCCTGTTTACTGTGGCAGAGTGAATTTGAAAGCATAGTGTCATATCCTTCAATTTAAAACATGAATTTCATATAATATAAACTTTGAGCATAAATCTAACGATGCTTCTAGTGCCTGCACGTGACTTGCGATTCTGCTGGCAGTATTCATTGCTGCTTAAATAGACTATCCTAAAGAACTTTCGCCAAAATGTTGTTTGTTTCTTCTTCATTTTCTTCTTTTTTTTATTATAACCCACGTAAAAACTACACAAAATGTATGTGTGTTTGGTGGAATCCCCGAACCCGTGGCTAAACATCATGTAAGTGTAGTGACAATATACTTTAATGTTTTTTTTGTTATTTATTAGACTCGGCTAAATTTAAGAGAGTCAGTTTTCAAATCAGTTTCCTGTATTTGAGTAATCTTACGCGTTGCAATAAATAAAACCTGCCATTAATTTTGCTGGTACTCAAACCTCTTCATTCGCAATACCCATCATCGAATCCCATTTTCGTTTGAATCAGTTATTGGACACCGAACAGAATAAAAATATATGCGCTTCACCACACTAAATAAAATGCTAGCTTCCAAACCACAGCGGCTACTATGAGCTTTACACTGCCACTTTGCTGTATTGATCCGATTATTTTTTTGATAACGCGTGACCTATCCACGATCTTCACAAAAAGCAGCATGTCTAGTCGTATTCAGTGTGTGCTTATATATAATTTGACTCTCGCTTGACGTTTTTATACTAGGGTGTAACGAGAAAAATAAAATGATTTTCCATCCGGTCGTGCCAATGATGGGATGTTCTCCACGTCTTTAGTGCAAATGACCCAGGTGCCTGTAATGGAATAAATATTCAAAGCACCACCAGAACTGTCTCATAACGACAAATTAATTCGGCCGCCGTTATGAAGTTGATATGGACGATAGGCTCTGATTGCAGATGCAGAGGCACCAGAAACGCTCTACGTAGAACTGCATTACGCACGATCCCATCGTTAAGGCACAGTGCGCGTGGTCATCTCGCAAATGAAGATCGCCTGTGCAAGTGATCTCCTTTATGCCGTGATTTTGCTTGCTTGAGAATAAAGGCCGCAGTGTCGCAGAGCCAGGCACAGAAAAAGGCGCTCGTGTGCGTATTATCTTTTCAGAAGGGCGCGATGTATTGAAGTCGAGAGTGTGGATAATAGTAGGACGATTATTGTACTGATGTCGAGGCACGTGTGCTTTGTTTTCTTTTTCACTGGTATAGCGCACCACGACAAGGACACACACAAAGGAGAGATGCACACACAAACAGCGCTAACTTGCAACTCCTTGCACACACACACAGCGCTAACTTGCACTAACTTGCAACTGGTGCGCTATACCAGTGAAAATGATGAATCTCAACCAACTAGCCCGGCAATGTGCCTTAGTTTGTTTTCTTACTACCGTGCATAAAAAATTCTTCTAATCAATTCTCCCAAACATTACTTATGTTGTTCAGTTCTCTAAATAAAGAGACAAACTATTCGCTACTGTTTGCAGGCTGTGATGTCCCGGGGCTTCCGGGAAAAAAATGCACTCACAGTGCTTAAACGTAATTTGTGTCTATGCAAGTAGCATAGCGGCAACTAAAGAGCACAGAGAAGTATACTTTGTGGCCCCTCTAGCCTTCCGTTATCAGAAAGGAAAGGGAGCTTGGCACCCGAAAGTGCCATGTCCCTGAGTATGTAACACTCAGCGACCCTTCATAATCCAGTTACGTTCACTCTGGTAGGGTTCCTACACTGGAGGGACGGAATCTTTTTTTTTGGGGGGGGGGGGGGGGGGGGGGGAGTGGATGGTCCTACCCGGACAACTGTGTCGCATCCACTCGGTGCGAAGCACCGACCAGACACGAAAACTCTCGCAGCCCCACGCCGACGAGAGGGTCGGTATCTTACCCAAGCAAGGGGGTCACTCTGTATCGCAGCTGACGAGGTCAGTGCGCATGCAGATGTGGCCTTTTTATACCGACGGGTTATCGCAAACCTCGGCGGTCCCCATTCAAAGCGAGTGGTTACGCTACGCTCGCGGCGCGGCGAAGGTGATCGGCGCGAGCGCTAATTGCTGGTTGCCTGCCAGTGGCTTGAAGCTGCGCGCGCAAGCGACCCATGCGCCCACACCGAAGGCGGGGCTACACTGCCAACGAAGCGAACGAGTTCGGCGGCGTGGAGCGCAAAGAATGCATAAAACGTTGGAATGCATGCGCTCTCTTGCTCGAAGACGAGCGGGAGAGGGACAGGAGGAGGGGGCGTCGACGAAGCGCGCCGCAGAATTTTCGCGGCCGAACAAGGAATGGCCGGACCAAACCCACAGCCGCCTGGATCAAGCACGCGCGGCGCGTAGGTAGGTAAAAACTTTATTTTTCCTATGTAAAGCAAAGGGGCAATGGTACAGAGATGAGGAGAGGTTGCTACACTCGGTAGTCCTCCGCAACCCTCTCTGCCCGACCCAGGATGGCCTCCTGGACGTCGGGTTTCAAACTGTGCAAGTCAGCCTCCCACTGCTCCTTATTACTAACCACTTTTCGGAGAGACGGTGGTGGGGGGTGCTTAGGGCACCCCCAGATAATACGATTAAGATTTGCTTTCAGTCGGAGCAATATATACAAGAGGAACACTGGTAAAGAGAAGGGTACATGAGAGGAAGAATGTAGGAGCAAGGAAACGTGCAAGTCTGCAGCTGTCGCCACAGTACTTCGCGCTTCCATGGGGATTTCGGCATTAGCAGTGGTAAGATTAAACAGCCGAGGCCGTAGTGATTACAGATGTCGTGAAATGTTAGAAGGCGATCCCGCGCAGCAAGCGGTGCCATTGTCGCAACGTAGCTTGGCTCTTCCAGCGTCTGCGCCCGGAACGTAAATCCTCGGGCGCTGGCGTGAGCCGCCTCCTTACCGGCAAGGCCCGCGTGCGCGGGAGTCCATATTGAAGCAGTGTCTTGTTGCGGCGGATGCGCTAGGAAGAGGGAGAGGCCTGATTTGGATACCCTACCCGCTCCAAATTGTAGACGGTAGATTTTGAATCGCTAATAATAAGTGAATGATTTGGAACCGTAACGGCAAGAGCAATGACTGCTTACTCCGCCTCCTCAGAAGAGGAACCAGAAATAGACGCAGCAGTACCTATCTGACCTTGTGAATTCACAACTGAGAGGGCGAAAAAAGGACGGGCACTGTATTCGGCAGCAGCCACGATTCCACGAAGAGCACTTCTTTAGAAGTAGAAAATTGTTTTTCAAGAGTTTTTGCACGTATTCGTCAACGTTGCTCGTGGTGCACAGGGTGCATGTTTTAAGCTGTTCCTCCGGCTGTTTCATACAGCGCGCGCCCCATTAAAAAAATGTAAGTGGCGAAGCTTCTGTTTTAACTTCTGTTTTAAAGAAACTTCTGTTTTAAAAGCTTTATACCACATCCCACCGAGACCGTCGGGCCCCGGTGACTTCCCAGCGGTGAGACTGTCTATTGCATATTCAATTTTAGAAAGGGTTATAGGCCTCTTTAACGCTGCTTTCGTTTCGAGGAATAATTGCGGCATCCGGCTCAAGAAAGTGTCCTTGAACTTCGTAACATCTACTAATGCGGCTGCGAAGAGACCCTTGTAATACCGAAAGAAAGCTTCAGCGATAGTGCTGTTAGTGTTTAGCAGAATTCCATTTTCCTCTATTTCGTCGAAGTGATTACGACGCGCTCGTGATTTCTCGATTCCAAGCGCGCGCTTGGTAAGAGTATCCCCCATAGCTCACGCCTCTGCTCTCGCTCGAATAAGGGCTCTTCTGTATCGTTCCTCCTCTACTAGCTCAATATGTCGCTTCACCGTTCGAATATCTTCCTTATATGCACCGGGCTCCTTGCTTTCTAATGCTATCAATTTCTTAAGCGTTGTTCTTAGTTCATTTTCTTTCATTCTTTTTGATATTTTAAAGTACTAAATCTCGGTATGACTTTCATTTTAATGCTTTGCTTCAAAAGCTCCCATTCCTCGAAACATTACAGGCTCCGATCACTTTATTGTTCTTAATTTTCTCAATCACAAAATTATTGAAAATGTCATCCCGAAGTAGTTTAGCTTTTAACTTCCATGAATCCCAACTAAATTTGTTTTCTTTTTGTTGAAGTCCCACGTTACATTGTACAAGACAATGGTCAGAGAAAGAGAGAGGTAAGACTGTGTAACTATTGCTTTTAGCTAGCGTCTCCCCTGCAATGTATATCCTATCAAGACGTGCGTGACTGGTTCCCTGAAAATGCGTAAATCGAACTTCGCGACCTGCTTCGAGGCACTCCGCAACGTCATCCAGGTCAGATTCATTCTGCAAGTCATAGAGCACTTCAACACTTCTGTCTCGCACATGGCGGTTATTAATTCTATCCTTCGCGCTCAATACACAATTGAAATCCCCCATGCAATAAAACAAGCTGTTTTGGTGTCCGTAAATGTTACCTAATTAACGAAAAGAAAGTTTCTCGGTCTGCCTCCAAGTTCGGCGCATAGACACAACCGACGCGTCATTCCATTTCACTAGTACTAAAATCACAAGTCACTGTTCTACCAAAGTCACAAGAAGAGTGACTTTTAGCAATCAATCCCGGAATCTTTTTAACAAAAAGCGCATAACCGGCCGAAGTTCCATTTGCGTGACTAACTATGGCATAATATTTAGACGTAAACCGCAGCATCATGCTCCGGGTCTCCTCCTCACCTTCCACTTTTGTCTCCTGCAGGGCTAACACGTCAACATCTTTGTCAATTAACAAGCGATACACTTGAGCCTGCTTTTTCCTAGAAGCCAAACCTCGAACACTTAAGGTTGCAAAGCTCAATGCCCAGTGACTAGCCATCGTTACTCACTAAAAAAAAGGAGGGGGTAGGCCCGGAGCATGGTGCTTGCCGTGTACGTCTACCTCCCTGCTAGACGTCTCCCTCCGGGGCCCTCCGGTGGTCCGGCATCAGTTAGCTGCTGGTCTCTTGGAGTGCTAACCGGTCGGTCCACAGGTAGATTGGACCTCGCTCTGAGGCCCGAGCGCCGCGCCGGTGTCGAATTCGCTGGTGGTCCCTCAACTTTGCTCTCCTGAGCAGTGCCCGCAGATTGCTCCAGCAAACGCTTGACCGCCGAGCTCGTGTTGATCCCGCGGGTCATTCGGAGCGCTGGCATGTCGCGTCTTCTCGCCGCTTGCGTCGACATGTCCACCAGTTGGCTTTGTGCGTCTTCAGTGGAATTCACTTGGCTGGTGTCCGCCTTAGCCGTTTCTTTCTCCTCGGGTTCCGACGCTGTATCGTAATCTTCAGGCGAAACCGGCCCACGTTCAACCAGAGAACTAGCCGTGTCTCCTGCTCCCTTGGCCGCGTCTTCCGTCTCAGCGGTGTCCATTGTCTGCTCTTAGATCTCATCGCACGTTGCAGAGCTCGTAACTGCTGCATATGACCGGACGCACTGAGCGTCTCGATGTCCAAATCACCGACAAATTGAACACCGCGGCACCCTGCAGTCTCGCTTTACATGACCAGTCCCTTTGCCCCGCAAGCATTGCATAGGCCTGCCCGGCGCCACAACTAGGGCCAATTCCCCTGCAACGCGCACTTGGTGCGGAAGGTTTTCCACCGTTAATCCACTCTTTCGAGGCACTCTTAATCCACTCTTTATCTACCGTTAATCCACTCTTTATCTTGAGTAGCACGGTTCTCGTCGTCGACGCTTTGTCGCTGATGCCATCGACTCTCCAGTGCTCTCGATTCACTTCGACAACATTGCCGAAGGTGGCGAACGCCGTCCGCACAAGCTCATCGGTGACTCCGTAAAGCAGCCAATGAGGCCGCAGTTTTATCTGCCGGTCCTGGGGATCAACGATGAGACACCGGTGTCCCTTCACCTGAAGTTTCTTGAAGGCCAGCAGTGTCTTCGTCGCGTCTTCTCCGTTGAGTGTAACCGCCCAGACGTGATTAATCTGGTACGCTCCGAGTGCTATGGCGTCCGTTAGCACTCCAGTGGGGCCCAACGCGTCTCTGAAGTCTTCGACCCTGTAGGGTCTCACTCGAACGTCTCCGTGCAAAAACACAGTATTTAAGGCAACGCGTCCGGTTGGCAGATGAGGCGGAATCACTTGGTACTCTTCAGCCGACCTGTTACCGCGGCCCTCAAGGGCCGCTGAGGCCGCTCCGACAGAACCCTGCATCCTGCGTCCGTTCACGACTGTGGCCGAAAGCAGAATCCCGGCACACATATCAACGTGTTTACTTATACCCTATTACGAAAGCGCACAAGCTTATATATCGATGAATTTTGACTGACCATAGTAGCACAGGTTACAAGTAGGCTTTCTTACACTTTTTTTTACGTTTTGTGGCAATACCACAACATGCGCACAGGTAAATATATTGTATCTGATTCTTAGACAAACGGTAGTTTATGAACGGTTGCACAATAATGAACGAAATAATTACTAGAGCTTATCTGGTTTTCACGAAAGCGAATACCCCCAAGCCATGCATAGAATGCCCACGGCAATTAGGGTGCCTGAATGGTTTCCCTCGCCCGCCGCTCCTTGCAGGGTGGGGACATTGTTTGACGGGGTGCTCGCCGCCGCGACCGGTTTTTCCTGACGGCCGCCGCCATTGCAGATCTCACTTCGCATAGCGACGGGAGCAAAGAAGGAGCTGTGGCCGCTCTGTCATATACTTTTTTAGGGAAATGACTGGGTGCTGCGTGCCCATGTGCACGAACAACTCCAGAAATGGTTGGAAACTCTACCATTTTCCGACAGAGCCCAAAAGAAGGCTGCTATGGATGGTGAAGATTAAGCGAGACAAGTGGCAGCCTACGAAGTCCTCGTGTGTATGCAGTGTGAGTATCCCGACATGTGTTCTTTTCTCGTCGAGAACTTTGAAACTTGTTTTTTTAAATGTGTATACGTGTCTGTGGGTCACTTTGTCGGTGCTGTAAACGCTTCACGTCTAAGTTGCAGTTTTTCTCTCTTTTTTTGCGATCTCTAAAAGTGCAGCTATGGAAACGTGTGGCGCAGCCGCAGTATTTGAAGTTTGTACCAGTTTTTAGTCACTATATGTATAAACAAAATAGGCTGCTTGTTATTAAATTGCGTATTTACAGAAAAGTGTTTTTCATTCGTTTATTGCAAATCACGAAATTCAATAAAAGTTGTGTGGTATACTGTGTCTTTCTAGTAATTCTGTCTAGGCTAAGCTAAGCTAAAATTCATGGTTCATAACGGACTTACAGGCACATTTTGAAGCAAGCCATTTCGAGCAGCACCGAGCTGACCAGTGGATAAAACTGAAGCCGAACGCTGTGCCAACGGTGTTCCCTTTCAGGGGTAAGTTACTGTTTCACTGTGCGTCAAAGATTCTGTATGAACCTAACAGGTGGCAACAGTACAAGGCTAAAATGATTTAGTTTCAAAAATTAGGATGATCCGTGGAATTCCTCGTTTGAGGATATTAAGAAAGTCGGGGTACGTGCCTGCGACCTGAGAAAAGGCATATGTCTGCAACCTATAATACTGCTAAAATCCAGTACAGGCCTGTGATTAGAGCTGGCTACCTTGTAATACTTGCAGCTTGTGACTGTCCTTTTTTGCACTGCAGGCTTGCCTCCACAAAGGAAGGCGCCAAAGGACAGGGCAGGACCTGCTGTGTTGCCTGATGCATGCCAAGAAACACGCGGTGACAACTCTACGGCCATTAATTGTACGCCACTCACAAGTGCACAGGCGAATTTAAATTCACGCACAGACAGTCTTGGCGCACAGCAACCGCAAAGCTGCAATTCTCAGACGCCTGATTCAGTACCGCACATTATGGAAAGGGAAGAAGTTGTGATCTCGGCCGATGCACCTGACGGGGCACGTGAAAACAAGCAGTTAAATAAGCAGCTCTCCGATATGGGCAGAAAATACACTCAGCTACATCAAGTCCATCGGAAAGCCACCTCAACCATTCAAGCACTAAAAAAACAGGTGAAAAAATTGGAAACCAAAATGGAATTATTCGGACAGCGTTTGAAATTCCTCAATGATGACCAGCTGCAGGCTCTTGGGCGCCAGAGTAATAAGGGAAGCACTTGGTCTGCAGAAACAATCAAGCAGGCGCTTCAGATTAAGTTTTCCTGTGGAAAAACTGGTTACCAGACACTAAGAAATCTGGGCTACCCCTTGCCATCCGGAAAAACCCTTGCACGTCGCCTTCAGGGCCTCAAGTTTCTTCCCGGAATTTTGACGGAAGTCATCGATGTTCTCAAAATCAAAGCAGAGAACATGCAAGACATTGAAAAAGACTGTGCTTTGTTCTTGGATGAAATGGAGATTGCTCGCGGGTACGAGCTCGATCGCGCTGAGGATGTGGTGTTGGGGGGGCAAACTATGCCAGAAAATCCAGACGAACCTGCACATCACGCACTAGTGTTCATGGTAGGAGGCCTGAATACGAGATGGAAGCAAGTGATTGCCTACCACTTCACCGGAAGTCATGTAGAGGGTAGTATCCTCAAGGACTACGTCATGAAGATAGTGCAGCTCTGCGCGGAAATCTCTTTAAGAATCCGTGTCGTCACTTGCGACATGGGGGCTTCTAATCGGGCTATGTGGCGCGAGCTCGGATTCTCCAGCCACAGGAATTCCATTACTGTATGTTCAGTGCCTCACCCCTGTCTGGAAGACAAAGAATTGTTTTTCACAGCAGATGCTGCACACGTGCTGAAGAATGTCAAGTCACAGTTGCTTTCATCGGAAGTATTCTTTCTGAGTGATGCAACAGTATGCCAGCACAATCTGCCATCAAAAGAAGTGAACGTGGACCATGTGCGCAGTGTAATTAAGTATGATGCTGAACGAGAGCTGAAAGTCGCCCCGAGGCTCTCAGAGTTACACATTTCGCGAGGCCATTTCACAAAAATGAAAGTGGGAGTTGCTGTCCGCTTCTTCAGGGAAGCTCCTGCAGCGATTCGGTACCTAATTAAAGAGGACGCGATAGAGCCGGAGGCAGAGACAACAGCTTGGTTTCTAGAATTAGTATTCAACTGGTACACGCTAATGTCTTCCCGCCACCCATCAGTTGCTCTCAGCCTTCGAGACATGCGGAGGTACCACGAATCAATTGAGCTACTGAACTCGGCCCTCGAAGTTTTTCAAGGAATGAAGATGGGAAGCAAGGCACAGTGGAAGCCTTCGCAAGCAGGTTTACTAATAACAACAAAAGTCGTTCTTCGTCTCCAAGACATTCTCTTGCGCAGTGAAGGATACGAATTCTTCCTCACGAGCAGAATCTTGCAAGACTGCCTCGAAAATTTGTTTTCGGTGGTGCGCATCAGGAAGCCTGTTCCTAACGCATATGACTTAAAGTGTGCCCTGAAGCTTGTGTGCGTGAGTCAGTTCCTTCATGCACCCGGAACGTCAAGCTACGAAGTCGACGATGCTAAGTACCTCGCCGACATGCTTGCAAAAGGCAAACAAGAGCACGGGGAGGTGGAAGCTGATGTCATTGATGACTCGGAAATTTTGTTCATTGAAGAACTTCAAGAAAACGAATGCAACATCCTTTTCTACATCGGCGGCTTCCTTTTAAAAGGTATGCTGAGTGTTGTAGCGGGATGCGGGCATTGTAATTCTGCCTTGTTAGGCTCAACTGAAAGCGAGCACGCAACTCTGACTATTCTGAAGGAGTACAGGAGTGAAGGTGGCAACCTCACATATCCCAGCAAGGATGTTTTGCTGACACTCAAGTCGTGTGAAGAGCATTTCAGGGGCATCATAAGTTGGAGTGAGGGCTTGCTGCGCTTAAGGTCCCCGTTGAAGGCCGTGACCGATTATTTGAACGAGATGGTGCGCCCTTGCGTAAAGACTTGCTCCGAGCACAGTGACGCCGTAGCAAAACTCCTTATTGCGAATTATGCAAGACTGAGGCTTCGCGTGCATTTGCGCCACGTTAGTTCAAACGGCGTCAATGAACACGGAAGCAAGACGTGCGCTGGGGTAAGCCTTCCGTGACCAGCCGAACTGGACCAGTCACTTATAAATTTTATTATTTTTTCTTTCAGAACACTTATTGTTTGATTAAAATATTTTGAGTTCATTGTGAACTGGCTAACCTCCCTGTCCTTTCTTCATCCTCCTCCTTAAGTTCATAGACATTTTTCTTATTTGTTATACAATATCACATTCTTAGATAAAAACAGCGTTGTGATCTTTAAGCTGACTAAGGTTGTGATCTTTGGAGAATGTTTATGGTAAGTTAATATTATTGCGGTCGAAGCAATACCGACACAGCGTCACAGAGGCAGAATACGAGAGTGATACTTCTCGGATAATTAGATTGCTCGCTTACATATATCTATGGAAAGTAGAAAAACTGAACAGGTATAGGGCATCAAAATCGTTATTACTGCATTTCATCTTGTATTTTCCAATAACTTAGTAAGATTTTTTTCTCAGTGGTCACATAAAAACGAGAGATTCAATTGATGTTTACGCTGTTTCACTATCTCAACCAGCTATAACAGAAAAATAGCTGTGTAACAAATCTGAATCTCATTCCCGCAAGATTATTCAGAGCTGCGAGGGCACGCAAGGCGGGGGAAAAAGCAGGATGAAGTAAGTTCAACGCGTACAATGCGAGCACTACTGAGTGGCTGGCACGCTGCACAGCCACTGAGGAGTGCGGTGAGTTTAGGTAACAGGAAAAGGCGTGCGCTTCATGAATTAATGTAGATTTATCCTGCAAACAGTCTCCAATGACAGACGCACATATTCAGACTGCTTTTTTATAGCGCGAAATACCATTTCTCGCACTAAACTCTTCTCAAACTCTCCTCATACGCGCGCGCAGGCAGTGTGTTTCGTTGGGGTGAGATATGTAATGGCGGACGCTCTAGCAGACGACGCGGTTGTCCCCACCCTGTACGGAGCGGCGGGCGAGGGAAACCATTCAGGCACCCTAACGGCAATCCGAACGCTGCGTCATCTCTCGACCACTGCCACAGTTTTTTTTTTCTTTCTTGAAGCCTCCGAGAACGCAAACGCTTGCCGCGTGCTAGCCATTTCGGAGGTCACGTTTTTTTTTTATTCTTCTTCTTGTTACTCGGAGAGTGCGCAGCATACAGACCAAACTTAGTCTCCGTCGTGGTAGGTGTTCTGTGGTCACGTCGACCTCGTTTAGTTGTTTCGTGTTAACGTTTGCTTATATTCTTTTTACGTGCTTACCACAAGTGTGACCGTTAGCCATGGATGCAGTGCATGGATACTAGCCATGGATACTAGCCCTTCAATGACAATGTTTTTGATGCGGTAACGACCGTCTTAGCAGTGTATACATACGTTACAACGCGGGTCTTGCGAGAAAAATAAGCGATGACCTCGCATCCGACGGTATTTGTTCGTGAGCTATGGCAGTGGCTGTTGGCGTCGCGGCAGCTCTAATGAGTGGAGGAACTATCGCTGCAGTGCGCAAATTTACTATAACGTACGTATGCCCCAGCAAGCGGCATAGCATGTTGTGCCTACATACTTTTTTGCTTCAGGTGCCTCTCGCGATTCGCCTCGCATGTCAACTTGCAATCATAGTGCGTGCCACAATTTTGTTGTTAGCGCTGTGGCTGTGGTGGTTATTACTCTGGATTTGGAATACTCTTTTCACAAAGGTGAGTGAGCGTTAGTACTTACCTGCTGTGCACAGCTGTTACTAGAAGTGCATTTTGTGTTGAGTTTCTCACGACAGAGGAGAATCTTGGACGAGAAAGGCATACTGCACGCGTGCATAATTCTGTCTTACCTCTCAGTGTTTTCATGGGCAATTCAAAACGCATGCGATTGAGAATTTGGTTTAACTAACAGAAGTCATTGGTTTACTTATAACAAAGATTTAGTTATAATGATGTTTAAAACGTTTCTGATGGTTGTAACCTTGTCTGGCGAAGAAACGCTCGGTGAAACTTCGCAGCCTTTTTCCCATTGTGCTTTCACCTGCTGTGGTAGCATAGCCTTATTGGGTGCCGTGTGACTATGCTGGAGGATGCAGGTTCGACTTCCGGTCACGGCGGCCGTATTCGAATAGGGGTAAACTGCAAAGAACATCCATATGGCGGTAGTGGCACGTATAACTCTATCAATTGTATATCATCGTGCTTTCACGCATGGACTGTAGAGTGGTATCAGGTTTCCTAGAATGTTGAAAAATTAAGCGTGATGCTTTTTTATGCACCTCGTTGAATTCATGAGTGCTGTTGGTGCCGTGCGAAACTAAAATGAGTGGGCTTACCAAGTATGTCGACACGAAAAATTCATTATTTTTGCACACGCTAAGGTAATCGATAAAGCAAGACTGCTTGGGAAGCAGAGGTCCTTGTATTCGTGACAAATTAGTAGTATCAAACAGCACGAGACACACATGCAAGTGTGCGGAGCATCGTGTGAGTACCTGACCGCAAAAAAAACTGGCAGCATATCCACGGAGTAAATGATGGAGAGTGGGGCGAAGAATTCGTCCGTCCATTCGTTCTTGCTTCCGTCCGTCCATGCGTCCGTCAGTGTGACCGTCCATGCGTCCATCAGCCCGTCCGTGCGTGCGTCTGTTCGTGCGTCCGTCCCTGCGTTCGTCCATGCAGCCGCCCCTGCGTCCGTTCATGCGTCCATCCATGCATCTGTCTATGTGTCCGTTCGTCCATCTATTCAACACTCCAAGTACCACCATCTCGCATCTTTTCATCATATATTCCCCATATAGAAGCACCGCCATCCAGCGGACATTCCAAGGACTAAACGAGAGGTGGCACACGCACACTTTCTTACGGTTTGCGCTTCGGGTCCACTTCCCACCTTTAACCACCTCGAGTTCATGGTATATACTAGTTCACTGTATTCAATGCACTACGGCCGAACGCTCGCTAAACCTTTCGAAAACCAAGGAGGTTGCGCCCAGCGAGTATGACGTAGCAAACTTTTTCAGTCAGGTAGTGCTCAATGTACATGCCAATGGCTGCTAATGGGAAATGAGAGGCGGAGAATTCGGCTTTTACTTTCTTACGGCTTGCGCTTCGTATCTACTTTCCATTTTTAACCACCTCGAGTTCATTCATGGTATATACAAGTTCATTGTATTCATGGCACTACGGCTCAACACTCGCTAAACCTTTCTAAAGCTAAGGAGGTTACACCCAGCAAATATAACGTAGCAACCCTTTCTTGTCAGATAGTGCTCAGCGTGCATGCCAATGGCTGCTAATGGTGATCGCAGCCTGCGCGTTAACTAAAAGCCGAATGCTCCTGTCTCTCATTCCCCATCAGCAGCCATTGACATGTACATTGAGCCCTATTTTTTATTGTTCAACAACGCACAGAAGAAGTCTCTCACCGGCACCGCCGTGGAGGTCCAAATGTTATACTTGTTACATACTACGAGGGACGAACGGGTGCCGTTGTAAGGAGTTTCGCCCCTAAAAGAGAGGCGTTTACTCTACACCAATAAAACAAAAGAAAACGCCACTCCTGCGTTGCTTACATCGATGTTAGGCAAAAGCAATCGCTCGCGACTGGCCGCGGCCGGCTAGGCTTGGCGTGCGCAAGCGCCCCCCCCCCCCCCCCCCGTGATTGAGGAGAAACTTGAACGCTGAAGGAGGAACGTTGCTCCTTCGGTCCTTGCCGTGAGAGGGCGCGACGGGTAAAGCGCCTGAAAGTGAGGAAGTCGCTGCGCCGAAGGAGGAACGGAGCCCGTTTCTCCATTCTCGCTCCCCCTTTTTTTTTAGAGTGTATACCTTAGCCACTAGACCACCGTGGCGGGGCGGGCAATCTTTTTGAGAGTATGTAAAATCGCGTGTACATAAGGTAACTCCTTGTGCGATTTCCTTGCTCAAATATTCTCGCCGCATTTCGGTTTTTGTTTTTGCTGTCCCTGAAGATACATTCAACTACGGAGACAAGCAAAGCCTGGGGAAACCCGGCAACCAGCAACCTCTTCCTTTGCTGATCGAAACTGAATTGGACCATATGGTGACACGACTTTGTTAGGGCATTCTTGAAGCAAAGCTTCGTAATCGCCCTCTTAACTAATTTGAAATGTGCTGAGTGGTAGGGAAGAAGGGGTTTACTTGCACGAGGTTCATAATGCCAACAGGTATGATCGCAGTCGAACGACAGGCGAAGGTCCAGAAACCTCATGGTGCCATTCTGCGGAAGCTCATGCGTCACCTCTAAAGGCTCAAGACAATCCTTGCTTACTGGTAAAAGGCCATTGAACTCAGCAACTAGTCGCTCGGTAGGACAATTCACAAAAACAAGAAATCATCTACATATCTAAAGGTTCTAACTACCTTAGTATTGTTCAACCTTTCCGACAGCTTCACACAAAGCTAAGCTAAAAACAAGTCACTCAGTCGGGGAGCCAGGCAAGAACCAATGCAGATGCGTCTTTTCTGCAGCTGTGCACAATCCTCCGATAAAATAAAGGTAGACTTAAGGTAGCACGTCAGAAGTTCTAAGAAATGCCCACATGAAAGACCAACCTTGTTTTGAAATCTAATTACACCATATTCATCAATGACTTTTTCAACAGAGCGTAACAAATCTTCATGAGGAATAGAGTAAAGCAAATCTTTTACGTCAATAAAAAAGGCCCGGAGGCGTACGTCATGGTAGATGTTCATAAAATAATAACCTCTTCCGAATTCCTGACAAGGAAAGGGTCACAGATAGGTAAAATACCTATCTGTGACCTATACGGTGCAGGTGGGTTCTTAGCAATACATTGTAAAAAGTGTGGCTGTATGCCCCTGTTCGCACGTGCGGGGTTTTGTCAAGAAATAGGAATCAGCTTACACGTGAGATAATAGAGGCAGGAGAGATTGAAACGTTGGGGGACAGGTGTGTTAGTATGCCTTCTATCGCGCTGAAGAAGAAGGAATTTTATTTCCTTGGTGTCTGTTATGATGCGTAGTAATGTTGCGGTTACTTCTGCGCAGGAGTTGTGCTCATCGTTGTACCCTATAAGTAATGTTGTGATCACAAAAATAAACTGTTGAAAGTAGCGCTATGTGTGTGTGTCCTTTCTTTGTGTATTCGTATTCAGTGTGCTCTTACCCTCCTTAAACATGGGATACCAGCATGCCCAACTTTCCACCTTGTAGAAATTAAATGTTTTTTGCATCGGGAGTGTGAAGGTTTCAGACTTCATTTTCCTAGTCTTCATTTTCAAAGTGCATTAGCAGCTAGAGTTGATCGCAGCAGAAAAATACCGTACTAGTCGGTAACAATGTATACGTTACAAATACGTTACCAGTCGGTAACAATGTATATAGGTTAAAGATATGAAACACACGCACCTAATTCACGTGACCTTTGAATGCGTCTGTGTGTTGTGTGCCTTCAACAAAAGTGTAAAAAAAACTTTGCCGTTCGCCAGCTGTCTGAAAAAAAAGAATAAAAAATTCGTGCTCTCGTGTGGAAAGAGAAAAATCACAGCATATCCATGGAGCGAATGATGATGGGTAGGGCGAAGCGTCCATCCATGCTTCCGTCTGTGCGTCCTTTCATGCGTACATCCATGAGTCAATCCGTCCAGAAAATCCACGGAGCACAGTATAGCATGCACGGACGAACGCTTTGGGCCCACTCATTATCATTGATGATGATGAGTGAAGTGAAGCGTACGTCCACCCATACTTCCGTCCGTACGTTCGTTCTTGCTTCCGTCCGTCCGTGCATCTGTCTGTCTGTCCGTCCGTCTGTTTGTCACTCACACTAGCACCACATGCTGAGTGAGTCATACAACTAGATGGTCACGAATCGTTCAAAGATATGCATGGGCAAACCCAAGACTTTACATGCTTAGCCCCTGAAACTCTGATGGCGTACCATATTTCCATATATTGGTTTTGAATTATTCATTAGCTACCTCATTTAAAGACCACACTTTGCAACGCACAGTATATTGTATTTTGTTTTCATTTCTTTTGTCTTAGTGCAAACAGTAGATTTGCTACAAAATTGTGGGAAACAAATCATACTATTCGGTGATCTACATATGGCATTTATGGCATTAAATCATGGCTCGCACGCAGACATTGACAGTTAAACCAGGTTTAGCATGTTTTCTACAGGAATGTATTGTAATTTCGAAATTTTTATAAAGCACTCATTGATATTGTTGAAATGAAGGGACGGCTTTACAAGAATGAGCTAGCAAATTACATTTCATATACGGCAATTTTGATTTCCACAGCATCATTTGGAAGATGACTTTATTATAATTTAAAAACAAGCGCTACAACTCACTGCAAGTTAAACAGAGTGCATGTCTTGTTTCCACTTCCACTGGTTCTCGTTGTTTCGAGCTGGCGCGGGTGAACGCACAGCTTTACACGTGCATAACTTGATATCAACCTTTCTTTTTTCAGAGAACCTTTGTATTGCTGGCATTCCTGCACGCTGCACTTCGCCCTTTTGATTAAATGATCAGTTAGAGCCTTCAGAGGGGACTTCAAAGTGAACAGATTGTCGGGCCAGGATGTGCTTTCTTTAAAGTTTTCTTCACAATGATCGAAGTCATGACCCTAACGCTCGGATAACTCAAGTTCTCACCTTGCTGAACATACTCCTTCAGTGCAGTTAAATATACGTGTCATTGGCTCGCAGAGCCATTCATTGCAGCCCTGCACTGCCCACAGTCCGTTTTCTTCAAGAGAGACAAACATCTTTATTATGTAGGTAGAACAAAAAGCATGGGAGGGACCCCTAGTCCGGGGTCTCTAGGACGACTCCGGCGACGTGTCGAGCCCGTTGTATGATGGCTCGCAGAACCTCGGGAGGTCCGTCGCGGAGGGCGTCGTCCCACAGCTCTTTTTTGCGCAGCGGGTGGAGGAGGGGTGGTAATGGAGGGAAAAGGTTTGCCGTGCACTCAATAGTGACGTGGAAGATGGAGGGTGACCCGCCGCAGCCCGGACAATTGTCGGCATAGCAGTGTGGCCAGAATTTGTTCAGGGAGACAAGATTAGGAAAAGTGTCGGTTTGCAACTGGCGTAGTGCCACTGCTTCCTCTCTCGAGAAGGATGGTGGTGGCGCACGGTGAGTGCAGCGAACGCTTCTATAATGACGGCGAATCTCTCCGTAACGCAGCAAGGGATCCCCCCAACCTGAACTGGTCATTTCACCACGCGGGGCCGCCCAGAGGGAAATATCGCGGGCTACTGCATGTGCGCGTTCATTGCCCGGCAGCGAGGCATGACCAGGGGTCCACATTAAGTGGATGCGGGAAGGTGTGACTGAATCATTTTTCGGGATCTGTTTGAGAATTTGTTGTGCCGCTCTCGGAGTGTCATGTCCTGATAGGAACGCCCGGCATGCCTGTTGCGAGTCCGTCAGTATATACACTTCCCCTGGGACACGAACGGCGTGTCGAATGGCGAGAGCAACGCCGAGAATTTCTCCATACGTGACATTAGTGCCGCGCATTGCAGCAGAGTCCTTCAGGGATTCAGTGCCATCCAACACTACGGATGTATAGCCCTCGCGAGTGCGCGCCGAGTCTGTGTATAGAGCCTGGGATTCTGGGATGTTTTCGAGCATGCGGTTAAGGTATCGCACACGAGCTTTACGCCGTCCTTTGTCATGCACTGGGTGCATATTACGCGGCAAGGGATGAATATTCAGTACCTTACGTAGGGCGGGTGATAAGGTCGTTGGGCGGGCTTCAGGTTCAAGTGGTGGGACAGAGTGCCCTAACCGTGCAAGGAGATAGCGGCCAGTACGTGTGAGCAAGAGGCGCTGGCGGTGACTGACCCAATGCGCCTCTAGTAGTTCTCCTAGTGTGTTATGCGTTCCTAAATTAAGTAGACGGTATTTGGAAGTATAGTGCGGTAGGCCATGGGCTACCTTCGTCGCTTTACGAATGAGGGCATCAACGCGAAGTTGTTGCGCTTGGGTCAACCGCTGAAAGGGAAGATGGTATGTAAGACGGCTGATGATGCATGCCTCCACCAAGCGCAGCAGGTCCTCTTCTCGAAGACCCGAGCGCCTGTTAGAGACCCGCCTGATCATGGCCAGAATTTGCTCAGTTTGTCGGAATAGAAGGGAAACAGTATAGTTAGACCTGCCATCCGCCTGGACGTGTAGGCCTAGGATGCGAGCATGGCTAACCTGTGGTATGGGTATACCATCCACGTGTACAGTGATGGGCGGCATAGGTGAGGGGCTGCGGGAACGAATGATTATGAGCTCCGACTTTTGCGGAGCACAGTTTAAGCGCCCTTTTCTCGCATACTCAGAGACAGTGTCGACTGCTTGCTGCAGTCGCTCTTGGATAGCACCGTCGCAACCGCGTGTACACCAGATAGTGATGTCATCCGCATAAATGGCGTGAGCGACATCGGGGATCTGATCGAGAAGCCGGGGGAGCCCTGCAAGCGCGATATTGAATAGGGTGGGGGAAAGAACAGAGCCATGTGGTGTCCCACGCCCTACAAGGCGGATTGTACCTGATCGATGCGGCCCGATTCCGATGGTAGCTGTGCGATCTCGAAGAAATGCGCGGATATAGTTGTACATACGAGCCCCACAATGCGACTCTGCAACATCGCGAAGGATAAGTTCATGTGCAACATTACCGAACACCCCTTTGAGATCTAAGGCGACAAGTGCTCTCGTTTGGGCGCGCGACGGTGGTCCTAAGACTTCCTCCCGTAATTGTAAAAGGACATCTTGGGCAGACAGATGAGCTCGATATCCGAATTGTGTGTTGGCAAAGAAAGAGTGTTCTTCCAGGAAAGGTTGCTGGCGCCGCAAGAGTACGTGCTCCATTACCGTACCAATTCATGATGTTAGAGAGATGGGCCGTAGATTTTCAACTTTTATAGGTTTACCCGGTTTGGGGATAAGTGTAATGTCAGCATGTCGCCACGCTTGGGGAAGTGTGCCTTCGCGCCAGTATTCAATAAAGATATGGGTAATGTGGTTGATATTCGCATCACTCAAGTTACGAAGGGTGGAAAATCGGATTTGGTCCGCTCCTGGAGCCGTGTTTCGTCGTAGGTCTTGTAGGACCACCCGCACCTCGTCCGGGGTTATGTCGGCATCCAGCAATTCATTCTCCTCACCCACATACGGGTAATCAGGGTATTGTGGTGGCGGGCCTATGGGATTGAATTGATGTTCTAGTTCCGTGAGGAGCAAGTCACGATCATCCCGGTGCTCGTGCATTAAGATGTGCAGCTGCTGAAATGTTTTTCTCTTTGATGTGTTGGGGTCTGTGAGCGAACGTAGAATCGACCACGTTTTAGCTGTGCTTAATGTGCCTGAGAGGCGGTTGCAAAATTGCCGCCAGTTATTACTGGTGAGGGACGCTGCGTACTCCTCGGATTCCCGTGTAATTTCTTCTATACGTTTCCGAAGTTTTCTGTTGAGGCGTTGTCGCTTCCATCGCCGCGTCAACCTTCTCCGGGCGTTCCAAAGATGAAGTAAATGCGGATCTATGTCTGGTGTCTCAGTTGTGGTACGCACTGTACGCGTGGTGGCCTCAAGATCGTCAGCGAGAGACTCAAGCCATCGTTCGTAGCCCTGGCCCTCAGGCGGGTCTTGGCGGCGTTCCCTGAATTTTGTCCAATCTGTAATGCGCACATTTCGCTCTGGCCTGCGAGCGCCTCGTAACGACAGGATGGTTGCGACAATATAGCGGTCTCTGCCAAGGTGCTCTTCTAAAGGCCCGTGCGCTGCGACTGGGCCAGTATTGCGGACAAAGGTAAGGTCAGGACAGGTGTCGCGAGAAACACTATTGCCTATACGAATGGCGTGCTCTGGGTCGGTGAGCAGTGTGTATCGCATGTTACAGATGGAATTCCATAAGCGGGTTCCCTTGGCTTGCGATTTAACGTAACCCCATGCGACATGTGCAGCGTTGAAGTCTCCACATACCACACAAACCCGTCCAAGGCTGCCAAATTCTTTTAACAGACGGTAAAAACAGTGTGTACGCGAACGAGGGGAACTGTATACATTGAGGATAAACAAACTGTCGCCGCGTTTTCCTTGCGTAATAACTTCCAATATTTGATGAGGAATGGCGCTACTCGTCGTATGCATGCGACATGTAACGCGTTTCGAGACTAGGGCTCCCACAAGAGGTGAGACACCCGAGAGCGGGCTGTAACCGGATAATGAAGGGGTGCAATTGGGTTCCTGTAAGAGGATGACATCCGGAGGGTTTGTGGATGTGGCAACGTACTGTTGCTAGGAACCTCGTTTTTGACGGAATCCCCTACAATTCCACTGCCACACCACTAGCTGTGGCGGGTCACGCGGTGCCATCATCATCACGAGAGGAAGCAGAGGGGCGTGTATAGGGATGCGTGCGTCGGTTACCCCCGTTAGAGTTACCCACGTTTGAATGTTGCGGCCGAGAGATGTGGTCGGGTGGCAGGCTGGCGCTGTACCTGCTAGGTTCAGGAGTTTGTATGTTATTATCTCGCGCGAGAGTACGTTCTATACATAATTTCACTTGCTCCGTAATTCCTATACGAAGTTCTTTCATCTGCCATTCGATTCGGTCGAGGGCCGCCTGCATACTTGTACCCATGTCTGCCACCAGCGCGTCCATTTGTTTTTGCAAGCGCTCACAGCGTGCCTCCATGTCACGGCGTAAACGGGCGATTTCTACCAGGGGATCGGGAGCAGAGGATGAAGTAGTGAGAGGGAACGGAGTAGAAAGTGAAGTATGGGCTATAACGAGTTGTGGGAGATCCGCCGCTCGACTTACCTCCCGAGGTGTCTGTGTGGATGTTTTTTGCGCCGAGATTCTCTGCGTCTCTGTGGGGGCCTGGGCCACCTTGGCAGAGGCGTTGGTAAACAGGGCCTTCTTGTAGGGTTGTTGTGAGGGTGGTGCAGTTTGGTCAGGAGGGCGTTTCTCGGGCGGCCGCATTGATGCTCCGCGGGATCTGGACCGAGACTTGGAACGGGTCTGGGATTTGCGACGGGATCTCGAGCGAGACTTCGAACGCGCTCGCAGTGTCCCCTGAGTCGAGACTTGTGAGTGTCCAGTCGTTGCCATATCTTTGGAAGCAGTAGATGTGCTGGGGGGCTGCAGTTCACGCTGTTCTTTCTTCAGAGCTTTGCGCACCCACGCCTTGTTCGGTGCCTGGCGAGCGCGCCGTGGGCAGTTTGGGTCGGATGTAGGATAGCTTCCATCGCAGGACCTGATGTGAGGGGTGCACGGATGCGACGGGGCTGGGTTGTCAGTCCTGCATGTTGCACAAATAAGCACGTGTGGCGTGGGACAGTGGTCAGCCCAATGACCGAGCCGGTGACATATCTTGCAAACCAGTTGGCGAGGGCGATGAGGGTAGCAGCGGAGTTCGGCGCCGTAGAATCGCACATAGCGAGGCACTTTCAATCCTTCAAAGGTGACTAACGCAACGTTGGTGTGCCCCATCATACGTGCTTAAAGAATCTGGGTTCCAGGTGTCAAAAGCAGGTCCACTAGCGTGGACGACGGCGTGCCGGGTACAAGACCGGGAACAATGCCCTTGCATGAGTTGTCTGGGGCAGCAAAATACGTTGTGATAGGATACACTCGCTGACCAAGCCTCAGTTCCCGCACCTTGTAAATGCGTCGGCAACATGTGACTTGGGTGTGCTTATGACTGCCAAGTTCTGCTGGGGCCGCAGGCGGAATATGATGTTCTGTCGATCTTCGGTGCTCAAGCCTGCCGCGCTCCATAAAGCGTTGGCGAGTTCTGGGCGCGTCCAACTATCGAGGCAAAGTCCGCCGTGTGGTCGCAGAATTATCGTTTCATCGTGTAAAGGAAGCGAAGGCGGATTCTGATTCTGGCTCCGCTTGCGTGTGGTTTGCTGAGGGGCATAAGGAATTCCCGATGTATCTTCGGGGGGTTGCGCCTCGGCGTGCATATGGCGGGCGCGTCGCCTGTGTTGGACCGTCTTCCAACAACCTCCCGCGTCGTTGTCCGTGTTGTCGCAAAGAATAGTGTCCTCCTCCATCCTTTTTCCGGGTGGAGTGTCGACTTCAGGTTGTTGGGAGAAAGAATTGGAGACAGCAGGATCAGTTGCCGGCCTCACAGTATTCGCCTCGGGTGTCTGCGCTGCTACCGAGGGACGCGTGTCGGCGTTCGCCGTCGACCATGGCGTTTCATGTTCGTTGGAAACTGTCGTGGAGGCAGTCAAATGCTCCATCGAAACAGAGCGGGTAATAGGCCGAACGCCCTTGGCGCTCAGGTTGAGAAAACGTACCTTGGACGAGCTGGTGGATGGGCGTTCCTGGCTCATGGTAGGAAAAACACGCCTGGACAGCTATGGCCCCAACAGGGGCGGCTGCCTGGGAACCGGTTCAGAGCTGCAGAGACGTGGGCAGCTGCAAAAAGCAAACGCACTGCAGCGAAGTCGTTGGCTGCTTGCGACGAGGAACGCGGCAACGCCGTAGATTCACAGCTGGGGAGCGGGCATGGCGGAACGCGCCGTAGTCGAAGGAGCCGAGAGACGAGCGTCCGCACTCCACGGTTGCCAGGGCTAGAATCCCGTTTTCATCAAGATTCTTTACACAAGCAATCCACCTATATGCTGCGAAATTCTGCACTCTATTGAAGTCAACGCTTCAATGAAAAGAATTTCCCCATCGAAAATTTCCTCTTCGGCATCTTCACAACACCCTATTTTTCCTTGGGAAATCATGTCAACAAGGCACTGTGAGTCATAATTTTCATAACTAGAGTTCTCCGGCTTGTGCAAAAACTGGCTGACGCATACAAACTTTAAAGCGCATTTCATGTAGTAGGCATTAGGAACGGGCGCACAGACACCCGGATGGACTGACAGACGCACAAACTAACGCAGGGACGGAAGTATGGACGGACGCACAGACGCACGAATGAGTTCACGAATGGACGGACAGACGCACGGACGGACGCAGGGACGGACGAACGGACAGATGCACAGACGGACGCACGAACGAACGGAAGAACTGACGGACGCTTCACCTCATTCATCATCATTCGCTTCGTGGAATTGGTGACATCGTTTTTAATGACATGCAATGCAATGCAGCTGGCTACTACGACGACATGGGACATACGTCCCACGACGAAAGGAACTTTGCCGCTTAAAGGAATTGTTGGAGGCGGCGGCTGCAATAAGCAAACAGCGTAGGTGCACATCTTTGCGCAATTGCAGCTTGTGTAGAAGAAGCGATTAAGAACAATGCATTCTGTGCTATCCAAAATTAACGAGTTAACTACGCATGTACACAGCATGCAAATGAACGTGTATTGCACCAGGTGCACTGTTGATCGCAATTAAGCCCGATAGGAATGAAATTTCGCAACAATTATTGGCGCCCTTCTGCAGCTGGCGTAAGAGAGTCAATAACATCAGGCTTTGTCGCGACAGAAAGTGCTCGCATGAGAGCGCTTCAAGTGATAACTCTGGAAATGCTGAAATGGCATAAATTACGCTGTGCAAACACGAACGGTCCGTGGGTAGCCACTTCTCGCGCTTGATCTTTACAAGCCGCAAGAGTCGCCTTTTCGGATCTTTCGGGAATCCGAACAACCTGTAGCCATTTCGCGAGTGGTTTGGGCACTGTAGCACGCCACACCCAGGCATTTTGCCCAAGAAAACGCCGCGCACGTGTCTCACTCAACCAGCCGCGACGAGACGGGGAGCCGAATTTGCGGCCGCCGATAAGGTGGCGCTCATCCCTTCAAGAAGTGGCTCCACCTTCCAAGCGGGCGCGCGCATCGTTGAACCCTACGCTTGTACTTGTTAGTCAACGCACGTAATAAGTAGATAGCGGAGATAGCGAAGATGGCAAAATCTCAGTCGCCGACAGGGATCGCGGGATGCGACGCAGTTCGCGTTGCAAGGCTCCACACGGCTGTCGCTTCGTGGCCGTTCTTCATGCGATCCCCGCCGCATGCACGCTTGACTTCTTTAACTGATTGGGCAGCTTTGGTGGAAAGTCGCGATGCAAGCACTTTACAACAGTTTCGAAAGGTAGGTGTGAGCTGTCAACCCTTCGTAATATGTTGATGCCCTTAAAACACGTACTTGGGTCATGCGAATGTCATGTGCCGACGCGTCATGTCCAACGGTCATATGAAGTTTATCAAGCGTGAATACACGTCCGTTAACTCAAGTAGCTTTTGAGTGACAAGTGAACTTTTATTACGCGACTGCTGTTTATCTTGTTATTGTTGTGAGGGCTTGTGCAACAAATGTCGCCGGAGTCTCTCCGTCGTCGTAACCGCGCTGATAACAAAATGACATGTTCATGGCGAATGTCAGGGTCACCAGCCTTTTTTTTTGTTCGCATAATTTTTTTATGTGGTAACTTCATTTATATGGGGGGTTTAACCTCCCAAAACCACCATATGATTATGAGAGACGCCGTAGCTGAGGGCTCCGGAAATTTCAACCACCTTGGGTTCTTTGACGGCACCCACATCTGAGCACACAGGCCTACAACATTTCCGCCTTCATTGGAAATGCAGCCGCCGCATTATGGAATAGCTTACGTTGACCGAAGGGTCATAAACCACAGCACTCGTGCTTCATGCTTAGCGACAGCGATCGATGCCAAACCCGCGGGAGCGAGGTGGTTGCACGGCGCACAGTAGCTAGATAGAATCCTTCGCTCAGATGGCCTAATCGAGGCGGATAAGCAGCATTTTAGGCTGTTAAAAAAAGAATACAAAGAGCACTCCAATATATTGGGCTTGAGCTTAGAGTGCATTTTAACTGTGTTAAGGTTTTTAAAAGATTTGCGCACTTCTTGATTTCTTGTGGTTCCTCCAGACTTGACAATGTTCACACGAGCTGCCATTTTTTTCGATCTCTGTCGTTTGTGTGCTCCATTTACGATGCTGTCTAGTTTTGTGCTGATGTTTCCTTTGAACGTGCCTTACGGACTGATCCGAAATTGTGCCCTTCTAACGTTATATATACAAAAAAATGTGACATCACAGTCGCCTCTCACTAAACAACTCACCACTAAGAAACACGCCACTGCATTATGAATATCACTAGTACAGAATACAATAAATGTTAGTGCAAAATTTAATGACAATTTCACAGCTACCCCTATAGTAATGGTCATGAATTATGATCAGAAGACAGCGCTATGTGGCCCCTTACCGAGTAGCTCCAAACTACACACAAAGGTCTGATGAAAACGTTTGTAATATTGCAACTATTGATGTGACAAATCGTCTGGGTGGCTCGCATTGGCAATAGTGAAATTTCCCCTCCCATGTTTTTGCCATATTTCCATCCGCTTCTACGTATGTATCCTACAAAAGGCAACTGAAAGTAACACGTATCGTTTACAAATGTGCACCTTTGCTGTAGTTATTCAAGCTGCAACTTACACTGGGACTGTAGCAAGTGCAAGTATAACAGCGACAAAATTCCTTGAGATAGAATAAACAAACAAAACAGGTATTCTACAGCTGCAGTATGAATGTATAGTAAGCACATATAGCAGTGTAACAAAAAGAAATGTTGTGGTGAATATTTTTATTCTCTTTGCATACCTTGTTCCTCTTAGCTCAAGAAAGATGAGTAAAAAGAGGTTATAAAATTCTTAAGAAAAGCAGTGATGCATGAACACATGTGCAAGCTAACTGTGGAAATGTACACTATGCAGGTGAGCCATTTGTTAGATCATAAATATCCATGCATAATCGATGAACAACAAGGCCAAAGAATTTAGCAGTTTTGGTAAGCTTATTCAAAGAATTGACGTCAAAGTAATTATGACTACAATTGTAAAATGCGGCAAAACTTCGATGAAGACATTTTTGTTGCGTTTACAATTTTATGATCTCTATACATGACAATGCCTACTCTTGTTAAAACTGACTAGATGCGTCCAAAACATTTGTGTTTGTTTGCATACAGTTGCATATAACAAGTCTTAACGATCAACTTAACAAGTCTTAACGATTAGGTGTCCAGCTGCCTTCAACTTGGACACAATGTGGCATTGAACTTATGAAAAAAAGGAAGCGCCTGTCGCCAGAGATTAACTATGCCCAGATAAGCTCGTATTTCCTCGAAAAAGAAAGACATGATGGCAATGCTTCTGAGGCTTTTGGTGCCTCAGAAACCCGTTTTATGTTTAGATGTGTATCAGTATGTCAAGTCTGGCAAGCTTAATTAATTATTATGGTATAACTGTCCGTTCAAGCGCACGACTAAACAGAAAGCAACAGAGGACAAGCGCTTGTACTCTCTTCCTTTCTGTTTATTCGTGTGCTTGAATGGACAGTTATACCATGCATATCCAACTAGCCGAACTTTCGATTCTGTTGTAATTTATTATTGTTGCAACAACAAACAGCATGACCAACTGAGCTTCTATTAGCAAAGCATGTGGGTATATTGTGAAGCACATGTCCCCAAAATTGCTATTTTCACTTGCAATACATCTAAGCAATGGCCATGCTGGCATCACTTTTGAAAATGTTGCTCTCGTTACTCTGTGTACACTTTGGAATAGACTAAAAAAGAGTAATGCACTAAGAACTACAATTATTTTCTTGTGGATGGGCTTAGGAGTACATGTAAATTTCTAAATTGTGTGAATGCACAAATGAGAAATTATGAAACATTACCAAAGAAAGTGCGTGCTTCACAGCTGTAGTAATCAAACGGCACAGCTCTACATAACTTCATAGTCATCAGAGAGATCGGCTGACACTGCTTAAATTCAGGAAAGTAGTAGCATAGTGCAAGCTTTTAATGGAGCTTTATGCATTACTGATGCGGATGCCTTAGAGCTGTTTTTTGCGTATTCACTACAATGGCTTTGAACTTGTGTTTGCAGGCAAAGTGCACGACATACAGACAGTCAGGCCCCGACCAGAACTACATGTTTTAAAGGGAGATGTTAGCCCTTCACAAAGGCAAGGTCCTCTGTACGAGTTTTGGGCACTGACAACGGATGGCGACCAAATTCAAGACACCAGATGCACATGCATGGCAGGTTAATGTATCTTGTGAACGGTTGTTACCTATACCAGACTGTGTAAGAAAGGAAAATCCGTGAAGGGTCCTGTTTTTGCAAGACACACATGTAGAACCAACATATATTCAATCCATACAATGCATAAAGAGTGTTATTAGCAATTTTAATGAGAAATTCACTAAATGTAAAGAAACGATATTGGATTGGATTGGATAAACTTTTATTGTAAAGAAACGATATGAAATTTTGCAAAATACTGTTTACGATAAGTGGGGACTCATAGCACATGCTGTGCCTTAGAATTTGTGCAGTAGTGCTTAACAAGCTGCATTTTGTTGACTTCTGGATAGTAATTTAATAATTCTTATTGCTAATTCTGAACGTTATGCCAAACACTTCCTGTCAAATATCACTACTTGTTATTTTGTAATTATCACAGAGCAATAAGCACCTTATATGCTCTCCTTGGCTTAGTACGGCTATGTGTACCCCATGAAAAGTATTGAAACCCGTTTTATGTTTAGGAAATCTGTTTTAAATTCTCCCACAAGCCTTTCTAGTAGCAAGTTTATTGGTAAAATATGGTTCATCGTGGATTCTGAATAATGTCTAGGTTGGACGATCGTGCAGTCATGCTGCGGCAGTTCGCTTTGCCATTGATGTTTGGACACAAGTGAGTTGTGGCAGTGCTGCTCCAACTGATTATCTATGTCAGTGGGGAAACATCACCTCAAAAGGGTGAGAAAATGTAGGAATTCACTGTATATTCAAAGAATATGCGGCAGGTATCGCTATTAATTGCATGAACAACCTAATGCATTCTGCGGTTTTACGTTGTGAATTCCTCGACTATTAACTGTGCATCAATGGTACCTTCTAGATTCAGGCAAAACATTCTAAAGAATTGTCATTCAATGCCACACTTATGCCGCTCTACCAACAGTGCCACCAAATAGAAAGGACATAGTGTCACGTGGCTTGCCAGATTCCAAAAGTTTTATGCAGAAACTGCGAGAGGTGAGTACATAATATTGCTGGCTTTTCAGTGAGCATGTGTCATGGCCTCCACAGTTCATCGTCCACAAACTTGGCAACCTCCATTACAGGTTGCTCCCTGTGTCCGAGTCTTCACGCTAACCACGTTCCGACAAAGGGAAAAAGCAGCGGAAGAAATGCCACTGGAGGGAAATATCATCTTTACAGATGTCCGATAGAGCAGTGACACTCGGGTTCCCACCGTCAGCTTTTACGGCAATGTTCCTGTCGCGCATAGGACTGCAAAGTGAAAATTTTCGGCGAATCAGCACAAGTAGTGATAGAAAAGCTTACCATTACAGGGAATGATGCCAGGGCTATTGAACTAGGCACAAGAAGTCAGCGAGACAGCTCACTTTGGTTTTTGCACCGAAAAGGAAGGGTGACAGCCTCCATATTCAAGGATGTTTGTCGTTCAAAGAACGTTCACTGCAGCACATTAATAAATCAAATTTTCAGCCCACGCTTTATTAATGCGCCCGCAGTGCAATATGGCATTACGAATGAACCTATCGCAAAAGAGAGGCTGCTTGACCTTTCGCGGCAGCAGCACACTGATTCAAGAATATAAGACTGTGGATTAATGATTAATCCAAACTACTCTCTTCTCGGTCGCAGTCCAGATAGAATTTTCAGGTGCGATTGCCATAATGCAGCACTCATTCAAATCAAGTGCTGGTAAATCCTCTGAGCCTGCAACCAAGTTAATGTGATTGCACAAGGCCAGCAGAAAATAGACTTCCGTCTTGATTCTGCAGGAAGGTTGAGAGATAGTAACTCTTACTACTTTCAGGTGCAGGCCCAGCTGCACCTTAACCTGCATAACATAGGAAAGTGCTCCTTCTAGGTGACACAAACATTACAGCACTGTGTGGATTAAAGGGAACCAGATATTTCAGTGTGGCTTTCAGTTTGCATGTGCTCCATACCACTTGTTGCTCATACAGTTTAAGTGGCCTAAGAAGATAATTTTAGCAACAATGGGCCAGCCGGTACATAATGAAGATGAAAAGTTAGCTAAAACTCAATGTTTCCCTCTTTTTCTGTGTCCGTTGTGTTTCTATCATGCTTTTCAGCTTCAAGCAGTTAAATATAAATTCTGTGGAAAGCAGTCATGGGAACAAAAGTATCCAAAACATACCTTGCCACGTGCACCTCGGTGCTGTCAACGATTGCCCGATTCCTAGGAAAATACCACAGCTCTTTTCCAGTCAGCCGGCTCTCGCATACTTCACGGCTTGGGAACGTGATCAGGTCTTTACGCAAAGGGAACATGTTGTCGAGTACAGTCCTGTAACTCTGACTTACTGTCCTGGGATCTAAATTTAACCAGTACGCCAGGTCTCCGAAGAGAACGTTCAGCCGCAGCTTCATCAAAAATGTAAGGAGCTGTAGATCATGCGGAAACTTCTTTCGGGTCGTTGGCAAGACAGACACAATGCTCTATAAAACGGTAAAAACACAGCCTTCTGGATACCTGAAAAGGCAACATGACCCTAATAATATTTGTGATGAAAACAGGCAGTAACAATCTCAGTTTTTGGAGGAGTGGCACATGTTAACTTGTCCAAGCGTGCCCCTCTGTTCAACATTCTTGCAAGCAGAAAACGCTGTTCTTCACTGATGCAAACTGGATCTTTGCTTCGCTCATTAGTTTCACAACATTCCGACCTTGTTTTTGCACATGCCGGGTGCTTTCGTGCTTGAGATCCTCCATGATACGTCTTAACGTCCTCACTTCTTCTTTCAAATGCTCGCAGGAGTCACACACAAGAGTTTCAGCGTCCGTCCGCACTTCTGCCGATCTATCAGCGAAACGCGCGCATATTAATGTGTACACAGTGCGCTGCATCGAACAAGATTGATTATTCGACAGCTTCCACACAAACCTTGCGTTACTTGTAGTAAGAATGTAGGATGGCACTTTGTCGTCCTGAATATCGTGAGAATAGTCGTCTCCCGGGGAATTCATCGCTTCGTCCGCTGTTTGGCCACTGTGCGCACGATGTCGGCTGCTGTTGCCTCGCAAATTCCCCTTTTTTCTCCAAGGATGCATGCCACGCGTAACTGCAGAGAAAAACCACTGCTTACAGAATTCGAAAAAAGCACGAATTAGTTTTACATTATCACTCTGCCATCTTTCGCACTGCTTTAGTTGCCTTTTCACTGTGCCGCAATAAAGACCGCATGTAATCCACATGCTGAGGATCCTTGCTGGGGCACTTGTGTGTTGTGATAGATTATTAAAAAGGAGGTGGCGACACTACAGAGTAAGTAGACGAAGTCATTCGCCAAAGAACTTGCCTGAGACGAAATGATCTTGACATAGTCTAGCTCCCACGTTTGGTATCCAGAGCTCACCGGTCGCGGTCCCTCGTTTGACGGCGACCACCCATTTTTGCTTCAGTGCTTCTCTCCATGAAAAATGGAAATTTTTATTTCCTTTCACGGAGAAATTCATGCACCCTAAAGCCGAGCACCCAACCATAACCACGTCACAACAGCGTGTTTTCTTAGTAACCAGCGGAAAATCCCTCAGCAAACTGTCTATCAACATGGCAGCCCAAAGGATCCGGTGAGCTATCCCAGGCAACCTTCGAACCGGAAGGTAGATGCAGACGACAGAGACATTTTGCTATCCACCTATTTGCGCCTCAGGAGGACCGCAAATACACAAAATCGGCATACATATTTTTTGTAGAAAAGAAATTATATATTTGTGCAATTCTTTTTTATCGGTTCCACATCGTGTCTCGCTCAGAACGTTTATTTCGGGTCCACAAAAATCAGTAAAGTGTACTAAAAGAAGTTATCTTTCTACATTTGTTTTTCACAACGGGTTTAGGTGTACTGTACATGTATTCTTTCGTGGAGGCGTGGATGAGTGGCATAGTTCTAGAGACACCCGGTATCGGAGCATGATGGTACGGGTTCAAATATCAGCGTCAGAAAAAAAAACTAAATGTTGTTTTATTTATGCTGAAAACATTACCGACTCTGACCAACCGCTCATGGTGCTCGCAGCAGCGCACTAGCTCGGCCGCAGGGCCCTACGGGAGTGTCCGCTCTTTACGTACGTATGCTTCTCTATACAAAACGTGCCAAAGCACCCCCGTCCAGCCATGCGTCAAGTGCTTTCAAACACAGGAGGGTAAGGGTGTTGCGATATGAGCCTCGTCACAAATATTGTGCGAACACATTAGCCCAGATATGCGACACAGGCAAGTGCATAAGGTAGTATCATATACATGCAGTTGGTGCTCTTTTATTTTCATCATTTTTAAATCTTGCGAAAGACAAAAAGATTGAGAAAAGGAAAAGATGCGACTTCTGAAGTCAGAATTGGCGCTTCTGAAAGCGCCACTTTACTCTTTACCACCACTTTATTCAGCTCGAGATAAATGCCTTTTCCTAAGACTCTGCGTGTACAACGACAATATTCATGCGGACTTATGTGCCTGAAATTTACTAGCTATATAACACATGATTTTTCGTTGCCCTTGTTGACTGCTTTCAACTACTTCCGGTGGAAGAACTCGCAGCTCTGCTCGGGGTACTACAATTCATGGATACCCTGAGATCGAGTAAATGCACTGTGTTTTGTGGCGCATTGCTGGCGTTTCAGCGTCAGTTCGTCAACGTGGTCGTTGCGAGCAGTCAACTTATAGAACCTTCAAACATCACTATCTCGTAAAGCAACACGACCACGACATTCAGTGCTTACCTGGCCATTGTGGTATTAGTGAGAATGCAACCGCAGATAACTCTGCTCATGCATCACATCAAGAAGCACGGATCGTTTCAATGTCACTTGCAAGAACATACGCGGCCAGGAAGACTCGACAAAGGGGCCCACAGTCGGACACACGGATGCGAAGGAGGACGACGTTGTAGATCGCAAGAGAATCTCCTTTCAGATTGTGTTGAATACATGATCATTTTGTGAATGCGAAGTGAGGGCACGCGACGCAACAATGCACACGCCAGTTCATCGATGAGCTGTCTCGCGTAATGTGATCTAGAGAACCCCCATATCACAGCAACAGATTCCAATACAAGTGTCACTCGTCATTAGCCACATGCGAGGTTTTGAAGTTTCAAAACGCCAAAAATTTCCTCCACACTCCCCGTCTGATTGTCCTGTAGAATGCATGAAAGGCAAGGCCTACCAGGCAGTATCAGATCAACCCCACGCTGCAACTCTAACCTCCATCGAGCCTTTATCGACTTGAAGCTTCGCATTTATATGAAAATCAAATCCGTGCACCAATTTCAAGGCTGTTTTTTTTAAGCCCTTCACTGTCGCAGCCCCATCGTGTGAAATGCTTAGTGATCATGCCGGCTGAAAGGGGAAGTTGTGGTGGTATGTGCAACGTACCCACGCACTTCACAAAATGTACAGGGGTGGTCAAAAGTTCCCAGGCCACAATACCATGTATTCCTAAGAGAGCGTGGCTTGAAAACTTGCCCCCCCCCTCCCCCCGCTGTACTTACATAGGTGAATCACCAGGACTTCGAACTGGGCAAAGATACTTTGAAACATACAAGATAATTGTGTTATAAGTAATTTGAGATACAGATACACAATACAGCCGCAATTATTAAGGCGAATGCTTTAATGGCTCCTACTCGCGTCTATCTTTTCATCCGAGCCCTGAAACGATGCCAGCTGTGGTCTGTCTTCTTTGCACTCTCCCAGCAATCACTTGATATCTGACAGAGTAAACAAGGTCAATAAAACAAAACATTAAAAACAAGAAAAAAACATGGCATCTCAGTCGAATGGTCACAGGCTTTCGCCAAACACATTTCAGATTTCACAAGGTGTACTTCAATTCTTATGTGTCCTGGTACAGTACTTTTGAAGTGTACCTTAGGATCCAAATATTACAAACGCAGCATTATTTTTATAAATCTACATAATAAAGCAGCGAAAGTTTACGTAAAGTATTGTTACCTTGACGATTTTTAACAGCAACCAACGACTAACAGACGTCTTATTTGAATGAATTGTATGTCAGTATCTTATCGGTTTTGTTTTTCTTAATGAAGGTATACCTGCTTCAATCCAATCAAGCTATTAGGCTTCCTGTAGCAGCATAACTTAGGAGCATTTTACGCACTCTGAAGTCAGTGGTTTTCACTTGTGGTTTTAGTAAGTGATGGGAGTCACTTCCAATGCTTCCGACGGCAAGCTAGTGGAGTGCGATCTAACTGCAAAAACTTCAATAAGACGCCTTAGAACGACCGCCTATAAAATATAATCATCAAACATCAGACGAAAAAGAAAGAAGACTGCTGCCTAAAGCGAGTACGTGCTACTTCACTTTTTCTAATAAACGGTATTCGTTCGAAGCAGGTTTTGGTTTCGATCATCTCAATATTGGTGCCGTGACCAGGTGCCGTGACAATGCGCCGATGTTGTTACCAGTATTAAGAAGCGCAATTCCAGCAGAATTATCGGTGCAGTTCAGGTCAAAACAGGCTATGAGAAACATCTCAGCTTCAGAACAAGGCGAGCAAGGCAACCCAACGGGAAAAGCTTGCGAGGAAAAGCTGAACAGGCGTATGTTATTCTTGAGAGAGCAAGCAGCTTTTCTTGGAGAAACATAACGTGAACAAGAGAGAACTGCGAAACCCAGATATAACAGACAACAGATACGCACAAGTTCAAGCTTCAGTAGACAGAATATGCTTATTCTGCAAGCAGAAAACTCACGCCACCGATTACTGTTGTCGGAGCATTCCAATGGATAAAAAGAAAGCTATGCTTACCGAAAATAGAGCATGCTTGAGATGCACGCGACCAAACCACACTGCACGTATTTTCAAGGCCCAAGTAAAATGCAAGAAATGCAAGGGACGACATGCCACGTCAGTGTGTAGAACTGGGATGCAGAAAACAAAGGAAGAGCTATTCTCAACAGCGGAAGCAGAAGCGACGACGTCTACGCTACACACAACCAATTTTTTCGCATGCTACAGCCATCTGCAAAAGCCCAACCAAGTTTGTGCTTTTGCAGACGGCTGTAGCATGCGTAGAAGGAGAAACATGCGGCCGATATTGCCGTTTGCTATTAAACAGTGGAAGTCAATGTTTATTTATTGAAGCTGAATTAGCGAAAGAAATAGGTGCGAAGGTGTTGCGACTGGAAAGGCTGACGATTCGGTTATTCGGAGGAGACTAAAATGTCAAGTTAATGAACGTGGTGCAAGTGACTATAATACCACGAGAAACAAGAAAAACAACGGTGTTTGAAGCTTTACAAGTCGACGCTATCTCGCACAGTTGTATAACCCTCCAAGTCAGAAACTCAGCGAGAAATTGCAGCAGCTAAAGATGCAAGTGGCGAATGACTAGATCCCGACGACAGCAACAGATTCTGTAGGACTACTGATCAGCTCAGACTATCATGGGGAGTTCTTTACCGGTAGAACTCGAAGAATCGAGGAAATCTGTCAAAACTATATACTGGGATGGGTACAACAAGTACCGTCAGAAAAAAGCAAGGCAAGACTAACACATAATCAAGCAGTGATAGTTATGAAGGTTGAAGCTGTGGAGACAGAACTCCAGCAAGAGCTACAGAGGTTTTGGAGCCTGGGGTCAGTGGGGACCACGGGAAATAATTAGGATAACACAAGAAATGAAATGATTGAAGAATCAGAGCGCCAGAGTGTACAAAAAAAAACGTCGCTATCAAGTCAGCTTGCCATGGAAACAGAACATAAACTTACAAAGCAACAAGGAAAATGCGATAAACAGACTGCAGCAACTGACTAAAAGGCTGCAGAAAAATGAAGACTCACTGCATCGCTACGACAAAGCTACAGAGTATACAGCACTAGCAGTCGCAGAAAAGGTTCAAGAGCCATCAGAACAGCCAAATGCACTTCGCTACTAGATGCCATATTATGAGATCATTCAAGAGAACTGAGCCACAACAAAGATTCGAGTAGTGTTCGACGCTTCATCACATTCTCGAAAAGGCATGTCTTTAAATAATAACCTAGAGGCAGGACCCAATTTGAATGAGGACATGCTATCGCTGTTCAATAATTTCCGAAAAGAAAAGGTGGCATTAGTAGGAGATGTTGAAAAGGCCTTTTTACAAATATCTGTACACAAAGAGTAGAGAGATGCAATGAGATTTCTGTGGTGGAATCATGACGCCGAGGGAAGGTTAATGAATGAAGACCAAACATGGTGCATGACAAGAGTAGCGTTCGGAACAACACCAAGAACGATTATCCTGGCAGGTACAATTAGGCACCATTTGAAACAAGTGGAAGACCGGTTGCCTGATACAGCAAGGGCACTACAGAAAGCGATCTACGTGAATGACGTCATTCTGAGAGCAGCAACGCTTACTGACGCCGTCAAATTGTACAAAAATGCAAAGCAAGGTTAGTGTTCCGAGAGGCAGAGATGAATTTAAGAAATTGAACATTCAATGAAGAGTGATTAAACAAAATAATAAATGAAAACGACAGGGATGATTCTCACATGGAGATTCGATCTAGGGGATTTGCAATGCTTTTGGTGTTGATATGGAAACACTCAAAGAACATGATTTCCTTCCCTGTTGAAAAGTGGTAATCATTAACAGATACAACATACTTGACAAAAAGGGCCGTGATACAAGCCCCAGCAAAATTATTGGACCCGCTCGGTTTGTTGTCGCCGTTCGCAGTACGCGCGAAAATAGGACTACGGAGACTGTGAAAAATGAACGTCACGTGGGACAATTAGCTCTCTAAAGAAGAATGCGACAAATGGAGGAACCTCATGTCTGAAGCGAAGGACTTTCGAGTTCTAGAAACCATGCGATGCTATGCAAGAACCAACCAGTACAAGCATACAAGCTGCATGTCTTTGCCGACGCGAGCCCATTAGCATACGGAGCGGCGGCATATTAATAGCAGTATACCGCGATGGAAGCAAAGAACCAAGGCTGGTAACAGCGAAAATTCGCGTAGCTCCAATGAAAAAGCTGACATTCGCACGACTTGAACTGATGGCCGCGGTGGTAGCATCAAGATTATGCGACTATATCAAAGATCACTTTAAGGAAATATTTCAGGAAATACAGTGCTGGACGGACTCGATGATAGAGCTTCACTTGATCAAGAGTACACGCGAAAATGATTCATTTGTTACCAACAGAATCACGGAAATTAGAGAAAAAAAAACATTTCAAGAAAGCTGGTCATTCGTTCTAAGTGATGACAACCCTGCTGACCTACTTACACGAGGCATAAGCGCAAATAGATTGATATACTCAAACTTATGGTGGTATGGTCCCGAATAGATAAAATTGCAGAAAAAGAACACCGCAAGTATGATTGGTGCTAATACAGACGTGGGAGTCTAGCTTAAAACACAATGTCACCAATGCATGGGAAGAGCCTAAATTGAACCAATCTTAGAAATCAAAGGATATTCATCATACGGACGGCTTGTAAGAGTGACAGCATGGTTCTTCAGATTCATAGACAACACAAGAAGAGAAAATCATTGAGGGCCATTGACAGGAAAAGAGGTAACAAATGCAGAGAAATGTTGGATAAGACAGACTCAAATATCACTGTGACAAACAAAGGGTGATGCTTATTCCAGCACTAAATCATATAAAATTAATGGACACGAAGTCTGCCTTGTCACAGTGGAATGATCAGACAGAAAAGACGATTGCAGTGCAGCAAAGAATTCAGCAGGCACGTCATAGTAATTCGAAAGGATGGTCATTTCGCAGAACTGCTAATACGTCACATGCATAAAATGGTATTACACGGAGAAGTTCAAGCAACGCTGGCACAATTTCGAACTAAGTTCTGGACATTGCAGGGTAGACAAGCAGTGAAAAGAGTTCAAAAAAGAGCAGTGAAATGAGCAGTGAACAAATGTATCCCCTGCAAGAGCCATAACTCCAGACAGGCCACTCAAAACATGCCTCCACGCCCGGCAGACAGAGTCACTGAAGCAGAGCCATTCAGTCTCGGGAGTTGACTTCACAGGACCTCCTTACACAAAGGACAAGTACCAGATCGCGAAGCAATATGTACTGATATTCACCTTCGTAATAACGAGAGAAGTACACTTGGAAGTTACCAACGATTTGTCATCGTCAAGGTTTCTACAATCATTCCAATGATTTACAGCTCGACAGGGAACACCGACAGGGACAACGCCAAAATGTTTATAAAAGCTAAAAAGGAAATCAAGAGAATGTTCGAAACCATTAAACACGAGGTCCTAAAGGATTACTGCAGCGGCCAAAAAATTCAGTGGAAAACGATAGCCGAGTGCGCTCCGTGATGGGGAGGATTTTACGAGCGCCTCATAAGAAATTTCAAGACGTCGATGCGAACGATGATATCGAAACGTACAGCTTCAGTAGAAGAGATACACACTAATGTAGCAGAAGTTGAAGCATCACTCAACAACCGAACGTTCACTTACGTGTATGGAGAACCTAACGAGCCAACGCCACTAACACCGGCAGACATCATAGGCGGACGGCGACAGCTTCAAGACGGACAAACAAAACTATACAACGGTGACAATGAAGACGCATGGCGAAGCAGATGCAAACTCGTGCGCACTTGGTGGAAAAGATGCCATCGTGATTACATCAAGGAAATAGGAGCTATGGTCAAAGCCAAGACGCGGCAAGCAAAAGCACTCTCACAGGGTGACATCGTGTTGGATGAGGACAAGGCTCCATGAACATTTTGTAAAATAAGCCGGATTGAAAAACTCTACCCTGGACGAGACGGAATAACAAGAGCTTGTCTCCTTCGCGCAGGCATAAAACAATTTCTGAGAAGATCTGTGAACGACATATGCCCTATGGAGGGTTGTTTCAAAGAGCCCGCAAGAGCTTCTCCTATTGCAACTTGGGCGCGCGGGAGCCTATAAAATATCATTATCAAACGTCAGAAGAAGAAGAGAGAAGAGTGCTGCCTCAAGAGAGCGCGTGCTACTTCTAACAAACCGCATTTGATCGAAGCAGTTCTGGCCTCGATCGTCTTAATATCACCTAAATACCAATGCGAAAATTTACCTTTACCTTGTTCGTAAATGTACTATACTGTTTCCGCAATACTGAATCACGGGATAGTTAAAGAGCAGTCACAACGCTGTTAGTGTCATAGTTTGGATGCATGTTAAATATTGAAACCACCTCAATGGGCGCATGAAGAGGTCGAGGTCGAAGCAGTAACTGGTACGCTGACCGCGAACCACGCTGGCAGAAGGGCATCTTTAGCTACAATGAGGTAACCTTTCTCACAATCAGGCTGCTCGGTGAGAGTAGACAACGGAGCCTCACCTGCTCCACAATCTATGGTCGCATGGCACTCTCGCTAAAGGTCTATGCCAAGTATAACGTCATGCGTTGATTGGGCTAGTACTGTGAATTCAGCCTTGTGGGGTCTGAAGGTGGAGACCACCACCACACTCTTGGAGTAAACGGATACAGTATACATGGTCGGAATGAACCAAACATACAGATACATTCCTTTACCTACTTTTCGATGGACGATATCGTCAGCCGAATTATTCTATCATCAATCGTGATCAACACGCTAAGACATCCTTACACAATATTAAACAGCGCTCAACAATAGGACAAACAAGGTGGTGTCGCTAACGCCTGACTCACCGCGTGGGCCCACCGCAGACGGTCCGTGGTGCCGTCCACGGTAGACCCACCGCTGGAGGCAACCGTCCGCGCTACCACCCCGCCCCCAAGAGACTCGCTTCTTTCTTCTGTGCCGCTATCCAGGCTTGCCGCCAGGTGTCCCCACCAGCGCTGCCGATCTAACAACCATGATAATGATGATAGTGGCGGTGATAACAAACGCTCGCGAGCACAACGTCACCTGCCACTCAATATTTGTACCCCGAAACACGGCTTTTTCGCAGAGCGCGCACGTCAAGTGGCGCAAACAACTTCACAAAAGATGTAAGCACCCCTTTGTCCCCCAAACTCTTTTCAAACCATATCCTGAAAAAGAAAAACATGAAATAAATTCGCTACACACACTCTACCACAAGATGACAACACATGCCTCTACGTAATGTCCATACACCACGACATCGCCGCCGGTCGACACTGGTGCACTTCCCGGCTCCATGACTTCACCCCAGTATCGGTCCCGTAACAGCTACGTTGCCGTAGGCGCGACGAACCAACACTCCCACCGACACGTCTTCCGGTTGCGACCATCATTCACGAGGGCGCCGGACTTCCGGCAGTTGCGCATGTCTGAGGCATGTCCATCGCTCGATCTCACGACCGCATACCTGGCCAGCAGCGCTGACGATGTGCAGAACACAGCCAGCCGCGGGCTACATCACTTCCGCTGCGTACATTCCAAAACACTGAACAGAAATATGCAGTACGGCAAAGGAACGGGAGCTTCGGGCTCCATTCTACCGCTCACATGGTATACTACCACTCACTGACCATCCTAGCGCTCACGTGGTAGGATGGTCAGTATTGGTAATATTACTGCAGTACTGCTAGCTAATGGCAAAGAACTAAACTCATCACGGGATATCCGTGGCTGCCAAGACGCCAAGCTCAAAATAAAACAAATATCACTGTTGCTAACTCGCGCATCGCAAGATAAAAAAATTGGCAGATCCCACGTACAGCGGGAATCGATGATATCCGAAGCACGAATGAGAAAGGTTGATATGTCACTTCAAAGCGAGCACAACGTTACAAGGTGGAGATAAATGATGTCGTACATGACTTCCGTGTCATGATTATGATGTTTGAATGCGTCGTTTACTTTCGTCATCTATTCAGGTCACGTGATACTAAATTTAGTAAATGTAGATCTAGCGAAACGGCCCACGAGCATGCTATGAGTGTGGTATGTTGTCATGTTCTTACATGACACGAATGTCAAGATTATCAAGTTTGCACCAGTCATATATTTCGCCATCCCTAGAAGTCACGTAACAGCAAATTAGTATATGTGGAGCTAGGAAAACGGCCGCTAGCGCATTATAAAGGGCCCGATATACTGCAATTTAGCGTTGACGTTCGCGCACGCTGGGCACAGCGACGCTACGTTAGCAAAACGCGAGCACACTATAGTCTGACGCCTAGCCGCGACCAGCGTTCATCGGCGTGGCCCAACGGCAACCGGCGCGAAATGCGACATGCTGCATTTCGCGCCGATGCGTGACCCAGACAACCCTACGTCTCCCTCTTTTCGTGATGGAGGGATGCCGGACGAGCTGAAACGCACATGCGTCAAAGCAACGCAGCGCGGCGCGCCCGCGAGTATATGGCAGGACCGGCACCTGGCGGTGGCAACGCCGGCGTGACGCGACGAAATGGACGCCGAGGAGCACGCACACTGGGTCAGGTAGAAATCTATTGGGGCGCTGACTGTGGCTTGTAGTCATGTTCTCACTTCACACGCATCTCATTCTTATCATGTTTGTACCAGTCACATTCTTTCGTCCTCCATTGACGTCACGTAATACCGAATTAGGCATATGTGAAGCTAGTGAAACGGCCGCGAGCACATCATGAGCGTAGCATGTAGTCATGTTTCACATGACACGCATCTCATGTTTATCATGTTTGCACCAGTATCATGCCTTCCTCATCTATTCACGTCCCGTAGTACCAAATTTAGTTAAGTGGAGCTAGCGAAACAGCCACCAGTGCATCATGAGTGTGGCATGTAGTCATATTGTTACATGACACGCAAATCATGATTATCATGTTTGCACCAGTCACATAACTTCGCCTTCCATTCATGTACCGTAATACCAGATTTGGTATATGTGACGCCAGCAAAATGGCCACGAGTGCCACGAGCGTGGCATGTAGTCATGTTGTTACATGACACGCATGTCATGATTAACATCTTAGGGTCAGTCGCCTGTGTTCGCCATGCAATCATGTCATACCGTACCAGTTTTGCAACATGCCATGTGAACGAAACCACCGCAACAGCTGCAGGACCATGAAATGTAAATCATGACAGTGGTGACAAACATGTCATGATTTTCATGTTATGATTAGTCAAGTATGTTCTTCATTCAGTCATGTTGTGCCATACCAAGTTTGGTATCGATACCATTATCAAAACGGCGAGCAGAGCTAAATGTCGTAGGCGGCTAGATAGATAGATAGATAGATAGATAGATAGATAGATAGATAGATAGATAGATAGATAGATAGATAGATAGATAGATAGATAGATAGATAGATAGACAGACAGACAGACAGACAGACAGACAGACAGACAGACAGACAGACAGACAGACAGACAGACAGACAGACAGACAGATAGATAGATAGATAGATAGATAGATAGATAGATAGATAGATAGATAGATAGATAGATAGATAGATAGATAGATAGATACGCTCAATGTCACCGAGGTTCGCTAAGTGGCATTTTTGCTCTTTGATAGTCAGTGCTGCCGCGCGAATGCCATTCAGTACTGTCCTCAGACGGTGGATGTGCTGCTCGAAGGTACAAGAAAAAATTACTACATCATCGAGATAGACGAGCACGATTGCCATTTAAGTCCGGAGAAGAGAGTGTCCGTCATTCTTAGGAAGGTTGTGGGAGCAGAGCACATGCCATAAGGTTGTACTATGAACACGTATACACCATCGGGTGTCACAAACGCGGTCTTCTCGTGATCTCTTTCAACTACTTCGATTTGCCAGTATCCGCTTTTGCACCCATATATGCCTGAACTTTGGGAAATGAAAAGACTAATTTATTTAGCCAAAATTATTTGTTTTGCGACCTCAGAAAATAGAATAAGGTTTTTATTCGCAGCAAAAACTTTTTCAAACAACGGTTCCGGCGCCGCCCTGCGTGTAAGATACTAGGCAGATGCACTACTTAATTGAATGGTACATTTTTAAGCATTTGACGTGCACTCCGACATCACACTTTTCACAATGTGTGGTGGTTTTCTCATGGCAATGAGGGCACCTTGTCTGCTTCTCTTGAGGGATCACTGAGTGGTGAGTGCGGTCAAATCAGCTTTGCACTTCCAGCGGTGATTGGCGGCTTCGTCCAAGCAATGGCTTAGAGCCAAAGCTCTTCATATATGAATTTGCTACTGTCCTTCGACACATGAGAAGCTCCGCTTTCTCTGTTCCTCTTCTGTATAACTGGAATGCGTTGTTGTCACATGCATCATGAAGATACGTCAGGAGTGATGAGTACCACTTCTTTCCTCTAATGGCAGTGTGGTACTTCGCAATATTTTGATCCAGTCAGTCAGCCGCTCCCATGTTGGCATTGAATCTGGAGATCAAAAAAGGCTGCTCCACTGTGACCTTGGATCTGTTTTCTCTTGAGTACCTTTTCACCATTTGTTTTGGTTGAAGCCCATGAGCATTCGAGACAACTGTAACCGTGCTATTGTCATTCCAACGGCATACCAAAATTTCCGATTTGGCATCAACTATGTAGTCGTAGAATTCCTGAGACTTGTTTCTCATTCGTTTCTGCGTGACGATGGGGCAGTTTTCGATACGCTTATCTCGCTCAGTGCCTGTGCACTGGACACCTATTGTCGAAAGCATTCTAACGAGCTTTAGACTTGAAAAGAAGTTGTCAAAAATACATGAAAACAGTTATGAAATTTTGCTTTCATTCTGGAGACCATTTCTGTGACAACAGAACCTCCTATACGGAGATTGTTTTCAGCGTCAATGTTGACGCCATACTTATCTTGGTAGGGCTCAACGGATAGTAAGTAGCCCAGGGGGGTGCAAACACACCACAGTTTCTAGCAAAAACAGATAGGCTTCCCTTTCAGAAAATGCTTGCATCTATGCTTTCCAAAATACACATTCTTTCATCAATGTCGAAGCAGTCAAGTAATAGGGCATACAACAGGAACCACTCATTCAACAGCTTGAACAGTGGTCGCAGTTTTGTGAATTTATCTTCTTGCACTAAGCTGTTGTTGTCAGCAACATGTAGGTTTGTGAAGATGGCTTCAAATCGGACACGCCTCATGGAGTTCGCGACCAGTTCATTGTGAGAATCACGTGAGTTTTTCCACAACATTCGACGCCTCGGAACAGGTACATGGCCACTGAAAAGCAAAATGCCGAGAAAACATTTCATCTCACCAGCATGTACGTTCAACAACCGATTCTTCTGTTGTGCATAGGTGTTGGTGTTTTCAACTAGCTGGTTGATTACCGTAACATCGAAAAATTTTTCAAATGCCTCTGCTGGAGTTAGTGGTGTTTCTTCGGCGGAATCCGGCTCACACAAATCGCCAACTAGGAAGCTCGAGCACAAGTCACGTTTATGCCACTTGACATGACGTTTCTGCAGTTTAGCTGGTGGCTGCTCCTCGTCCTCGTCATCACTTGGCTCTGAACACGAGTCCACGACTTCGGCCTCAAGAGTGCTTCCCGGTAGATGGTCCGTGCTGGTGTCTTCTTCATCGCCGCTTTCTTCATCTGTCAATGCCGCAGCGTAATTATCGGGTGGAAGAATGGCCACAACGGAAGGCACATCTTCGCCAGCATCCACACTGTTTAAAATGTCGTTTAGAGTTTGCGCGTCTTTTTTTGAGTAAAATGAATTGCAAGGAATCTCCCAACTGCAAATAAAATGAAGACATGAAAGTACTACACCTTTATATTCATGCCATTACGTTACTACAAGCCTCATGGGCACGACGCATCGCGCGTTCCGGATTGACACGATGACGACACCCGATCTGCCTAGCGTTCTATATGTAAGACAGCAACGTTTGACAGACCGCAAACAAAGAACTTTTGGGCGTATCACAGTCATACGAAATTTACTGTAAAACAAGCATACGAATGCTTCAAAGTGTCCAGGCTCAAGCACTCCGGATATGTTTAGGCTTGCCCCAAAGTGCGTCAACAGAGGCAACTATCGCCATCACAAGGGACAACCTCATCAAGACCCACATTAATGTGGAAGTGCTGAGGACACATATACGACACCTTGCTCGAACTCCTCGACATCATCTAGCCTCTCTGCCTGTGGTCCGACCATGCACATCTTACTGCAAAACAGTGACCCCACATGGTGAGTCAATCCCAACTTCGTTCTCTCCTGCCGCTAGACCTGTGACTCCGCCATGGTGCCTCGCTCAACCAATGATTAACATTAACATACCTGGCGTCCAGAAAAAGGCCAATTTGTCGTCCCCGGCTCTTAAACAGCTCACACTACTTCTCTTGTATGAGAAATACCAAGCCTCCACACATATATACACTGACAGATCGGTTCAGCCGGACAGCTCTACAGGAGCAGTAGTGATACCAAGGTTGGCCACGACAATTAAATTCAAGACATCTCACGCAACAACATCAACGGCAGCAGAATTGGCAGCACTTCGTGCCGCGTTGCAATTTGTAGTTGATCAACCTACACGCAAGTGAACTATTTTCTGCGACTCAAAGGCGGCACTGCAGTCTCTACTATCAGCCTTACGCCGTGGACCACACGAGCAGCTGGTACTAGAGATAGCAGAGTTTATACACCACCTGACTGAGAAAGGGCTCCAAATTACATTTCAGTGGTTGCCCAGTCACTGTGGAATCATCGGCAATGAACGGGCCGATCATGCTGCCCGCTCAGCCCACACAGAAGATCATAAACTACGACTACCACTTTCTAGGACAGATGCTGCACGAAAGCTCTGCAGGCTTGCTCGCCAGCAAACCACATCACAAAGGAATCAGCCACACTTCAAGCATGCCCGACTGTACTCGCTTGACCCTACGCCAGGTCTTCAAGTTCCATCGAGGCTTTGCCGAGCAGACCACACCCTGTTATGTAGGCTGTGATTGGGCGTTGCGTTTACCAACGCCTACGCTTTCCGCATTGGGATGGCCGACACCGCAGCCTGTGGCCACTGTGGCAAAGAGGATTGATTGATTGATATGTGGTGTTTAACGTCCCAAAACCACTATATGATTATGAGAGACGCCGTAGTGGAGGGCTCCGGAAATTTAGACCACCTGGGGTTCTTTAACGTGCACCCAAATCTGAGCACACGGGCCTACAACATTTCCGCCTCCATCGGAAATGCATGTGGCAAAGAGGAAACAATCCAACATATTCTTTGTGACTGCCTAGCGTATAGTAAACAGCGACTATGCCTTCTCAAGGAACTCAACAAATTAGATGATTAACCTCTGTCGGAGCAAGGACAGAAGAGGGTTCTGAAAGCGCTACTACACTTTTTGCGATCTACCGGCCTTACTGAACCGTTGTAGCTAGGACGCCCTTCCTGTGTGTGTTTTCGTTTTCTTATGAGTACACGTGCGTTTTTTTTCTCTATCTACCCCCTCTTTCTTGCCCCTACTTCCCCGCCCCCAGCGCTGGGTAGCAAACCAGATGCCAATATCTGGTTAACCTCTCGGCCTTTCCTTTCTCACTCTCTCTCTCTCTCTACTGCACGCCCAATAACTGACCAACACTCAAAAACAATATCGGCAGAATCGAGAACAATTTGAATCTATATTACTTACATTTTCTTTCGCGGCATGGCACTCGGCTTCACTCACGCGGAACACCACTTTTGGGACTACGAGCACGTGGCGATTTGTGGCCTGGCAACCACCTAGACTTGCACGTGAGAAAGGCAGGGCATCATGAACGCACCTCAGGTGGCCCTAGCTTTTTTACAGAAAAAACGTTCGAGTTACAATGAAAAGTTTCAGCGTCCTACATATAGGGCACTAGGCATATATGGGTTAAATCCAATGACGAAAAGAAATGAGCGTTTTGTAGCTTGTCCATTGTATCATCAATTCGTGGTAGTGGATAAACGTCCCGCTTCGTGACGAGGTTCCGCTTTCGGTAGTCAACACAAAACCTGAGAAGTTGTCCTTCTTTTTGACCAATACCACCGGTGATGCCCAAAACTATGTGATGACTGTATTACATCGTCTTTCAGCATTTATTGTACTTGTTTTCTTATAGGTTCTTGTTATTTTGCAGCTACTGGATATGGACTTTGATGCACTGGTCTAACATTTTTTTTCGACCATGATGCGGTGCTCGGCGACTGGAGTGCGTCCGACTTTCGACGAAGTGGAAAAACCACTCAACAAATTCTGTGATCAGATGAACAATCTGCTCTCTCTGTGGTGATGAGAGCTTCCTATCGACATCTATTTATTCTAGGACGCTGCCCACTGGTGTAGATTCTGGAAGGCCCTTATCAAGAGCGCAAACATTCCCAACTTGAAAATATTCATGCAGAGGTGGTATAGCTGTTCCCTTCGCCACATGCTGCACCTCACTGCCAAAGTTGGCCAATAGGATGTCCCAACATCTATTACGAAGGTTCACCTAACCTCTTGCCTTTTTCGATGATCAGTCCAATGTTTTCGTCTGCCAGCCCCTCATGATCACAAAATATCTCACTTTTCCCGAGAACTGTCACACTTGAACGTGGTGGCATTGTCTGTCATGTATTCATCCACAACCGGTAGAGGTGAAACAGCTGGTTGATCCGTTCGAAACATTGCGACAGCTTTCTCTGTAGAAAAGGAGACATTAGATTCTTGCAAGTCACTGATTGCGCTTGTTCCTTGCAAGAAGTCTATGCCTATAATCAGTTCATGGGAACACTCGGCAAGAACAATGAAGCTGCCGACATAGACAATTCCCTTGATTCCTATTTTTGCTGTGCGCAGGCTTACGGGGCTGACTAAGTGCCCTCCGGCCGTACGTATTTGTGGTCCGGTCCACTGAGTCAGTACCTTTTTCAACTTCTTAGCTAGGAGGCTACTGACCACGGAGTAGTCTGGTCCAGGGTCTATTAGCGCAATAGCTTCCAGGTCATGAATGGTGAATAACATTTCGGTGATAACGTCGCCATTACTGCGCTTATATGTCGCTTCGTAACAGCAGTCCTCTAGTCGGGCCAGTGAAGGAGGCTTCTCTGTTTTTTCGAGTATCAGCGCCCTTGCCTCCACATGTCGCTGGCTCCAGTTTTCCCGTCGCGGGCTAAGCAATTGAGGTATCGGGCAAAGGGATGATGGTCTAGAGCTCGACAAGCGGTAGCGCATTGGAGCTGATGATCGCGATTCCCGTTCCTAAGTGTTCTGAAGCCTATGGCACGACGACAAAAATTCTTGGATCTCGTAAGGACGCTCACCGTTCCGCAGGCAGGGTGCATTGACTGGGAAGCCGCGCAGTCCCACTCGACGATAATGACACGCTCGATAAATGTGACCTGCCTCTCCCCAGTGGTCGCAAAGGGGTCGCCGGTCTGCAGTGCGCCGCACATCGCTTTTACGGGACCTGCCTTCCGATATGGGCGGTGGCATGCCACGCGGAAACGTCGAGGACATAACGTCAGCTTGAGCAAAACTTGTGCGTCCAAGGCCCTGTCGCACTACTTGTGCGACAGGACCTTGTGGAGGTGAGGTGGAGGTTGTGCTCTGTGCAGCTCTTGGGGCTGTGGTTGAAGAATAGCTAGCCGTCCTTCTCCATGCAAAACATCCGCGAGTGAGGACATCGCTGGAGGGTTTTGGGTGAGTCGCATTTTCTGTAGCACCTCCTTCACGGAAGCCCTCACCACTTCCCGAAGAACGTCATTGTTGTTGGTGAGGGTTCTCGCCACCACGCTAGCTGGACAGACGTTACGTCTCCGTTGTACTGTCGTGCACGCTGCTGCAGTGTCCACCCCATTGTCGTTACCTCTGATCTAAACTCTGCCACGGTCCGCGGAGGATTACACACCAGGCCTGCAAAAATATCCTCCTTCACTCCGCGCATCAAGTGCCGCAGCTTCCTCTCCTCGGCCATGTTTGGGTCGGCTCGGCGGAAGAGCCGCGACATGTCTTCAATGTACATAGCCATGCTCTCATTCTTCCTTTGGTTTCTGCCCTGAAGAGCGGCATCTGCCTTCTCCCTGTGGTCCGTGTTCGGGTAGATAATGAGCAGCTCCCATCGGAAGTGGTCCCATGTCAACAATGACGTTTCGTGGTTTTGAAACCACGTACGTACGGAATCTCGAAGCGCCACGAAGACGTAACAAAGTTTCTGGGCTTCGTCCCTACCGTTCAAACTGGTGGCACGTTCGAAGTCAGCCAGCCATTCCTCGGCATCTTCATAAGTGTGGCCGTGGAAGACCTCTGGTACCCGGGGTGAATCCACGACAATATGGGACGGAGACAGTGTCGCTTGAGCGGCCATCATGGTGGTGTTTGCAATCTCCGCTTCACTCGATGAACTGAAGAGGGGGCCAAACTCGGGCTCCGCACTTCGTAAACGGCGACTCGTACGTTGAGGGAGAGGCGTCAATTCCGCTGGCTCCAACGTTGGCGGGTCCGGACTTAGCTCCTTAGCCTGTGGTGGGCTTGGAAACATTACCCAGCACCTCCATTGTATGTTACCAACAAATACGTCTTGGTAAAGACAGTTTATTTAGGGCGAACTTTTCCCTGAGAGCTCAAGAAGACAACCTTATATACAAAATGTTCCTCGATCCCTAGCCACACGAACCACTTTTTATTTAGGGCGAACTTTTGCCTGAGAACTTAAGAAGACAACCTTATATACAAAATGTTCCTCAATCCCTAGCCACACGAACCACTTGCACATCTTCTTTTCTCACACAGGTGCGAACTGGTCACACTACAAGCCGTTAGTCTTCTTCTTTCAGCGTGTGGTGTGGTGGAACGTGGAGACCACCGGTGCATTGCGCGCTTTGCTTGTTATTTGTATGGCGTTATTTACAAATGCAGGAAGCAGGGTGCGTCGTCGGAGGATGATGAGCAACTTGAGGCAGTATTAAGCAATAAGCAACACTGAAGAACATGACAAACAAAGTTTTGTCGCTAATGCATGACTCACCACGTGGGCCCACCGCAGACGGCTCACGGTGCTGTCCACGACAAACCCATCGCTGGAGGCAACCGTCCATGCTACCTCTCCACGCCAAAAGAGACTCGCCTCTTTTTTCGCCCCAACCCAGGCTTGCCGCCAGGTGTCACTGCTGGCGCTGCCGATCTCGCTTCACTTCACTATTTAAAGGGAAAAAAAGATGAATCTAGTGGATAGTTCACTAAGTATTACGGCCAGGTAGCGTTAGCCGCCGCACGATCTAAAGGGTACAGCTACATCCATTCATTCATCTAACAACCATGATCATGATGATAGTGGCGGTGATAACAAACGCTAGCGAGCACAACGCCACCTACCGCTTAATAGTTCTGACCCCGAAATACGGCATCTGCGCGAGACACGTGCGCCACTCGGCGCAATCAACTTTACAGGGGATGTCGGCACTCCCAATGCCTTGAACGTTTTACCGGCAACACTAACAGACACAGTGCAGACACCGACTGGACGGCAGAACGTGTCGCTCACTGCCCGAAAATTGGAAGCTTTGTCCCAATAAAACATAACCTTGTGGCCAAGTCGTTGCTTAGAAACTAAACTCATCACAGAAACACTTGCGCCAGTATCTATCTAAGCCATCGTGGGAACGTCATCAACAAGTACATGAACCTTATTCTGAAGAACAGAAACTGGTGAAGGCATGCTTTGTTGAAAATCGGTACGTCCAGTGACCTCACCTCCGTCGTCCTCACTGGCTAGTTTCCCGGTGGCGGAGACGAAAGCCGTGACAGGCGCCATGGAACTGGTGACCGAGGCGGACACGTGGTGGGCGGCGTTAGGCTGCCTACAGACCCGGGAGAATCGCTCTGGTTGTTGGGCTGTTAGGCATCCCGTTCGTAAGTTGGGCTGGGGGGCAGTAGCCTGTATACATAGTGAGCCCGCCGGCTTCGACGTGCAAACGTCGCGGATCGCTGAGAAATCGAACGTCGGTAACGTCGCATTGGGCAAAATCGGGCGATATGTCCACGAACACCGCACTAGTAGCTGATGGTTCATTCACGAGGCATAGAAAACGTCACTGAGTGTTGAGGGTACGTGGCGCTTTCTCCCGCTGAGAGCCAAACGCAGGCGGATGGCTGTTGTAGCCGTTATGACTGCGGGGAGCATAAGGTGGCTCTACATAAGAAGACGTCGGTGGTGGAGCCCTTAGCTGATCACCACGGTTATGATTTCACAGCATTACTGCTTGTGAACAGTGTATCGCGCAGAGGCTCTTGAGCGCTCATGGGTACTGAAACCTGACGAGGAAGTTCCTCGCGTACAATGAGACGAATCGTAGAATAACGGTCGGCAGGCAAGGAGTCCACACATCGACAATGGCGACCGTCGTGACATGGGCCAGGTGTCCTAACTTCGTAGTGAAGCGGCGAGTGTTTAGGGCCTCAAACGTCCGGCAGCGCCCGATGACATCGTCCACAAAATTAAGACTCCTTGCCGATAAGGAAGTTGCAGACGTCTTCAGCATTTTTTTGAGAATGTGGCCCGCCTTATATTTACACATCTTGCATCTACACACTTGCACAATTTTAGTACCCCTTGAATGTACGTTCGGCAAGTCTCACCAATAACTTGACCTCCTTGCGACAACAATAGCTCTGCGCGTTTCGCCTTCGTCGCAAGTCGCCAAAGTGCATCCTGATCTCCTCTGTGAATGTGTCTTATGTTGTTCAGGTGTCCTCGTGATTCTCAAACTGTAATAAAGAACTGAATTCGTGAAATAGACTCACGTAAAACAACTGGCTGGCGGCATTTGAGCCATCAGCCCGGCTCACCCATTGATATTCGCTGAGTCATTCTTCAACGTCATCGTCAAGTTTCCCTGTGAATTTTCGTGACTCTCGGTAGTAGAAAGGCGGCGCCCTCACGCTCGGCTGCTGGATGTCGCCGTCCAAGTTCATGTTTGAGGCAGCGATGTCAAGCCCGCTAGTCGACGGCTGCGGCGAAGCTCAGGCACTTGTGGTGCCGTCGTTAGTAGACGGTTGCCCTTCGGTCTCGCTTGACAGTAGCTGGCTTACCCAGCAACTCACACCACAACTGTGACAACAGAACTTGTTTATTTACACAATGAAATAATTACGAGAGGTACATCTCAGAGCCAGAAACAGGAGCCCGAGCTATTCGTGAGCCACTCCCGCTTCGACCGCATCCTCTTCATGCACTTTTACGCGCGAAGCTCCTTAAGGCGCGAGTCTATCCGTCCTTCGTCGGTGTCGTACGTCATCACCAGGATGCGAGATAGGAGATGGTCGTACTTGGAGTGTTAACTAGATAGACGGATGGACAGACAGACAAGCAGACGGACGGACGGATTGATGGACGCGCGGAGCGGGTATGTGCCACAGGGGATGCGAGATGGCGGTACTTAGAGTGTTCAATAGATGGACGAACGGACGGACGGCTGGGCAGACAGAATAGAAGACGGACGAACAGATGGACGGACGCGCAGACGTAGGGACGCAGGGATTATCGCGCGGACGGGCGGTTGCAAGAACGAACGGAAGCACGGACGGGCTGAAGAACGTTTCGCCCCACTCATCATCATTTGCTCCATGGATATGCTGTGACTTCTTCAGGTTCTGCCACGACGACGCAGCCAGTGGACACATGGGCATTGGCCGAATGTTTCATCGCATTCAGCAAAGGTTTTGCTGGCGCGAGATGCGACGTGAAACGGAGAAATACTTTGCGGGTTGCGAACTATGTCGACGTCACTAGCGTCCCACGACTACGTCACCCGGACTTCTCTATCCCGTACCACTTCCTAGCTCTCCCTTTGAGATTGTTGGCGGTGACCTTCTTGGCTTGTTTCCACGTTCAGCCATTGCAAATCAATGGGTCATCATGTGCGTCGTCCACCTAATGTACTACGCAGAAACTGCGGTTATACCTGCTGCAGCAGCTCCTCAAGTGCCGCAGTTTATGCTTTGCCATATAATTCTACGTCATGGCCTTCCACGAGTCGTCATCAGCGACCGGAACGCCAGTTCGCCGCTGACGTCATTTAAGAGATCGTGCGCCTGTCTGCGAGCCGATTCCGACGCACGACCCCGTGTCACCCACAGACAAATGGCCTCGTAGATTGGACCAACATGACGCAAACCAACATGTTGTTCATTTATGTTGATGTCAAGCACAAAAGCTAGGGCGAAGTACTGCCCTTTATCACATACGCTTACAACACTGCGAAGCACTAGACGACAGTGTACTCGCCTTTTTTTCTGCTCTATGTTCGCTCCCATCACAGTTGTCTCGACACCATTCTGACTTTAAGGTTAGATGTGGAAACATCGGTTGCTGAGTCACAATGCCGCGCTAAAGAAGCCCGTCGCGTCGCACGCCTCCGAACCATTGCATCTTTACAGCGCTCTGAGTCCCGGTACAGCTCCCATCATCACTTCGTTTTTTACACAAAAGGTGACCACAGTGTGTGGATGCGGACGCCTGTTCACAATTTTGGTTTGTGCCAGAGGTTCTTGACCTGCTACTCCGGACCATTTGTAGAGTTTATAGGGAACTAGAATCTGATCTAATGGCACGACCAGCTGGGCTCCTGTGTCAGCTTTCACGTGAATGCCACCAGGCGGGGCCGGTGCTATTTTTAGAATCACCGAGCTGAGAATCACCGAGGGAGTTACCGAGCTGCAATGCTGCGTTGGCGACAGAACAAGAGAAAACGAGGGATACGGTAGAAAGGCTCAAGTCCGCAGAGGAGGCACTAGGGAAGGTGAACAAAGGAGCGGCAATCGGAGAGATTGGTAGGGAACCGGCCACCAAAACGGCGAAGAAGAAAGAGCAAGCAAGTTCGGAAAAAACAGGTTCAGCAGGTTCAATGGTCGCAAGACACAGCTTTAGCGAAGTAGTAGTGAAGGCGGGAGGGGCCAAGCAGTCGGCGTCACAGGTGCAAGTAACCTCTAGGTGTGGAAAACTCTAGCTGAAAAGTCGCAGCACGTGATGATCGCCAGGGACTTGAATTTAAATCTACGCGCAGAAGCAATCAAAGAGAGGGGAAAAGGTGACAAAAGGGTTTCAGAGGGACGCTCCCAGGACGTAAGCTGGAAGCAGTCATGAGGCAAGCGAGCGCGAAACTCAAGACTAAAGCTGATAGACAAAACATCGTGAAAATTGCGGGTGGTTTAAACGATGTCTTGAATGATGATACGGCAGGACTAGCGACAACACTGGTGAAAGGGGTCGATGACATGCGCGCCGTTTCTTCTCAGGTACAGGTAGTGATATGCACGATACTGAAGCTGCCGGTCCGTGACGGCAACCTGCAAAGAGCGGTTGTCAACACAAACCAAGAGATATGGCGGATGAGTAGAGAGAAAGGCTTTGAGGTGGTGGAAATAAACAGAGAGGTGCATAGGTGGGGTGGTTTTCAACGAGACAGAATTCACTTCGATGGGCGGCTAGGTCATGAGGTGGGTTGGTGCCTTGCAGGACGCGTAGTAGATTTTTTGGGGGGCAAGTGGGCCCTTCGGGGTGCAGGATAGCTAGTAACGAGGAAAACAACTAGGGAGACTCTTTGACAGGTGGTATGGACAGATACGATTCCAAAGTGGCACCAGTATCTAAGGTAGGTAGAGTCCGGGGCAGAAATAGACGTAGCCACGATCGCCGAGCCAATTCAGACATAGGGTATATCAACATGCAGGGTGGCAGGAACAGACAGAAGCGGGAACAGATAAAAGTACAGCTAAGGGAGAAGAGGCCGTTAGTATACGGTTGTGTAGAAACACATCTTAGGGACATGGAACAACCTCTTAACAATCCAGACTATGCGTGGGAATAATTATTAGAACAGAAGGCAGCAGAAAGGGTGGTGGTATTGGGGCATTCATTCCTAAAAGTACAGACTGACAAAGGGTCAAGCAGGAGTGCAAGAAACATTTATGGCTAAAAGGGAAAGTGACAGGGCAAATGATGCTCCTGCGTTTTGTATACTTGTGGACAGGGGCAAAAGCCAGAGAGGAAAATCAACAACTGGTGCAATGCACAGCAAATCACTCTAACGAACTAGAAGATGAGTGCGGGGTAATTATATTAGAATTTATGAATGCGCACATAGAAGATATGGATAGATATGCTGACCCCACAGGCATAATGCTAATGAATATGTGTGAAAGGCATGATTTAATTATTTGTAACAGTACCGAGAAATGCGGAGGGCAGGTAACAAGGAAGGTAGGAAGGCTGCAGTCAACGATAGATTACGCAATAATATCACATAGGTAGTAAGATCGGCTAAGGGTGATGAACATAGATGAATATTGGTCCAGAAGCTTAGGTAGTGATTAAAAAAGTAGGAAGCTGAGTTACGGAAGACAAATAAAATTGGAAAAGCGGCATTACGAGCAACCCCATGGTAACATTTATTCAGAAAGGCAAATAGAAATAACAACTCAGGAGATTGAGAAAACATTCACCGAGGATACCAAAACAGAGTGGACATACACAAATCTAACTCGATTGTTTGAGTTAGAGCTTGCTAAGGTACAAGTCAAATCAAGCAGGAAAAGCAGACAAAAACCTAAGAACTCGTGGGATGAGGAAGTTAACAGAGCCCTAGAAACACGTCAGGAAGCCTCCAGGGAACATAGGTATGCTAAACAGGGGGGTGAACCAAATTATGATGTCAAAATAAAATGGAATATCTTTAGGATCTGCAGAAGGGAAGCGTCCAATTTGATCGGTGACAAGATTACAAGATAGCGGCCCCAATGAATGGCGGAAGTAAATGAGAAGGATAGGAAGGCAGCTGCAAAAGTTTGGAACCATCTCAATTTACTGAGTAATAAGAGAAGCATGAAACAGAGTTTTATACCTACAGTTCAACGGGTCAAACTAGAAGGGGATGAGGCAATGCAATATATAAAAACAATGCTGACAGAAACATTTATACACCAAGAAAGCGCTGCATTCACGGTACCAGTTGAGGATAGACCAATTAGCTTAGTGGCTCCACTGGGACAACGAGAGTGGGAAAAGGCAGAGAAAATAGTTCCCAATAGCACATAAACAGGCCCTCACGGCATCCCAATCATGCTAATAAAGAAACTAGGGATCTGAACCTGTGGAGTTACAAACTTTGTTATTGATGCTGTACCTCCAAGGACTAGAAGCCAAATTAGAGGGGTGTCGACTCGGATTCATCCTCTCTTTTGCCAAGCTAGGAAAACACATTGAACAGTCATTACCAGAATTGATGTATGCAGATGATATATTATTATAGCCGACAACAAGGAAGATATGCAGAGATTTATAGACATCTGTGGTAATGAGGGAGATAGGATGAATTTGAAGTTCAGCAGGGAAACTCGGCAATCATGATTTTTAATAATAACAAAGGCAATGAGCATAATGTACAAGAAGTCACGCTAGAAATAGTTGATACATACAAATACTTGGACGTATGGTTAAATAACGGGGCTGAGTATCTAAGTGAGCACTAAAGATACTAATGACTAAGGGCACCAGGAATGCAGCTGTAATAAATAATAGGGCACTGTGGAACTACAATAGGTATAACATTGTGAGAAGGATTTTGAAAGGTGTCATGGTCCAGGGTTTGACGTTCGGCAATGCGGTCTTGTGCATGAAATCAGAATTTCAAGCAAGATTGGAAATTAAACAACGTGGCATAGGTAGACTTGCTTTGGGAGCACACGAGAATACCTCAAATCAGGTGGTACAGGGAGACATGAGATGGACATCGTTTGAGTGCAGGGAAGCCAGCTACAAGATAGAATTTGAGGCGCGTTTGTGAAATATGGGAGAGGAGCTTTGGGCTAGGAAAGTTTTCAGTTACTTGTACATGAAGAATGTCGATACTAAATGGAGGAAACGAAGTCGAAAATTGTCAAGCACGTATATAGACAACAGCAAAATACGAAGCCAAAAAAAACACATCGGTTAAGAAGAAGGTGAAGGAAACAGAGAGGGACATGTGGAAGATGGGAATGCTTACGAAATCATCACTGGAGACTTACCAAACTTTTAAGCATGAAATTGCAAGGCAAAAAAACTACGATAATTCGCGGGGTGTTTCTCTGCTCTTCGAGGCCAGAACGGGAGTATTGCGGACCAAACGTACCGAGGAAAATGCGAAGACAAATACATGGTATGTAGTGCGTGTGGAGAGAAGGAGGAAGCGGCTGAACATTTCATAATGTTCTGTAAAGGGCTCCGCCCTATAGTCGAAGATAATGGCACCGAATTTTTAAAGCATTGCGGTTTAGCGACAGTGAAGGCAAAATAGATTTAAACGGGTAGGAATAACCAGGAGGAGACTAACTGATTGGTGACTACAATTGAGGTGCGAGAGAAATTCAATCCTTAAACACACAAAGATGGTGCCTAATTTATGTCTAGGTGGCGTGAGCCACCGCCCGATTTAAAGGGAACAGCCAGATACATCCATCGATCCATCCATGCCAGCTTTGGCTGCGATATCGGGCCGTCGCGAGCTCTTGCAAAGTTGCAGCAGGGGTTACTTGGAATGCGCGCTTGCTCCTTGGTTCAAGGAGACGTAGTATTGCAAAATTAGTTCGTGGACAACCTGAACAGAGCATTGGCATGGGAGACCCAAACAAACCGACGCCTTCAGAGCGCTCGGTTACAGCTTCAGCAACCTGGGGTGAAACTGTGACAATCCGTTCTTCGCTTCGACGTGCCACAAGCTAAACGTTTGTTGGTGCGGGGTATCTCACGACATACAGACTTCACCACGGTGCATGTGCAGGAAAGTGAAATCGCACACGTGCAATAGAGTAGCTTGCTATAACTAAAAATCCAATAATCCCGGCTGCAAGAGACGCTCATCAGCTTGCTCTTTTACGCGGTCAACAAGAGCGCGGTACGCGTGCCGCAAGAACACTGGTTGAGAGGAGCGCACACGCACTTGGGGAATAAAAAAGCACGTCTCGTGTACACTATAGGACATATCTCTGGCCGTCACTGGCCCTTTCGTCTATATCACTCATGCTCAACGTGAATTCTGACATTTGCGAATGACAAGAAAGCGACAGCATTAGGCTTCCCGTTCATGGTACTGGCCCTAACGCGTACATCAAAACGCACGCATACGATAAAAGTGACACACAATAACACGGTACTAGATGTAACACAATACATGCAACGAAAAAACAATGGCAGATTCCGCGTACAGTGGGAATCAATTATGTGTGAAGCATGAATGAGGAATGTTTATATCTCACTTTAGGATTAGCACAACGTTACGAGGTGGAGTTAATTATGCCGTACATGATTATCATGTTTGGATGTGCCGTTTACCTTCATCATCTCTTCACGTCACGTGATACCAAATTTAGTACATGTGGAGCTAGTGAAACGACCGTAAGCACGCTATAAGCTTGACATACATGTTGTCATGACATGTTGTCATGTTCCTACATGAAACGCGTGTCATGATTATTACGTTTGCACCAGTCATATACCTTCGGCATCCATCGACGTGACGTCACACCAAATTTGGTATTTGTGGAGCTTTTCGAAACGGCCGCGAGCACATCTTCAAGGGTGGAATATACTCCAACGTAAGGTTGACAGCAAAACGCGAGCACTCTATAGTTTTACGTCAGGCGCGACCGGCACGGCCAGCGTCCGTCGTCGCTGTCCGAGAACCACAGGTGCGAAATGTGACTTGCTGTATTTCGTGCCGACGCGTTACACAGACAACACTGCGTATCCCTGTTTTCATGACGGAGGGCGCCGGACGCGCTGAAATGCGCATGCGTCAATGTAACGCAGCACGGCGCACGCCTGGGAGTGTATAGAAGGACCGGCGCCAGGCGTGGCAACGCCAGCGTGAGGCGACGAAACAAACGTAGGTGCGCACGCACGCCGGGTAACGTCGAAGTGTATTGGCGCCTTGACCGTGGCATGTGTTCATGTTCTCACATGACATGCCTCTCGTGATTTTCATGTTTGCACCAGTCACATACCTGTGTCATCCATTGCACAACGTCACGTAATACCAAATTTGGCATAAGTGAAGCTAGCAAAACGGCCACGAGCGCATCACGAGTGTGGCATGTAGTCATGTTGTTAAATGATACGCATGTCGTGATTATCATGTTTGGAGGTGTCATTTACCTATGTCGTCCGTTCGCGTCACGTAATACCGAATTCGGTACATGTGAAGCTAGCAAAACCACCGCCAGCGCATCATGAGCATGGCATGTAGATATCTTGTTACATGACCCGCACCTCCCCGCAGGGGCGTCTGTGTAAGCAGGCGTTTGGTGTGGAGCGACACCACAGACCTGAGCTAACAGGGGGGTTTCGACTTTCTCCTACGTCTAGCCATGCGTAGCTGAGCCTTGTCCGAGGAAAAAGGGATCCTGGGAGTTGAGCCAACGCCAGGTGATTGCACCTTTAAGCCCCCCCCCCCCTGGCAGAGGCAACACACACGTTTGGCCTCGGCGTCACGTAAACGGCACCCCTCGGCTGATTCTCCCAAGGGAAGTCGGCAGTCGCCTTTTCCTATCTCTCTGCCCCTAATCTTCGTCTTTATCTCTCACTTTTTATCTGTCCTGTCATCTTCTCTCTTCCGTTTACTTCCAAATTTAATGGCGGCGAGGGTTAATCTGGTGAAGCTATTGAACCTAAGATAATTATAACAGGTTATAGGAGCGATGTATGGCTGGCGCCTCCAAGTGTTGCTTTCAACCTTGTAGCGTCCCCATGTTGGGCTCGGCGGTGGGTGGCCACCATCGCCGCTGAACTTTATAGTATCTTAGGGAAAAGCTCCCCCCCCCTCTTCCTGATCACTCTCTGAAAAGGTGGCGCACCGAAGACACTTTCTTACTCAACACACCAAAGCCGAAATTCCCAAAGTATCATGTTATCCACAACCAGAACGAAAAGAAGACAGTCCGAGCAATTCCCTCTTTCCTCGTGTCGAAAACTCTCAGAGAATCAATAGACCCAGGTTTTAAAGTGTCAAAGATGGAAAGGGGCGTTCTTTTTCTGGAGGTTCGTGGCAAAGCTTAGTATGAGAACCTGTCTAAATTGTAGCTTTTGGGGAAACCCCTGTTTTGGAGGGCCCACACAGGTCTAGAATACTGTCCTTGGCGTAATTTCCGATGATGATCTTACTGAGCTTTCTGAAAGTGAGCTCGCAGGACCAGAACGTGGTCAATGTCCAACGATTGATTGATAGGGGGGTTAAAAGTCCCAAAGCTACCATATGATTATGAGAAACGCCGTAGTGGAGGGCTCCGGAAATTTCGACCACCTGGAGTTCTTCAACGTGCATCCAACTCTTAGCACACAGGCCTACAATATTCCCGCTTCCATCGCAAATGCAGCCGCCGCAGCCGGGATTCGATCCCGTGACCTGCGGGTCAGCAGCCGAGTACCTTAGCCACTACACCACCGCAGCGGGGCGAAAGTCCAACGAATAACAATAAGACGCAACAACATACTGACTCCTACAAAACACGTAATAATTACCTTCGGAACAAGTGGCCTACCAGAATCAATCGAAACCGGCTATTGTAAGCTCCATGTAAGACCATACATTCCCAACCCTCGTCGATGTTTCAAGCGTCAGCGTTTCGGGCATAGATTGCACAGTTGCAGAGGGCGTGCCACTTGCGAAAAGTGTACATCCATTCAACACATGTCGGACAACTGCACCTCAGAAACAACTTAATGTTCAAATCGTTCAGGAGATCACTCTGTCTACTCACGATCATGCCCCACATGGAAAAAAGAGTGACAAATAGTAGAACTTAAGGTCAAATTAAATTTGTCATTCCAAGAAGCACGTCAACGTTTCGCGCTACACAGCCCATCTTATCCCTTCGCATATGTGACGCGCCAGGGCGCCGCACCACATGCTTCTGCACTCGCGAATGTTACACAGTGTGTGGCCGTGGTCGTACCACCAACGCCCCCGGCTGGAGCAGCCTGTACTGATTTACCACTTAGATACAGGGCCGGCAGACCCCCATGTCTGCTGAGCCTCGGACTACTGCAAGCGCAGTTAGGTCCGAAAATTCTGTGACCATGCCTGCATTGCAGGCACCATCCGCCACCGCACACGAGGTGATGGACACAAGTACGACTCCTCCGGCGCCTCAGACGCCGAAGGATAGGCGCAACTCTTTGGAGCGCGCCAATAAAGAGAGAACCCGAATTACAGGGCTCCCAAAAGGCCCTGTAACCTAAGGCAACACTTTTGTACAGACAGCACCACACAACACTAAAATGACAAAAATACTACAGTGCCACGTCAGAGGACTGCTGAGAAACCTCGACGATATCCAGGAGCTCTTACACGAACATACACCAAAAGTGCTCTGTGTGCAAGAAACGCACTTGAAACCGAAACACACTAACTTTCTACGCAATTAAGTTATCTTTCGAAAGGACCGGAATGATGCCATTGTGCCATCTGGTGGTGTTGCCATTATAGTCAATCAAGCAATCAAGCAATGGCACCTACCACTACAAACATTCCTTGAGGTGGTGGTTGTTCGAGCAGTTCCTTTAAATAAGCTCGTCACCATCTGCTCTCTATACATACCTCCACAACACCATCTTGAAAAGCATGAATTCCAGTTCCTCGTAGACGAACTTCCAAAACTTTATATTCTCCTTGGAAATTTCAATGCACATAGAAATCTATGAGATGTCTCTCGCTGCGATGCTCGAGCTCGCCTCAATGAGCGATTCCTTTTTACTTTTGGCGCGTGTCTTCTAAATGGAAAGAGCCCACATACTACTGCCTCGCCAACAATACCTAGTCGTCAGTAGACCTCAGTATCGTCTCTCCATCCCTCCTTTCTTTACTGACATGGAACGTCATCAATAATCCTTACGGAAGTGACCACTTTCCAGTAACGCTATGCACACCCATATCAAATGAATACCACCCACAGGTCCCCAAATGGATTGCTGGCAAAACTGATTGGGAACAGTTCGCACAGATTACTCATTTAAGTTGGGCTGACCTATCTGGCTTAAGCATTGATGCAGCTGTACAGTATTTTTCAGCTTTTTTGATCGACGCTGCGATGAAATGCATCCCGCAAACTTCTGGAATGCCTGGCAAGCAACGTTTGCCTGGCAAGCAACATCGTGGAACACTGGATGTCGCAATGCAAACAACAAAACAAAGCGTGGAGATTGATACGGAACTTGCCGACAGCAGAGAATCTTGAAAGCTTTAGGAAAATTAAGTCCCAAGGCAGGAGGACGTGCCGGCAGGCTAGGAAAGAAAGTTGGCATAATTTTTTATTAGGCATCACTTCATATACACAAGAAACTAAAGTCTGGAATATGGTTCATAAGGTAGCAGGACGACAAGCATCTTCACTACCTCTCGTAGACATACAGGGGGGACACCTTGTAAGACCAGGTGAACTTCGTCGGTGCCCACTTCGAAGAGGTGTCCAGCTCGTCGCATTATACTGCAGCTTTTCAACGACACAAAAGAAAAATTGAAAAAGAGAAACTACAGCAAAAATCGTCAAAACATGAATTGTACAACAACCCTTTCTGTTTTGCCGAGTTACAAGCATCGCTCTATGTCTGCGATAAATCAGCTCCAGGTTCAGACCGTATAGTATACTAAATCTTAAAACAACTGCCTTCTGAAACGAAAAGAACTCTGCTTTCCCTGTATAACGCTATTTGGTTTCCCGGTGAAATCCCATCTGCCTGGAAAGAATCCATTATTATTCCGATTTAAAGCAAAGCAGGATCCATCTTCTGTTAGTAGTTACTGGCCAATCACGCTTACAAGTTGCATGTGTAAACTTTTCGAAAAAAAGATAAATCGCCAAAATGATAAATCGAAACAAACTATCTGCTCGACCCATTCCAATGCGGGTTTCGAGAGGGTAGATCCGCCACTGGCCACCTGGTATGTATCGAGACACAGATCCGAGACGCCTTTGTCCACAAACAATACTTTCTTTCTGGGTTCCTCGATATCGAAAAGGCTTTGGATACGACATTGAGATTCGGACTAATAAGAGACCTGTCCAACCTTGGTGTGCGTGGCAGGATGGTTACTATTATCGAAAGCTACTTGTCCAATCGTGCATTCCGTATCAGAGTAGGTGGCGTTCGTTCCCGAACATTTGTTCAAGAAACAGGAGTAATGCAAGGTGGTGTACTTATTTGTACTCTCTTAATTGTCAAAATTATTTCTTTGCGTCTTTCTATCCCACAAAATATGTTTTACAATACATAAGTTGGTGACGCCCACGTTGGACTTAAGTCTTGTAACCTGGCAATTTGTGAGCGGCAGGTTCAGCTTGCCTTGGACAAGGTCTCTAAATGGGCTGAGGAGAACGAATTCCGATTAAACCCAAAAAAAGCACGTGTACTTGTTCTCTAGAAAGAGAGGCATTCACCCCAATATCGTCATTCAAATGCATGGTCAATGCCTGTCTGTTAATGCCGAATACAAATTCTTAGGCCTAATTCTGGACACCAAGCTAACCTTCGTACCACACATTACGTATCTAAAAAACAAGTGCATCAGAATCATGAATGTTCTAAAGGTGCTGTCACGCACTACGTGGGGGGTGACAAGAAGTGCATCAAACTTGTACAGGAGCCTCGTACGCACTCGCTTGGATTATGGAGCAATAATCTACCAGTCTGTGACACATACCGCCCTAAAGATGCTTGGCCCTATTCACCCCCTAGGCATTCGCCTCTCTACGGGTGCCTTTCTCACCAGCCCCATTGAAAGCCTGTACGTGGAATCGAGCGAATGGTCACTCCACCTACAGAGATGTTACATGTATTTTATATATTATCTCAAAGTGAAGGCAGACAAGGAGCACCCTTCACATTTCATAATTGATGACATGGCTACTTCTGTTCTGTTTGAAAACCGTCGATCTTTGAGACAACCCTATTCACATCGTGTGAGGGGCCTTTTCGAGGAAACCGGTGTGTCCCTCGAATATCGTTTGATGGCTCCCGCAGCATGTCTGCCACCATGGCGGTGGCAAGTGATAGATTGTGATGTGTCTTTTTAGAGATTACAAAGCACACACCTATTGCACATATCCGCACGTACTTATTAGCACTACAACAAAAGTACACAGGCCCTGAGTTCTTTACAGATGCCTCAAAGTCCAACACTTCTGTTTTGTACGCAGCCATTGGCCCATCCTTCTCAGATACTGTCGTTCTGCATCCTGATGCAAGCATTTTCACAGGAAAAGCCTACGCAATGCTTGCAGCTGTCACATTGCACATATAAAACTACAAAAAGCGGTAATTTACATGAATTCTCTGAGTGTAGTGAAAGCCTTCAAAACACCTAAAAACGCAAAACCCAGTTATTGAGTTCCTTTATTCACTCTTATGCACAGTCTACTCATCCAAACAGCATGTAGTCTGCTTGGTGCCGAGGCACCGTGATATACAGGGAAGCGTTTTGGCAGACCAGCTGGCTGCATCGGCCAGCAACAATGCCGCTAATGCATCAATACCTATCCCTGCACTTGACATGAAACCTTTTCTAAAACAAAAGCTCGGAGATTATTGGCAAAACACGTAGGATAGACACACAAGTAATAAGCCACATGTAACAAGTGTGTTCTTCAGAGGAGTTTCAGCAAGAAACTCGCCAGGGCAAGCAAGACAGCTGCAGCACAGAAAACAGGAGGCCGAGAGCGCGACACACGAACTTCGTCGTCTTTTCTCTCACTGGCAGAGCTAGCGCCGATGTGCACCGGTACAATTTCCTACCCGCACAATGAGCAGCCATCCTGGCGACGGCAACTTAAGGAAAAGACGCTACAGGTGGTTCGTAGCAGGGCTTAAGTCACGTGACGTGAACTGTTTCGCGGCCTCGGCAGCGATGATCGGGCGATGGGTTGACCGGCTCGATCACGTAGTTTACGGGAGATGTCTGCTCCAGTGTGCGGTAAGGACCATGGTACCGTGACAAAAGTTGAGTGGAAAGTCTGGGAGTTGTGGATGGAACCCAAAGCCAAACCAGCTTTCCCGGGGAGTAATGGGCATCAGACGCAGCTGTGTCATGACGGAATGTTTGGCGCGACTGATCTTGCGTGGTGTACGACGAGCCAGTTTACGGCACTCTTCAGCGTAAGCAGCAGTTTTAGAGATGGGATTGCCCTCAGAAACGTCCGGTTGGTATGGCATAATGGTGTCCATAGAACATGAAGGTTCACGTCCATACAGGAGCAAGAAGGGAGAGAAGCCAGTGGTAGTTTGAGACGCAGAGTTGTAAGCGTAGGTGACGAAAGGAAAACGCGGTCCCGGTTTGTGTCGTCTTCCGACATGTACATCGCCAGCATGTCGGCAAGGGTATGATTGAAGCGTTCCGTCATGCCGTTAGTCTGAGGATCGTATGCGGAAGTGGTATGGTGTACAATGCGGCATTCTTTGAGCAGAGCCTTGATGGCATTTGAGAGGAAGACGCGGCCACGGTCACTAAGTATTTCACGTGGGGCCCCATGGCGCAGAATGAGATGACGAAGTAGGAACCAGGCGACGTCTTTCGCGGTGGCGGCTGGTAGCGCAGATGTGTCTGCGTACCGCGTGAGGTGGTCGATGGCGACTATTATCCAGTGGTTGCCGTCAATAGTGGTCGGGAGTGGACCAAAGAGATCGACTCCGACATGGTCGAATGGTCGAGCAGGGCAGGGCAAAGGCTGTAAAGGACCAGCGGTGCTGTGAGTAGGAACCTTGCGACGTTGGCACGCAGGACACGACTGTACGTACCGGCGAACGTATCGATACATGCCTCGCCAGTAGTACCTCAGGCGAAGAAGCGAGTAAGTCTTGAACCAGCAAGCGTGACCGCACTGAGGGTCGTCGTGGACTGCACTGCAAATGTCCGCGCGCAAATGACGGGGGATCACGAGGGGCCACCTGCGGCCTTCGGTCAGGTAATTGCGACAATACAGCAAGCCTTCACGAAAAGCAAAGTGTTGGACTTGACGACGTAGGGGGCGTGAGGCGGAGTTTGGGGCCTGTTGAGACAAAATGTCAAGCAGGAAAGCAATCCAGGGATCTTTGCGCTGTTCTTCCGGCATGTCGGTGATGGCCAGAGATGATGAATAACAAGTGGAAGCCGGTGAACCGGCAGTGTCGGAAGGCAGTGGTGATCGAGATAGGGCGTCACCATCTGAGTGTTTTCGTTCAGAGCGATGAATCACACGTATATCGTACTCCTGTAATCGTAAAGCCCAGCGAGCCAGGCGTCCAGTCGGGTCTTTCAAGGACGACAGCCAGCGTAACGCGTATTGGTCGGTAACAACATCAAACTGACGCCCATAGAGGTAGGTGCAAAATTTACCGATTGCCCAAACAATTGCCGAACACTCCTTTTCTGTGACGGAGTAATTGGACTCCGCCTTTGTGAGGGTACGACTGGCATATGCTACAACGCATTCGCCAAAGTCTGGTTTTCGCTCGGCGAGTACCGCGCCAAGGCCGACACCGCTAACGTCCGTGTGTATTTTTGTAGGCACGTTGGGGTCATAGTGGCGCAGAATTGGAGGAGACGTGAGGAGTATGCGAAGCTTCGTAAATGGCTCATCGCAATCGGCACTCCAGGCTGAGAGGTTGTTGTTGCCGGCGAGAAGCTGTGCCAATGGGGATACAATGGAGGCGAAATTGCGGATGAAGCGCCCAAAATATGAACACAGCCCAATAAAGCTTTGGAGTTCCATTAGAGTGCTGGGCTTGGGATATTCGGCAACCGCTCGAAGTTTGGCAGGATCTGGCGAAAAATTCCTTCTTTGGAGACGACGGGGCCTAGAATGGTAAGCTGACGGGCGCAAAAAATGACATTTCTTCGGGTTTAACTGCAAGCCAGCGTTAGTGAGGCACTCGAGAACTTGTTCAAGGCGAGCGATATGAGAGGGGAAATCTGCAGAAAAAACCACTATGTCATCTAAGTAGCATAGACAAATCTGCCATTTGAGGCCTCTGGGAATGGTGTCCATTATCCTTTCGAAGGTTGCAGGCGCGTTGCAAAGGCCAAAAGGCATTACGTTAAATTCGTATAAAACGTCAGGGATAACGAACGCTGTTTTCGGACGGTTGGCTTCAGCCATGGGCACTTGCCAGTAGCCTGAGCGCAAATCCAGTGATGAGAATTATTCTGCTCCTTGAAGGCAGTCCAGGGCGTCGTCGATGCGAGGTAGGGGATAAAAAACCTTCTGCGTAATCTTGTTTAGGCGGCGGTAGTCAACGCAAAATGTTATTGAACCGTCTTTTTTCCGCGCCAGCACGGCAGGAGAGGCCCAGGGACTGTTTGATTCGTGAATCACGCCACGTTTCAGCATGTAATCGACGTTGTCGCTAATAACGTGGCGTTCAGCCTGCGATACCCGGAAGGGACGCTGTCGCAGGGGAGCATGATGACCAGTGTCAATACGATGAGCCACTGCCGACGTGCGGCCCAATAATGGCTGGCCAATATCGAAAGAGGCACGAAAGCGTTCAAGCAGTTGAACAACCTTTGTGCGCCGGACTGGCGTAAGTGTGTTATCGATGCTAAAGTGAGCTAGAATAGGGTAGTGGGCTCACTCGCCAGCCGGCGCCATGCATTGTGGTGACACCGCTAATGTCACACAAACGTGCTTCGGCGCGCCTCCGCGGCGTGGCGCCACCACCACATTAAATGTGGCGAGCGTTGGCGCTGGAGCAGTTGCTGCCTGTTTGGAGTGGCGGTCGGTGTGTGCGAGTTTTGTTACTTTGAGAACTTGTCGCGCTTTGCATCCTCAATCCCCTAGGTTCTTCGGCGAACAGTGATGTGGCCTGACAAGCACCCTCAAACGAGGTTAAAATGCTTCCGCGGCGGAAAACCACTGTTTTGCGCCAGGCTGTCGTACAGGTTACGTCCAGGTGAAGGGCAGCAAGAAGCCGTCTTTGTTCGGCGTTCCGAAGGATGCAGCCCTGAAGAAGCAATGGGAAAGAAATTCGCATCGAGCGGACAAAGCCCTAAACGAAGCATCTGCCGTGTGTGACCTTCATTTTCAGCCGAAGTATGTGCTACGGGACTACGTGCATATAATCTACGTGACTGGACTGCGTGTGACTATAACCAGTGTGCTAGAAATGTTTTCTTGTTTGACAGGGAAAGTAGCATTTAAATACATAATGACATCAAAGACCAGTCATGACCCATTAGAAAATTTATTTGGTATTATACGTCAGTCATCCGGCAGCAACGACACCCCACGCCAACTCAGTTTTTGCTAACCATTACTTGTCTGTCATTCTATGATCTCGTGAAAACAGTTAGCCAGGGGAATCGTGACCAAGGCGGGCTAGCTTCATTGCTGGAGAATAATGCTGCTACTGACACACTGCCACAAGACGATTCAGTTGGCAGTGCAAGCACTGTGAATGAGCCTATAGTGCCAGCACCTATTGACCACAACCAGCATATTGCCAGACGTGATTCCAGGCTGATCTTTTATGTAGCTGGCTATATTGCGCGAAAGTGTGTCATTAAATCAAACTGCGAAGTTTGCATAACACTACTCACGATGCCAGCTCAAGGAGAATATTTTCAGCTCACTCGTATAACCACCTTTTTCGTGACAAAGGTGTACTGTTGTATCCATCTAGCCACCTGTACAGTTTTGTGAGCAAGCTAGAAAACATGTTTACAGAGTGCTTTTCTTGCCAAAGTTGCATTCTGACAGCATTTTGGATGTATTGACAATCGTGAAAGAAAAGTTTTCCCAAGAAGTTGGGTGCGAACAACATGCTCCTAGCCTCTCAAAAGACGTAATCAGCTTTTATATTGTTACGCGGTTTTGTGAAAGGCATTAATTCTGATGGAACCGAGAAACGGGAAAAGGCAAAGCACCTAAAGTTGAGCCACTGCTCCTGAAGAAGAAATATCCAGTAAGCAACTGTGACCAATTTATATCTGATGAAAAAATTTTCGTGTACTTGTGCCCAGTACTTGGGGAAAGTGGCTTCCAGTTTTTCTTGTCTGTGGATTTTTACAGTCTTTGCATAGGAATATTCAGTGCAGAAATTGCCAAATAACAGAGCCAAGATAATGGAGATCTGCAGAAAGATTGAGCAGCTGAAAATTTTTAAATGCTGTGAAATGTATAACATTAGGAGCTCGTGGGTGCGTGCTCACTCCCGAGTGTGTGCCAAGGTCAGCATCGCTAATAATTTAACACGCTCGTAAAAGGCGTGCGTGACGAAAGTAGGGTCCCAAAAATGCAAAGAATCCAGTTTACAATTGATAGCCGCGCAACGTAAGCTTTGAAAAGCTCGCCATCGCTGCTTATCACTTGTAAGAGAATTTAAATGCATCTCATGTTTGCACAGCATCCCTTGCATGCATCGAGTTCTGCAGGCAGTTTAATCGCGCGAGTTACGCCGACGGAGTTTATAAAAAGAATGTTCTCTACAGCTTTATTCGCACAAGTACTGACGGTATTCGGTGTGTTTCATATAACATCAAATAACGAGCTAACAGTTTAGCTGCATACACCATGCTACAGTGTTCTAGATGGTTACCTACGCACACATGTAGGCCTACGCACCTAGCTCCACGCTAGATTTCTTTATTTTTATTGTCTTAGAGACATCAGCGTCACCGTTTACACTGCCGCAATTCGCGCACATTTCCGTCCAGTGCATGGAATCACAGCGCACAAAAAGCATGATTTCAGTTGCGCACCAACTCCTCTGTTATGCAGTGCCCTACATTGAAGTCACTGGTGGCGCCACCACACGTGTGACATACCCAGCGTCAAGCAGGGGACCCCAACAAGCCCACTACCCTATTCTAGCTCACTTTATCGATGCTACGCAGGAGGATGTCTTGGACAGGGGAGGTTGTAGCCGCGCGGAAGAGGTGACGGCATTTATCGTCAACAATGTCTTTTCGCACGTTGCATCCAAAGAGAAGATGGCCTCAAAACTGTATAAATGTCCAACACCTTCGCCGCGTAACAGAGTTGTCAAGCAAGGAAAGGGATTGCACGCGTAGAGCACACCGGCACCATGCACAAAGGTAACCACGGCAAATGGGAGTATGAGGTTCCGTCAGCGTGCACAGTCTTCAGATGGTGTAAACAGGGCGGTAAAATCACAAACTGAGTCAGAGGAAACGGACACCAGGGTGGCAGAGAACGGAAAAATGATAGCGTCAGCAGCGATAACCAATTTAGGCACCGGGCTCGGGACGTCGACGACTGTGGTACTGAAAGAGGACAAAGCGAGTCGAGCTCCAGCGCAGTCAACGAGCGCATCATGTGTAGAAAGGAGGTCCCAACCGAGGATCACGTCATGGGACGCATCTGGTAGGACAACGAATTCCACAATGTAGAATGCGTCGTTGATAACAAGACGCGCCGTGCACGCCGCCACAGGCTTAACGTGCTGCGAGCTCGCCGTCCGTAATAAAAGATCAGAAATGGGCATCGTCACTTTCTGCAGTTTGCGGCACAAAAGTTCACTTAAAACAGAAACGGCAGCTCCTGTGTCGACAAGAGCGTTCGTCGCGACACCATCAATAATAACCGCGATCTCGTTTGGAGGCGAAAGATGAGGCCTTGAAATTTTCGACGAGGGCGCAGTTCGTGCCTCAGGAACTGGGGCTCTTAGTTTTCCTCTTGTGTGGGGATAGGAGGAATGGCACGGCGGCTCGAAAACATGCGGATCACTCAAAACCCGCTTGTCTCGATTGCGCAGATCCGCAGCCTTCAGCTAGATCCAGTGTCATGGTGCTCGGAACCACTCATGGCTGCTACCAGCATGCTTCACCTTGATGGACAGCCTCGGTGCGTGCTTGACGATCTCAACTGGCCGCCGTGGGAACGACTGAATCATCGCTCTACGTGACCGCGCATGGAGCGCTGCGCAGCACCACCACAGGCGGCGACACCGTGCTGGCCGGTTATAAAGGGCTGCCAGCTTACTTCACGGCCACAGGGCACGGCGGCATCGAAAACATGCGGATCACTCAAAACCCGCTTGTCTTGATTGCGCAGATCCTTAGCCTTCAGCAGGATCCAGTGTCATGGTGCTCGGCACCGCTCATGGCTGCTATCAGCAAGCTTCACCTTGATGGACAGCCTCGGTGCGTGCTTCACGATCTCAACTGGCCGCCGTGGGAACGACTGAATCATCGCTCTACGTCACCGCGCATGGAGCGCTGCGCAGCACCACCACAGGCGGCGACACCGTGCTGGCCGGTTATAAAAGGGCTGCCAGCTTACTTCACGGCCACAGGGCACGGCGGCATCGAAAACATGCGGATCACTCAAAACCCGCGTGTCTTGATTGCGCAGATCCTTAGCCTTCAGCAGGATCCAGTGTCATGGTGCTCGGAACCGCTCATGGCTGCTATCAGCAAGCTTCACCTTGATGGACAGCCTCGGTGCGTGCTTCACGATCTCAACTGGCCGCCGTGGGAACGACTGAATCATCGCTCTACGTCACCGCGCATGGAACGCTGCGCAGCACCACCACAGGCGGCGACACCGTGCTGGCCGGTTATAAAAGGGCTGCCAGCTTACTTCACGGCCACAGGGCACGGCGGTATCGAAAACATGCGGATAACTCACAGCCCGCGTGTCTTGATTGCGCAGATCCTTAACCTTCAGCAGGATCCAGTGTCATGGTGCTCGGAACCGCTCATGGCTGGTACCAGCAAGCTTCACCTTGATGGACAGCCTCGGTGCGTGCTTCACGATCTTAACTGGCCGCCGTGGGAACGACTGAATCATCGCTCTACGTCACCGCGCATGGAACGCTGCGCAGCACCACCACCGGCGGCGACACCGTGCTGGCCGGTTATAAAAGGGCTGCCAGCTTACTTCACGGCCAAAGGGCACGGTGGTATCGAAAACATGCGGATAACTCACAACCCGCGTGTCTTGATTGCGCAGATCCTTAGCCTTCAGCAGGATCCAGTGTCATGGTGCTCGGAACCACTCATGGCTGCTACCAGCATGCTTCACCTTGATGGACAGCCTCGGTGCGTGTTTCACGATCTCAACTGGCCGCCGTGGGAACGACTGAATCATCGCTCTACGTCACCGCGCATGGAACGCTGCGCAGCACCACCACAGGCGGCGACACCGTGCTGGCCGGTTATAAAAGGGCTGCCAGCTTACTTCACGGCCACAGGGCACGGCGGCATCGAAAACATGCGGATCACTCACAACCCGCGTGTCTTGATTGCGCAGATCCTTAGCCTTCAGAAGGATCCAGTGTCATGGTGCTCGGAACCGCTCATGGCTGCTACCAGCATGCTTCACCTTGATGGACAGCCTCAATGCGTGTTTCACGATCTCAACTGGCCGCCGTGGGAACGACTGAATCATCGCTCTCCGTCACCGCGCATGGAGCGCTGCGCAGCACCACCACAGGCGGCGACACCGTGCTGGCCTGCTATAAGAGGGCTGCCAGCTTACTTTACGGCCACAGGGCACGGCGGTATCGAAAACATGCGGATCACTCAAAACCCGCTTGTCTTGATTGCGCAGGTAAGACGGCATTACGGTAAATGCTTTCTTTCCGATAACCGTTTTGTTTTGATGCTGCCGTGCCCTGTGTGATATGTGAGATGTACTCACTTACTCGGCGAGGAAATTGCTGTTGCTTGGAGGTGACAGAAGAAAATCCGGGCCCAGACACAGCGCAAATTGGTAAACACCTTAAGGAAATTGCATCAGACAATAAAGAAATCAAGGAAACGCGTCTTCCAGACATTGAAAGGAAATTAGATTCGATTTCCGCTCTCGAACAAAGAGTAACATTGTTTCAAGAGCAAATTAACTGCATGGAAAACACTATTAAAGTGCTTCAATCAAAAATAGACGACATGGAAAACCATAGCAGACGCTCCAACTTGATCGTTTATGGACTTCCAGAAAAAGAAGATGAAACTAACACCGCACTTGAATATATATATATATATATATATATATATATATATATATATATCATTTTAGACCCACCATTACCTCTGTCTCAAATCGCATGTGATAGCCTGCATCGCTCCCTGCTCAGATATACTCCTTTTTCGATTTTCCGCTTTTCTTTCTATATTTTTTTTCAGCCCAAAATTACGTTTTGTTTGAAAAACCATTAGCCTTTTAGTTAAGATCCTGCCGCCCGGTTCTTGGCCGATCCCCCTTTGTGGGTGTGCGCCAGAGTATCAAGGATAATCATCATCATCAACTGCCTAAATAAAGGTATTTTTCACGATATTCTTGAAATTGAGAGCGTACAAATCGAGCGTATACACTGACTAGGCAAGCAACGACATGACTCGACGAGACCTGTCATTCTTAAACTGTTAGATTCAAGAAGTAAATATGCAATACGAAAAAGAGGCTTTAAACTCAAGGACACGGACTATTCCATTGGTGAAGATTTTTCCCAAAGAATTCGCGACGTCCAAAGGAAATTGTGGGCTAGTGCGAAGCAGAACTGTGACAAAAGAGAAAAGGTTTCACTAGCGTTCGATAAACTATACATAAACATTGTGCCTTACGTCTGGGATTATCATTTGAATGATAAAGTTTTGTTGCGAAAAAACGGCAATGCGGGCATGAACCGCCCGAATACCAGAGGCTACACGCAGAAGCAAAGCAAGAATCGAGATTGAGGGGGGATAACGAGGGCCCTTCCACATCCGTTAAACGCATTCATTTATCTCGTCAAGTAGATCAGAATACACGTAAATCTAAGAAACCAAAGGCAAAGAACTTGCGAATCCTAAATATAAACGCACGAAGCATTGTAAACAAAAAAGATTCTATTGAGGCCACACTACTCGAATACGACCCGCACATTACTGTATTCACCGAAACCTGGTTACGAAATGAAATAAGTGATGATTTAGTTCTTCCCCCGAGTTACAGTGTTTTTCGTAAGGACCGGACGAATAAGGGCGGAGGTGTTGCTATCCATGTCAAAGCCTTCAATACAAGCCATTGTTTTAGCGGATGTCATTGACCTCGCGTGTTTCTGTATTAAAATAACTTGTTGGGATCAATGCTTTGTTCTATACGCGTGTTACAGACCACCAGACGCTGCTCCTGAATATTTGCTGAAATTGCAAGAACATATGACACAATTTCAGAGTAAAAAAATTTTTGTTATCGGGGATTTCAACTTACCAAATGTTGATTGGGAACTCCTTCAGACAAGCCGCAAATCGAACAAGAATGCTAGCATAGTCTTTGACATCATGCTTACTCACGACCTCGTTCAAGTGGTTAGGCAGCCTACACGAGAACAAGGTTCATCCAGTGCAATATTGGACTTGGCGTTCCTAAGCCGCGATATTTATGAATATACAGTTCTAATTGAAAGTGGCGTGCCTGACCATCATCTTGTAAGTGTTACCATTCCATTAATCAACTAAGTCGGTCACAAACGCACAACTACACGAATCTTCAAGGATTACACAAGATCTGATGATGCGTCTATTGTGCAGTACATGAGAAGTTGTTATGATGACTTTATTGAAATTGAGGGTGAGGTTGATGCGCTAAGGAACCAATTCACTAGAATGTGCGATCACTGTATAAGCCAATTCGTACCAACCAAATCTAAAAAGATTGCTAAAAGCACCCCTTGGATTCCGCGCAAAATCATCCATCTAAAACGCAAATTAAAACGGATCAAAAAGAGTATTCCCCAATCAGCTATTATTCAAGAACTTAAAATAAAATTGGCACGTGCTTTGCATGAATCAAAGGATTTTTACTTTTAAACAACACTGCCAAATTTTTTAAAAAACGATCCTACGAAGTTTTGGAACTTCCTGAGCGATAGTAAGAAGCAGGTATCACATATATTAGTCGATGGTAATACAGTTACAGATCTGAAGCTCATTGCGGAACATTTCAACAAATTTTTCCACAGCGTGTTTGCTAAGGCGAGTCTTAATACGCCTCAGCAAAGAGTGTTTCAACCTAATGAAGTGGACTTTATATCATATTCTAGTGTTGTTGCAATGATCTTGAAGTTGAACACTAAATCATCTTGTGGTCCAGACAATATCCCAAATGCTCTTCTTCACCGTTATGCAGAGAGTATTGTTTATTTTGTCACTGTGATCTTTCGATTTTCGCTGTTGAGTGCAAAACTACCCAGTGATTGGAAGAGGGCTCGTGTTGTTCCTTTGTTTGAGAAAGGAAACCGTTTACTCGTAGAAAACTACCGTCCCCTCTCATTAACATCACCAATATGTAAAATGCTTGGACATGTAATATCTAAGCGCATTGTGGAATTCCTCGAACAATACTCTATACTAACTATTTTTCAGCATGGCTTTAGAAAAGGCTATTCAACCATAACTCAGTTAGTCTCAGTGGTTCCTTCATTTGCAGAAACTCTGGATAAAAATGAACAAACGGACGTCATATTCGTTGATTTTAGTAAGGCATTAGATAAAGTTATTCATCACAAACTACTTACAAAACTAAAGGACATCAATCTACCCGACATTTTCATTGCCTGGATCCAACACTATTTAACAGAACGTTCACAGTTTGTTTCAGTAGATGGGAACAATTCGAGCTCTCTTCCTGTAACATCAGGCGTGCCACAGGGTAGCGTTCTGGGGCCGCTATTATTTTTTATTTATGTAAACGACATTGTAAACACAGTACTACCTGGAACTCAAATCAGACTGTTCGCGGATGATTGTGTGCCATTTCGTATAGTTACCTGTTCTAGTGATCAGCAGAACTTGAACTTGAGTCTTAATAACATACTAAACTGGTGTAATGACAATGGTATGGCACTCAACGCACAAAAAACTGTTTATCTTTGTATAACTCGTTCAAAAACACCTCTACATTTTATTTATAACCTCGGCTCATCATCACTACAACAGGTTAACAACTACCAATATCTAGGCGCAACAATAACTAATGACCTCTCTTGGAACTTACACATAGACAACGTATGTTCTGCTGCCTTCCGTAAGCTGTGTTTTCTAAAACATAAGCTTAGAAATTCTCCTTCTGACATAAAACTACTTAGCTACTTTACGTACATAAGACCAAAACTAGAATATTCTAGTGTTGTATGGGACCCCTTTACTAAAGCTAACATCAAAAAACTAGAAGCAGTGCAAAGAAAGGCTGTTGGGTTATTTATTCAAAGGAACGGCGGCGATGGCGTAGTGGTTAGAGCATCCGCCTCGCATGCAAGAGGTCCGTGGTTCAAATCCCGGTACCGCGCAGTTCCCAACCGGATTAAAAAAAAATCCGCGTGTTGATGGAACTGCATTAAGAGGCCTGGGGTGCGGCCTCACCGGCAAACACCGCCGAGAACGCACTCCCTCACCAGAGAAGGATTGGCCACCCTAGTGCAGTATCTGGCCACTACCTCCCACATGCTTACGTCAAATAACTCACGGCCCTCAGTCCCCAGCAGCTGCGAAGCAACTGACCACGGCGGCGGTCAGATCTGCAACGCAGCAGAGGGTGCTAAGAATCTCTGGATCCGGACAGGCCGCCATTGGAACCTGAACTTGGCAACGTTTAATGCTAGAACGTTATCTAGTGAGGGAAGTCTAGCTGTACTATTCGAGGAGCTAGAGGGTGTTAAATGGGATATAATAGGGCTCAGTGGGGTTAGGAGGACAGATGAGGCCTATACGGTGCTACAGAATGGGCACGTCCTTTGCTACAGGGGCTTGGCAGACAGAAGAGAACTAACTGGGAGTGGGGTTCCTAATTCACAGAAACATAGCTGGCAACACAGAGGAATACTATATCATTAATGAAAGGGTGGTCGGTATCGTAATTAAACTGAATAAAAGATACAAGATGAAGGTAGTACAGGCTTACGCGCCTACATCCAGCCATGATGACGCTTCAGTTGAAAGCTTCTATGAAGACGTGGAATCGGCAATGAGTAAGGTAAAAACACAGTATACTATAGTGATGGACGACTTTATACCAAAGGTAGGGAAGTAGCAGGCTGGAGACCAGGCAGTAGGAGATTATGGCATCGGTACTAGAAACGCCAGAGGAGAGCTACTAGTAGAATTCGCAGAACGCAATAATTTACGGATTTTGAATACCTTCTACCGAAAACGACAAAACCGCAAGTGGACATGGAGGAGCCCTAATGGCGAAAATAAGAACTAAATAGACTTTATAATGAGTGCACACCCTGGAATCGTGCAGGATGTGGAAGTAATTGGCAAGGTACGATGCAGTGACCATAGAATGGTACGGTCTCGAATTCGTCTAGACTTGAAGAAGGAACGACAGAAGCTGATACGCAAGAAGTCAATCAATCAGCTAGCACTGAGAGGGAAAGTACAGGAATTCAGAGTGTCGCTGCAGAACAGGTACTCGGCTCTTAGTGAGGAAACCAACCTTAGCGTAGATACAATGAATGATAATCTGACGAGTATCATTACGGAGTGTGCAGTGGAAGTTGGAGGCAGGGTAGTTAGACAGGACACTGGCAAGCTTTCCCAGGAAACGAAGAACCTAATTAAGAAGCGTCAAATCATGAAAGTGTCAAGTACAACAGACAAAATAGAACTGGCAGAGCTTTCGAAGTTGATTAATAGGCGTAAGGTATGCGATGTAAGAAGCTATAAAATGGAGAGAATTGAACACGCTCTGAAAAACGGAGGAAGTGTCAAAGCATTGAAGAGGAAACTTGGGATATGCAAAAGTCGGATGTATGCACTAAGGGACAAAGAAGGCAAAATAACTACCAATATGGATAGGATAGTTAAAATAGCGGAGGAGTTTTACAGAGATCTGTACAGTAGCCGAGACAACCACGACCTTAATACTATACGAACTAGCAGTAACCCAGATTACACCCCACCAGTAATGATAGAAGTCAGAAAAGCTTTGGAGAGCATGCAAAGGGGCTAAGCTGCTGGTGAGGATCAGGTAACATCAGATCTGCTGAAAGATGGAGGACAGATTGTGTTAGAAAAACTAACCACCCTGTTTACGAGGCGTCTCCTGACGGGAAGAGTACCAGAGTCTTGGAAGAACGCTAACATCATCTTAATACATAAGAAAGGAGATGACAAGGACTTGAAGAATTACAGGCCGATCAGCTTGCTCTCTGTAGTATACAAGCTATTTACAAAGGTAATTGCTAGCAGAGTAAAGAAAACATTAGAATTCAATCAGCCAAAGGAACAAGCAGAATTTCGAACAGGCTACTCAACAATTGACCACATTCATACTATCAATCAGGTAATAGAGAAATGCTCAGCGTATAACCAACCCCTATACATAGCCTTCATAGATTACGAGGAGGCGTTTGATTCAGTAGAAATATCAGCCGTCATGCGAACACTGCGGAATCAGGGCGTAGATGAAGTATATATAAACATTCTGGAAGAAATCTACAGGGGATCAACTGCTACGATAGTGCTTCATAAAGAAAGCAACAGAATACCAATCAAGAAGGGTGTAAGGCAGGGGGACACAATTTCCCCAATGCTATTTACCGCGTGCTTACAGGAGGTTTTCAGACGCCTAGAATGGGAACAGTTAGGGATAAGAGTCAATGGAGAATACCTTAGTAACCTGCGCTTCGCCGATGACATTGCATTGCTGAGTAACTCGGGGGACGAATTGCAACTCATGATTACGGAGTTAGACAAGGAGAGCAGAAAGGTGGGTCTTAAAATTAATCTGCAGAAAACGAAAGTAATGTACAACAACCTCGCCAAGGAGCAGCGCTTCGAGATAGGTATTAGTGCACTTGAAGTTGTAAAAGACTATGTCTACTTAGGGCAGGTAATAACCGCAGAGCCGAACAACGAGATTGAAGTAACTAGAAGAATAAGAATGGGGTGGAGCACATTCGGCAAGCACTCTCAAATTATGACAGGTAGATTGCCACTATCCCTCAAGAGGAAGGTATATAACAGCTGTATCTTGCCGGTACTTAGCTACGGAGCAGAAACCTGGAGACTTACAAAGAGGGTTCAGCTTAAATTGAGGACGACGCAGCGAGCAATGGAAAGAAAAATGGTAGGTGTAACCTTAAGAGACAAGAAGAGAGCAGAGTGGATTAGGGAACAAACGGGGGTTAAGGATATCATAGCTGAAATCAAGAAGAAGAAATGGACATGGGCAGGGCATGTAGCGCGTAGACAGGATAACCGCTGGTCATTAAGGGTAACTGACTGGATTCCCAGAGAAGGGAAGCGGGTTAGGGGGAGACAGAAGGTTAGGTGGGCAGATGAGATTAAGAAGTTTGCGGGTATAAATTGGCAGCAGCAAGCACAGGACCGGGTTAACTGGCGGAACATGGGAGAGGCCTTTGGCCTGCAGTGGACGTAGTCAGGCTGATGATGATGATGATGATGATTCAAAGTTTAAAATTACGGACTCGCTGACTGAATTTATGACTGCTAACAACATTGAAACACTTGAATTACGGCGAAAAAGGAACCGCCTTAACCTTCTGTATCTTCTTGTTAATTATAAGTTAGCCCTTGACCCGCGTGCATATGTATGTCCTCTGTCCACTAGGCATACACGTCATCATCACGCCCATTCTTTAACCCCGTATTTCGCTAAAACCAACGCGTTCCGAATTTCCTTTTTTCCGCGTACTGTATCAGAGTGGAACTGTCTAACTGATCTTAGCCAATTTTCTGTTGCTTAGAGCTAATCTACGCACTGTTAATTTTATGTTATGTATCCATGAAATGTAACATTTTTGCCATGTTATCTTTTATGTGTTCTATTAGTCGGTGTTTCAATTCCATTTCTCGTGATATATTCTTATTTTTTCACATGTTTTTGTTTATATCCTGCCTCTTGTGCCTGTCCTGCTTGGACCAGTTCTTGGTCTAGAGTATTCAATAAATAAAATAAAAATAATAAATGAAGCGGCGCCGGGGAGGAGGAGATCGACGTGAGGGGGAACTGGCACGGCGCGATTAAGCACCCGATGAGTCGGTGGAAACAAGGTATCCTGGTTGCTGTGGCATGCAGTCAAGGTTGTGGTTGTAATCATTGCCGTAAACACTGCGCTGATGATTACAGTAACGCGCAACATGGCCAGGAATACCGCAGGCGTAGCAGATGGGCCTATTGTCTGGAGTGCGCCAAGGGTTGTGAGGGGGTCCGGGAGGCGAGAGGGGTTGCGCGAGATTCGGGCGTATTGGGTGAACAGGGCGTGGCGGCGAGTAGAAGTTGGTGACTGGGGCGGATGGTGTTGGCGACGGTCGAACATAGGAACGGGTAACGACCTCCACATAGGTTAGAGGCGCTGCAGGCTGCCTTGGTGGTACAGGAGGTGGAACCGCCTCAGCAACTTGAGCTTGAATGACACGACGGAGCAAGTGATCTAGTGCCGTGGGACTCTCGGTGACAGACGTGGCAATTGAGAGCTGACGAGCCACTTCCTCACGGATGTATTGTTTAATTTGCGGCAGTAAGGTGGAATATTCAGCTCCAGTGCTCTTAGCTTCCAAAGATGAGAGTTTCACTGTGGGAATTCCAGTGCGACGGGTAGAAAGGCGCTCTTTGCGCAGCTCGTCAAAGCTTTGGCGTAGTTCAATGACTTGCGCTACTGTCTGAGGGCACTTGGCTTCCAGCATATGAAATGCATCGTCATCTATGCCTTTCAGTATGTGCCTTATTTTGTCAGACTCCGCCATAAATGCGTTTACGTTTTTACATAAATGAATGACATCCTCAATATAACTCGTAAACGTCTCACCGTTCCTTTGGGCTCCTGCACGGAGGCGACGTTCGGCGCGAAGCTTGCGCACTCCAGGCCGACCGAAGAACGAAGCGATGATTTGCTTGAATGCCGACCAGGTGGTGAACTCGGCTTCATGGTTGTAGTACCATAGCTTCGCCACATCGGTCAGATAGAAGCTGACGCGCGTCAACTTAGCAGGGTCATCCCATTTGTTGGGACCGCTAACACGCTCAAACTCTACCAGCCAGTCTTCGACGTCAAGTTCGTCGCTGCTGCTGAACATCGGAGGGTCATGTTGACGAAGCGTCCCAGCACCCATGACCGTAGGTGGTGCTTGGAAAGGAGCAGCGTCCACGGCCATTTCGGGGGCAGATGGTAAAGTACGGCTGCGGAGCTCCAGGACGAAAAAGGGAACGACCTAGCACCTCCACCAAATGTAACAAGCGTGTTCTTCAGAGGAGTTTCAGCAAGAAACTCGCCAGGGCAAGCAAGACAGCTGCAGCACAGAAAACAGGAGGCCGAGAGCGCGACACACGAACTTCGTCGTCTTTTCTCTCACTGGCACAGAGCGAGCGCCGATGTGCACCAGTACATACATTTTATTAAGTCACAGCCTTGTCATTGGCCACCACTATCCAAATCACGGCACACAGAAATGACACTTACAAAGAACAGGACATACATACTCTACATATTCATATATTCTGTCTTCCAGTGATCCACCATTGTGTGCAAGATGTGGACAACCACTTCTTGTTCTCCACATCCTCGAGCAGTGTAATGAGTTAGATGCTCTAAGAAAACAGTACTTTTTACTACCCTACCGATAGCAACTCCCACTACACCCTGCGATGCTTATCGGTAGGGACCCGATTTTTAGAATTCATTCATTATTTACGTTCTTAACTGATGTAAACAGTTTTCACTGCATATTTCAAGGTGATCTGTAGCACGATCTGTGGTGACTACATCTCCGCCATGGTCTTATTATCATGACCTTTCGACATTTCTTTCTCACTGCACATATTTCACGCCACTGTCATGAATTTACTACTTATGTTTTCACCCGCGTTAGCGCGAAGAATTTTAAGGCCCCTATACAGCCACGCACCATATCATTGTTCACATCTTTAGCCACTGAAATGGCGCTCTTTTGCCATCAATTGGCCCTTGCGCAAAAAAGCCACCCACATCATCTTCGTCAACACATGACCCGCATCTCATGATTATCATGTTTGCACCAGTCGCCATACCTTTGTCGCTCATTAACGTACCGTAATGCCGAATTCGGCATATGTGACGCTAGCGAAACGGCCGCGAGGGCATCATGACCGTGACATGTAGTCATGTTACATGGCACGCATGTCATAATTTTCATTTTAGAGTATGTCACTTGTGTTCGCCATGCAGTCATGCCATACCATACCAGTTTTGCAACATGTCATTCGAATGAAACCACCGCCACAGCAGCAAGACCATGAAATTTGAATTATTACATTCATGACATACAAGTCGTGATTTTTATGTTATAACTAGAGAAATATGCTCGTCATAGAGTCCTGTTACGCCATACCAAATTTGGTATCGATACAATTATTGAAATGGCTAGTAGAGCTAAAAGTCGTAGGTGGCTTGATAGATAGATAGATAGATAGATAGATAGATAGATAGATAGATAGATAGATAGATAGATAGATAGATAGATAGATAGATAGATAGATAGATAGATAGATAGATAGATAGATAGATAGATAGATAGATAGATAGATAGATAGATAGATAGATGGATGGATGGATGGATGGATGGATGGATGGATGGATGGATGGATGGATGGATGGATGGAATGATGGATGGATGGATGGATGGATGGATGGATGGATGGATGGATGGATGGATGGATGGATGGATGGATGGATGGATAGATAGATAGATAGATAGATAGATAGATAGATAGATAGATAGATAGATAGATAGATAGATAGATAGATAGATAGATAGATAGATAGATAGATAGATAGATAGATAGATAGATACGCCCAAAGTCACCGAAGTACGCTAAAAAATGCTTCGCATTAAAAAATATAGGCGGAACAAACGCGTTGCATATGCATAGTAGAGCACTGCGTGGTCCCTGGCCGGCCCTGGCCCGGCTCGGCCCACGCGCCTGGTAAGGCATTGTTGGGTGGGGCCCGGGCCGAGCTCTGGCCCATGAGCTTTGGACTCGTGTCGAGCCCTGGCTTGAGCCAGGCCCTATCAGGCCCGGTTCTCATATACAGGGTGCTTCAAGAAATGTGTCCATAATTGTCTGAAAAATGACAAAAAGGTGCCTTCTGCATGCTACATGCGATGTTGCTTTCATTTTGACTGAAGGCATCTTCAGATGTGTACAAAAAGTAACTACAGCAGTGAATAAATTACAGCTAAATTTTGCACAATTTAAAACAATTACCTCCTCTATTAGCGCATTTTCAATGTTAATTCTAGGTTGGTTTTGGTTTTGTGAGAAAAATTAGCCAGATTTCATCGCTCTACCGTGATTACCAGTGGCCGCCTTCCAAAGGTTTCAAAGTTGCAATAGACTATTCGTAGGAAGAACTTTCATTCCCCATTTGACTCGACTAACGCTTTACACTGGTTAAATGTTGGCTGTTTTGGTTTCTGTAATTACTGCCGTAATACATGCAGTTAGAAGCGACCGTCGTTCTTTACATCTGCGGCGACATGAGGGAATCTTCGAAGACGAATTATTTTCACGAAGTCATTATTGCAGAAGTTAAACCATTGGCCGATGCACTTCTTCTCACAAGCGTCACCTGCGAACCCGCTGTAAATCTTGTAATGGGGTCGGCCCAATTGCGCAAAGTAATGCCAACTGACAGCGAAGTCCGTTAGTGTCGGATAATAGGGCGTTATTCACCATTAACAAGAAAATGTAGTGGATTCCCTGATGACCATATATCCATCGAGGAGGGAAATGAACAGTATTCGAGCAGTCCTGTCGGCATCCGAGCAGAGGTCTATCAGGAGGAGAACTTCTCTGACTCATCACGACGGGTTTCAGAGCTCGATACCAGTAGGGTTGCAGGAAAGACATTCTCGAAGCAAAACATTGACGTAACAGTGTTCAACGAAGCCATCAACTTCCGAAATTGTCGCGATGCAAGTGCACTACCAAGGATATCAGCGAAGGATCATCACAGTGTTGCCATATCTTTGAAGAAAAAAACCAGTTCAACCTTGTGTAAAACGTAAGAAGTCACGCAAGGAAAATTGACATGCGGAGAAGACCACGACTGATAAACTGTTTGACATAATCGGTGAAACGGGTACGATAAGAACCCCAGTTGTGTGAACGGAGCAGAAGAGTACCTTTCAAAGTCGAACTTGAAGAGGCAGTCGAAGAGAGGTACTCTTGATGTCAGCTCTCCCTTCGAGAACGTGACAACTCCGGAAGAAGGCAACTGGCCTAAATGGCTGCCGCAACATCAGCGTTATTTACAAATAAATTCGAGTGACATGCATCGACGCCATCGTCATGGTGGCCTTCAAGTCCCTCTCACTGTGCTTTGTGAACGGTTCTGGTCACTAAGATGACATCTACGTGTTAAACAAGTGCGCTGTAATTCTGATGCATGCACAAAATTTAGACTCAATGGTTCATCCGGAGGAGAACTTCTCTGACTCGTGACGATGGGTTTCGGGGCTCGATACCAGTACTGTTGCAGGAAAGACATCTTTCCAAATGACAGTGTGTCCTGATCAAAGCTGCTACAAGTAAGTATAATGTCGATATGGTGCCTGTGGCTGCGGGAGGAGACTACCGCGAAAGTAGTCAAACGTGCGCCAGTTAGAACACTGCACATATTTGAAGCGTCATTGAAGCTAACGCATCTCTGATGGCTTTGCGCCCTTTTATAGTGTAGAGTTTCATACTCCGATAAGGAAGTAACGCTGAAGACAGATAGTCATGAACTGAAGTAAAGGCTTTTAAAACTTATTTTATATATCATATGACTTAGCTAAAACTTGGGAAAGTAAGGTGAAAATGGTAGCATCATTTGTTGTTAGGAGGATTTGGGGAAGGATTGCACGGACTGTAAAAGGCTGCCTGCGGAAAATATTAAGGGAAAGTCAGTGAAATTTTCGTGGTGGGAACATGTAGAAACTAGCGCGCGACACGAACTGAAGAGACGAAGAAGGGTATATAATTGAGCAGAGGCTTGTTTATTTTTTTGAGTGTTTCAATGCACGTCATGTTGTAAATGGCACTGTGCTGAGCGCCAATAAAGGCTCCCCAGAGATTTTCCCACAAGGACATAACAATTTCAAAGATCGAATGCGTCTCGAGAAGACGAGAAAATAGGCATATTCAGGGAACAACAAGAACGGTGGTTCACTTGCTAATGCATGTCTCTTGGAATCGGGACTTTTTTTGTGCATTTATTCGAATTATCCTGCGAAAATCCAGTAAAGCTTTCAACTGTCGTAAGTTTACTATTTTGGTTTGTTAGGCGGTACCGAAATGCTTTCCCGTTCATCAGTTTGCTGTAGCGCTTGAGGAAGGAAGGAAAATAGAGGGAAAAGAAAGGCAAGGAGGTTAACCAGCCTATAGGCAGCCGGTTTGCTACCCTGCGCATGGGAGAGGGATGGGGAAGATGAAAGAGAGCAGAGAGGGAAGAGAGAAACAGCACATTTGGCAGCACACGCGCGCACACTCAGTCATAGTCCAGTCTTGTCTTTCGCGGTGTGTGACATTGCTGTTACAGTCGCTTGTTCAAGTCGGTGTCGCGTAGGAATTTCAACAGAGCTTTCATCGCCTTCTGTTGCAATGTCTTCTCTCGGGCACTTGACAGAATAGTGTGCACAGACATTTGGCTGTTGTCGATGTGCGCAAAAGCGGACGCCAGTGACTGTCTCTGGATTTCATACAATGGACAGTCAAACAGGATGTGGTGTAGAGTCTCTTTGCAATGACAGGCATCGCAGAGAGCGTTGTCAGCCATTCCTATGACAAAGGAGTAATATTTTTTAAATGCCACTCCTAGCCATAAGCGATGAAGAAGGGTGGCTTCTCTTCGGTCGATTCCAGTGGGCATGCGTAGAGCCATCAAAGAGGACAGGTGGTGTTGACGATTCGTATCGATGTTTGGTGGCCACCATAGTGAAAACGTGATTTCACGCGCAAGTCGTCGAAGATTACTGGCAGCATCGGTCCTCGAAAGTGGTATGGCTTCTTCTCGTGTTCCTTCAAGGGCTGCCCGCGCGGCAGTATCGGCATGTTCGTTCCCTATGATGCCGCAGTGACTTGGCAGTCATTGAAGCGTCATATGATGCCCTTTATCGAGTAAAGTGTGGAGAAGGCATCGAATTTCGAAAACAAGCTGTTCGTACGGGCCGCGACGCAGTGCTGAGAGCACAGATTGTAGGGCAGCCCTTGAGTCGCTGAAAATCGACCATTGTTGCGGTGGTTCCCGATTGACCACACAAAGTGCAGCGCGCAAAGCAGCTAGTTCCGCTGCTGTAGATGCCGTGGAGTGGTCAGTCCTAAAGCTGATGGTAACACCTCTTGCAGGGATAATTACTGCCCCTGATGAACACTGGTGGTTCGTGGAACCATCGGTGTATACATGTATGCTGTCTGAATATTTCTCGTGCAAAAGAAGAAGAGAGAGTTGTTTCAGCATGGGCAACGAAAGCTCAGATTTCCTCCGGATCCCTGGTACACTAAGATGCACTGTGGGTCGAATAAGACACCAAGGTGGTATGGATGGTTTAGATGCATGAGTGAAGCCCGAGAGAAGTTTATCGTTGTATTTCACAATCATTTTGGCGAACGATGCTTGGCGCCTCTCTGAAGGCAACAGTGCAAGGTGATGGCAGGGAGAACGTGCGAAGTGTCTGATGTGCGTTCTCAGGACTTCTACAACAATGTGAGTTTGTATCGGATAGTCACCAGCAATTGCAATTGTTGCTTCTGTTGACGTACATCTGGGCAAACCGAGGCACACTCTCAGCGCTTGGGCTTGTACTGCCTGTAAAACACGAACATTGGTCTTGCAGGTATTGCTAAGCACGGGCAAGCTATATCTGAGGAAACCGAGAAACAGGGCCCTATAGAGCTCCATCATTGCGTCTACTGACATCCCCCACGTCTTTCCTGCCAGGAACTTGAACAGTTGGGAAATAGCGGTCAGGCGCTTCTTCATATAGGTCACATGCGGACTCCAACAGAGGTCCCTATCAATAATGATGCCCAGAAACCGGTGGGTTTTGGCGTAAGAAATCGGTCGCCCGCAGATTGAGATGACATAAGGGGTCATTGCTTTGCGAGTGAAAGCCACCAGCGCGCATTTTTCTGGTGATATGCTGAGACCTTGTTTGAACAAGTAGTTGGCAATCATAGTTGCTGCTTTTTGAAGCCGGGAACGTATCTGAGGACGTGTGACTGCCGATGTCCAGACACAGATGTCGTCTGCGTATATTGAGATTTTAATGGTGCTTGGCAAGTATTCAGCAAGGCCAATTAGTGCAAGATTGAATAGCGTTGGGCTAAGAACTCCGCCTTGAGGAACACCCCTGGAAGTATAGCGTCGCGTAGTTGGGCCATCTTCTGTTAACACAAAGAATGATCTTGCAGCCAGGTAACTCGAAATCCACCGAAAGAGTCGACCACAAAGGCCAACCACCGCAAGAGCACCCAAAATGGCTTCATGTAGTACATTATAATAAGCGCCTTTCACATCTAGAAACAAAGCTGCAGATAGTCGCTTACGGGAGCTTTCGTGCTGAACGTACGAAACTAGATCAACGACATTGTCAATAGAAGTGCGGTCGCGTCGGAAACCAGCCATTGAATTCGGATAAATCTTATAGTATTCAAGATACCACTCCAGGCGGCCCAGTATCATCCGTTCCATTATCTTCCCTACGCAGCTGGCCAGTGCTATTGGGCGGTATGAGGTGAGTTCGAGTGGGGATTTGCCCTGCTTCAAGTTGGGTAACAAGCGGCTTACTTTCCAGTCATCAGGAACATTGCCATCCTGCCACGAGATGTTGTAGAGGCTCAACAGTTCTCTCCTTGCACCTTTTCCAAGGTTGAACAAGGCTCGGTACGGAATACCATCTGGGCCCGGAGAAGTTGAACGCCTGCAGAGAGCTAGTGCCGCCTCGAGCTCCTTCATTGTAAAAAGGAGGTCCATGTGGTAGTCACGGGAACGGGGGACGTCACCTCTCACTGGAGAATCTGGACGAGTGGCTTGGTTGGCGATCTGCGCACAGAAATCTTCTGCGACATCGATGTCTTGCCTCCTTTGAAATAGCGCGAGCGCTTTGAATGGAAAGCGCTGTTCCGTAGGGTGACGCAGACCTTGCACAGTTTTCCAAATGTGCGAGAGTTGTTTGCGAGGGTCTAGTGACTGGCAAAACGTTGTCCATCGTTCCGACGCTAATCTATTCATGCGACGCCGAATCTTCTTTTGCAACTTCCTGGCTGCCCTAAGATCTTGAATTGATTTTGTACGCCGATACCGACGCTCCGCCTGGCGTCGCAGTGCTCGGAGTCGCTCCAACTCTATATCAAAGTCGTTTCGTGTGGAAGATATCGTCACCATGCAAGTGACGATATCATTGTGCTCTTAATTGCATTGTGCTCTTAATTGTTTCCTCTAACCCAGATCGTAGGCCATCGCTGCAAGCATCTTCCATGTCAGATTTGAAGTTGGTCCATTGGACTGCTCGAATGGTCGTCCGTGGACCATAACTAGACAAGCCTTTGGTGTTAAGGTAGATTGGAATGTGATCACTTCCTCGTGTCTCAACATCTGGAAACCACTTGACGTATCTCGCGAGGGAGTTGGAGACAAAGGCAAGGTCGAGACAGCTGCCGTATGTCACCCCTCGAAGAAAAGTGGGGCTGCCGTCGTTCAGGAGAGTAAGGCCATAGTTGTAGGCGATGTTTGCTAACCTGCGTCCTCTTGCATTTGTCCGCGTACTTTCCCATGCGTGATTGTGCGCATTGAAATAACCAATGAGGACCCATGGTGCAGGACACGCTCTCAAAATATCCGCTAATCTCCTGGAATCGAGATTATTCGACGGCGATATATAAACGCCTATGAGAGTAAACATGAGTTTGTTCTTTTTCACACTGATGCAGACATACTGATTGTCATCGTGAGGTGCAATTGGTTGCACAACATACGTCAGTTCACGACGAGCAAAGACGATGATTTTGCTGCACGCACCATTCGTTGAAGTAATGACAGGTTCGTACCACGACAGTCTTATCGGATTCGACAAATTGGGTTCACAAATGACGATCATTGGAAACACGTTGATAAACACAAACTGACGACAATCTGAAAGGCGTGATTTTAGTCCTCTGGCGTTCCATTGCATGACGGATACAGCCTTGACTTCTTTACGAAATGTTGAGGTGTGAGTAGCCATCTTCCTAGTTGAGAGATTCAAGCACTGGGCTTAGGGCGTCCAATAGTCCAAGTGCGCTTCAAGCAGATGGTGTCTTCATGTCGACTAATATCACTCGGATGGCTTCTATAAGGTAACGCAGCACCGAGATCACTTGACGATTAGTTTTAGGCAAATCTTCCTGCTGTAGCGCTTGATGTCGTCATTTCGCAAATAGGGGTGATTTGTAAGAAGGGGAAACACTTCGGTCACTTCACGTGTTTCTACGTCCGTTGTCTATTCCACACCATTCACTTGATCTTGGGAACACATGGTAACATCCATGCAACTCGAGTAATTATGTCCACAGACAAAAGTTGGGGAGCCTTCATTTAAAATAGTCAAATTACATGTGCCTGCGGCACACTCATCAACGTTCCCACGTGCATCACATCGATCAGTACCCCAGATTATGTTGTGCGCATTAAAGTCTCCACATACAAATGTCGCAACGTTTATAGATACTTTTTCAGTTTCGCAACTCTTCGCTTTGCTTTCTGGGAGCAGGCGGCCGGCTGCAGTACCCGCCACCGAGGCGCTGCAGTCCAACTTTGCGCCAAGCAAACGAGAGTCGTCTGCTACAGCTAGGCGCGGTGCAGCCTGCGATCAGCGTTTACCAACCACTGCTACTTCTTGATTTAGGCACGATGAGTATAACCTAAAGTCTAGATGCATGGCGGTGTCTTTCCGGGTCTTTGGTAAAATAATAGCTCACGTAAGCGTTGGTCTAGGCGAGCATTTGTTGATTGAAGAACCGTTTTGCCGCTCGGTAACTTCTTGTTCTTCCAGGTAGTAGAAAGAAAATTTAGAGCTCAGTCCTATTAGCCACGTCTCATTGATGCCTCAGTAAAAGCTGTGACTCATCTCGTTTCAGCATAGTTGTTTAGAAGCTATTTTTGCGAGACTTACCATGGAGATCTTCGACATTCTGCGCAATAACTTTGCGCAGCAATAAGCACCTCGGAGGGCCGTACCCTAAAGTAAGTTGAAACTGAGCTATTACTGCAAGGTATCTGCAACGTTTAAAAACCTACAGAAACGACGCTATTTCTTTTTTTTTGTATTTTGAAAGTCTGCCCCTAGGCATCATAATTTTTTTATTAGAAAACACATAGCCGTGTTTCCGACGCAATTTCTCTGTTCAGCTGCTATAAATCAGTGCACTTTTTTTCTTCTGAAGTATTCAGCTTTATGAGTGCCTATGAGCACATAATATTTTGAATTATTAAAAAGTGTAAATTTTCTGAAATTCGGGAAACATCAGTGCATTGACAAAAAAAAAACACTTGTCACTGTCACACATTAAAACGAGCATTACAAGTTAAAACAAGCGCATCGCTGAATTCGTGTAGCGATTCGGTCTTGTGTCCAGCAAAGAAAGCATGACGCAATCTGTAGTGTACCTATACTCATTCGGTGATTTTGCTTACTCATTCGCTGATTTTGCTTGTTGCATGGTGAATGTACGATGAATGGACACTTTCTGCACTTCTGGTAATTCTTCAACTACATCATTGAGAATCACAGGGGATTCAGTCTTGTTCTTTTTTTTTTTCACTCAGCCGGTGTATCACGTTTTCTCCATTCTCCAAGGGTGGTGGCACACATCAAGCGTTTTCTTAATTTGCTCGTTGCAATCTGCACCTTGTTCTTGGTTGTTTTCCTATTCTGTTTTTCTTTAAGTGTTCTCGCTAAAAATTGACCTAGGGCACACATACCTCTGTTAGCACCAGTCATATGCCCGCGCAGCCTTTGCAAATAGTGTTCCTTATCGGCGCAATTTCTATTTTCGCTGTGCCAGTAGACAATATTTTTTCTAGTTTAGCATTATAGATTATTATTACCGGAGGTTTTTCCGCCTCCTTAAGAACCACCGAAATTTCATTGCACGGAAGTTGAAGCACGCTTTTTTTTTATGAACGCTCAGAAAAGCGGGAGTTCTCCGAAGGAGCGGGCGCCTGTGGCCGATATTCTTGTGTTAGATCGCAGCACCAGTTCCTTGGGGTACCCTTTCTTATGTGGTTTTACGACAAGTGCAACGGAAGGTTCGGAAATAAACAAGAAACTGCATCTCTCCTCACTGCCCATGCACCTTGGTCGATTTAAACTTCTCCATTTATGATATATGTCTTCCAGATGTCGCTTTCTTGAAAGTGAACATCGTTCATTACGGGTCTTTCCCAAACATTCCCACGGATCTTTCCCACTTCTTCAGTAAAAGCTTGCTGGATGGTGAAGCGAAACGGCGTTTCTCGCGGCTTTTCCTGTACCCGGCCGCTGGTGCGCCTGGGCACAAAAAACGAAAAAAAAAAAACATCGTTATGATGTGCGGAAGGACCGAGCTACGGCGCATGGAATAGCACCAACAGTAGAATTAACCTCGGGAGACGTACACGCGTACTCGGTGCGTCCACACGTGGTCGGGCCAGCAAAGCCAACAATCGGAGAGTATCTTACGTCGTTGCAGCCTGAGTGCCTTTGTTACTGTCGCCGTCGAATTGCCTTCGGAAGACTGTGGAAGCATGCCACGTATACAGAAAGCAGCGTAACATACACACACACAAAAGAACAACAGTGAGACCGAACACCAGCACAGAACGCACAAAACCGCAGTGGCAGTGAAGCCAGCGAAGAGCAGCTCGTCACTTAGCGCAAAGTTAGACTGCAGCGCCCCCACATTCCCTTGGAGCAAATCGCGCCCGCCTCGAAAGGAGGAGTTCGGAAACTGAAAAAGTATCTACAATCGCTGCTTTAACATGCACCCAAATCTGAGCACACGGGCCTACAAGATTTCCGCTTCCATCGGAAATGCAGCCGCCGCACCCGGGATTCGATCTCGCGACCTGCGGGCCAGCAGCCAAGTATCTTAGCCACTAGATCCCTGCGGCATGGAATTCCTCTGATTACTTTCAGCATTGATGTTCAAAGAAACGGTCTTGTCATCGAGGATTTTTCACTTGACTTAGATGGTTGATGAGGCGCTGTCACTGAAAAAGGAACACGAGTGGAAGCACTTGTGGACCAATAACTGCCAGATAAAAGCCAGGAAAGCAGACGACAGCAAAGTGTATCGCATTTCCACTGAGCCCGATCTTCGAATCTTCACGTGATACATTGGGAACTTCCTATCGCTCGTACCCTAAGGAAGGCATAGTTCACTCTCTCGGTTCATGGCCTTGCACTCTCCGGAATGCGGCGCCAACTTTCCAAAATAAGTCGTTCCCTTATTCACTTTATTGCACGTAGCCTTCGTAAGAATATAGATGCAATTTCTAACTTCATTTCCTAAGTTCAGCATGCCTTCACGTTTATCTGCGTATCAGAAACTTGGCTTTGTGACGCAGATAACTGCATGACCGGTTTCCCGTCTTATCAAGCTGAATATTGTTATCACCAAAATGATAATCATGGAGGTGCCGCGATTTTTCTTTCCCAAGATGTCGCTTACACGCGCAGATGTGACCTTGAATTAAATGTGAATCATTGCGAGTCAGTGTGGGTAGAGGTTGACCACTCATAATGAAAATAACCTGATTCTGGGTAGCAATTATCGCTCACCATCGTCGTCCCTTAGTGATTTTTGCGCCGCCTCAGTGAAGATTTATCTAAGCTAACTTTTGAAAATAAGAACGCGGTAATTGTAGGTGATGTGAATATTAACTTGCTTGACACGCACCGTACTTCTTATGCAAACTACACTGATTGTTTGACAGGATTTGGCTTTGTTCACTCGTTGAATGTCCAACTAGAGTTGCATCTCATGGTACCGGTACACTCATTGATCACGTGTTATCCAACTTGGCGTCACCAAGCTGCATGGGGGTTGTCGACACCGATATCACCGATCATTTTCCAGTCTTCCTCATATTCGAAAACATAACCCACACACGCAATATTAGCTATTCTACATCTGTATTTAGTTCCGATTTCTTTGTTGAGGCTATCAGTACAACTGACTGGGTGCCTGTTATGTCTATGTCAGACCCAGATGCAGCCTTGCGAGCATTTTGCCCGTCATTCTTACTCGCTGTTTCGGCCAACACGCGTACTGTTCAATGTAAAAAAATACAAGTATTCACACAACCCATGGATGACCAATGATATTGATATGATTGATATGTGGGGTTTAACGTCCCAAAACCACTATATGATTATGAGAGACGCCGTAGTGGAGGGCTCCGGAAATTTAGACCACCTGGGGTTCTTTAACGTGCACCCAAATCTGAGCACACGGGCCTACAACATTTCCGCCTCCATCGGAAATGATGACCAATGGTCTTCTAAAAAGTTTAAGGGAGGAAGGAAATATGTATAAAAAAAGAAGCGACAGCCTTTTAATATGCGTCTTGCTAAACGATACAAGTATTATTGCAGTCTATTAAATACCTAGCTCAAGCAAGCGAAAAAGGTACTATGAAAATGAATTCGACAAGAATAGGACTAACCCCAAAAGGCAGTGGCAGCTGCTCAACTCATTCCTTAACAAGTCTTCTGCTATTGTCCCTCTAACCAAAATTGTCTACAATGGGTCCACCTTCTTTGAGCCCAAATAAATTGCTAATGCCTTTTCGGAATACTTTTATTCCGTCTATACTAACCACCGCCCCCATGCGCTGTCGTATACTTCTCTGGGACGTACCACGCAGTCATTCTTTCTTTTCCCAACAACACCACAGGAAGTCTTTTCCACTATTGCTAATCTTAAAAATACAGGGCCTGGGTTAGATGACATTCGTGTAAGGCATTTAAGACTGCTTGCACATTTAGTTTCCGATAAGCTGTGTCATATTATCAACCTTATGTTCAAACAGGGTTCATTTCCTTGATTCTTAAAGAAAGCTAAAGTAATTGCAGTTTTTAAAAAAAGGCAGTAAACAAACAGTTTCCAACTACCGTCCAATTTCAATTCTTTCCTTCCTCAGCAAACTCAGTCGAAAAATTGTTTGTTGAACATCTGAATGGATATTTAGTTAAAATTAAATTGCTTAAAGACAGCCAATTGGGTTTCCGTCCAGGTAGGTCAACAAATCTAGCTGTGCTGTCTCTAACTAATTACAAAAGAAAAGTATCGATTCAGGAAAGTTAGTGGGTTCAATTTTTTTAGATCTTACTAAAGCCTTTGACACTGTAAATCATCAAGTCTTATTGCATAAACTTCAGTCCAATGGAATAACTGGCCCTGCGCTTACATTCTTAAAAAATTACCTACTTGATCGACAGTACGCAGTACACGCCGCAAATACCTTCTCTCCAATAAAATATGTTAACCAAGGAGTACCGCAGGGCTCAGTATTGGGTCATTTGCTATTTATTTTATATATGACTGATCTTCCTCATGTTCTTAGCCCCTTTGACTGTGGTCACTGTGTTCTATACGCTGATGACACAACAATATCTTCATCTGATAAAAACATTGATGCCCTTGTTTCAAAGGTAAACCTTGCATTAAGTGCTCTCATGAATTGGTGCAGCAGTAATCACTTAGTTATCAACCCCACAAAAACTAAATTTATGGTGCTTAAAAGCGCTCAGAGATCATTATCTACTATTCCCTATACAACTTGGTATTCATTCCATTTCTGCTTGTTCTGATGTCGTCTTTCTTGGCATACATCTTGACCCATGCCTTACCTTTCGCAGTCACTTTGACCATCTTAAGCAGAAGACGGCGTTTGGTATCCGCGCATTAATCAAAGCTCGCCCTTTCTTTTCCCTTGAAGCTCTGCTGGCGCTGTATTTTGCGTTCATTCATAGTCATGTTACTTACGGTGTAGTCTCATGGGGCAACACTTATGCTTGTCATTTATCATCAATACAGCACATTCAAAATCAGTCAATCCACATTGTCACTTCTAGTTCTTCGCAATCGAACTTCTACAGACTACTACGCTCTTACAATATCTTGCCGAAAATCTTTTGTTCCTGTTGAATCTTGTTACCTTATTCCACAATTCGCTGTATAATCAACTGGCATTCCCATTTATTGCATTTGATTTTTTGCAGAATAATAACGTGACCAGGTTTGCGGCTGATAAAAATATCCTGTTACCCCCCGCTCATACTAATTATGGGCTAAGAAATTCCGCTTTCAGTGCGATATCCTTTTGGAATGGGTTTCCTTCTAGCATTAGGCATTGCACTTCATTTCCTTTGTTCAAAAAGTCCGTCAAAAATCATTTTCTTGTATAACCTACTTGTGATCGTTTACCTGTTTGACTCGTTTGTTCTTCGGTTCTTTTTATGCCATGTTGCCTGTTCTGGCTTGATTTGTGACGTAAAAGTGTATTTTGATGTCCGTATATTGCAAGAATTTTCTGTTGCTCTGTGTAAATTTTACCGTCATTTTGTATTGACAAACCGAGGGTCCAACTAAAGTATCTGGCTCTGGGACCCTCGTCCATATATTCTAGATTTTGTAACTTGTTTTTTGGAAATAATAAAACTTGAAACTTGAAACGCACTGAGAGTGACCATGACAATGAACGATCAGCTCTCAAGCAGGAAGTTGCACTAGAGGTCCAGTCCAGCGTTAATGTTTTTTGACGCTCGTAAGTCACATTAATTGTATTTATTGTATAATATCCTTCGGCGAGCTAAGCACAAAATCATACTTTTTCTCGTGGGTTGAATGCATCTCAATTACGGTGGATATTACAAAGCGCTGCATGCTGCCAACATGCCCAAGCTCGGCCGGCGAAGCAAAATGGTGAGAGCAATAAAATATACAGTTACGACTACAGTTCACGTTACCTTTTCCTCCACTTCAATGGTGCTGTCTGAATGACGTTTTTATAGAGATTTTCGCAATTCTGACGTTGCAAAAAGCGTGCGCGTGTCGATATCCTTGTTTAGATCGCTCTAATAGAACCTGAAACATCCGAGTGAGTGGAATTGCGCACTGTTAGAATGTCATCATGACTGTGACACAAGCGCTACCTAATGGGAAGTTAAATGTTCGTTGAAAACTCAGTTGCATGATGCTTACAGCGCAAGTAATGATGACGGCATAAAATGCTTGTAAATCATCACTACATTAAACATTCGGTTCTGTGCAGCCACGACGGTGCGCCACTCACTGCATGGTGGATTAGTACTGCGGCAAATCCGCCAGACAGGCTCGGCACTAATGGTCTTGGAGTGCCGTTCAGTTCATACGTGAATTCTAGTTAGAGCAGCTTTTGTACCACGCACAAGATTACGCAAAGCATCGTTGATAGATGGTCGATCAGCTGACACCCCCACCCTTTGCACTACGGCAAGAAATGAGGCAGCGAACATTCAGCAGTTCCTATCGGTTGGGAAAATAGTTTAGTTCGATATACATTCATATGACGATCAAGAGTTCATCCGGTGAAAGCGGCATGGGGAGTACGTCCATGCGTCCTATCTTATCCTATTCAAGTTCACGGGTTGATAACCCTTCCGCAGCCGTCTTGGATTGTACGGCGCGTCAGCTCTAGGCCGTGGGCATTGCGAATAATATACTGCTACCTTCAAGAGTTTGGTAACGACATAGTCATCAACGTGCAGCCTTCCAGCATTTCGAGAAAACATGCGCAGCCCAGAAAATCTCAGATGTATGCACAGCTCAACCAAATGTCACAGGTAATCCCCCTTGTTCACGCGTTTACCACCTATGGCTCCGAAGACCTTGTGATTACTAACATAAAAAATTAAAGGAGGTCTAAACAGGCAAAAACATATGTTTAAGTAAATACAAAATATGTTAGCTATGGTACAGTCCCAGTGAATAAGCACAGAAAGACAATACTTTTCTTAGCTACGAAATTTAAGCATGAAGTATCGTGCAGTCATCCGCTAATATGAGAACTTTAGTGCCCATAAAAATATGGGGGTCCTTAAGCTTCTCCTTTAGGACTTGAACGCGATATCCTCGTGTTCTTGAAGCACTCGGTGCATACGTCTTATGGTATGTTGTTACTCAAGAAGATGGAATAGCAGATTACTAATATCTAATCAATAAAGTCGAAAGCGCCTTGTGTCAGTGATGTTTCCGAGTATGATTGCATTATGTGTAATGAGTAGCATGTCGTAATGCACAAGATTGTATGCGCCTGAAAGCTTTTCCAACTTGCTATGAAACGTGGCCTAAAAGGGGCCCCCAGATACTTTTTCAACTAATCATGGAATGAATTCACTAAAATAGCTTATTGCCTCACGAAATCAACGCCGCGAAATATTAAGAATTTGTCCAGTACGAGTGCAGTTACAAAGATTTGTTGCACCTTGCAATCGCATTATTTGTTCCCTCGTCCCAATCAAGGCACTGGATGGTTAGCAGGGAGGAATGGCAGGGGCGAAAAAAAAAAATACGTCACGCGAGCCTCATGATTATGGGCACTTTTTTTTCTTTTTTTTTTCTTCGAACACGCGGCTTTCTCAGTGGGATCGCTTACGCACGCATGCACAAGACTCGGCCTCCAATGACGATCCTTGAAACGACCGAGCGCGCCATGTTCAAATCAGCCATCCTTTGATAGTTTGCCTTCTATGCGCGATTTTTGTAAACACCCAGAAAAAAAAATAGCCCCGTATCTGCATGTAATCTGCATATGTGGTCCAAAGACGATAGTCTTGCGTGTGGAGAGAGTGAAAAAAGATTTGTTTGATGTTCTGCGCAAGAAAATTGGTGAATGGTATTACGGAGGCGCTCGTTAGAGTGCCTTGAGCGTATACAGCGGAGGCGAACGAGCTCATCAAGTCACGTCACACGTGAATGGTATTACGGAGTCACGTCACACGTGAATGGTATTACGGAGGCGCTCGTTAGAGTGCCTTGAGCGTATACAGCGGAGGCGAACGAGCTCATCAAGTCACGTCACACGTGAGACATGAGCGCCATCTGGCAGGTTTTTTTTTTAAATAAAGCGCGTGACCCTGAGACGGGCGTGTGTGCCCGTCTCATAGGTGATGAGGTGTAGAAGGCAAGGCGACGGGTAGGTGCCACCACCATGTCATCTTAGCAAATCGCTGGAAACACTCGCTTCTTCGTGCAAGCATTGCATGGTCAGCGAAACGTGATAAGCGCTACGGTCCTTAGAATTACTTATGAATGCCTTTTCTAGTAAAAGACGCACATGCAGAATATATACGTGTTGTTATGGTGCCTCAGATATGCGCAATAATTGTTTTTAATTGACAATCGCACACGTATGATCGCCGATTCGATTCTTGAGCAACATTCGTGGGCGCAGCGGATGGGGTTGGCCGTTCGGGTAACGTCTGGTGCTGTTTATAAGTACCTGGTTCGTAGTAATGGTGGCCAAACAGACAAACGTACAGACAGTAGACACACAGACAGACAGACAGACAGACAGACAGACAGACAGACAGACAGACAGACAGACAGACAGTGATATGCCTGCAAGTCCACAGCGAACGTCCATGCCTCTGAAAAGGCAATCTGTGTCAAGGCCAGCCCGCGAGCCCGCCTGACGCGAACAACTCAACGGCCTCAACACGTGGCGGTGCCTCTCTGCCGCGCACGCACAGTGAGTCAGCTCAGCCATCGAGCCCGTCGAGCAAGCAACCGACACCTTCCTGTCTGGCGGGTCTAACGTAATGCCTGGCGACGTCACTCGTCCTTCGGTGCAGCCACCTGCAGCGCAGCCTCTCCAGATTCGATGAGAATGACGCGGCCCAGCGGCGACCCCATTGGAGGAGTCTGACCTCACGACCAGCGGCGCTTCTGGTTGGACATTTGGTTACTCAAAGAATCCACCCGGTGCATATAAAAGAAGCCCTGCGGCGCGGCGCGAGCAGCAGACCTGTGTGTTAGAGAGGAGAGCTCGGCTCTTCGGGTCTCTAAGCTGTCGGTCCCAGTGCCGAATTTGTAACGCCTCTGTATATATGCTGTACATAAACCTTGTCTAACTCACCGCCGTCTCGTCCGCTCGTCTATCGGTGCTGCTCAGAAGCAGTCGCGAGCTGAGAAACCTACGCTACCAAACGGCTGGTGACCTTCCCGGCGGAGTTCGAAGCAGTGGCGCCTTCGGGACCGTGTTGGCGTCGCCGTCCTTTGAAACAGTGGTTGCGGCGGTGGGATTCGTGGTGCCCTTCGTAACGTCGTCGGAGGCGCGCGACGCAACAGTGGTTGGCAGCTGCGGGATCGGCCGGCGTCAGCGACATCGATGCGGTGAGTGCCTGATGTTTTCCCCTCAGTTCACCAGACTACTCTAGCTCAGGTTATAGTAGTTTAGAGAAGGGCTGTGTGAAGCATTAGAGTGAGCGTTGATCGTTTCAAGCAAAGTCAGAGTGCTTTGAAACCAAAGTTAATGCAGAGGGGGTAAACACTGGAGTGTTAAAAATTGCTTGCGCGTTTTGCTAGTTGACTTATAATGGGTACGGCAAGTAAATTCTTAACAGGGGGCAAACAGCAAGAGGCTAGTGTGAACGATGGATAACCTTAAAGTGAAGGAACTCATAGAAATTTGTGAGGAACTCGGCATTACTTTGGGTCGTGCGAAACGAAAGCAAGCGATCTTTGAGATCATGAGGGATGGAGTGTCGGCTGAGGAAGTCGATGAGGCCTGGGCGGATATCAAAGCACGCCGCGAGGAGGCTGAAAGGCGAGAAGTAGAAGCTCGCGAACGTGAAGAAGCTGAAAGGCGAGAAGTTCGCGAACGTGAAGAAGCTGAAAGGCGCGAACGTCGCGAGCGCGAGGAGGCTGAGAGACAGGTACGCCTCGAGTTGAAACGAATAGAATTGGCAATCCTACAGTGTTCGCAGGCACCTAGCGTAGCTTCTCCGACGATTCAGGTCAGCGGTTATAGAATTCGGGAACAACTGCCACCGTTCGTAGTAGGCGAGGACATGGCGAAGTATCTCGTCAAGTTTGAACACGTCTGTGAGTGAAACGCTTTGGAGCGGTCTCTTTGGGCGCAGAACCTGTTAGCTCTTCTTCCCGGCGAAGTGTCCGACGCGATAACTTGCTTGTCGAGGGAAGCGTTTGAGAGCTATGACGAGGTTAAGGAAGTGCTCTTGAGACGTTATAAGTTGTCACCCGAGGCTTTCAGGCAAAGGTTCCGGTATGCTAAAAAGGTGAATGAGTCACAAGTTGACTTCGCGTTTCGTCTTAAAGCCGATTTAATTGAATGGCTCAAGGGCGAAGGTGTTTATGACGACCGCGATAAAGTGGTGGAATGCGTTGCATTGGAGCAATTCTACCGCTGCATCGAGGAGGATGTCAAACTTTGGCTGCAGGACAAACTTGGTGAAGTACAGCTAAAAAAGGCAGCAGAGTTAGCTGAGGAGTATTATACTCGCCGAAGCCGAAAGTTGCACAGCAGGGCAGTGCGCGTTGAAAAGGATGAAAGAAAAGAGGGCTTTTCAAAGAAACCTGATCAACGGAAACCCGCTCCGCACCGTAATTTCAAGAAGGACCCGTCTCTTACGAAGGACACTGTAGGGGAAGGGCAAACGGAAGCGGAGAAATCGAGTGAGGTTCCTAAACAACGCACTGATACCACACGGGCGTTTGAATCACGGAAGCCACTACTCTGCTACAACTGCAAAAAGAAAGGGCACATCGCGATAAACTGTAAGCAAGAGTTTGCTTTTGCAACAAATCGAGAATCGGAAAAGAACATGCGGATGTTAGAGCCGTATCTCCAAGAAATTAGGGTGAATGGGAAAACGTTTCGAGCACTTAGAGACTCAGTGGCAACCATGGACGTTGTCCATCCTTCATTGGTGTCTCCGGATGACTTTACAGGAGAATGCGCGTGGATTAGGCAAGTCGCCGAGGAGCAGAGTGCTTGCTTACCAATCGCTACGGTTGTCATTGAAGGCCCGTTCGGTAAGCTTCGCACCGAAGAGGCTGTCTCTGTCGCGCTTCCCGATAGTTTTCCTTATCTTTTCTCTAACAACTCAGAACAGCTTCTCAAAGAGCAGGGTAAATTGTTCTTCCCCAACTTAGCGTACATGGCCCTCACACGATCGCAAGCGCGGAAGCTTTCGCAGGCGCTCGATCTTGTTCAATGCTGTGAACCTTCAAGTGACCTTGGCGGCGAGTCGACGGAACCTCAGAGAGGAAATTTTCCATGTGAGTCATGTGAGCAGTCACTCGAGCGGCCCGTCGCTGAAGCGACCGGCGCGGTTTCCGTAGCAGGAGGAGACGACATGGCGCCATTGAGTCAAGGCGAGAGGGGTGCAGCGCTCTCGCCTGTAGCAGAAAGTTGGAGTGAGCTGTCAAGGGTTGATCGAAAAACCCTCAGTGGAGAGCATCGTGAGGACCTCTCGATAAAAGCACTAATGGAAAGCGTAAACTTGGGAAAAAAGAAAAAGAATGTTACTTTTTTTTGAGAAAGCAGGACTTTCGTATCGGAGCTACACAAATGCGCAAGGTCACAAGTATGAGCAGTTCTTGGTGCCACAAAACTATCGTCGCTAACTATTGGATGGAACTGGCGCATGAAAACGCATGGGCAGGGCATCTCGGCATAAAAAAGAATGAGGCTAGAGTTTCCCTTGAGTTTTATTGGCCGACATGCTGGAAGGATATCGAAGACTTTGTACGCTCATGCGACACTTGTCAGAGAGCGGGAAAATCCACGGACAAGTGGAAGGCACCCATGAAACTTGTGCCAATTATCACAGAACCTTTTCGGCGCCTAGTAATTGATGTCGTCGGGCCACTGCCAGAGTCAAGGCAAGGTTGTCGGTACATCCTGGTGGCTCTCTGTGTAGCCACAAAATTTCCGGAAGCGATACCACTTAAGGAGCTCAATTCTCCTCCTGTCGTCGATGCACTGCTATCTATATTTACACGCGTCGATTTCCTTCTGAAATCCAATGCGACAATGGTAGTGTCTTCACCAGCTGCCTTACCTCTACCTTTATGGATAAATGTGGAATAAAAGTAGTGCACAGCTCGATCCATGACCCGCAATCTAATCCGGTAGAGCGTATGCATTCCGTTCTGAAACGGATACTGATAGCTCTCTGCTACGAGCACAAATGTGACTGGGAAGCGTGTATTCATTCCTCCCGCTATGTTCACTTTGAGATCAGCTCCTCATTAGAGCACTGGTTTTAGCCCTGCAGAGCTTGTGTATGGCAGGAGTTTGAGAACACCATTGCGAATGCTACGCGAGTCCTGGGAGGAATTCGATGAGGACCCTAATGTAGTTGCGTATGTTCTAGACCTCCTTCAGAGGCTTGGAAAAATTAAAGATCTTGTGGAAAGCCACATGAAGGCTGCACAAGTGTTGTTGAAGGAGTACTACGACAAATCGGCGAAGAAGCGCACATTTGAAGTTGGTAGTCAAGTAATGCTGCTGCGGCCGTCCAAAAAGAACAAGCTTGAGGTTCATTGGGAAGGGCCCGCTAAAGTAATGTCGAAGCTTTCTGATACCAATTATGAAGTGAAATTAGGAAGGCGGCCAAACAAAATTTACCCCAGTAACTTGATGAAACCATACGTTCAACGTCAAGCGGTCATAAATCTACTGTTGAATGCTTCAGAGGAAGAGGGAGAAGAAATTTTGAGTTCTAGTGATGTAATCGAAAGGGGATCGGAGGTAATCTTGGAGCAGTTGAACCTAGAGCCTAGGTTAAGTGAAGTCCAGAAGGAGGACCTGAGAAGGATTGTTTCCGAGTTTCAAGACGTGTTTTCGGACCGTCCCGGAAACACGACGGTGATCGAACACGATATCGAGCTAACTTGTGAGGAGCCAATCCGTTGCAAGCCGTATCGTTTCTCCCCCGTGCAAAAGCAGATCATGAAAGAGGAGATCGATAAGATGCCGGAGTTGGGAGTCATAGTACCGGGCGAGAGTGACTATACATCCCCTCTAATATTAGTTCAGGTGCCAGGAAAAGATCCGAGGCCATGCATCGATTATCGGCGTCTTAACGCAATAACTCGAGACCAAACTTACCCGATACCAAACTTAGAGAAGAGGGTGGAAACTGTGTCACAGTTCAGCTATATTTCCACGTTAGACCTCGTGCGAGGGTATTGGCAAGTCCCCCTTACAGAGCGTGCTAGCCGCTATGCCACATTTGTTTCTCCATTTGGAACGTATCGTCCACTTAAGCTGAGCTTTGGATTGAAAAATGCACCCTTTTGTTTTTCAGGCTTAATGGACTGCGTTCTTAAAGGCCTCTCCGAGTTCGCTCTGCCGTATCTTGACGATGTCGCCATCTTCTAAAACAACTGGGAAGAACATGTCGAGCATTTACGCGTCGCGCTGAACAGGTTGAAAGAGGCTGGCCTTACCGTGAAACCTACTAAATGTCACCTAGGGTGTGGCAAGGTGTCTTACCTGGGGTACGTTGTGGGGCGTGGCTGGCGTAGACCTTAAGAAATTAAGGTAGCCGCCGTCGTGAAATATTCATGACAAACCACAAAATCTGAGATAATAAGGGCATTCTTGGGCCTGGTGGATACTATCATCATTACGTGCAAAACTACTCTAGCATTGCCAGCCCTCTAACTGACGCACTTCGAAAATCCGAGCCGGTTAAAGTAGTATGGGACTCAGAAAAGGAGAATGCGTTTTGCCAGCTAAAACAGACCCTAAGCGAAAAGCCTGTTCTCATGGCACCCGATTTCTCTAAGAGATTTGTGATTCAATGCGACGCGAGTGATCGCGGCGTGGGAGCTGTATTGTGCCAGGAAGACAGTGCTGGTAACGAAAGGCCAGTTTTGTATTTAAGTCCAAAACTCAGCGGCAGGGAAGAGGCGCACATTACCTCTGAAAAGGAATGCGCTTGCCTCTTATGTGCGCCGTACAAAAGCTAGCTTGTTATGTCTCCGGTTCGAGGTTTGTGGTTGAGACGGACCACTGTCCTCTAACCTGGTTAAATAACATGTCGCCTAAAAGTGGCCGCTTACTAAGGTGGAGCATGATACTCCAACAGCACAACTTTGACGTTCGCTACAAAAAAGGAAAGCTAAACGTTAATGCAGACGCATTAAGCTGTGCGTTTAGTTAGTACCTTCTCCACCTTTCGGTTTCTCGCTGGCGATTCGGGGCAAACTTTTGTCCCCATCACGGCCTTAGCTGAGCGCTCTCGTCCAGAATGAGCTCAAGGAGCCAACTTTATGTTCTATTCTATTTCGTTACGTTGTTGTACGTGTAAAAAAATTGAGTTCTCATTTTAAGAGTCTTGTGTCCCACATGTGCCTCTTGATGTAGAGGGAATGAAATTCCGATAGACACGTAGCTAGGTATATGTTGTACTATACTTTGTCTGGTGTTCTGTCGGGTGACCGAGGGCACCTGCTTGTGTCGTGTGTTCTCTATTGTCGAACCGTTCTTGACAAGTTGCAGAACCACCGACAAGTGCTGAAACCAAGGATCGTCAGAAGAGACGAGCGAAGCTGGTCGACAAGTTGTGGCGACAAGCCAGTGGAGCTGCGATCCGTCCTCAAGAATGGGATGTGTTCCCGGAACAGAGTCTGGAGCTGCATTCTCCCCATGGCCCTGGAGGCGAACCTGGAGTGACCTGGCGAACGAGCGCACCTGACATCCGAGCCACGTGGAAGCAGTTCGTCTTTCCGGCGCATTGTCTGGCGGCGGGGGTGCTGTTATGCCTGCGAGTCCACAGCGAACGTCCATGCCTCTCAAAAAGGCAATCTGTGTCAAGGCCAGCCCGTGAGCCCGCCTGACGCGAACAACTCAACGGCGTCAACACGCGGCGGTGCCTCTCTGCCGCGCACGCACAGTGAGTCACCTCAGCCAGTGAGCCCGTCGAGCAAGCAACCGGTGCCTTCCTGTCTGGCGGGTCTAACGTAATGCCTGGCGACGTCACTCGTCCTTGGGTGCAGCCACCTGCAGCGCAGCCTCTCCAGATTCGATGAGAATGACGCGGCCCAGCGCCGACCCCATTGGAGGAGTCTGACCTCACGACCAGCGGCGCTTCTGGTTGGACATTTGGTTACTCAAAGAATCCACCCGGTGCATATAAAAGAAGCCCGGCGGCGCGTCGCGAGCAGCAGACCTATGTGTTTGAGAGGAGAGCTCGGCTCTTCGGGTCTCTAAGCTGTCGGCCCCAGCACTGAATTTGTAACGCCTCTGTATATATGCTGTACATAAACCTTGTCTAACTCACCGTCGTCTCGTCCGCTCGTCTATCGGCTCTGCGCAGAAGCAGTCGTGAGCTGAGAAACCTATGCTACCAAACGGCTGGTGACCTTCCCGGCGGAGTTCGAAGCAGTGGCGCCTTCGGGACCGTGTTGCGTCGCCGTCTTTTGAAACAGTGGTTGCAGCGGTGAAATTCGTGGCGCCCTTCGTAACGTTGTCGGAGGCGCGCTTCGTAACAACAGAGAGACAGACAGAAAGACAGACCAAAGTTTTCGCGTTGAAGGTCCCCACGAAAGACTACCGTCTTTAATAGTCGGACGAAATGATCTCGCCGAAGGTTTCACGCTGTCACAGAGTGTTGAGCCCCATTCCATTAGTTTCGGATCGTCACGACACGCGCACTGCGCAGCCCACATGCTTTCTGGGCCGGAGAGAGAACCACGCCTTCTGCTTTACATTCGGATGTAAACAAAAGAGGACAATTAGCTCAGTCAATATGGCCAACTGACGGCTTCACCACGGCTTCACAACGAGTGACGTCAAGGCCTCTCCTAAGTTTTTCCTTCCTCCGTGGGTTCCCCCATGCGCGTTTCTTCTTTGCAACCAGGACCGCGACAGCGCAGGACTTCTGCTATTTGCTGCGTGGAGGAAGGAAAGGACTCGGCGGTTCGCTATGAACTCCTACAACGTTCGCTTTCTCTCACTCACACTCGTCCCAGAAAGTGTGCAATTGCGCGCCCCATGCAAGCATGCGCCGTGAAGCACCGGCCGGGACCAACCGGTGCTTATACTACAGTGTCTAGAAAAATACTGCCTAGTGTGCTGAGCGCGGGCGAGGAGACGGCTCCGTCGCTGATGACTGCCCATGGCGCCCGCTTGGTGCACTGCGGCGCGAGTGCGTGCATCTGCATTCAATCCACGAGCTCCGCAAGTGCTGCGAAGCCTTCAGTAGCCCGAGTCGCGCGAGGCCAACTTTCAATTTTTTGTATTTTCGGACAGTTCTTTACACAACGCTTTATTGTACAATACCTACGCGACTTCTTCACAGTACTCGTATTTAGCAATATCACATGAAGATAATTTCGTAACATACACCTCACCGTTGGCTGCCGCCCAAAAAACACACACATGCACACACACGCGCGCGCGCATACACACGCACACACACGCACACACACACATCCCGTATGGCCATCGTCGGCTGCTGAGCACGACTCGGGTAACGTCAACTCGACATTTCGCTTCCGTTTTTTAGGTGCCGGTCCTTGATCACAGGGGTTTCTAACTTTCATTTTGACCGTATTCTGAGGTACAAGATGTGTTGGGTAATTCGCGAACACTGTAGGGACAGCATTGGGCTTCAGGTGCGGCTTCTGTCGGGTGATTTCATTCACGACACCGTTCACCGTAATCTGAAAACATCGTTCGATGCAGTCACTCTCAAGGTGTCGTTCGCAAACGACAGCCTTCGGCGTCAGCCTTCTGTCTGCCCTCATGATCCTGCTTTCCCATTCTGCAAGCCGTGCTGGGTCCGTTGGTGCGGTGAACAAAGATACCGTTTCCTCGTTCGACCGATAACCGCTTCGACACAGAGGCACAAAACATGTCCTTTCTTTGCATTACCCCTTAGCCTTTAACATCTCAGTATGTTGCTGCTCATATCTGGCAAAATCGAACTTCACAATACGACAGATCACAGCTGTCAAACACTTATCTCACTCGTAGCGAGGCTCCGGCAGCAAATGGACGAGAAAACTTCTTCGCACAATCAGGCACCCGCTCGACTCGCAGCGCCGCTTGCGGCAACTGAGCGCAGTCATCACTTGTCGGACCACCCTCCCTCGTACAAAATGCGCATGCTCAGCACACAAGGTAGTATTTTTCTAGACACTGTACTTATACGCTGCGTCATGATGCGCTTTGTTGTCTTGTTAGCTTGTACGTCGCTTGCTGTGAGCACCTTGCTAGTTGAACGTCCCTTTTGTACGCTTGGTCATCTGAGATGCCGCCTATACGTTGTCTTCCGAATCTATATCTGCCCCGCCACGGTGGTCTAGTGGCTAAGGTACACGGCTGCTGACCCGCAGGTCGTGGGATCAAGTCCCGGCTGTTTCCGCTGCATTTCCGGTGGAGGCGGAAATGTTGTAGACCCGTGTACTCAGATTTGGGTGCACGTTAAAGAACCCCAGGTGGTCAGAATTTCCGGAGCCCTCCACTACGGCGTCTCTCATAATCCAATGGTGGTTTTGGGACGTTAAACCCTACAAATCAATCAATTCTGAATGTATACCGCATCGCCAAGAACAGCAGTTGAACTCTTTGGAATAAGGTTCCTTCGTCTCCATGAAACAAATGGGTGAAAAGATAACTTGCCGTGATAACTTGTCCTGCTCACGGCAAGGTATCTTTTCACCCGCTTTTCTTTCTTCTTATTTACAATACATTGCTTCTAATGACTTCCCTTCAAATTCCTCGGCATTATTCTCTATTAGATCTCAATAATATTTTGTGTCGAATATATATATATATATATATATATATATATATATATATATATATATATATATATATATAAGGCTTATATGCAGAAGAATAACTTCGGTTGCTGCAAGGTTATAAATATGAAAGTAGATGCGCTTTCATATAACAACTGTTTATGACGTTTCGACAGGAACCCTGTCTTGAAAAAGACAGGGTTCCTGTCGAAACGTCATAAACAGTTGTTATGTGAAAGCGCATCTACTCTCATATTTATATATATATATATATATATATATATATATATGTATATATATATATATATATATATATATATATATATATATATATATATATATATATATATATATAGATAGATATAGATATAGATATAGATATATATATATACGTTCACGTGCTACGTGACGCCAAACATGCGAATAAGAGTGTTTTCACACTCGTTGTTTGGCATATAGATGGCGCTGACTGTCACTCCTACTTCTAAATTCACATATAAACCCCAAAAAGTGGATGGAGGGACGGCCGCTGTGATAGCTCAGTGGTTAGAGCATCGAACGCGTTATTCGAAGGTCGTAGGGTCGATTCCTGCTCACAGCTGGTAATTTTTTCATCCACTTTTCTTTCTTCTTTCTTCTTATTTACATTCCATTGGTTCTAATAACTTCCCCTGTACATTCCTTGGCATTACTGTCTGTTATATCTCATTAATATCGTGTTAAAACACGGAAATACGAGTCCTTAAGTATACACTTCTCTCTCTCTCTCTCTCTCTCTCTCTCTCTCTCTATATATATATATATATATATATATATATATATATATATATATATATATATATATATATATATATATATATATATATATATATATATATATATATATATATATATACACAAAGAGGTCACGCGACGCGCTTTATTAGCTACCACAAAGTTCAATCACACTTTAAAACGCCGAGAATTGGGGCCCTTAGCCCGAGTTTCGCGTGGAATATGGGACGCTCATCTCGCTATCACGGCTCTCTCCCTTTCTCTGATTATGCTTTGGCAGTTAACATCTACAGGTACCACAATAGTTTATTTAATAAACTTATCATGGATATTAGTCGTCGGGGTGGAGATGTACCAAGAGTCAAGGAGGACACATATATAAGCATTAAGTGGGGCTATAGCTTCCAAACAACAAAACATACATTCGGTAAACCTTCATTTATCAATGCACCATAAATATTGTAAATATTGTATTGTAAACGCACCATTGTAAAGGTGCGTTCTACTTTCGCGTTTTACTGCCTTTATAGCTCCAACTTCTAAGTTACCACTGCAAGGCTGATTAGGTTTATCAGAGACTAAACAGAAACAAGTTTTGGCGTTTCGGAGCGGAAGAACTTATACATAAAAAACAATTCTTCGCACTCATCGGCTCGCAACAGCTTCGACAGAGCAGCGGTGATGACAAACCCTTTTCGAAGAAAATTATTTTCTAGTCCATAAAAAAGTTTGCCCGTTTCAATCAGTAACTACATCAACAAGTCACAGCAGCATGAACAAGTGGTGTAATATTATGGGGCCCCTGTGTAGCGCTTGCCTCCTCGGCAATACTACAGCGCAAGACGCGAAAACGTCGCATAGGCGACCCGCACCGCAAAGAACCTACAATAAAAATCATCATAGCGGAAATGCTAGCAAAATTTCTATGTGTTGTAACATTGCCTCGTAACATTTTCCTTCTCCCATTAGGACATTTATTTTTATTTTATTTATTTTAATACTGCCAACTTGCTTTACAAGCCATAGGCAGGAGTGGATTGTACACAAAAGAAAATGATGAACAATCTGTGAGAACGGTTCCAAACAAATCTGTGGAATAAAACTAAAAACAGTGTTGAACAATCTTTTCAGTATGTGAAACAAGAAACAACAGGTTCCAGTAAAACACACACGATAATACAGTTGAAAATACTGGTAAGAAAATACATGGACCACAGGGTGAAAAAATGTTTCAGTTTAGGACAAATAAAATAACTACAAGGGGAAAAAAAGAGAAGAATGTGCAAAAGAGCGCATGTTCACGCAGTAGTCTGCTCGACAACGATAAGAAGGGTGTAATGATTTTTGTTTCAATGTCGCACGCCATCTGGAAAGCGACAGACGCCACAGGAAACATCTCGGTCATAGATGAGCGAGAGCGTGCATAAACGACGACATGGTTGGGCTCTGTAATACATTTTCAGGCAATGCGTTCCATTCATGGATTGTACGAGGGAAGAACGATTTTTTGAACATGTTGGTTCGGCACGAGTATTCGATTAGTTTGAACGAATGAGATGAACGGGTTGGGCGCCTACTACACGGTTTAATATACAATTCCCTATCTATTTTGACATGTTGTCGATAAATCAGGTATAACATCTTGAGCCTGTCTCGATAGCGTCGTACCTCTAGAGTTTCGAGGTTCGCGTCCTGTAAAAGAGCACTGACGGATGTATGACGACGGTAAGAATTAAAGATAAATCTGACTGCTTTCCGCTGTATGTTTTCGATTTCGCTTACGTTTGATTGGGTGTAAGGGCCCCAGACAGGAGTAGCGTATTCTAGTAATGGTCTTATGAATGTCTTGTAGGCCAACAATTTTATATTGCTCGTAGATTTAGCCAAGGTTCTTCTCAGGTATCCAAGTTTCTTCATGGCCTTATTTTTAATGTGAGCTACATGGTTACTCCACCTAAGGTCCGACGTGATCACTAAACCGAGGTATTTATATTGCGTGACAGACGATAAGTTATGGCCATTAATGCTGTACACAAAAGGTAATGACTTCTGTTTGCGTGTTATGGTCATCGATACTGTTTTTCTGAGGTTAATGCTCATTTGCCATTCTAAACACCAAGTAGCTATAACTGATAAAGATGAATTTAGGATAGCCTGATCTGCCTCGCTGTGGATTTCATTGTAGAGTATGCAGTCGTCTGCAAACAACCGAATTTTAACTGGTATGTGTTGCACTATGTCATTAATGAACAGTAGAAAAAACAGGGGACCCAAGACTGATCCCTGTGGTATTCCAGACCGCACATCAGATGAGTCCGACTTTGCGTCGTCGACAACGACTGTTTGCCGCCTGTTTGTCAGATACGCCTCTGTCCATTGAAGTAGCTGGTCGTTTTTGAGAATGGGTTTTAGTTTTAATAGCAACTTTTGATGGGATACACGGTCAAAGGCCTTTTCAAAATCCAAAAATATTATGTCAATTTGACCTTGGCTGTCCAGTGTTGCCGCAATTTCATGTACGGTTTCCAGTAGTTGCGTTACGGTTGACATTCCGCGACGGAAGCCGTGTTGACGTGTGTCGCAGAGGCCATTATTTTCAATGAAGACTGAAATGTGCTTAAATATAATGTGCTCCATTAGTTTCGATGAGGTACAAAGAAGAGAGATAGGGCGGTAGGAGGACAGCAGTGAGCGGTCTTCTGATTTAGGGATGGGAATAATCTTTGCATGCTTCCAGTCGTGTGGTATTTCTGCACGTGAAAGTGATTTGTTGAAAATAATGCACAGATATTTGGCGCACCATTCCGCATATCTCCGGAGGAAAGCATTAGGTATTTCATCGACGCCTGGCGATTTTTTCACGTCAATGCCAAGAAGCAAGGACAGTACTCCCGCTTCGTTTATGTCGAGGGAGCTTATGGGCGGAGTAGCGTCTAGAACAGATATGCGTGGTATCTTGCCATCATCACTCGTGAACGCGGAGCAGAAGTACTCGTTCAGTGCATTTGCAATTCTGAGTTTGTCAGTCAACATGATACCATCAACACAAATATCAGACACGTGGGTCTTCTTTGGCGATAGATATCTCCAGAACTTATCCGGGGATGACTCAAGAAAGTTTTTCAGTGATACATTTTGATAGTGATCTTTAGCTTTTAATATGCCGTTTTTAAGCTGTCGGCGCAGGTTGGTTAGCTTATCAGAGTTTGCTTTTGATGGTCGTACCGTATGCTGCTTTCTCACTTTTTTTAATTTTCGCCCAAGACGCACAAGGTTTCTTGTCATCCACGGATTCGTTTCACACACATATTTTCGCTTTTTGGGCACAAAATTGTCGATACAGTTGTGAACAAGTTTTTTAAAGAAGCACCATAAGCTATGAACAGAGCCGTCATGTGATTCCGAAAGACATACAAATTTGGAAAACTCATTATCTAAAGCATCAAGTATGTCGACGTCGCTAGCATGTGAGTACACAGGAATTAAGTGTTGGCTTTTAGATGGTTTTAATCGGAAGTTTAACTCTAACGTAAGAGATGCCATTCTGTGATCTGAAATTCCCTCAAATATGTCGACTCTCGGATTGCGCTTGAGGACGTGGTCGTTTACCAGGAAAAGATCTAATATGTTAAGTGCGCGAGTCGGTTGTTTTACTAGTTGCGTCAGCCCATGAAAAAGAACGATATCGGTTAAAGGTTCTGCTGCTGCGCAAAGAGCATTAGGGAAATCAGTTGACCAGTCAACTGACGGGGCGTTGAAATCACCAGCAAGCAAAATGTTCTTACAATGCGTGCCAGCTGTACACAAAAATTCATTCAAATTGTCAAAAAATATGTCACAGTTTGGTGGGCGGTAAAAACCGGCGATTACGAGATGGAAGTCGTTTAAAAAGACTTTCGCAATGACGCATTCGGTGTCTGCTATGTCAGGGGATCTTTGAACATGCATGGACTCTTGAAACAACAGAGCGACTCCGCCCCCTCGGGAATCTCGGTCCTTCCTATATATTTTGTACCCTGGTGGTGTTATCTCGAAGTCTAAGATACCTGAGTGCAGCCAAGTTTCAGATATTATTACGACATGCGGCTCATGCGCCACTATAATACTTTGCAAGTCGCTAACTTTGTTTACGATGCTGCGAGCGTTCAGATTAATGATGCGGAAGTATTTTTGAGTGACCGAAGAAGTTCACTGTTTCTTCCTAGATTTTTTGTTGGCTGCTAAAACGGGAATTCTTTTCATCTCAGCAGCATCCCAAGCATATGTATCTCCATTTATGATGACTTTGTCGTGTACAAGTTTCACTTTCTCGCCCTTTTTCCTGATATTTGCAGTGCTTTCCCATAAGTACCTCCTGGTCTGCCTAGTTTCTGGTGAAAAGTCTTCGGCAACTGAGATATCTTTTCCCTTCAGTTTAGAGCAGTTTCTGAGTACATTAATTTTTTCACGGTGATCAATTAACCGGAGCACTACCGGTCTGTTTTTGTTTCGCCTCTTTTGTCCTATTCGGTGAATTCTTTCGACTGTTGACACCTTTACACCGAGCATGTTTTCAAATATTTCAGAAACCACCGAATTTGTTAGTGACTGGAATGTTTCATCAGGACGTTCCGGTAAACCGAACACAAGAAGATTATTGCGTCTGCTCCTGTCTTCGAGGTCGATCAGTTTGGTTTGTATGGTCTGGATAGTTGCCTCAAGGCTGGAAATTTTGCTTGTGAGTTCTGTAAATGCTGCTGTCGAATTTTCGACCTTGGATTCAATAGTGTCAAGCCTTGCTTGCATGGTTTTTTGACCATCAAGGATTTGGCGCAAAAGCTCCTCTGTGTTCGGCCCAGGGTTCGATTCCACATCACCACACATTATCAGCAATGAGCATACAACATCTTGAACAAAAAAGTACAACTTATTCAGACATGTGGGGCACGTCAGCTGGATGAAACAACGGTTGCTAGTTTTGACAATGGAGTAATTTTTACTAACCTGCATGACATAATTGAGTTATTACTGTTGTGACGGAAAACATCGCCTTACTTGTTGGTTCCCCAGCCTGCAGCCAGGAGCAACCACTGTCAAAAGTGAGGGCTCAGCCCCCCCCCCACCCCGAATTTTCCCAGTGGTAGTCTCGCACCCCCCTTTACCCTCCCCATCACCGACTGGTACGCCTATGCCCCCGTATATGCTTTTCCCGCTCGATGAAAGCCGTGAGGCTGAGCTTTGCAATGAGCGGCATATACACACATATAGTTACGTGTTTGAATCCTGAGAATGTGCGCTTGAGCTATTGTAAGATAGCTACTTTTTGCGAAAGCAACTAACACTAAAGCTATTATTAAACGTGCGATTTTGTGTATGACTACTGCTCGTGCATTTTTGTTTAATTTATGTGATTCGAGTGCCCGCGGACGTGCGTCGCGTGCCTGCATGCATGTGTTGCCATCATTGGTCGGTGTGCGCGCGTGTGCTGCCGAATGTGCTGTGTTTATCTCTCTTTCCTCTCTGCTCTCTATCTTTAATCTTCCCCATCCCCCTCCCATGCACAGGGTAGCAAACCGGCTGCCTAGAGGTTGGTTGATTGATTGATTTGTGGGGTTTAACGTCCCAAAACCACTATATGATTATGAGAGACGCCGTAGTGGAGGGCTCCGGAAATTTTGACCACCTGGGGTTCTTTAACGTGCGACCAAATCTGAGCACACGGGCCTACAACATTTCCGCCTCCATCGGAAATGCAGCCGCCGCAGCCGGGAATCGAACCCGCGACCTGCGGGTCAGCAGCCGAGTACCTTAGCCACTAGACCACCGCGGCGGGGCGCCTAGAGGTTGGTTAACCTTCCTGCTATTCTTTTCCTCCTATTTTCCTTCCTTCCCTCGCAAGCAATATAGTTTATGTTCTGGACGCAATATCCTGTATAGTAGTTTCATGCACTCGCACCAAAACAACAAAAAGACCTGTTCTTGTTCATAATGACATCGGCTGGAATGAGAAAGTGGCCGAACTACTTCGCCACGCACCGATGAATTTGTTCGCCAAGCTTGCGGCTTAACTTCACACAGCTCCGAAACGCTCGTTGATTCTGAACATGTGACTGCGGACATAGCTTTTCATAGCATGCACATTTGTGTATAACGTATGTGTATTAGTGAGACAAGTACTTCTATTTGTTCAACAGTGCCACATGTTTCGTAGCGAGACTTGGGTGTACCGGCCTTGAGTGTTCTGAAAGTTTGAACTTTCTCGAGTTTTTCTATTCTTGTATTCTCTTAGCGCGCACGATGCGGATCGTCTAAGTTCCTGCTGTTATATCTTAGAAAGATTGGACGCTGCTACCAAATACTTGAGTTTCTAACCTCAATTAGGTTTTAAAATTGGTTGTATATGGACGCGCAAGAAAGTTTTGCGAGTGAGAGCAAAACAACAAGCTATTTCTTATGAACTCGTATAATTTGAGTAATCTTGAACTCAAGGTTATGAGGTGTTTCTTTTTAAGTGTTATGCTTTAATGATTTTCTTAGAAATGTATCATGCAAAGTAGCTAAAGTGCTCAGCATGCATTACTATTTTTCTGGCTTTACCTTTTCTCGGTTTTTCTTGGCATATTAACTACGGTTATGGACACATATGCTGTTGGTGAAAAAAAAAGTGTGTGATTGTGTTGAGAAAGGCTGTGTGTCTTAACGCACACCTCCTCATCGCGGAAGCTACAGGTGAAATTGGTAAGAGAGGGCGAGGGATTTAGGCATGTGTGCTGTGAAAAAGAGGGACAAATGAGCATGGCTTCAGTCAGCCTGGCCGAGCGTATACTGCGCGCGACGGTGATTTTAGCTGCTAAACGCGTAGTAAGCGCAGGTCTGAGGTGGCTATTAGCTTGGTGTGCTCTGTTACGCGCGCTCAGCTTGCGGGCGCGTATTCACAAAACGTCGGCGTTTCCGTTGAAGCAAGAAGCAGCACGCATGCGTTTGGTCGTCTGTGTCAGCATCGTGAGCGCAGTGCTTACGAGCATTGGGGATGATTGAATTTCCTCTGTTCCTATTTTGCCCAAGTGCGAACATAGTTAACGAATAGTGTTAGCTCATAACTTACAAAAACAAATGAAAGACAACATGCCGTTCAGATATAGGCTCGCTTCTCTGAAGTGATTATCTATAATGATGATATTTTTTGGCTCCCCTAACTTTCTTAGATACACTATACATTTTCGGTCTTCCAATTAAATGAGAGTTATGGACCGCACATAAAAGATCATTTCATTTGCTCCCCAGAACTCTGTGGCAAATTGTAGACAGCATGTCCGATATGTTTAAAACACGTTGTGCCTTGACATGTTCACAAGAGCAACTTCGTGCAGTGTACAAGAGTTAAGCAAAGTCAATTCTGATGCTCAAAATACCGTTTTCACTTTGTCAATACCAGAAACATCATGTATGACCTTCAGTTGGAATTTCTTCCGAAGAGGCGGATTTTTTGCAGCTTATTGTGGACCATTAAAGCTGCCTCACAGTTATTTACATAGGATGGACTTGCATCTGTCTGTGCATAATGGCTGTTTTTCTGCAATACGCCCACCAAACTTTGAACATGCTTGTAGTGCTTGAACGTTTTTTCATTGTCTTTAAGAAAACAACGCTAAGGCCTGTTGTCACGAAGTTTCTCAACATTCGTGGAAAATCGTCACGTTCTTTACTTACCACCTCCTTGGTACCTGTTTTCATTTTGAATTTGTCTTGTATTTTTTGCTATTTGATACATTGTACCAGTGTGACATCCTAATTCGTAATGGTAAACTGACATACAGTGTATTATTCCGATTTCTTTTACATAGCTCTGTGGTAAAAAGCATGTACCAAATGTCCTAATAAATATACATGCTTTCAATTGAAAGAAAACGCGTGTTGTCGTATACGTTCTTGACATTTATCCTATACGCAAATATATATTTACTAACAGAAGGTGCCAAAAAGTATTTCTCATTAAGTCTAAACTATGTGTGCCAGAACAGCTCGATTATATGTGCATGTTCAGAAGGTCTGAAATGAACCACTTGACGCTGAAGTCGCATGGTTTTATGATGCAAAATTTACCTGCAAATGAAGTTACTGAAACGTGTACATGTCTGCATCCCGCATGAGACACGTGCACTGCTACGGGTACTATTTCCCTTAATAAAATGTGTTTGTTTGTCGACACACACATACATACCAAGCACTCTTGCCACGTTAAAGAACCCCGGGTGGTCGACATTTCCGGAGTCCTCTACTACGGCGTCTCTCATATTAATATGGAGGTTTTTGGACGTTAAACCCCACTTATCAAGCAAGCACACTTGCTGCATCCACTCACTAAGCCTCTATTAAATATACACGAGACGCTAACAATAGTTCAGACTCTAAATATTTGTATTTATTTGTATAACCATAAAAACCCGTCTAAATTTGTGTATTATATACAGGGTGTCCCACGTAAATTTAGCCAGAGTTTGAAGATATGCCGGAACACTTAATTACGACGTAACGAAATGCATGTTGCTCACAGTTGCCTGTAGTTAGACTATTTTTTGTGTTTTTAAATATTCTTTTATTAGATTAGTCTAATATCTAACTTTTGAAGGAACGAAGATGGATAAAAATATAATTGAGAAAGTTGTAGATTGATTTGCAAAACGCCTAAATATATAGTTTAAACTTTATTTTTGTTAAGCATTAGTGTTTTTCTTATAATTACGAATGCCCACGAAATACAAAAAATGCCACGTGACTAACCCACTCGGGCGTCAGTGCGCTAGATGACTGTAGTGCTCCTTAACATTCCGCGTGCGAAAAGCCCCGCCGCGGTGGTCTAGTGGCTAAGGTACTCGGCTGCTGACCCGCAGGTCGCGGGTTCAAATCCCGACTGCGGCGGCTGCATTTCCGATGGAGGCGGAAATGTTGTAGGCCCGTGTGCTCAGATTTGGGTGCACGTTAAAGAACCCCAGGTGGTCAAAATTTCCGGAGTCCTCCACTATGGCGTCTCTCATAATCATATGGTGGTTTTGGGACGTTAAACCCTACAAATCAATCATCAACATTCCGCGTACGAACGACACGTTTCCCACACAACGGTTATTGACAGCGATAAGCAGTCACAGCAGTTATCGTTTCTGTGGCCGATAACAAAACGTGTTCATCGTAAAGCCACTACCTTCTTTGCAACCCTGCCGAGACAGCACAATGGGGAAAATGCTATAGTCGTTCGAACGCGGAAACGTTTGGGAGCACTAGAATCATTGGGCTCACTGGCTCGCAAGCGAATTTGTCACGTGGTATTTGTTTATTTCGCGGGCATTTGTAATTTGCAGAAAGGCACTAATACCTAACTGATATAATGTTCAAAACTTTCTAATTGAGCGTTTTGCAAACCGGTCTACAACTTTCTCACTAAAATGTTATCTATTTTTGTTTTTTGAAAGGTTAGTTAATGAAGGATATCTAATATGGTAATATTTGAATACAAAAAAACTAATCTGACTAACTCCAGGCAACGGAGAGCAATATGCATTTGGTCCCAGCGCAATCGCGTGTTCCGGCATATTTTTAAACTCTGGCTAAATTTACCTACAACCTGTAATTATATATATATATATATATATATATATATATATATATATATATATATATATATATATATATATATATATATGGAAAGGAGTGTACACCTAAGGGCTCGGGCGCGTTTTTCCGTGTTTTTACAAAATAGTAATGGGATCTAACAGACAATAATGCCAAGGAAAGTATAGGGGAAGATATTACACCAGATTGTAATGTATATATGAAGAAAAGTGGGTTAAAACATAACTTGCCGTGGGCAGGATCCGAACCTGCGACCTTCGAATGACGCGTTCGATGCTCTACCACTGACCTACCAGGACAACTATCCCCCCAGCCACTTTATAGGGTTTATATGTGAATTAAACGTGGGAGTGTCAGTCAGCGCCACCAGTAGCCATGGCGGCGAGTGTGGCACACTCTTTTGAGCCTGTTTGGCGTCACGTAGCACGTGAACTTGTTACGAGTGGGCAGCTGACCAATAGTCCCTCGTATACAACCTAAAGGCACTAAGTCTGCCAGTACGAGACCCTCGTTAATGAATAAGGAAAAAAGTGTATACCTAAGGGCTTGTTTTTCCGTGTTTTTACACAATAATAATGGGATCTAAAAAACAATAATGCCAAGAAAAGTATAGGGGAAGATATGAGACCGAATTGTAATGTAAATATGAAGAAAAGTGGGTGAAAAGATAACTTGCCTTGGGCAGGATCCGAATCTGCGACCTTCGAATGACGCGTTCGATGCTCTACCACTGACCTACCACGACAGCTATCCCCCCCAGCCACTTTATAGGGTTTATATGTGAATTATACGTGGGAGTGTCAGTCAGCGCCCCCAGTAGCCATGGCGGCGAGTGTGGCACACTTTTTTGAGCCTGTTTGGCGTCACGTAGCACGTGAACTTGTTACGAGTGGGCAGCTGACCAATAGTCCCTCGTATACAACCTAAAGGCACTAAGTCTGCCAATACGAGACCCTCGTTAATGAATAAGGAAAGAAGTGTATACCTAAGGGCTCGTTTTTCCGTGTTTTTACACAATATTAATGGGAACTAACAGACACTAATGCCAAGGAATGTATAGGGGAAGATATTAGACCAACTTGTAAATTAAATATGAAGAAAAGTGGGTGAAAAGATAACTTGCCGTGGGCAGGATGCTGCCCATGGCAAGTTATCTTTTCATTCATTTTTCTTCATATATACATTACAATTTGGTCTAATATCTTCCCTTATACTTTCGTTGGCATTGTTGTCTGTTAGTTCCCATTAATACTATATATATATATATATATATATATATATATATAGAGAGAGAGAGAGAGAGAGAGAGAAGTGCACATTTAAGGCCTCCCTTTTTTTCTTTTTTTTTCTCTGTTTGACACATTATTAACGATAACTCAGAGACAATAATGCCAAGGAAAATGTACAGAAAGTTATTAGACCGAAATGTGATGTAAATGTGAAGAAAGAAAAGTGTGTGAAAATATAACTTGCCGTGGGAAGGGACCGAACCTGCGACCTTCGAAAAACGTGTTGGATGCTCTACCACTGAGCTACCACGGCTGCTATCCTCCCAGCTACATTATTGGGTATATATGTGAATTTACATGTGGTAGTGTCAGTCAGCGGAACCAGTAGCAATGGGGGCAAGTGTGGTACACTCTTTATAAGCATGTTTGTCATCATGTAGCACATGAACTGATTACGAGCTGGCTGCTGACCGACAGTCCCTCGTATACAGCCTAAAGGCACCAAGTCTGGCAGTACGAGACCCTTGTTAATGAGTAGGTAAAGAAATGTATACTTAAGGGCTGTTTTTTTTTTTCGCGTTTGCCACAATAATAAAGGAGCACTGACATCAAGTCTACTCATGTCAGGATTTTTGCGCTTACGAGTAGCTATCGATCTCCTAGTAGCGATTCGCGGCCTAAAACGTATCTGAGAGACGAATGAGTATCTGTAATATTGTTTATTATATTCGCCACTGAACGTGGTTCAAAATGGATGAAAGTCCCATGAAATCTTAGTGCTGGTAGCGCTGACTCGCGGCCACGTCGAGGCCACTGCACAGCTGATGCCGCTTTCACAAAAAAAAAAAAATTGTGACGTCACACTGGCGTTTCGTCTGCTAAGAGCGCACGTACAGTCAGTCCAGCTGTGTCTCTGAAGGCGTAGACATCGTCAAGTGATGATGACAGCGACCTGGAATTGGGTATCGCCGCGATTCGCGAAAATCCTTGCTTGACAAGCTCCGCGTTAAATGCAATGTATTTATCAGTCCCGGCCGTACTGTCGAAGCTCAGGAACGCCACCTACGCACCTCATGTCGCGGGCGTTTGGCGAGTGGATTGGGGCACACGGTAGAATAGCCCCGGCCTCGAGAAGAGGCCTCGTACTGCCAGTGAAACCCAACTTGTTCGTCAACAAAGAATTTACCCTGTAGCAGCTCGCCGCAAAGTGAAGGGAGCAAATGCGGCTGTTCAACGGCGCGTACGCAGTCAACCCACTGGCTGCGTTGAGGTTCGTGGCTTGGAAAGGCATTAAACACCCCGTGTTACGACCGGCCCTGGAGAGCCAAGCAGGGAGAGTTTGGGGGAGAACCGGTTCTTGACCTGACGGTGTCGTCCACCCCCACCTCCCCATTCGGGTTCCTCCTCGCCGGGAGAGCTACGGGGTCTGCTGTGCGTTCGTGACCATATTTGGTAACATTTTGGGGCGCCGGGACCATATATGGACCTCGTGTTGGGTTGTGCCACTCCTTGTGTTGTGAGAGGTGTTTTCCCCTCCCTCGTGGCCGAGGTGCCGGCGACACCGTATTGGCTGACGATGCGGACAAGGCGCCCAGTGTCAACAACGTGGCGCTATAAAATGCCGAAGACGTTTTGTATCACACGCACTCTTCTCTCTTTGGGTCAGTTGACCACTTCTCCACATGTAAATAAATCTCTGTTGTTCGTTCGGGCGCTTCTTCTCGCTGAATTGTTGGACGATGGATCCTGCGACGGGGCCAGCTACCGAAAACGAGACCGGCCGGACCCGGAGTCCCAACACCCGCAATTTCCGCTTTTTCCGTGCCTCAACGTGCAGGTTCTCACTATGCAGCGGTTCCCCGACATTGTGACACGTATTGCCGCTCTGAATGATCGTACTCACACGCAGTGAAGCACAACGCAAATCAGTCGTTGCGACACGATGAATCGCACGCACGCTTCAACACAGCAAGGAGAGCCACTAGTGAGAGGAGAGCATGACTGGGAGCCGGCTCCAAACACACTCGGAGATCGCCGACGCCATCGTAACTAGCTTATCGTCACTCAGGATGATATTTGTGGAAGGTATCACTCCGAACACGTAGCACTAGGGTCGATGTCGCAGGGCAGTGTATTTTTCACTTTTTCTCCATAGCTTTTCTACGCTGTTTGACATTGAAATAAAATAACTTCGACGCGACGGACGCCATTCACACTTAGCCAAGAAGACTTGTGCATACCGAGTGATCGAATGATGGAATGATGGAATGATGGGTCTTGAATGATGGAATGATGGATCTTGAAGTTTGACGTCAGTGTTCCTTTAATGAGATTTAATAGAGAATAGTGCCAAGAAAGTATAGGGGAAGTTACCTACTTCCTGTCCATTATTATATATACATTTAATAATGAACAGGAAGTATATCAGCGCAAAGACAACAGCATCGTGTGTGCAGCAGAGGCACGAGCTAGTGGACTGGGCTCGGAACTGTCCGCGATCAGCCAAAAGCTCCAGTGCAAGAAATCACCTTTATATATCGTGGAGCTGTGCTCGCTACCATATCCATGTGCCATACTGGGACTCTGTTCTCGGAAACTATCATCTGCCATGCCAGACGCGGATCAGCAGACGCTTCCGTCGCCAACCATCACCTGTGCTAGAAGTATTTTCCTGCGAGAGCCTCCAATCCTCAGTGGAACCGATGAAAACGACGTTGAAGCCTGGCTGTCGACTTACGAAGAGGTGGTCAACATTTCCGGAGTCGACCGTTCCTGCAGTAGCTGGCGCTTTCAATTGCACGTCCTGTGAGAGGGAATTGGGCACATTCATACCGATATGAGTGGGAAGCGTTTGTGGGATCCCGTTTCACAGTATAACCTAACGTGCACCAACACACGAACACTCCCTTTTGTTAGTAGTCGGTCTCGTTCCGCGATTGACCTTACTTTCTGCAGTCCTAACCGCACTATCTCTACATGCTCTACCCTGAACTTGGCTACAAGTAGTGACAACCTGCCTATATGTCTTGAGATTGTATGTTCGGTGACCTCTGTAACCAGCCGCTCAATAACTCACGTAAATTTTAGTACATTTGAAAAACCACTACAGGCTGCCTGGTCAAACCATATAGTTGAAAGGGAAGAGCAAACTGCCATCAATTTAAGTAACGTGATAAAAGAATCCTTAATGAAATCGAAATTCAACGTAAACGTAAAGGGATTTTACAAATCTCCTTCTCATCTTTGGTGCAATTCAGCTTATGCACGCGATTACAGGCTAAGAAGAGCTGCGTGGTGTAAACTACTTTACAACCAATACCCTAGAAATTAGACAGTTTATAAATATGTAGCTGCCATTTTCAATAGAACAGTTGCCACTGCGAAAGGCAGCTATGATAGTCAGCGTTCTGAGTTTCTGTCAAAACCTAGCAACAGGAAATCCCTCTTCAATATCCTCAGAACCGAAAATACCATACCTTCATTGAACAACATTAAATCATTGGCCTAAACTCCAAGTGAATTGTCTAGTTTTCTCGAATGTATTGCAAAAGGACTTGAAAATCGCTTTACGTCTGCCTTCTCACACCACTCGGTGTCACCTGAGAAAAGTGAAGGTTTTGATGAGATCACTGCTTCGGAGTTGAAACAAGTAGTGAGAAACTTGCCCAATTCTGCGCCAGGTCCTGATGGCATAACTACTTCGATAATAAAGATTATTCATACAATTCTACCCCTAAACCTCCTGGAATTGGTTAACCACTCTATCAGAAACTCATGAATTCCACCTGATTGGAAAATTGCTAAGATAATTCCTTTATTTAAAAAAAACAAGGTGCTGGGTTTACGTTAGATAACATCAGGCCTATAGCACTTACATCTAATATGGTAAAGCTAATTGAAAAGATCTTACACATTAGAATAGATAATTGGTTGAATAAAAACATGGTCTTGGGCCCATGCCAAATCGGTTTCAGGTGTGGTTGCTTCATTTGGTGTGCCCATGTCGATTTGGAAAGTAGAATACAGCTTGTTCGTTATAAGAAACAATATGCCGCATTAGTAACCCTGGACATCACAAAAGCTCATGACGGCGTGGAACATTCAAAACTAATAAATTCACATAAAAACACAGGTCTACCACAATACTTTCTAGCATGCGTACATTCCTTCTTAAACGACAGAGACGTTTACTGTTCTCTACCTGGTTTGTCGTCTTTAAGGTACAAACAAACTAGAGGTCTCCCTCATGGATCAGTGTTATCGCCACTATTATCTATTATTTTACTATGCATTATTTCTATACAGATGGACGTGAAAGTGTATGTGCATGCCGATGATATCGCCCTTTTTGCTACAGCTGCAGGTATACATTCACTTTATCGAAGTCTGTAGACGTATACGAACGCTCTAGAAACGTGATTAGAAAATATAAACCTATCGCTGAATGTCAAAAAAAGTGCGATGGTAGTTTTTCCTCTGAGTGTTCCGGTCCATATCGCTTTGCTTTACCGGCGAGATGTTATCACGCAGGTAGAATCTGTCAAGTATTTAGAAATCACTTATACTAAAAACTTGATCCGAGTCCACATATAGAAAATATGGAACACGCCAAAGAAACACGTGCACTGGGGATGCTTCGTTGACTCACCAACAAACGTTCAGGTTTACGCCGTGATGTTCTCATTATGATTTACTGCATGTATACTCGCCCGATAATAGAGTTCAGCTCCTTCTTGTATTCTGGTGCACCTGCATACAAACTACGGCCACTGATTCTTTTAGAACGCGAATCATTACGATTATGGCTTAGACTTCCAAAATTTGTATCAAATACTATTTTATACAAAAAAGCACGCCTCACTTCACTTCGTACTTGGTTTAACATCCTAACCGTGCGTACATTTCTAAATATCTATGCATCGCCATTGAGGAGATCGCAATATATTTTTTTAGGAAGCCGATGCAATTTTTCGACCATCAGTGGCCAAGGTTACGGTGTCCCCAACTCATTTTTGACTGTAAACATTACAAGTGCAGCTCTGTGAAGTACTAATCATAAGCAGATCTGTACACACAAGTGAAATAGAATTTGACGACTTATTTCCCAAGAATGGCAGGCATTTACCCAGTAGATACCTAAAGTGCATTTCAGAGGACCATTTATCTAGATTAGAAATGGCTGCAGTGATAGCAATTGACGCTTTAGTTTGTAAAGAAAAGGCAGGGGTGGGAATCGCATCATTATCTTTGGATTGGTCTTTTTTCGATTCGCTTACCTGATTTTACTCCTATTTATCATGCAGAGTTCCTTGCCATTATACAGCTCTAAGGAAATTAATGATATCATTATCAGAAGCCATCATTCTGACAGACAGCCTATCCGTCTGTTCCTCAGTAACTGCATCAATTTTTTTCAATTTCTTTAGATATATTTGATTACCTCAATCCAAGCCATATACGTATTATTCGCTTGGTATGGGTACCAGGGCACAAAGGTATACCTCTCAATGAACAAGCGGATGCACTCGCATTTTTATAATGTAATGGTCCGATAATGTCTATTTTGCCGACGTTGGCGTTTGTAACTGCGGCGCGTTTTGAAAATTTTCCCATATTAGACAACTTCGCTAAGTATGCGTTGTCAGTTTCTGAGTTCCCTCACTTCAATTATTGTTGGAAGAATTGATGGTGTTCCTCCAGAAGGACCAAGACTGCAGTTACCAAAATACGATGCCGAGTTCCCCCGCTGAATTTTTACCTACAAAGGTCTGGTCTGATACAGTTACCTTTATGCCTCCGTAGCAATGAATGTGAATCTCTTGATCATTTCTTTCTAACAAGCAGATTATTCACCAATCAGAGGAAAAGACTTCTAAAGGTGGATATTAAATTTATTCCTTCCGGTTCTTCTTTCCTTTGGAACTATGCTGGAGTGGAGCCGCAGGAGCGTTTGCGAGGCCGTTTGCGATTTCCTTTAGGAGACGACAACCATTGAATGCTAAGTTCATCGATAGGAAAAAAAATTATCAAAATCAAGCATGATCATTAAAGCATTAGTTTTTTTCTTTTTGTTTTTGGTGAATTGATCTAACTAATGAATTTAAAACTGTTTAATGTTTAACATTTCCAGTTTATGAACATTTCCTTTTAAATAGCAGGACACCGTTCGTTTCATGGCCGATCCCCCAAGGTAGGTTGCGCCAGGATAAAGGGACAAACAAACAAACCAACAGTGCCTTCTTTTGCGTTGATACACGCAGCGTTCAAGAAGCAGTCAACACTACGTTTCTGTGAAGTCACTGGCGCCAACATAGATTTTGATAAAAGTAGTGGATTGTGGCCAGGCATGTGGGCCCAAACTCTTTCGGTCTTCGCAAATATCCATTGGAATTCGCCTCCTATCAAGCACCTTGGTGGGCCTCTTGATAACCATCGTAACAGCGACCCACACTGGACCGCTGGGACAACTATGATCCGCTGAAAGGTGGCAACATGGCACGGACGGGAGCTTTCTATTTTTGCCAGAGTGGAAGCGTGCAATATTTTCCTTGTGTCAACGCTTACTTATGTTTTGCAGGTGTTGCACTGCTCTCATGTGCACATTCAAGCCTTTAATAGAATATTTGCCTGCTTTATTTGGAGACCTTCCTCGAAACCTATGAGAAGAGGCAATCTTTTTTTTTTTTCGCTTGCAAGGGTGGCCTCGGCCTTGTGCATTTATTCATGCGATAGCTGGTGTTGCGATTTTTTTTTACCTCAAAGATGCGTGCCACCCCTTTCTTTTAGTGGTTCTAGGTAACTGTCTATGTTACCACCTTCCTTTTATTCATGTCACAACAAGCGTTGCTAAGGAATTGCCGATGTGGGGATTTCTAAAAGAAAATGTTCATACTGCAAATTTTTCAAAGCCAGGTTTAGCTTACAGTATTTGTATACTATTGAAAGAACAATTTTAACCGCTGCACTTGTGAATAACCTTTTCCCGAAGCCCATTTATAGAAAGCCATATTCGCTTTTGCTTGGTGACGATGTAATATTTTGTGTACGTAGAAGGTGGATATCTCCTTCAGCGAAAACATTTTTCTTTAAACAGCACACTTCCACGCTGCCAGTGAAAACGTGGCTGAATGAAAAAATCAATATATGAGTCCTGGACAGTGAATTGTGGACTCTGGAACCAACCTGAGACGATAGAGCATTGTTTTATTCACTGTCATGACGCTCATTATTTTTCCGACATTCTAAAAAGAACGATAACAAAAGAACTTCCCATAACAGCAATTGGTATTAGATTCCTCCTTTTCAAAAAGAGTCTGAACGATATACTCCATTTGACCTGTTTATGCTGTTGGGACTTTATTTACTATGGAGAAGTCGCACGATTGATAGATACGCCGAGCCACAACGATCGATGAGAGCAGTCTTCCGAGAAGCAGCTGCTCAAGTGCGCAGTGTTGTTGAGGCTTTCGACCCCGTTCCGTAGTGGCTTCCCCTTATTGACGCTTGTGAGTGTTTGCCTGACTTCTGATTAAGTATATTGTGCGTACTTTACTGGTTCAGTGGTGATGATTTTATTATTTAAAGAAAAAAAGAGTAACATCGTGGCTTTGTGGTAGGACATCGGCTTGCCACGAGAACGGGCCGGGTTCAATCCCCAGTGGGACCAACAATTTTATGCTTGATTTTAATTGCTTCTTTCTCGATTTTTCGCTTAAGGACGATTTTTCGCTCACAATAAACGGGGCCGACGCCGTCGGCGGAACTTCTGCGACACAAGCTCTCTAACGCTATCGCGTTAACATGCGCTCCTGACATGGGAAGTGGGGTGCTATGCTGCCCGACGAGGCAAGATGTTCGACGAAAACTACTGCAATGGTTCCCGGCCACAACGCCCTGCTTGAGGAGAGTGGTATCACGGCGGATGACAACCAGCCCCGATAATAGTGCGTGGCGAGTGGCGGTCCTTTTCTTGCTTCGTTGCACGAGCATGAGACCTATGCCCCTGTCGCCTTCTCCCGTCAAGAAAGGGACACGTTGGCTCCATAGGTAAAGTGTGGTGGCACTGCGTAGTCGAAAACGTTGACCTGGGCGGGCGTGGGCTCAGTGGAGACATCGTCTAGTTTCACGATATGTTTGTCACGTAGCAAAAATCTTGTCGTGTAATTATTCTAAATGAGCGTCAAGTTTTCCTTTAATACAAAGAAACTTAGTATCTTCAAGCTGCCTCGACCTCGTCTTTTGTGAATCTCCAGTGTCAGAACAACTGGACACAACACTTGAACAACCTCTAAAACTGTTGATATAAAAACTTTTTATACACAACTAGACTGGTCGTTTTCTGTTAGGCTTCCAGAATACAACCAAACGTTTTTATGAGAGGGCTTAGCTGATGTACTAGCCCTACGTAAAATTACTTTAACTAACTGAATGTAGGAGCAGCGCAACCTAGAAGTAGTTACTTCGTAACTAGGGAAGCTAAAAAACAAGGACAGAAAATAGTGCTGTTTTCTGTCCTTCTTTTCTCGCTTCCGTAGTTACCAAGTAACTACTTCTAGGTTGCGCTGTTCCTACATTCAGTTATGTCCTATCATTTTGCCCAAGTTTCCACTCTTCAATGCTTTAATTAGGGTTTTGTGGCTATAGTTACATATTTATTGTCATTGTGTTCCGCACTAACTGCTTTAACAGATTCGGATAATCTAAGATTATTGTGAATACGTATTCCTCAACATCTGAGAAACCCGCGATTAATTTGGGAGCCGGGACACTAAGAAATTGTGCTGAAGGAAATTGGGGACTCTCTGGCGAAAGCTTCTCTGGCAGGTGCAGTTCTCTGTCTTCTTACTGTTATGGCGTTTGTAGCTGCGGCAGGGTTCATAAAGTATGCAATATCTGTGCTTCTCCAAGTCACGAGTCATTACTGGACTTTTTGCACATGCAGTTCCCTCGTAGCAGAAAATGGTGTGCAGCAAGACGGGCTGTAGATGTAATAACCAGAAACCTTTAGAAATTTCAAATATCAATTTTTGGAATGCACAGAGTTGGTTTGGCAATCTCCTTTTTTTTCGCTTCTATAGCACCGAACTCAAAACGATCGAACACTTCTTGTTAAGCTGCTGACGTTTTTTCTTGCACAGGAAACGTAGTATCAAATTAGTACTGTGGATGTAGTTTATCGGTTATGTCGGCCCTTCTTTGATCACTTGGGGCTTTTGCGCTGGGACACTCAGACAGGAATATATTCGAAGCTGTCGTAAAGTTTAAACGCAACTCAAATAGATTTCGTAGGTGTATCGACTGCTACAAATTCTTCATTCAGCCTTCTTAGACAAAACACCTTCAGTCTCTAGAAGAATACAAAAAATAGTGCAACTGAAGAAGCAATCATTAATTATGAACGTTACAATAAAAAAAGATTCTTCTTAATATAATTTAGCTTTTACTGAATAATAATGCTAAAACTCATGACTGATCCCCCAAAGTGCTTAGGTGCCAATGTTCCATGGGGCATAATCAGCATCATAATCTTCGTCGTCATCATCATAAAGCCAGGCGGGTCGAGGCGGTAGGTGTGTGGGCCATTGGCATATTACGTAGGCTAAGCAACTACCGCATAGGTATGAGAGGAGACACGTTGGTAATGATATATCACATGTTCGTTCGTCCCATTTTGGAATTTGGTTGTGTACTTTTCTCTGGAGTTCCAGCTTACAAGTTGCGGCCTCTAATTCTTCTGGAAAGAGAAGCTTCGCGCTTATGCCTTTGCCTTCCCAAAACAGTTGCCAACAATTTGTTGTATCTCGAATCGAGGGTCCCTTCACTTTCTTGTAGAATTCGCCTTCTCACGGTTCAGACATTCTTAAAAATTTATGAATCACCATTACGACATTCAGAAACAGCCTTTATTTCCACCCCGGAATCATTTTTTGCTGCTAGATGGCCGCGATTTCACACGCCACAAATTATATTTGTGCAAATTACTGGAGCCTCTAAATTAAATTTGTGCAATTTACTGGAGCCTCTAAACGTACGTATATATATATATATATATATATATATATATATATATATATATATATATATATATATATATATATATATATGTGTGTGTGTGTGTGTGTGTGTGTGTGTGTGTGTGTGACGCTATGATGACTGGGAGACGTGGCCTGGCTCATACCCCATGCTTATTTCTTTCTGACTTCTTCCTTCTCTGCTTCTACAAACCATCACTTCATACGTCACACGTTTTTGCGCTGCTTTTACTTCCCAAGTATGCCCCACCACGGTGGTCTAGTGGCTAAGATACTCGGTTGCTGACCCGCAGGTTGCGGGATCAAATCCCGGCTGAGGCAGCTCTCTCTCTCTCTCTCTCTATATATATATATATATATACATATATATATATATATATAAATATGAAAGTAGATGCGCTTTCACATAACAACTGTTTATTGTGCCGACGTTTCGACAGGAACCCTGTCTTTTTCAAGGCATAATACTATTTACACATGTTCCGTGCCTTTTTATATCCTGTCGAGACAGGAGGGGAGGGGTCAATTGAGAGAGAGAGAGAGAAAAAAAAAAGAAACAGCGAAACCCGAGGACAAACATTAAATAAAATGTTGAAAATCTAGGAGAAGAAGCAAGACCCACACGCGTAATTAGAAAGGGGCAGCATTTCAACAGAGTAGGGCAGAGGTAGATGAGGAATGTCATCATTGTCAACAATACCTCCCCCGCACCCACACTTCCCCAAGTGGGCAGGGAGCCGCCGTTTTGGTATTTCACCTTTCCGTGTAGTCCGCTGGCGGCTCGTTCCTCTTTGAAGTGTATAACAAGTTAATGGAGAGGGCTTAAGCGCTTTAAGTGCATGCTGGTGGCGTCGGGAGGAGCGAAAAAGCCGGTGAATGAGGCACCGCCATCGATATTCATTATATGCATTGGCTCCTTGTCAGCGAAGGAACAGAATGTGCGTTAAAAATTAAAGAAGAAGAAAAAAAACCATGGAGGGGGGGAGGGGGGAGACTGTATGACATCCGAGACAGTCACCACACAGTTGCGGCTCACTTGGGAAGACATGCGCGCATGCACGAAAAAGTTGACAAAACCACCTAGTTGTCAGCTCCTTGTCAGTGAAGGAACAGAATGTGCGTTTCAACTTAAAGAAGGGAAAGAAAAAGAAAAAGAAAAAAAAAGGGGGGGGGACAATACGACATCCGGGACCACTTATCTGTGCGTTCCGGCTGTGCTTGATGAGGCAAATCATTTCTATGTTGTCAGATGCATAGGCCAAAAGCTTTGTTAGCGGGTAATATTATTGTCGTAATGAAACCGGACTGATTAGAGAGAAGCGTTTGCGTCTTTTAGTTGTCGTAACGCAGACAGAGTGCCTGGGTGTTCATTTATTCCGTATTTTATCGTGTTAAATTTGTAAATAAAATAAGATTCCCGTTGTTCCCGTTCTCTGATTGTTCGAAAGTTGTTTTCTAGTAGTGTAACCCTGATGTCCTCAAAGCTGTGGTCTTTTAATGTGCAGTGTTTTGAAAGTGGAAGGCCTGGCAGAGATCGTACATGTGCCCGATGGTTGTTGAATCTAATTCTAAACGGACTGTCTGTCTGGCCCACGTATTGCTTGTTACATACCCCACATTCCAGGAGGTATATGACGTTGTCTGAGTCACAGTCTAGTGCACCTCTTATCCTGTGCTTAAAATCCGAGTGGGTGCTTTTCGCCACTGTCGTTGTCTGCATGTGTTTGCATACCCTGCATCTGCTTTTTCCGCAAGGGTGACACCCAATTTGAGGTTTCACACCTATCTTTGAATTTATTAAATGATCCTTTATATTTTTCGGCCTTCTGTATACAACACAAGGAGGAGAAGTGAAAATTTTGGATAGTCGCACGCTCTGTTCCAATATGTTAAAGTGTTTTCTTAGGACCTTGTTTATGTTCGGTGGGTTGCTCGTGAAAGTTAATAGCAAGTTTTTGTTGCGGTGTTGGTCGGCGTTTCGCTGGTGGTTGAGAAGAATCTGGCGGTCCAGATTTTCAGCTTTTTTGATGGCGTCATCGATGATAGCTGGCGGGTATTCTTGATTAAGGAGTACTTCGCGCATATGTGTGCTGTTTTTGTGGAAGTCCTCGGTGCGGGAGCAGATTCGTCGAAATCTGTGTGCTTGGGAATAGGGAATGCTGGTCTTGCAATGTCGCGGGTGGCAGCTTTTGAAGTGCAGGTATTGTTGCCTGTCTGTAGGTTCTCTGTATACGTTAGTTACCAACGCACCATCGTCAACTCGAATGAGTACATCGAATGAGTACCTGATATAATGGGTCTGCCAGGGTGCCTGATATAATGGTCTGCCAGGCCCATTATATCAGGCACGGGAACGTTAACGGAACCCATTTCCAATTATATTGATTCTTTAATCAAAGACATACCACCCACACATGAGTCCTTCTTGCGTGACACAAACCACTTTCTTCGGGAAATAGCAGACGTGAAAATTCCAGACGGTGCATTTCTCGTAACATTGGATGTTAGCTCACTCTACACAAATATCCCACATGACGATGGTGTAAGGGCACTTGTTGAATCGTATGGCACACACAACCCTGTCGCTTATCCAAGCAAAAAAGTAATTGAAATCTTCACAAGACTTGTACTCGATTTGAACAGCTTTCTTTGAATTTAACAACCAGTACTATCTTCAAATTAGCGGTACGGCAATGGGTACAAGAATGGCCCCAAACTACGCTAACATATTCATGCACCACACAGAGTCCAATTTTCTTTCATCTTGTAATATCAAACCATTACTCTATAAACGGTACCTAGATGATATATTCATGATTTGGACACATTCGGAAAACGAGCTCCTCAAATTCATACAGGCTTTCAACCAGGTACACCCCAGCATTTATTTTACACACACCTACTCCAACACTGAAATAAACTTTCTTGATGTACTCATTCGAGTTGACGATGGTGCGTTGGTAACTAACGTATACAGAAAACCTACAGACAGGCAACAATACCTGCACTTCAAAAGCTGCCACCCGCGACATTGCAAGACCAGCATTCCCTATTCCCAAGCACACAGATTTCGACGAATCTGCTCCCGCACCGAGGACTTCCACAAAAACAGCACACATATGCGCGAAGTACTCCTTAATCAAGAATACCCGCCAGCTATCATCGATGACGCCATCAAAAAAGCTGAAAATCTGGACCGCCTGATTCTTCTCAACCACCAGCGAAACGGCGACCAACACCGCAACAAAAACTTGCTATTAACTTTCACGAGCAACCCACCAAACATAAACAAGGTCCTAAGAAAACACTTTAACATATTGGAACAGAGCGTGCGACTATCCAAAATTTTCACTTCTCCTCCTTGTGTTGTATACAGAAGGCCGAAAAATATAAAGGATCATTTAATAAATTCAAAGATAGGTGTGAAACCTCAAATTGGGTGTCACCCTTGCGGAAAAAGCAGATGCAGCGTATGCAAACACATGCAGACAACGACAGTGGCGAAAAGCACCCACTCGGATTTTAAGCACAGGATAAGAGGTGCACTAGACTGTGACTCAGACAACGTCATATACCTCCTGGAATGTGGGGTATGTAACAAGCAATACGTGGGCCAGACAGACACTCCGTTTAGAATTAGATTCAACAACCATCGGGCACATGTACGATCTCTGCCAGGCCTTCCACTTTCAAAACACTGCACATTAAAAGACCGCAGCTTTGATGACATCAGGGTTACACTACTAGAAAACAACTTTCGAACAATCAGAGAACGGGAACAACGGGAATCTTATTTTATCTACAAATTTAACACGATAAAATACGGAATAAATGAACACCCAGGCACTCTGTCTGCGTTGCGACAACTAAAAGACGCAAACGCTCCTCTCTAATCAGTCCGGTTTCATTACGACAATAATATTACCCGCTAACAAAGCTTTTGGCCTATGCATCTGACAACATAGAAATTATTTGCCTCATCAAGCACAGCCGGAACGCACAGATAAGTGGTCCCGGATGTCGTATTGTCCCCCCATTTTTTTCTTTTTCTTTTTCTTTCTCTTCTTTAAGTTGAAACGCACATTCTGTTCCTTCACTGACAAGGAGCTGACAACTAGGTGGTTTCGTCAACTTTTTCGTGCATGCGCGCATGTCTTCCCAAGTGAGCCGCAACTGTGTGGTGACTGTCTCGGATGTCGTACAGTCTCCCCCCTCCCCCCCCCCCCATGGTTTTTTTTTCTTCTTCTTTAATTTTTAACGCACATTCTGTTCCTTCGCTGACAAGGAGCCAATGCATATAATGAATATCGATGGCGGTGCCTCATTCACCGGCTTTTTCGCTCCTCCCGACGCACCAGCATGCACTTAAAGCGCTTAAGCCCTCCCCATTAACTTGTCATACACTTCAAAGAGGAACGAGCCGCCAGCGGACTACACGGAAAGGTGAAATACAAAAACGGCGGCTCCCTGCCCACTTGGGGAAGTGTGGGTGCGGGGGAGGTATTGTTGACAATGATGACATTCCTCATCTACCTCTGCCCTACTCTGTTGAAATGCTGCCCCTTTCTAATTACGCCGTGTCGGTCTTGCTTCTTCTCCTAGATTTTCTATATTTTATTTATTGTTTGTCCTCCGGTTTCGCTGTTTCTTTTTTTTTTCTCTCTCTCTCTCTCTCTCAATTGACCCCTCCCCTCCTGTCTCGACAGGATATAAAAAGGCACGGAACATGTGTAAATAGTATTATGCCTTGAAAAAGACAGGGTTCCTGTCGAAACGTCGGCACAATAAACAGTTGTTATGTGAAAGCGCATCTACTTTCATATTTATAACCTTGCGGCAACCGAAGTTATTCATATATATATATATATATATATATATATATATATAAATATATATATATATATATATATATATATATATATATAAATATATATATATATATATATATATATATGTGTGTGTGTGTGTGTGTGTGTGTGTGTGTGTGTGTGTGTGTGTGTGTGCGTGTGTGTGTGTGTGTGTGTGTGTGTGTGTGTGTGTGTGTGTGTGTGTGTGTGTGTGTGTGTGTGTGACGCTATGATGACTGGGAGACGTGGCCTGGCTCATACCCCATGTTTATTCCTTTCTGACTTCTTCCTTATCTGCTTCTACAAACCATCACTTCATACGTCACACGATTCCCCCTCCCCCCGAAAGAATGAGCACGTTACAATCAACAAAACAACAAAAAGCATAACGTGAAGAATGTCAAAATGCACGGTAGTTCGATTTCATAAGGGAGTTTCTTATCTCACACAAAAGCTTCACAGCAGAGGGCAGCAGTCCGGTCATATCTAGGGTAGCTCTGGTGGACGAGGCTGGCTGTTGTGCCCTGGATAGCATAACCCTGCCCTGCACATCTCCACTGATGATGACACGACTTGAGGTCCTGTGAAGAACGAACAAGGCTAGAAATCTGTGTAGCATTGGATTGACTGATGTCTTTGGCATCGGATCCAGCGCCGTCGTGGCAACAGATGCTTTGCTTCTAGTCGGCGCGCGTGAGAACCGAGGATGATGGGACGATGTCTCTTTTTCTCCATTGTATACGTAGTAGCTTCACGTCTCTTTCGTAACTTTCTGTGGCGTTCTCTCAGTTTGTTGGATCGCAGACATGGCTTTGAGAACTGGTGCAGAAAATTTTGTCGACGTTGCTTTCTGCGAAGATGGCTTAGGCATCGATTTTGTCTTTGCTGATGTTGTTTGATGTTGTCTCTGATGAGCTTGCAGCTACAAGTGTACTCGTGAAGAGGTTTCACTTGATCGTTGATTGATTGATTGATTGATTGATTGATTGATTGATTGATATGGGGGGTTTAACGTCCCAAAACCACTTCATGATTATGAGAGACGCCGTGGTGGAGGGCTCCGGAAATTTCGACCACCTGGGGTTCTTTAACGTGCACCCAAATCTGAGCACACGGGCCTACAACATTTCCGCTTCCATCGGAAATGCAGCCGCCGCAGCCGGGATTCGAACCCGCGCCATGCGGGTCAGCAGCCGAGTACCTTAGCCACTAGACCACCGCGGCGGGGCCCACTTGATCGTTGTTCTTCTTTGAGTAGCCGTTGCAGTTCTTGGAGTTCGTGGAGTTGGCTTTGTTGAAGTTGCTCGTTTTGTTGTGAAAGTTCGTCAGATGGGCATCTTTCAGGAACATGAGTCTGCTTTTCTTTAGATGGTGATGTGATCAGTAGATAGCCGGTAGTCGACACTGTACTGCTAGGCTTGTCTTGCGATGAAAGCAGCGTGACAGGCTGAGGAGAAAGCTCCCAAGATGGTTGTGAGTCATCCTTGATTGTAAATGCTTCTGGCAGTTGACAATGCGCCGACGTTGGTGGATTCGAAATTCCTGCAGTGCTTTGACTCACATGTGTGTTATCACTTGACAATGAGAGCACAACAGACATGGCTTCAGATGGTTCTGATGACGTATGTTTTTCTTTTTTCAGCGTGATTAGGCTGAGAATATCTGTCGCACGACCCTGGTCGGGAACGTCAGGGTGGGGGCTGGTATTGCGAGGATTCATCAGCTCGTCACACGCAAATTCCGTCACACGCTCGAAACCGTTTGGGCCTTGTGTGTGACACGAAGCATCAAGGCATTCGGGTGGTTCAGTAAAATCTGAAGTGTTGTGGTGCAGTGAACACGTTGAAAATGCCGATTTCATTGCTCTTGGGAAAGGCGGCTTTAGGTTCAGTTTTTTTGGCGAAATTGTCTATATTCCTTTCGGTATACGGACGCTTGACCTTGTCTGTCGCGACGTGCAAGTTACCAGTGGGTGTTTGAATGCGTGACGTTTTTTCGGAAGAGTCATATGATGGTACAATGGTGGTATATTTTCTCTGAGGTCTCGTTTGGAAAATAGGCTTACTGCGGGAAGACTTCGCGTAACTGTGATGGGTCAGTTGAAAAGCCTTCCTCTGATGAGGTATGAACAGGTCTTCATCGTATTCTTTGAAACGAATGATCATTTCTTCTTTGATCTTTTTCCAAGACTCAACGTTCTCGAAGATGTGGGTGAGGTAAAATTTGAATGCCTCACCTGAGATGTAGTCAGTAATGTTGATGACCATCTCCCGTTCCGACCATGATGCAGCGGTAGCGTGGAGCTCGAACAGGTCGAACCAGTCTTGTACGGGTCCATCGTCCGCTGCTCCTGTGTACTTGGGGATGGGAAGGTCAGTAGATGCTTCTGACATGATGCTGGTCGATGCGTAATGCTAGGCGCTTGCACGGTTGTCCATGTGTGGTCAGGGTGTCTTGCGTAGAACTGCGTCGATGCTGAGCGATTGATGAAGGGGCAGGCAGGTCTCCATCCTGTCGACTCGTGTGACGCTATGATGACTGGGAGACGTGGCCTGGCTCATACCCCATGTTTATTCCTTTCTGACTTCTTCCTTCTCTGCTTCTACAAACCATCACTTCATACGTCACACACACACACACACATATATATATATATATATATATATATATATATATATATATATATATATATATATATATATATATTTCTTTCTTTCTGATACAGAAAGAGCAGTAAGAGCTAAAGGCCGTATTGCCTGACAGAGGCTCCTACTGCCATGCGCATTCGGCATGCGTGTACATGTTTGCATGCATGCAATACCCTGTGACATCATGCCGAGTCGTGATAATTTAGCCCCGGTGGAAATTCAATTCGACGACATTTTTCCTAATAATGCCAAAGTACTTCCCCATAATATTTTGGATGGTTTACTACAAGATCACCTGCGCCGTATTACAACGAACGTTATTATTGCTACAGACGCATCGCAATACGACGAAAAGTCAGGGGTTGGTATTTTCAGCCCGATTTTAAATTGGATTTATTCCCTTCGACTACCCGACTTCATACCCATTTTTGTGGCTGAGTTTCTGGCAGTGGTGCTCGCCTTACGCAAGTTAGATACAGCAATTACATCAGCTGTCATAATAACAGATTCCCTATCTCTCTGTGCGGCACTTTCTGTTGGTGCTGATAATCACGTAACAAAGGCGTTCCGTGCACTAGTACCTGCGCATTTGAGAAAAGTACGATTAGTTTGGGTGCCTGGACTTAAAGGTTTGTTTCTGAATGAAATAGCCGATTCCTTAGCTAAGTCGTCAATCAGCGAACCAATTCTACCGCTCTGTCCATCATCCGCTTATGTGACTGCTGCTCGATTCAGCAGACGTACGCTTATGCAAGTCTTTAAAGGTTCAGCACTAACAAACTCTACAGAATATCGCCATTTATTATATCCCGGGCGAAGAGACTTTTGCCGCACTCGAAAACAAGAAGTAGCTATCACAAGGCTGCGTTGCCGGGTACCAAATCTAAATTTCTATAAAAACAGGTCTGCTCAGGCCCCTTCGCCACTGTGTGCATTCTGTGATGAACTGGAAACAATAGAACATTTATTTTTGACCTGCAGGATGTTTAACACATTACGAAAAACCCTATTAGAAATGCCTTTACGTGGTATTGGTATAGACTTATCTCTGCATGTCATCTTGTCTTTTGGAGCCTCCATTTCTGGTTTCTCTAATGCGACAGTATGCGCGGCCGTCCGGGACTATATTGATGAAACTAATAGGTTGACTAATTAACCAGTTTCATTATCCGAACAGGTCCAGATAATTTAATACGTATAAAATCAGACTATTGCTCTATTCTAAGAATAAGTTCGTTTATGTAAATATTTGTATGCATTACATTAAGCACCACACTTTCCTAGGCTATCAGTAATCTTTCTGTTGAACCTCCATCATTCCAAATCTGAAGAGTCAATTTTGAAAGCACTCGATTCTTGGCCAATCCCCCACAGTGGGTATGCGCCACTAACACTAGGAGAACAACAACAACAGTCTAATCTCATCTGCATGCCCGCTTACTTTCTATCTGCCCTCCAACCACTTGCCTTCTCTCGAAATCTAGAATGTTATCCTTAATGACCAGCGGTTATTTTACCTTCGCGCTACATGCCCTGCCCATGACTTCTTTATCTCGACTTCATGTCCATAAATGGACTGACAACTGAATTTTCCCGATCCAGGTTTTGCAGGCGTGACAGGAAACTTACCCTTCGTAGTGTTTTTAGCCGCGCAGTACTTAATCAAAAGAACTTATTTATTTTATAAGCAGTATAGTTTTTTATTCGGAAGGCTCTGAAAGCGGATGTGCCCTCTTGTCCAGCAACGCTAAGAATAGATAGCGATGCTGGTAGCCGTACTAGCGACTTGTGCACGCTCTCGTTGTTCTGTTTTCACAGTAGTTAATCTACTATACTTGACCACGTCTATACTGGGCTTTACAAATATTTTTTGCAGATAACCAGCCGTTACAATGATATGATGTGGCTGTATACAGCTTCCTCGTATTTGTACCGCGCTGCGTGCACCTGTGTCGTAGATGGCTTGGCCCGTCGTCGTGACACTCTCAGCACACGAGCCAAGCGAAGCCCCTGAAAACGCCACTGCGCATATGCGCGAGCATGCCGAATAGCAGATCATATCATTTCTGAGAAAAACTGTAGATAGAAAAAATTTTCAGATCCCACGTACAGTGGGAGTCGATCATATGCGAAGCGAGAATGAGGAATGTTGATAGGTCACTTTCAAATCAGCATGACGTTACGAGGCGGACAGACGGAGTACACAGTAAACACAATTAGAAGTGTTATGCGAACTCACGTATCAACATACCATGCAAGTATGTTTTTTATAGTCGCGTAATGACGGCACCACCAACATTTGCAGTATCAGCACTAGGAGCGGTAGGCATGTAAACAAGGCTGTACATAACTTCTAAGTCGTGATTATGATGTTTGCATTTGTGTTCGTCGTCCTTTCGCGTCACGTATTACTAAATTTGGTATATGTGAAGCTAGCGAAACGGCCGCCAGTGGACTATGAGCGTAGCAAGTAGTCGTGTTTTACATGACACGCATATCATGATTGATTACCAAGTATGGACGTGTCATATACGTTCGTCTTCCATTCACGTCACTTATTTTGACATAAGTAAAGATAGTGAAACGGCCGTGAGCGCACTATGACCATAGCATGTAGTCATGTTTTACATGATGTGCATGTCATTATTATCATGTTTGGACGTGTCACTTCCCTTCATCGTGCATTTAAGTCTCGTAATACCAAATTTTGCATATGTGATGCTAGCGAAACGACTATGAGCGCCCCTTAAGCGTGGCGTGTGATCATGACTTACATGACATGCATGTCATGATTGCCGTGTTAGGGCGACATGCATGTCATGATTGCCGTGTTAGGGCCTGTCACCTATGTTCGTCATGCAGTCATGTCATACCATACAAGTCTTGCAATATGTCATGTGATTAAAATCAGTGCAAGAGCAGCAAGACCATGACATGTAAATCATGACATTCATAACATATTTTTTATGATTTTCATCTTATCACTAGTCATTTATGCTCTTCATACAGTCATGCTATGCCATACCGATTTTGGTTAAAATCCGACTATCAAAACGGCCAAGAGAGCTTAATGTCGAAGCGGCTAGACAGACAGACATCCAGGCAGGCAGGCAGATTAAGAAATGCTTCGCATTTAAAACCATATCGCTCTAAAATTTTGGCGACCCGATAGCTACGTGCACGGTTTCATGAGCACGCGGAAAAGTTGCACAAGTGCACTGACGAGCTTGGGATAAGTGCGTCATGTGAAGGCAGCGCCACTTTAATGCCTACTACTAACGCAGGCCTATATTGAAAATTTTGTGGAGCGATATCTTTTACTATTAAGATGCAAACAATATTTCCTTACTAACAAGAAAATAGTTGACTGCGTTCACTAGTTTAGGGTTCCACGACAAGGCACTTCAGATAATTGAAGTTTCTGCCACCAGGCACCACCACAGGCTATATTCATGATAAGTGGAGTTATAAGAGTAAAATTATAAATCCACTTTTCACAACAAACACAGAGTTGGTACGAATCAGTATGAGGACAATCTTCCCATCCGTGCATTGATCTCATTTCATGTTCTGGGCACCTGCTGGTCCCTTTAACACCCGTTTGTTCTATGACCCACTCTGCTCTCTGATTTTTCCTTAGTGTTACACCTATCCCTTTCCTTTCCAAACCCTCTTTGTAATTCTCCAGGTTTCTGATCCATAGGTAAGTACCGGTAAAATGCAGGAGCTATATACCTTCTTCTTGAGGAATAGTTGCAATCTATCAAACATTATTTCACAATGCTTTCTGAATGTGCTTTACCCATCATTATTCTTCTAGTCACTTCGATCTTGTGGTTCGGCTGCGCGATTACTACCTGTCCTGAGTATTCGTACTCTTTTACAACTTCAAGTGCACTGCTACCTGTCTCGAAGCGCTGTTTTCTACCCAAGTTGTTTACATTACTTCAGTTTCCTTCAGATTAATTCGAAGACCTATCTTTCAGCTCCCCTTGTTTAGTTCAGTAATGATGAATTGTGATTCGGAACTCGAGTTACTCAGCAACGCAATGTCATCGACGAAGTGCAGGCTACTAAGGTACTCTCCATTAAGTTGTATGCCTAAGTCTTCTCATTATATGCCTCTGAAAGCCTCCTGTAAGCACGCGGTAAATAGCATTGGGGATATCTTATCCCTTTGTCTTACACTCTTCTTTATTAGTATTGTGTCCCTTTTTTATGGAGCACTATAGTGGCAGTTGATCCGCTGTTTATGTCTTCCAGGATGTTTAATTATGCTTCGTCAGGGCACCGACTCATCAGTGTCTGCATGACTGCTGAGCTATCTGCTGAATCGACCGCGTTCTCGTAATCTATCAGGGCCTTTTATAGTGGTTGGGTCTGTTTTGAGCATTTTACTACCACCTGATTGATATTGTGAACATAGTCGAGTTTTGAGTAGCCTGTACGAAATCCTGCTTATTTTTTCATTGAATTAACTTTATTGTTATATTTCTGTTAGCAATTGCCTTTGTCAATAGCTTTTAAACAGTGGAGAGCGAGTTTCATATAATTAGTATCGTTAATACAACGTGGAATGTGAACTGTACTGGACCAAGAGATACAACACTGCATGGACCACCTCCTGTCTCTATTGCTGCTATCCCAGACAGAAAGGAAGGAAGGAAGGAAAATAGGGGGGAAAGAACGGCATGGAGGTTAACCAGCCCGTAAACAGCCGGTTTGCTACCCTGCGCATGGGAGAGGGATGGGAAGATGAAAGATAGAGAGCAGAGAGGGAAGAGAGAAACACCGCACATTCAGCAGCACACGCGCGCACACTCAGTCATAGTCCAGTCTTGTCTTTCGCGGTGTGTGACGTTGCTCTTACAGTCGCTTGTTCAAGTCCGTGTCGCGTAGGAATTTCAACAGAGCTTTCGTCGCCTTCTGTTGCAATGTCTTCTCTTGCGCACTTGACAGAATAGTGTCCACAGACATTCGGCTGTTGTCGATGCGCGCAAAAGCGGACGCCAGTGACTGTCTCTGGATTTCATACAATGGAAAGTCGCACAGGATGTGGTGTAGCGTCTCTTCGCAACGACAGGCATCGCAAAGAGCGCTGTCGGCCATTCCTATGACAAAGAAATAAGATTTTGTAAATGCCACTCCTAGCCATAAGCGATGAAGAAGGGTGGCTTCTCTTCGGTCGAGTCCAGTGGGCATGCGGAGAGCCATCAAAGAGGACAGGTGGTGTTGACGATTCGTATCGATGCTTGGTGGGCACCATAGTGAAAACGTGATTTCACGCGCAAGTCGCCGAAGATTACTGGCAGCATCGATCCGCGAAAGTGGTATGGCTTCTTCTCGTGTTCCTTCAAGGGCTGCCCGCGCGGCAGTATCGGCATGTTCGTTCCCTATGATGCCGCAGTGACTCGGCAGCAATCGAAGCGTCACATGATGCCCTTTCTCCTGTGAAGTGTGGAGAAGGCATCGAATTTCGAAAACAAGCTGTTCGTATGGCCCGCGACGCAGTGCTGAGAGCACAGATTGTAGGGCAGACCTTGAGTCGCTGAAAATCGACCATTGTTGCGGTGGTTCCCGATTGATCACACGAAGTGCAGCGCGCAAAGCAGCTAGTTCCGCTGCTGTAGAGGCCGTGGAGCGGTCAGTCCTAAAGCTGATGGTAACACCTCTTGCTGGGACAACTACTGCCCCTGACGAAGACTGGTGGTTCGTGGAACCATCGGTGTATACATGTATGCTGTCTGAATATTTCTCGTGCAAAAGAAGAAGAGACAGTTGTTTCAGCACAGGTGACGATAGCTCAGATTTCCTCCGGATCCCTGGTACACTAAGATGCACTGTGGGTCGAATAAGACACCAAGGTGGTATGGATGGTTTAGATGCAGGAGTGAAGCCCGAGGGAAACTTATCGTTGTATTTCACAATCATTTTGGTGAACGATGCTTGGCGCCTCTCTGAAGGCAACAGTGCAAGGTGATGACAGGGAGCACGTGCGAAGTGTCTGATGTGCGTTCTCAGGACTTCTACAACAATGTGAGTTTGTATCGGATAGTCACCAGCAATTGCAATTGTTGCTTCCGTTGACGTACATCTGGCAGACCGAGGCACACTCTCAGCGCTTGGGCTTGTACTGCCTGTAGACTAAGAACATTGGTCTTGCAGGTATTGCTAAGCACGGGCAAGCTATATCTGAGGAAATCGAGAAACAGGGCTCTGTAGAGCTCCATCATTGCGTCTACTGACATCCCGCACGTTTTTCCTGCCAGGAACTTGAACAGTTGAGAAATAGTGGTCAGGCGCTTCTTCATATAGGTCACATGCAGACTCCAACAGAGGTCCCTATCAATAATGATGCCCAGAAACCGGTGGGCTTTGGCGTAAGAAATTGGTCGCCCGCAGATTGAGATGGCATAAGGGGTCATTGCTTTTCGAGTGAAGGCCACCAGCGCGCATTTTTCTGGTGATATGCTGAAACCTTGTTTTAACAAGTAGTTGGCAATCATAGTTGCTGCTTTTTGAAGCCGGGAACGTATCTGAGGACGTGTGACTGCCGAAGTCCAGACACAGATGTCGTCTGCGTATATTCAGATTTTAATGGTGCTTGGCAAGTATTCAGCAAGGCCAATTAGTGCAAGATTGAATAGCGTCGGGCTAAGAACTCCGCCTTGAGGAACACCCCTGGAAGTATAGCGTCGCGTAGTTGGGCCACCTTCTGTTAACCGAAAGAATGATCTTGCAGCTAGGTAACTCGAAATCCACTGAAAGACTCGACCACCAAGGCCAACCACCGCAAGAGCACCCAAAATGGCATCATGTACTACATTATCATAAGCGCCTTTCACATCTAGAAACAGAGCTTGTTATGACCGTCGTCAGTAGGCGCCATGCTGTCGCTGAGAAGCGTAGCCGGGCAGCGTTCCCACGCCTGGAACCCCAGTTCTCTCGGAATCAGCGTCCGGAGCTGACGGGAGAGCGGCGCTCTTTTAATCCCCAAACAAGTAGCCGACTGGCCGGCTGCCTACGCCCGCCAGGTATTGTCCCTGCTAGCCGGAGGATGAGACGTCGTGTCGCCACGACACCGTAAGCCATTCGAGAGGGGACAACAAAGACAGCGTCTTCCTTGGAAGAAACCGCGGCCGCCGCCACAAATTGCCCTGCTAATTGAGCGGACAAATCGGCGGACCGTTTGATGTCTGCTGTCAGAAGCTTGTGACCCCTCGACCAGCGGCACACACACGACGAGGAAGAGCCCCTCTGGCGCCACCTTGCTGATCACAACTCAATATTGGATGTTCACGTGGGCCGTGCATGCTCGTACCCCTCGCCTATGGGGTGTGTGTGATTGGTGTTCCACTCAAGAAGGAGGAGCCCAACAGGGCTTATAACAACGCCGCAGAGTGTCGGTCGACGCTCTGAACCATGTAACGGTTCAACCACCACGCTCGTGGTTTGTGAACTCCTAACCTCATGCTGTAGATAATTGTAAATAGTGCCATAAACCTGTTTGTTTTTCGTATCCCCATCTTGTGAGCTTTCGTTTCCTCAACCCGAAGCTACACCACGCTACCACAAGAGAACGGGCAGCCCCCGATCTGCAACAACTGGTGGCAGCGGTGGGATACGACACAGCACCGGGATCCACCACAACTGATGGCAGCGGTGGTATCCACAACAACTGGTGATCAGCGCTGGGATTCGGTGCGACTACTGGTGAACAGCGCCGAGAGCCACAATAACTGGTGGCAACGGTGGGATACGAAGCTACAAGTGACAACGACAGTCGGCCCAAGGGAAGCAGTTGGCTCGAGACATGGATCACGTATGAGTGAGTGCTTGGCTTTTCCTTTGAGTGAACCAGGTTCTAAAAGAGGGTTAAATTTTAGAACTGGTAGTTAACTTTGCCGAAAGACTCAGCTTCGCCGTTTCGGGAAGTTATTTGTGGAAGTAGCGAGCACTCAGTACGATCATGGACTTACGGGAGCTGAAGAAGCCAGACTTGTTGCTGTTGTGTGAGGAATTGGGGATCGATACAAAGGGTTTGGCACGAAAACCCATAATCATTCATGTGATTAATGATTTGGGAGCTGATGATGAGGAGCTCAGGGAAGCATGGGACCTCATCAGTCAAAGAAAGAGACAGCAGAAAGAAGAGGAGGAGAGGCGTGAGCGCGAAAAAGAGAAACGCCGCTTAGAAAGCGAGCGTGAAATAGAAAGACTGGCGCACGAGATTGCGATCCGCAAACGAGAACTCGAGTTCAGGAATAGGTTGGGCAGTAGTCCCCAGCAAGTGGTACCTTATCGCAACTTGAAGGCCGAGTTCTGGATGTCTAGGTACATGCAGCCATATACAGATTCAGGGGATGTTGGCTTGTACTTTACGATATTTGAGCGGAAGTGCGAGGAACTGTCATTTAAGCGAGACACATGGTGTCAAAGGCTACTCACGGTTCTGCCTTGCAAGGCAGATGAAGTTGTTGCGCGACTCAGTGAGCAGGGCGCGAACAACTACGAGGTAGTTAAGGCAGAGACATTCCGCATATTTGGAACTTCCGTCTGGAGAAAAGAAGAGCAGCTCAGACAAGAGCCTGAAAGAAAGCGCGAAGCAGAAAGACAACAGTCTGAAAGCTAGGCGCATCGGAAAGCGCTGGACGTTAAAGTGTGTCAGGAAGTGCTAGAACCAGAGATCCAGCCAGAAAAGGGCCCACATATTCTTGAATGCATCAAGGTAGAGTATGCTGAAAACGAGGACGTGGCTGGTCTGGCAGTAAGGACGATGTCGAAAGACGCTCCTTGCGTAGATGAGAAAGGTGCCAGCAGCCCTAATGGGCCCAGTATAGAGCTGGAAACCTTCGTGCCTCAAGAGGACGTTTTGACATCGTCAAATGTAGGCATGGTTAGCGCAATGGCTGATGAGAGCAAGAACGCCACGCTTCAGCAGTGCAGCAATACCATCGAGGTGGTTCGCAAACATCGCAGAAAATGGCAGAAGAAGCAGAAGCGTTCGTCACTGCGTAAGCCTAGGACAGGTCCCACTCAGTCGCAAGAAAGACGAGAGGGTAGGCCGTTAATCCCTTTCAAGAAACGTCAATGGTAGCGTTCATGGAGGCACAAGCGGCGAGCCAGGAGTTGAAGGGGGAGACATGGTGAGTCATCCCACCAAGAGGCGCGATTCAGTTCGACAACTTCGAGAAAGTGACCTTGTCCGAAGGGTGAACGACGAAAGGGCACAATGGCTAAAAACCGCGTCGGGGCGAGCACACAGAGACAATGTCCCCTGTCTCAACCCTGTTTCTGGCGTCCTTTTCACATTCCTGAGGAAAGCTGGTCGAATTGCAGAATAAGGCGTGACAGCAGGACACAGCCTAGCGTTCGTACGTTTTGTAGCCTCTGGCGAGCTCGAAAACCGCCGGGACCGCGACCCCATCGTGTGCGATTCAGAGGAATCTAGTTGAGAAAAGGGGGCGGTCAGTTTAAACAATGGTTGCACGTGAGTGTTAAATATGGCTACTCAGTGTTGCTTTGCAGATGCAGACTTCAGGCATAATTTTTTGTAAGTTGCGTGATGCGGTGGAAATTTTTCACAAAGAAAACCGCTGAGCCAAAGGCTGAAAGTTAGCATTGAATTAGTTTAATGATGAGTGCGAAAATTTTCATAAGGTAAAAAACGAGAAAATGTGTCATTTTTCTAGTTTTTTCAAAGGTTCAGCGTGACATCGTATGCCTTCACTGCCACGGGGATGTGGTATGAAGGAGCATTTGAGGAAGATGTTTGCATAAACCGAACGATTCCGCAAATTGATTAAGCTTGGCACGACACAGTGGAGTTGTCGTTGCGCGCTATGAGAATTGAAAGCCATTGGTGCATGGTTTTAGCATAAAACCTATGCAATCGTTGTGAGGTGCTTTAATGAGTATTGCACCCAGGATTACTTTTGTGTTGTACACGTTGTGTTACAACGTAACGTTTGAATGAATTAAGACAAACTGTAAAGGATTAAGCGTTTGGTTAGTAGTGCCGTGCATTTTGCAGCGCTGTAAAAATGAGAATAATTGAAAACGCTCAGGTGAGCTCAGTGGTTTGTTTTTCTTCTAGAGGCGTTAGCACAGGCAAGTAACTTTAACTGAATGAAGCTGCAGAAGGCAGCGATTCTTCCCTCGGTTTCATTGGTTTTCTTTGAAGAATGATTGATCGAGTGATCATGAGCAGATCATAAAACTTTCCCTAAACGTTGAGGTAGACCGTTAGGTCATAGTTTAGGTTAAGCTTTCGGGAGGCTGGTGAGCTTCATTTCTCAGTAGTAGACGGTTATTGGCGGCCGTAAACAAAGACGGACACCAGGACAGTTTTAGCGCTCGCTGAATCCGAGTTCTGGACCAATGCTCTCCGAGGGACAGAACCGATGAGAGTGGTCAGCGATGAAAAGAAAGAGGCAGCCGTTTTATGTGAGGATGACGGTGGTAACATGCAAAGCAGAGCTTTACTTGGGCCAGAAATTAAGCTCTCGTGAGATAACTTACTGCACTCCAGGAAAGGAATCCACTTGCATTGAGTAGGCCATTCATCAGTTGCAGTGTTATCTCGGAGGTGCTCAATTTAAATTAGAGACAGACCATTGTCCCCTTACTTGGCTGCAAACCGTGACATCAATGAAAAGTCGCCTTGTGAGGTGAAGCTTGATTCTTCGAAAATATCATTTTGACATTAGGTATAAGGGCAAATTGAAGGGAAACGCTGACGCGCTCAGCCGCTCTTTCTGAACCAATCTGGGGTGCTCTTGATCTATCAAAATTGATGTTTTAGTTTTTTCGTGCATCTTATAAGGTGAATTGTGTAAGGTTGCACGTCTGGTTTCTCAGCGCAAGTGAGTTCTGAGAGTTTTGAGTGTGAGCTTTTTATTGAAGCTAGCAATGAAAAATTGGTTTCTCATCCCTCTTTTGACTTGGTTTGTTCGAAGGGGGCCAAGTGCTTGCTTGTGCATGTGGTCGAGTTTCAGAAACGCTGTTGAAGATTTCGGCACTTACCTAGACTATGCGACAAGCAAAGGCGAGTTCCTGGCGTTGAACTACGGACCCTTTCGTCGTCTCTGCGAGCAGCAGTGGTGACTGCTGCCCTCCGCGACTCATCTGGCGAGGGGGAAGATGTTATGACCGTCGTCAGTAGGCGCCATGCTGTCGCTGAGAAGCGTAGCCGGGCAGCGTTCCTACGCCTGGAACCCCAGTTCTCTCGGAACCAGCGTCCATAGCTGACGGGGGAGCGGCGCTCTTTTAATCCTCAAACAAGTAGCCGACTGGCCGGCTGCCTATGCCCGCCAGGTATTGTCCCTGCTAGCCGGAGGATGAGACGTCGTGTCGTTACGACGCCGTAAGCCGTTCCAGAGAGGACAACAAAGACAGCGTCTTCCTTGAAAGAAACCGCGGCCGCCGCCACAAATTGCCCTGCTAATTGAGCGGACAAATCGGCGGACCGTTTGATGTCTGCTGTCAGAAGCTTGTGACCCCTCGACCAGCGGCACACACACGACGAGGAAGAGCCCCTCTGGCGCCACCTTGCTGATCACAACTCAATATTGGATGTTCACGTGGGCCGTGCATGCTCGTACCCCTCACCTATGGTGTGTGTGTGATTGGTGTTCCACTCAAGAAGGAGGAGCCCAACAGGGCTTATAACAACGCCGCAGAGTGCGGGACGTTGCTCTGAACATTGTAATGGTTCAACCACTACGCTCGTGGTTTGTGAACTCCTAACCTCATGCTGTAAATAATTGTAAATAGCGCCATAAACCTGTTTGTTTTTCGTATTCCCATCTTGTGAGCTTTCGTTTCCTCAACTCGAAGCTACACCGCGCTACCACAAGAGACCGGGCAGCCCCCGATCTGCAACAACTGGTTAACAGCACCGGGATCAACAACAACTGGTTGTCAGCAGTGGCATACGAAGCTACAAGTCGCAACAAGCTGCAGATAGTCACTTACGGGATCTTTCGTGCTGAACGTACGAAACTATATCAACGACATTGTCAATAGAAGAGCGGTCGCGTCGGAAACCAGCCATTTCATTCGGATAAATCTTGTAGTATTCAAGATACTACTCCAGACGGCCTAGTATCATCCGTTCCATTATCTTCCCTACGCAGCTGGCCAGTGCTATTGGGCGGTATGAGGTGAGTTCGAGTGGGGACTTGCCCTGCTTCAAGATGGGTAATAAGCGGGTTACTTTTTAGTCATCAGGAACATTGCCATCCTGCCACGAGATGTTGTAGAGGCTCAACAGTTCTCTCCTTGCACCTTCCCCAAGGTTGCACAAGGCTCGGTACGGAATACCATCTGGGCCCGGAGAAGTTGAACACCTGCAGAGAGCTAGTGCCGCCTCGAGCTCCTCCATTGTAAAAGGGAGGTCCATGTGGTAGTCACGGGAACGGGGGACGTCACCTCTCACTGGAGAATCTGGACGAGTGGCTTGGTTGGCGATATGCGCAAGAAATCTTCTGCGACATCGATGGCTTGCCTCCTTTGAAATAGCGCGAGCACTTTGAATGGAAAGCGCTGTTCCGTAGGGTGACACAGACCTTGCACCGTTTTCTAAATGTGTGAGAGTGGCTTGTGAGGGTCTAGTGACTAGCAAAACGTTGTGCATAGTTCCGACGCTAATCTATCCATGCGACGCCGAATCTTCTTTTGCATCCTCCTGGCTGCCCTAAGATCGTGAATCGATTTTGTACGCCGATACCGACGCTCCGCCTGGCGTCGCAGTGCTCGGAGTCGCTCCAACTCTATATCAAAGTCGTTTCGTGTGGAAGATATCGTCACCATGCGAGTGGCGTTTTGCATTGTGCTCTTAATTGTTTGCTCTAACCCAGATCGTAGGCCATCGCTGCAAGCATCTTCCATGTCAGAGTTGACGTTGGTTCATTAGACTGCTCGAATGGTCGTCCATGTACCATAACTAGACAAGCCTTTGATGTTAAGGTAGATTGGAATGTGATCACTTCCTCAATTCTAAACATCTGGAAACCACATGACGTATCTCGCAAGGGCGTTGGAGACAAAGGCAAGGTCGAGACAGCTGCTGTATGTCACCCCTCGAAGAAAAGTGGGGCTGCCGTCGTTCAGGAGAGTAAGGCCATAGTTGTAAGCGATGTTTGCTAACCTGCGTCCTCTTACATTTGTCCGCGTACTTCCCCATGCGTGATTGTGCACATTGAAATCACCTATGATGACCCATGGTGCAGGACACACTCTCAAATATCCGTTAATCTCCTGGAATCAAGATTATTCGACGGCGATATATAAACGCCTATGAGAGTAAACATGAGTTCGTTCTTTTTCACGGTGATGCAGACATACTGATTGTCATCGTGAGGTGCAATTGGTTGCACAACATACGTCAGTTCACGACGAGCAAAGACGATGATTTTGCTGCACGCACCATTCGTTGAAGTAATGACAGGTTCGTACCACGACAGTCTTATCGGATTCGACAAATTGGGTTCACAAATGACGATGATTGGAAACACGTTGGTAAACACAAACTGACGAAAATCTGAAAGGCGTGAATTTAGTCCTCTGGCATTCCATTGGATGACGGATGCAGCCTTCACTTCTTTACGAAATGATGAGGTATGAGTAGCCATCTTCATAGTTGAGAGATCCAAGCACTGGGCTTAGGGCGTCCAATAGTCCAAGTGCGCTTCGAGCAGATGGTGTCTTTATGTCGACTAATATCGCTCGGATGGCTTCTATGAGGGAACGCAGCACCGAGATCACTTTACGATCAGTTTTAGGCAAATTTTCCATGGCTGGAGACGGCTCTGGTGTGGCCAGAACCTGCAGAGGTTCCTTGGCAGAAGAGCGCGTCGGCAGCGTGGGCCATTCCTCAAGAGAAGGAGGCCTCTCTGTTTCTTTCGTAGAAGTGGTGGGCCCTTTCGCAGCGCTATTGGATGGAACCGCTAAAGAGTGAGAAGTAGCGTCTCGGGAATGTGCCTTCTTTGAAGACTTTCGATGACGCCGACGTCGACGCCAACGCCGGACTACATCGGCTGCCTCCCTGTGTGTCGAGTTGTCTCGGGCCATTTGTCTGAAAACCGCGCGCTCCTTTTGGATTCGAGGACAGTCTTTCGACGAGGCAGCATGAGGACCGCTGCAGTTGGCGCACTTCAAAATCGTCGCCCGAGAGGCGTCTTCAGCATGAGGTTCAGCGCAGCGGGGACACAGTCGTAAGTTGGGGCATACGCCCTTGACGTGTCCTAGCCTGAAGCACTGATGACATTGAAGTGGCTTTTAGATGAATGGTCGAACCGAATGTCGGAAATGTCCAACTTTAACGTGGAACGGTATGCAATCTCCCTTGAAAAACACGTTTACACAGCGCGTATTTCCAAGGCGCCGCACCTGCGTAGTGACAGTTCCCTCGTTTGCAGGCTTGATGAGGGTAGACAAGTCAGCATTAGGAATGGCAATGTCAATGTCATAAATTACACCGGCAATTGATTTTTCATCCATCGGGATGAAGGGGCGCATTTTAATGCCGCCTAGCTCAGTCATTTGCGGCAGCTGTCCTAGCGCACTCACATCGTGTACGTCTATGGCGAGAATGTTCTTTCTTGGGTTTATTCGTACGTCCTTAATTAGATGTGGCACCGCACATTCAAGAGCGACGGAAAGGGCTTGCCTGTTCAGAAGCCGTAGGTTGCTTGATGGATCTTCGGGCATGAAGATGATGACGTGCGGCCAACGCGCAGGCCTTGACTGCACAGTCGCTGTGCTTGCAGGAGCTGATGCAGCTGTAGTCGCCATCCTTCTCTTCGCCCTCTTACCCCGGACAGGTATAAAGCTGCCATCGGATGTGTCGTCTTCCGACATAGAATAGAGATTGGTGTCCTCAGTGTCACTGGGAGAGCCAGCTCGCTTCCTTGTGGTTGACGGGTGTGAGGACCTGTGACCAGGTGGGCCTCTGGAATGATCCACGGCCATCACCGCAAGACGGGGAGGCGAGGCACCTCAAAAGACCGATGATTTCACTAAAAAAATGCAGAGCGCAGAAACAAGCGTTCTTCTAAAGAGACACTTCTTCTTCCTTCCTTCCATCCCAGACAGAAAATTTTAGTATAACAGTACCAGGTGCCCTCTAATGTATTTTGTCGGCTATTACGTGTACGTATTATTTCAACGTTGTCTCTATATCGGGTTCTCGGGAACTGAAGTAATGATGAGCACGCAAATCATTCTTTTTGTAAACAGCAACCCAGGTTCATTTTAAGCAAAACGTTCCATTTGCAGCAATTCGCCTTTTTTCGTAGCGTTCTGTTTTGTTTGTTCAGCTTTATCCTCGCATCAAGCAAGAGCTGCAGCATACGTGAAAAATAGTAATATCGCCACACTTTAAGAAATCCGTGGCCATCACTAGGTTGGTTCCGATGTGTCGTGACTGCTCCTAAACTTTCGGTTGGAATGCTCAAAAAATATCACTACTTTTTCCTGGCAAGCATTGTGGTAATGACGACGACGGATTCATTGCCGCTTGACCGTCCACCTCTCCGCTTTTCCAGAGTAAGTACCACTCGTAGTCCGGAACCTTGAGGCTGGTGTCGCAAGCCAGGTGGCACAAGACACGGTAACCTGCACAATAGGTAGACACGGACATTGTCATCAATTCTTTCTTTATGTGTAGCCAGCGTGTCACAATTGAAAGCAAAAGCAGTTTAGTGAGTTTGGTGCACCTTACGAACTTTTAAATGTAATGCGACTGTACTGGACAGGTTGTTTGTTTCAACTTTCTTTAACATCAGAATGCAACCAGTGAAGCAGTGAACAAACGTGTAAATGCGCCGAAGATTAGGATGCAAATTGATAATGGTTATGAACAGGTGAGGTCCCTGTGAACGGAAGTGACCAGCCCAGCAGCAAGTCCGACGACAGTAAACTTTCCGTGACATGGGGCATTGGTGTACACTACAGATATATATACCCATGAGGACATCAGTGACGATCTGCAGTCCTTTTGGACTTTGAATGTTATGGGACTCTACCTAGAAGAAGAACAGCTGACTTCTTCGAGGCCTTTGCCGAGGTTCCTAGTAAATATTGACAACAATCAATTCTACGAAGTTGCCGTGCCGTGCAGAAAAACCGGACATAGTGCTAATTGAAGACAACTACCGCGTAGCTCGTAAGTGCCTTCAATGCCTCGTACGACGACTGTTAATTATTTAGGGCCTGCTGGAATGTTATAACCATGCATTCGACAGTATGCCTACTCGGCACATGCGGAAGTAATCTTCAAAAAGAAACCCAAGGAGGAGCGTACATACTACACGCCGCAGCAAGAAGTTATGCGTGAGGACTCGCTCACTACGAAGCTGAGGGCGATATTTGATGCCTCGTCGCAAGCAATAGACTATAAATCGCTGAATGATTGGCTTAAAATCGGTCTGAACTTGAAACCTCATCTTCTAAAAGTCCTCATGAGATTTTGCTGACATAGCTCCCTAAAGCAGATGTCGAATTCAGGTAGAAAATCACGCAAGTAAAACTATTTCAGGAACTAAAACAACGACTACCAACTGCTCCAATAATTGCGCAGTTCCACAAATATGCCGATAAAAAAATCCACACCGACGCTAACAGCGTAGGGCTTGGTACCGTTCTCTAGAAGACTAACGGCTAGGGGTTTGACATTGCCGACGTGTACACGTCCAGACAAAAACACTGACGCTGACTGCCCGTGTCATGCCCCTTTAACTGCCGCCGCAGGACGACGCGGATGCAACTTACTACTTCTTGGGAACATTCAGTGCCGGTGACTACACCGAGCGACAGCGAGAGCTTCTGTAACTCAATATTCTTGCAAAATGCGTCGAGTGCAAAGCTACCGTTGTCAAATAGACAGTCCAACGAGAAACTGAGTCGTTTTTCTTGCGCAACCGCGTTATCTCAAAGAAATGTTTCTCGCCACCTCGGGTGTTCTCTCCTCGTGGTACCTTCAGCGTACGTAGAGAGATTCTGAATGCTCTGCATGATAACGTGATGGCTCCACACCTTAGATTTTCCAGCACGCTCGCGAGAATGCAAGAAAAGTACTACTGGTTCGCCCCAATGTGTATGTCATTCTATACGTCAAGACTTGCTGAGACCATCAGCGGTGGAAGACACGGCTGACTGGGCCAGCTGGACTTCTGCATCCCATCGAACTACCTCGCCCACCATTCCAGCAAATCTACATAGACCTGCTGGAGCCGTTTTCAACGTCCAATTCCGGAAACAAATGAATTGTCGTAGCTACTGACTGCCTCACCACAATGTGTAAGACAAGAGCCTTGCCCAAAGGCAGTGCTACGGAGGTAGCAAAGTTCTTTGTCGAGAACATCGTCCTGCATCACGGAGGTCCAGAGGACATCATTACCGACAGAGGTACGGTCTTTACTGTGGTCCTAACTCCGGCTATCCAGAGGCACAGCCAGACATGTCACCGCTGGACCATCACCTACCACTATAGATCAAAAATGGCCTCATAGAGCGTGTAAATAGGACACTCACCGCTATGCTGGCGATGGACGTCGACGTCGAGCAGAAGACGCTTAATGCTATCCTTCCGTATGTGACATTTTGCGTAACACGCCCGCTCAATAACGAAGCAAGTGACTGGTATAACCAGAGTCATTGAATATCTTTACTGGTCGTGAAGCGTCGCCGTAAATTTATGGCAGAGCTTTGTGCGCTGCGAGTAGAGGCCGCGGGGTGGCATTGCATCACCGCGCGAGGCATCAGTAAGACCGAAGAGAAGCTGGCTGCTGGTGCGCTGTAGAGTCAACGCATAATCGTGGCGTATCTTCTCGCAGTGTTCACTGAATGGTTACTATTATGCCTAGTGTGTTGTGCCAGAAGATTGGAAAGAATGCCGCATACCTGCTGTAAACCTGGCTGTAGATCCGGTTACAAAACAGATCACGAAAGGGTTTCCAAGTTCTCGCTGCCTACAGACAATGAACGGCAGGAAAAGTGGAAGCGCGCAATGCCACGACAAGAAATTGGTGCTTTCACATTTGTTTCCCCTAACGTGCGCGTGTGGAAAAATCACTTCGATGAGAGTGACATCGTTCGCATGGACCAGTGGGTAATCAGAGGTGCTGGTGTGAAGTCACTGCGACGTTCCAAAACTTTGCCGGCGCAGTGCCGAGTATTTTGAACGAGCTCACGGCGTATTTGTATAGTGCAAAAAGACGCAGAGCTCGCACGTCTACCAAGCGTCGACGGGAACCGTCATCGAGCTGGAGACTGCTGAGGCTGAATCGACGCTTTGATTGAGCCCTCTTGACATACTGGCCGCGTCTTCCTCCTTCCATGCCAGTAGGTAATACGGAAGCCCGGTGAGTGAAATACTTGCCGTTTTCTTTTATACAGGCGCTGATATGACCGAAAGTGGAGATGTGGTATGCCAAACAGGCGGATCTACATGCAGCTCCTCACAGCTTGAAAAATTCAAACACACATTCGTTGCTTAGAACAGACTTCAGCGCTATACCAATAGAAGCTTGCTAGGGTGATGGCGCAAGAGAGGTCACACTAAAATGCTGTACGAAACAAGTTCATGCTGTATAAGCGTGAAAAGTCCATTTTAGATATCTATGCGTCATGAGCACGAGAATATAATTTTTGAGTTGCACGGGACGCAGTCAATCAATTTTCACATTTGAGGAGCTTTGTAAGGGTTTCCCCTTAACAGTGAAAACAATAAAAAAACGGGAAAACACAACATGAGTAAACTACACAGCAGAGTAATGAACTAGACGACTACATTGCATAGTGTGGATGGGAACTCGTTTAGTTGGGATGAAGCGAAGAATGCACGTGTTAAGCTAAGGAAGAATGAAAAATGACGGAGCATGTGCAGTTTTCAGTCGCTGAAAATACTACATTTAAACTGTGGAAGTGTTATTAGCAAAACCACAGAATTAGAAGGAACCCTCCTGGCCTATAGTCCCCATATTGCTATCCTAACCGAAACATGGTTGCACGATAACATACTTGATAGTGAATTTGTTCCTCGGGGCTACCGTGTGTACCGGAATGACCGTGGGAGTAGAGGCGGTGGGGTGGCCATCCTGTTTAGACAGTCATTGCAAATTACAAAAATGCGTGACATACATATTGTCGAGGGCATATTTTGCAAAGCGTATTACGGAAAGAACAGGTATGTTATTGGGGCTATTTATCGTCCACCCAATTCCTCCATGGATGTTCTGGATGAATTACACAATTACCTTGTCGCGCATGTGAAGCCTGAGGATCGGATAATTCTAGCTGGACATTTTATTTTGCCGCACGTTAACTGGCCACATTTCTCTTTGCAACAACCTAACTATGAAATTGGTGAAAGAATGATCGATATAGCGTTTACTTGTGACTTGATGCAAGTCGTTGATGAATTCACTCGAATACAGGCAAACTCTTGTTCAATTCTAGATCTCTTTTTCATTAGTGGCTCAATCTCTGCTCAAGCTAGCTGCTCTGTTCTCCCTGGAATATCTGATCATCAGGCTGTGATACTTACGCTTTCTGATGTTGTTTTAAAGAACAATTGCAAGAGGGTCTCGTTCCCAAACTTTTCACGTGCAGATGATACTTCAATATTTGACTTACTATCATTTGAATTTGATTCTTTTTCGAATTGCACTACTGATATTCATTATTTGTGGAAGCGTTTCAAGGATCTTATAAATGTGTGTATTGAAAGATTTGTTTCACGCATTGTAAAAAAATCGAAAGGAAAGAACCCCTGGATTTCTCGGGAAACGTTGCAGTTGCGAAGATGGCTCAAACATATAAAAAATCAGAGACGGTACTCTAAAGACGTAGGTATCCTCCAACAAAGAATTTCTGAACTGGCTTCTCAACTAAAAGCAAATGTATTGTCTGACAAGGAACGCTAATATGGCCAACAACTCCCGAGTCTCATGTCTTCGTCTCTCGAGAGGTTCTGGTGTTTAATTCCTCCTAATCATGTGACTACTGATGTTTTTGAAATTGACGGTGTGGCAACTAGTGATTCCTCTGTTATTTCTAATGCTTTCAATGATCATTTTAAGTCTGTTTTTACGAAGGATAATGGAGTCCTGGAAACATTTCGTATGGGAGGCCCACCCCTATAGGATATTGTCGTAAGTGAAGAGGGTGTTTTTAGTTTACTTTTGAAGCTTGATGTTAAAAAATCTTCAGGTCCTGATGGAGTACCGAATGAGTTTTTAAAACGCTATGCACAATGGGTTTCAAAGTACCTAACAATTCTTTTTTCTGAATCTCTGAAAGATGGTCAAGTTCCGGATGACAGGGTAACTGCTAAAGTTAAGGCCCTACATAAGAGTGGAAATCCCCATTCTGTTATTAACTATCGGCCGATCTCATTAATTTCAACTTCCTGTAAACTACTTGAGCATATAACACATAAGCAAATTTCAGAATTCCTAGATAAGCACAATATTTTGTCGGGTTCACAACACGGATTCAGGAAAGGATTTTCTACTTGTACTCAGCTGGTAACTACAGTTCATGATTTCGCACTATCTCTAAATTCCGGAAAACAGGTAGATGCAATTTTTATGGATTTTGCTAAAGCTTTCGATACGGTCTCTCACAATAAGTTACTCTTCAAATTGGATTTAATTCTTAAGAATAATCAGCTTCTAAATTAGATTTCCGGTTATCTTTCGAATCAAAAACAGTACGTCTATTTCAATTACCATTGTTCTCGTACAGTACCGGTTGACTCGGGTGTTCTCCAAGGCTCTGTGCTCGGACCCCTCCTCTTTTTATTGTTTATGAATGATATATCACATGATATACCTGTAAAAGTTAAGTTATATGCGGATGATTGCATCCTGTACTTGAAAAAAGAAAACCATACTGATCAAATTCATTTGAACGATACATTTCAAAAGGTCATTCGTTGGTGCGATAAATGGTAGATGTCAGTTAATTTTAAAAATACCGTCTCGCAAACGTAACACTCTTCATTTTGCATATTCAGCCAATAATGTTTTTTTTTTGCAGGAGGTACAACACTACAAGTACCTTGGTCTTTGGATTTCGAATGACCTTAACTGGACGAAACATATTAACACTGTAATAAGCTCGTGCAATTACAAATTATTCTATCTTAGACGAGCTCTTAAGCACTCCACTCCCGCCGTTCGCCTTGTTGCATTTAATGCCATTGTTCAACCTACTTTAGATTATGCATCCATAATTTGGTACCCTTACACCAGAAAAAATATCAGCGAAATGGAAAAATTTCAAAAGAGAGCTGTTAGGTTTATATATAACAGTTTTGGTCGTACTTCAACAACATGTTTATTAGCAAAAGCTAACCTTCCAACACCTGCACAAAGAAATAAAGTATTGCGATTGAAATTTTTCTTTCAGTTAGTTAAAGGTTATTTTAAGTTAGACTTATCACGTATACTTCATTTGTCCACAAGATATACCACAAGGCAGAGGCATGCCTTTACAATAACCCCATTTTCCACCCGTAATAACACATTCAAGTATTCGTTCTTGCCTAGGAAAATTACCGAATGGAATACCTTTAGTAACGAAGTTGTTTCCCAGGCATCCTTGAACCTTTTTGCTACGCAGCTCTAGCAGCGAGTGTCTAATTTCTATGACACGTGCTCCTGTTGTTTATTTCAATCACTGTAACCATTCTCCACTTGTGATCATCTTGAATGTAGTGCTCATTTCTCTATATGTTCTTATGCCGGTTTATCACAAACCACTGTTCTTTTTTCGTTCTGAAAGTGTGTAAATGCCTTACCTGTTTTATATTTATTTTTTGCCGATTTGTAAATTTATCAAATGTATGTCCACCCTGCCAAAACTCTATGTTAGGGTTGCAGTATTCATAAATAAATAAATAAATAGTCAACCGAACTTAGGACGCTATACGGCACCGTGGTGATGAATCAACGCAAAACAAAACTCCTTAATCCTCATCACTTGCTGAATTCAAAGCAATGTATAATTCAAAGGGATGTTGGATTAGTAAATACGAGGCGATTCTAAAAAAAATATTTTCGTATAGAAACACCGAATGTTCATATAGCATGGAAAGTTGGATATACGCTGTCAAAAGAGGCAACCACTGCACTTCCGCAACGTGTTAGGTACCACCAGAATCGTTGCAGGACTCTATTTACTACCCCAATTTTCTCTACAAGGCTCACGAAAAAAAATGCATGAATTTATAGCGGTAACATGTCTTACGGTGTAATCAGCATGTCATTGAATTTCTAGCATAAAAACCTCACTTTACACTAAATTTTACTCTATTAGACATTTCCCAAATTTCCTTGAAGCTAACATCACTCTGAATACGTATGGAACCTTCACAGCTCCGTCGCATGCCGTACAATTGCAGCGCCGCGGCTGCTCCGATGCCCTTCCATGGACGAGGCTGCCCCTAGCGGTTGCTCCTGTTACTATATCAAACTTTCGCTGAAGTTACATGACCAGTAAATGTACTGGAGTATATCTCTGGTCTAACTCTATTTTAAGCGCAAGAAAAAAGCAAAGCAACACAGGACAAGTGCTTCTTTGTGTATTTAGTTCGCTTAAACTACAGTTAGACCATGCATATCCAACTAGCCCAGCTTTTGATTCTGACAAGAGTGACGTCAAACAGGTGTTTCCACGAAGACCCCGGCAACGACGCTCAACGCCATGTTACCTAACGTCACAGAACACATCAACGGGATTGTTTTCCTGCAATAGAACAAAGAGGCCTGACAACTCGCCAAAATAGAAGAAAGAAAGAGAGAAAGAAAGAAAGAAAGAAAGAGGGAAAGAATGAAAGAGAGAAAGAATGAAAGAAGGAAAGAAATAAAGAAAGAAAGAAAGCAAAAAAGGAAGCAAGAAAGAAAGAAAGAAAGAAAGAAAGAAAGAAAGAAAGAAAGAAAGAAAGAAAGAAAGAAAGAAAGAAGGAAAGAAAGAAAGAAAGAAAGAAAGAAAAGAGAAGCTCTGGTCAGGCACCCACACGCTGGGCTTCATTTGACCACTTTTCTCAATAGTAGAAGGGCTTTTCCTCTCTGAGCCAAATGCCGTGCTCCGGAAGCCCTCTATATTGCCTTCCTATTCAAAACTGGAGTGGCACCCAAAGTGGTCACCGTCTGCTTGACCTTCGAGTTCGCTATAAAACGAGATGAAGTGGTGTCTCACAGGGGTCCCTGCGAAGCAGTATGTCCCACAGGATGAGCACGCTCTGCCTGAAGTCGTGGAAGAGTTCGCTGAGGACGCACATCCAGCTGACCAACAGCACCACCGCCAGGGTGATGCCCACGAGCAAAGCCAGTGTCGCACCGATCAGCCATTGCATCTCTTCGTCCGCCCTGCGCAACACGTCGGCGAACTGCACCACAAAAGTAAGGTGGTTGCTAAGATAGTCAGTTCATGAGCAGCGTACAGCATTTTACTTTTCCTCTGGTCCAGCACACACAAAGACAGAGAAATCTAATAAACGTTTTCCTAGTTTATTGGGCATTGCAGTGGTAGTCAAGAGCTTTTATTTACCAGATAATCTCACATGTATTATCTGCCGAACAATTGCTGTCAGTCACCTCACTAGCTCCTTTGTGGCATAAAGCAGAAGTAGTACTGTGCAGCTGGTTGATAGCAAAAGAGGGTAGGTATAGCAATAGAGTTGGTTCACTACCTTACACCATTGTTCGAACTACCTCTTAATTTCTTAAGCATGCTCCCTACTACAAGTTCATGTCACAAATGGTTGTTTGCTAATAAAACAAGGTGCAAGGAACCACTGCTTGGGTCAAGAGGAGTATATCAATGACTCGCTTATACATGCAACATCCTTCTTCATGATACAAAAAACGCATTAAAGCTGGCCGAGATAAAATTTGGTTGCAAAAAAAATAAACCAAGAACTGTTGGGGCATCCTTAGGCTTCGCCTTTAAGAGATTTACGCGATATTCACATCCCGTCTCTAGTGAGCACTTCAATATCCAGCTTTCAGGGTCACTGATCAGCGCACCTAGCGGCCACGGCTAGATAGTCTCGACTTTTCACTTGGACATGGTCATTTTTCGAGAATTAAAAATTTTAAAGGTGGAAATTCCAAAACTTCTTGAAGGTACACGTTCTAGGTGCTGTACTGCACACCACAAGTGGAGCATCGGTAACATCAGGGCTCAACATTTTGTTCTCACGACGAAAAAAAAATGAAACAATGGCATCCTAAGGAAGCTACCGAAACCACACGTTTTTCGGGACAGTAACAGGCCGTCTATAAAAAGTTTTTAAAAAACCTGCGAGTTTCTCGTGCATCTAAGTAGTACAAAGACAAGTATTTCATTTGAGTACGCAACCATACTTGAGCGTGCAAAAAAAATGTTCCAAAATGCAGTTTTCTGTAAAGCCCTTGCCAATTCGACTGACGTCTTGCACAATAGTATCCTGATAACACCCATTTTATCGCTATGCGGCCGGTGAGCTTTACAGCTAAGTTCGTTGGGCGACTAATTGGCATCTCGCGCACGGTAATTGCGGCATGTTTTGAATCTCGAAAAACGAGTTTTGTATACTTTTCTACAGAATTTCTCCCGGTGGTGACGGTACTGGTCTGCTGATCCGACAGATTGATCATTACCGCGGCACCAGCATTTCGAAGCACGCGAAAATTCTCAAGTACTACGCCTTAGATGCGTGTACGGAGCTGTAAATTCACGTGAAAGAACCCGAGGAGGTCGACCTTTTTGACGTCTTCCTCTGCCGCAACAGAGTATGGGAGACACCCGCTACACGTTATGCGCTTGCTGTAGGGCATAGTTTTGCCTGCCCAGTCCTCCTTTATGGTGCACCTCATTAAAATATCGCAGTTTTGACAGGTAAAGCTCCAGTAACTATTATTACTCGTGCGTGATTGCTCAAGATTTATTTGCTTGTATTTTCGCTAAAACATTGTACCCAGAATCTTCGCTGCAGTGCCAGTTTCGTTTCTGGAAATCGAGCAAGTCAACTTCTCATGTGGTAATATTTCTTATTACACAACCTATTACTTGAACAGCAAAAAAAAAAGGTGAACCAGGGTCCTATTTTAATTGCCTGCAGCCTCAATAAAGCAACAAGTAGAGAATCCAAGAAAAGTATGAAGGAAGCAATAATTTTAGTATGATTCAGCGTTTTCAATAAGCACTATACTGTTACACACTGACCAGCAATAGCAGAAGCAGCACGTAGCTTAAGTTGCCGAAACTTTTTTTTTCTATATAAGCAGCGCACTTTACTTCTCGTGCAGGGCCACTTTTGTTCTTTACAATTAATTCCGCTACGAAAAAAGCTACGTAGGCTAATTATGGGCAGAACAACACCACGGCACAGTGATAGCAAGGCTTTAGCAGGTCCATATTTGCTGCCTCGTGGCTTGACTTGGGATACATAAGAACTCAGCCGAGTAAAAACATTTTGTGAACTTTTTGTGCATTGACGCGTTTTGTGTTTCACAAAAAAAACTTCGAAACACAGTGAAGAACTTCGTTTCTATAATCGCATGATTGACACAGTTGGTTGGTCACCGGCAAAGGACACCTCTATAATTGGTCGCCAGCATGCGATGATGTTTATGCAACTATACGTCATATTTTTACTTCGCCACCTATTTTAAGCCACTTAGACCTATATGCTGCTCCAACCCAGGTGCACACGGATGCCAGTCACATAGGACTTGGCACTCTCTATGCTCATCGCAAGCTTGGATTCTTGGTGTATGCAGTTGCGTATGCTAGTTGCGCCCTCACGAGGGCAGAGCGCAAACAGTCGGTTTCCGAAAAGGAATGCTTGGCTATCGTTTGGGTGTTACAACAATGTCTGCCTTACGTATAAAGACGCCCACTTCGATGTCCTTACTCATCATCATTCACTCTGTTGGCTGAGGGAGCGTGTGGCAGTGGTTGGCGCCTCAAAAGAGCAGGCAGTTTGTTTGGGTCAATGAACCCCTTTTTAACACTGTCAAGTATATGAAAAGGCATTCGCAATATTTTTTCGAAAAGTTGTTTGCCTACCAAGAGCATAAAATCTGTCTAAAGATCAAGTTTTTTCTAAGAAAAGCTGAATTCAATCAATCAGATTTACAAAAAGCAAGCCCTCAATTATGACAACTTTTTTTAATTGAAAAGCCCTTATGCCAGTCAAAACACGGTTTTAAATCATTTGTCCTCATTTTCTTTATTCAAGAGCCAGAACTCGATAAAACGCTCAAGTAGTTTTTAGCCCCAGGTATGTGTGCTCACTTAACTAGCATTAATATTTGGTTTCAGCGATTAATGCTACTAAAACTTGCATTTTTCATAAATCTACAATTCTAAATATTTACTGCAGCATATCCTTTTTCTGGTGGCTTGGGTTGAGGAAATATGTTCAACTATTATCAAAATCTATTGGCTTCTTGCGTGTGCGGGTGAGCTGCCTGCAGTCTCTCGAGGGATGACGCGCGTGCAGTTTGCAGCCAACGAATCAGAAGAAAGATGCGCATGTTAAAGGTGCCAATCGCTTTTTTCTTCCTAATGAAATATCTGGTCTACCTCATCACGATTCTGATAGATGCAGACAGTTTTTTTTTTCTTTCTTGATTGCCGCAAGGCATAGCACGGCATAGCTGTCGTGAACATCCTTAGCATATGTGGGAGCAGCTTCCGCAGGTTGGCAACAACAAAGACGACAATACACCAGTGCATGCGACGCTGTGTGGCATGAGATCGCACTTTCTGACGGCTCTCTCTTTTGTGCTTAGCAGCATGGGAAGCTGCCGTCGACTTACATAAGCGTGGCAAGTAGGTATTGCGAATAACGTGCCGAAGGGCTCCAGTCATTATATGTCAAGTCAAGTGAAGCCAAGTTTATTAAATGGTTCAGTTGAGTTACATGGTTAGCGTTATTGCAGCAGGAGGTCCCAAAGTTTCAGAGAAACTGACAGGGGGACCTCCTATGGCTACTTGCATGGGGTAAATACAAAAAATACAGCAATCGTATACGGAGTTGTGAGTAATAATGAATAATCTTGATTAACAATAAAAATACGATCAATACTCAACATAATGGTAATACTCACTATTGAAAAATAACAAGGAAATAGTCAAAAGCAAGTGAAGACAGAAAACAATATTAATGAACTCTACGTGACAAATGCAACACGTTTCATTATCAGTGTTATCAATTATACAAAGGCAAATTGAAGTAGTAAAATAGCACAGAACTGTGAAGAGCTATTAACAGTTAATTACACAAATCGGATGAGTTAATTAATTCCTGAACGTAATGTTTCTTACTGCGTGAAGTGAAAATAAGGATGTTATGCGATGATTTCAATTCTAAAGGCAATGAATTCCAAATGGCTATGCTAGTAAATAAGGTTGAGAACTTGCCGTAGTTTGTCCTTACGGCCGGCAAAAGAAGATTATTGCACTGGGAAAACCGGGTGATGTTACCATTAGTTAAGTGACGATGATCAATGCATGCAATAAAAATGTCATGCGTGATGAGTCTAAAGGCGACAATGGACATTCTATGACAAAAATAATTGTCTCAAAGGGAGTATGTTAAGCTGAGGAAACAACGAGCTGCAGGAGAAGTAAAATGTGCTGAAAGTCATCAATCTAACTGCTTGATTCTGAAGTCGCTGCAAACGTTCGATCTGCGTGAAATATGTGTTGGCCCAAGATGATACACAATACGAAATATGGCTATGAATATAAGCAAAATACAAAGTACGTATGATGTGAGGCGGAAAATAGGTTCGTGTCTTGATGATGACGTGAATACCAAATGCAATCTTTTCAACGAGTGATGCTGCATGTTTATGAAATTTTAGTTCGCTATCTAAGATGACGCCAAGAAACCGCGCTTCACTGGAAATGTTTATGACGGTATTACCAATGTGAAGGGAAGGTTGTATGTCAAGTGAAATGCGCGGGGAATGGAACAACATAAACACGGTTTCAGTAGCATTGATCTGAAGATAATTGGCCTGGCACCATAAAGTTATGTTATGTAAATCTGTGTTGAGGTCAGACTGGAGTGAAGAAACTGATTTAGATGACTGAAAGATGGTTGTGTCGTCAGCGTAAAGTATGCACTTGGTCCTTGTAAGAATGGTAGGTAGATCATTATTAACATCAAAAACAAAAGTGGGCCTAAAATTGATCCCTGTGGAACGCCAACGTTAATTAACTTGGGCGTTGAAAGATGGCCATTAACATGAATCATTTGAGAACGGTTACCGAGGTAGCTCTTAATAAAACTTAGTGGCGGACCAGACATACCAAATGATTCGAGTTTAGCAAGTAGAACGTGATAATTTATAGCGTCAAAAGCCTTCGTCAAATCGATAAACACAGATCCCACAAGTAACCCTCTATCAAAAGCTTGTTTAACTTCCTCTGTTAAGGTAATTAGTGCCAGCCCAGTTGAATATCCTTGACGGAATCTGAATTGTTGTGGAGATAAAAGATTAATTTTTTTCAGATAACGCATTAATCTAATGTGGAATAACTTTTCAATTACCTTACCGAAGAAAGGCAGGATACAGATTGGTCTATAATTCTGTACAAAAGTCTTATCACCCTTCTTAAAAACTGGAACTATTTTACCAGCCTTAAGGCAGCTCGGAAACACACCCGCTGAAAACAGCTTGTTAATTACTGCCAAAGGTGGTGATAGTAAGTTTGAAACTAGTTTTAGTTTAAAAGGATCAATATTATCTAAACCAGCACTTGTGGTCTTTAGTGATGTGATGACCTGAAGTACTTAATCTGCAGACGTGGAATGAAGATAAAAAGAATGAGTACACCGTGGTATATTGCGTAAATGATCTGATGATTGCTGCGTATCCGCAGATGCGCAGAAATGCTCACTGTACGTGGCGGCCACTCTTACAGGGTCGGTATACATTTTGTCACCTTGCTTTATTTTTATTGTGGGCTCTGAGCAGTTTTTCATGTTCGAAAATTCTTTAATGATTTCCCAGCAGCGTCTCGTGTTACCTGTGTTTTTTACAATGAGATTCCGGGAGTAATTGCGCTTAGCACGCCTAAGTAAGGAAGATAATGTTGCTGAGTATTTGTGAAAGCGGCATTTTAATGCGAGGTTATAAGGCTGCGACTTTAGTTTCTTATGAAGGTTATTCTTTTTATTATTGGACTTCAACAACGAGTTTCTTATCCATGGATTTCTAGGGGAACGATACCACTTCGTGACAGTAGTGGAAGTGGTGCATGCATCTATACCTGAAGCTATTTCTTCTGAGAAAGACTTAAAAGCCTTTTCTGTGCAGTCTAGATTAGTCACCGATGTCCAGTCTACTGTGCTAATTATTTGCACAAACCTGTCCGCGTCGAATCGGCGTTTCTGCCGATTCGAAGATGTTACTGGCCTTGGTATTTTCGGAGCCCAGAATGAAAAATACGGGATTATGGTCTGTAATGCTATGATCTATTACACCTGCAACGTGTTCAGTGGAAATGTTGGAGATATGATCTATTAGGGTATTCGAACCTAGTAAATTGTTTCTAGTTGGTTCTGAGATATGCGACGTAAAGCCATAGCAGTATAAACAGTTCATATATTCTAAGCACGATGCACTATCAGGATCAATAATGTTCATATTAAAATCACCACATAAGACAACGTTTTTATTTTCCCTCACTAGGTTATTAAGAATGATGCTTAACTGATTACAAAAATCGGAATACGAAGATGAAGGTGACCGATAAATGGAAGCTATGATAGTACTACGGCTATTCAATGGTATAACACTATGGTTGAATTCAAGCCAAACAGATTCACATAAAATATTGTTGAAGGTTATGTCACTACGGCGTTTGTAGGTTAAGGATGAGTTGACAAGTATGGCACTACCGCCACCACGACAGAGCTCCCGATTACAGTATTCAAAATAATAACCTGGCAATCCGTACAAGTTATCTTCATTACTAGACAACCAAGTTTCAGATAAACATATGACAGGGAATGAATGTTTAAGCAAGAAAATCAATGCAACAAGGTCATCCTGGTGCTTTCTAAGACTGCGAATGTTTAAGTCAAGCAGTGATAGAGATGGTGACTTCTCGAGTAGCAATTCTGATGTTTGCTGGTACGAGAACGCAGCCATGTTGATCTAAGGTCGGTTTAAAATGGGGATTGATAGGATATCTAAGAGAATACTCGGAGATCTTCTGTGCATGCAATTCGAAACACGCGACGATCATCCGCCTTTCTGGCTTTGATTGTACAATTGTCAGTCTAGAGATGCTTTCTTTGGTTGGCTTTCTTAAGCGCAAGTGCCTGTGCAAAGAGGCGCTTTCGCTCTGGTGTGAGATGGTCATTCACATACACAGGTTTAGTGCCTGTGCTCCGAGAAACCCTATATCTGTGGTAGACAGGCATGCCTTTCTTGCCTTCTTAGCGAATTCAGCCTTCTTGTTTCTCGAACAGAATTGTGCAATAATGTTGCTTCCATTCTTTGCGGGCACCCGATGAGCGGTGTCTATGTCTGTATCGGCAATTGGACTACCAATTTTCTCACCGATAACCTGGACGACTGCCAAGCAGTCTTCACCCTTTGTCTCAGGGATTCCCTTCAGTTCAACATTATTAAGTCGCGAGTATTGTTCGAGATCACACATTTGTTTACTGAGCTTCTTATTCTCATCCCTCAGGACCTTGTTTTCTTTAGTTAGTGCCTCATTTTCATTCTTTACACGTTCACAGAGGTCATCGAACATCACAAGGCTTGCTTTCATCTTTGCGAGCTCCTGCCGAAGAGCCTGTAATTCCTTTGCTAGTTCCGCGCAAGTCGGCATTCTCAAGATAAGTAATGAAGAAAAGTAAACTCAAAATACGGAACACAAGACACAAAATAAAAAAAGAAGATAAGCTATATAAACTATATGAAAGGCAGCAGTGGAAGCGAGAAAAAACGCAAAACAGAAAGGAGTGCACTGAGAAACAACGAACCTGGACGGCGCGAACACAAGGGTCAATGCTTGTACACAGCCGCAACCACTGCTGCCAAAATGACAAGCAATGGCAAACGATGGTCTATTTGTAGGGCTCCTTGTCCGGTAGATGGCGAACGTAACGGCTGAAGTTCACTGACGTAGTTGCACGTGCCGAGGATACAGCAGCAGCAGCTAAGCAGTGCTGTCCAGTGAGCCATGCAGATAAGATTCACCACCTGGACGGAGCGAACACAAGGGTCAATGCTTGTACACAGCTGCAACCACTGCTGCCAAAATGACAAGCAATGGCAAACGATGGTCTATTTGTAGGGCTCTATGTCCGGTAAATGGCGGACGTAGCGGTTGAAGTTCAGTGACGTAGCTGCACGTGCCGAGGATACAGCAGCAGCAGCTAAGCAGTGCTGTCCAGTGAGCCGTGCAGATAAGATTCACCACCTGGACGGAGCGAACACAAGGGTCAATGCTTGTACACAGCCGCAACCACTGCTGCCAAAAAAAAATCTAGAATAAGGACGAGATCGCGTAATCGTGGTCTCCGTAGCAATGTCCTGGGCGCACGTCACGAACGAAGGGGCACGATACCAGCCTTACATAGTTATCGGAAGTGGCATGCATGGTCGGCAATTCGCAAGACGTTGAAATAAATACTTCGGTGAAAACAATCGTTTTTCATTGTAAAATGACATCTTGAACACAAAGATACCAGAACGGAGAAATTTTGATTTCTTTGTCTGTCGCACAATGAGCCACCCGGTCAAAGTTGGAGCACTTTCTGAACGTCCAGTCATCTTGGGGCTGGTGGCTGCGTTCATACTTGTGAATATTTTGAATGAAAAATCAAATATTACGCATATCCGAAACGCAACCTCGATATGCAAGTATTGGGAGGAGTAGTGTTCTTTTATTGTAAAATAGGTAGATGCGTAATTTTAAAGATGCAAGTGTTTTTTAAGCTGCGCTTAAAATACAACGTCATCCGCGGAAAACGTCTGCTGGCGATATCGAACGTGCTGCCTATACTTCGGCACACGTTTATTTCGGCGCACCAGTAGTTCATGCATGGAATCATTGACCCTGTCACGCAATAAAATACATTCATGCCTCCCAAACGGTCCTTTGCAAGCTATCAAGCTAACAGCCCCGAAAATGAACACTGGCGTCGCTGCTATTATGGTGGTGTGACTTCACAGCAATGCCTATTCCACCCATTCCGCCGCCGCTTTTTTGCCGTTTTGTGCCCTCGTTGTGTGCCCGAACTCCAAGGAGTTTGTTGTTTTATTGTTTACTCCGAAAAAATTGGTGCTGTCAAAACATGCTTAGCTGTTTCAACATCAATATAACTAGGCATAGGCTTCGGGGTTGCAAGATGCGTCCCGAAGTATTTCAAATGATAGTCGAACGTTTTCGACTCAGTAATTGTGATTTATTTTCATCATAAAGGTTACGTACGCATTTGCAAAGAATTTAGGTCATTTGACATAATGGAGCTTTCGCCAGCAGGGCACTTTCCATGAATCTGTCTGTCATAAACAATCACTTACCATGTATTCAAGATCAAACGAAATCGTGTGGCTGCACGCAGAACAATTTCAAAAATGCAAAATTCAAAAACTCTGGGGTGGACCAAGGTTTGTACTGACCCCCCACCACCAGCTATGCCACTGGTGGGCGCAGCAACACATTCCGCGTTTGCAGAGCCGGAGGAAAGCGCAAGTGTTCACCTCTTCGGCACGTGCGTATACTGTGAATCAGCGTTGAAAGCCCGCATATGTCGTAATGTATGTACATGGCGCGGAATAAAACTCATTTGCGTCCGTCCCACAGTTGCGACGGTAGAGCTGATGCCGCGGAGAATGAAATGGTGTTTTTGATGGCTTACTTCTCTGAGGACTGTAGTAGATCACTGCACGGGCCCGACCCGGCCCGCAGGGCGGCCCGGGCCGGGTAAGGCATTGTTAGATCAGGCCCAGGCTGGGCCCCGGCCATTGAGCTTTGGGCTCCTGTCAGGCCCGGTCCTGGGGCAGGCCTATTGCATGCCCAGGTCTCATATAACGGCTGTTTGAAGAAATTACAGGAAGGAGGTGTCTGCTTGCTGCCTGCGGCGTTCCCTTTACTTTGGCAGAAGGCGTCGTGAAATGTGTACAAAGAATATTTAAGGCAGTAATTAATTAAGGTAAACAGTTAACTTTCTACACAATTTAAAACCGTTAACTTATCATTGAGGGTGTTTTCGAAGTAAATGGCAGATGGGCTGCTTGGTGCGCTAGTTTCGGTTTCGCCTGCTAAATCACCCAGATTTCATCGCTCCGCGGTGATTACCAGTGGCCGCTTTTCGAAAATTGCTAAGTGGCAACAGACTAGAAGAACGAATAACTTTGACTCGCCCGTTTGACTCTACCGAATATTTCCAGTTTTTAAATGCTTATTTGTTTTAATTTCTGTAATTACTTTCGTCATTAGTGCAGATAGAATATGTCGTCATTCTCTTTATTTGCGGCGACATCATTGAATCTTCAAAGACGAATAGTCTTGCCGAAGTCATCATTGCAGAAGGTCAATCGTTGGCGGTTGCAGTTGTTTTCCCAAGCACCTCCTGCGAACCCGCAGTAGGTCTTCTAGTCGGATCCGACCGATTGTGAAAATTAATGCCAAATGACAGCGGAGTACATTGGGTGTCGGAAAACACAGCGTTAATCACCATTTGACTCCCCAAGGGCCATCATCCATCGAGGAGCAAGTTAGACATTATGCGAGCAGTCATGCATGCAGTCGTGGACCGTTGTTTCCTACTGGAACATGCTAATCGCTACTAGTCAGCCATGAGGCAGAAGACATGGATTGGACACACAGACGTGCAGTCCGCTTTTAGATAACGCGCATGCTGCGAATATTTATTGTTAACAGCGCACAGAAGAACCCTCTCACCGGCATTACTTTGGAGGTCAAAATCCAGTGCCAATATATACAATGTGGCCACTGGACGGTTGTACAGCGCCATTAGTTGTTTTTTTTACCAATATACTCGCTAGCAGACGGTCCCTGCGTTGGCGTTGAGAGGCGAGGGAAAGAGAGCGGACGCGCGTGCGCCATAAGGATGGTCACTCCGCACACCAGATTCAGCTCCATCTTAAGCTGCTTTGCATCTGAAATGGACGTGTAGATAAGATCGCCACAGATAAAATGTCAGAAGTAGTGCGCAAAACATGTATGACAAAAACCCCGGTTGTGTTTTCAATGTCCAACTTGAAGAGGGAGCTGAAGTCACTCTTGACGTCAGCTCTCCCTTCGACAACGCAACTTCCGAAGACGGCACCTGGCCTGAATGGCTACCGCCATATGAGCATTATAACACCTCAATTCGAGTCACCTGCATCTATGCCGCTGTCAAGGCGGCCTTCTAGGCAGTCTTGGTGAGATACGTGAACGGTTGTGGTCACTAAGGCGACACCTACGTGGTAAACACGTGCGCTGGAATTGTGATGCATGGGCGCGATTTTCGCTCAATGCACGCTCAACAGCTAATGCACATGAATTCTGCGGAAATCCGCAAGGTGGTGGAAGGGTTAAGAAATACAATAAAGAAAACCACTCTTTTATAGCATGAAGCCACAAGAAAATCCGTACGGATTTCATAGAATGAAAAACCTATTAGTTTCCCAAAAAATCGTCTTGGTCTAGAGTCCTGACCCCAGACCAGGACGACCCCGTCCTGACCAGGACAAATTTTCGGTAACTAAGAGGATTTTAAAGAAATTACTATGAATTTCCTCTCTCAACAGCTACAACACCTTTCCAAAAGACAGTGTGTAACAATCGTAGCTGGTTCAAGTCGACAGTATCTACAGTGTTTGTGCACGTGGCAGCGGGGGACGCTTTACCGTGAATGGGTATGTTGTGATCGTTAAAGGTGTGCAGGTCAGCGCAGTGCACAGATTTGAAGTTGCATTGCGGCTAATGCATCTCTGAACGCTTTCCGTCCTCTTATCGCACAGAGTTTTGTATTCCGATAAGGAAGTAACACTCCAGATTTTTAGTCGTGAACTGAAGTCGAAGCTTTTGAGACACCTGCATACTAAACACAATGTTTTAGGACTTGTCTGCACTCATGCAACTAATGTGAATATTGTAGGTGAGCGTTACTTATTGTGGGGAAGATTTTTTCAAATATGATACAAACTGTGAAAGGCTACCTGCGGATAATATTAGGGGAAGGATAGTGAAATTGTCGGGGTGAAGGGTGAAATAATTGCGTGTGACACAGACCGAAAAGCCGAAAAAGGGTAGTGGGGCAGAAGCGCGTTTGTTTGTGGACTGTTCGAACGTACGCCATCTTCTAGACGGCACTAAAGCCCCCATAAAGATTTTGCCATAAAAAGATAACACTTTCAAAAATCGAAGGCCGTCACAAGAAGACGACGCGATAGGCATCTTCAGGGGAAAAATTCGCCGTATATCCATGGAGTGAATATGATGAGTGGGGCGAAGCGTCCGTCCGTCTGTTTGTCTGTCAACTATTATATACGAAATCCACTTACGCCATCTAGCGATATCTACTACTACTACTACTACTACTACTACTACTACCACTACTACTACTACTTCCACTACCACTTCCACTACCACTTCCACTACCACTACTACTACTACTACTACTACTACTACTACTACTACTACTACTACTACTACTACTACTACTACTACTACTACTTCTACTACTACTACTACTACTACTACTACTACTACTACTACTACTACTACTACTACTACTACTACAGACGAGTAAATGAGCTACACACTAAGGAGCTTCGCTCCTAAAACGAAGACGGTGGCACACTTGCTAATGAGTGTAGCTCGCTTTGACAGATTATGGAACAGCTGTGGCGGATACTAGGAAAGAAGGGTTGGAAAAATAGCCGTCTTGTTTTGAGCTCGAACACAGATTATACCTTGGAGCCAGCCTAGGAGCGAACACGACAGCTTTATTTCTGTAACGCTGCCAAGCATGCTGTATCCCTTCCAGAAACAACAAGAGCATGTATTTAAGGTGCTAAGATCCTCTTTGTTAAACCTTGTCCTGCGTCAGGCGTAACCGGCAGATTGTCCTGAATAGTACAAAAGATGACGCTGTTTAGTCACCATTCCGCGACTCATTTGCTAGATGGCGTTGGTTCAATAAAACTATGTGCAATGGGACGGACAGCAGCACGGACAGACAGACAGACAGACAGACAGACAGACAGACAGACAGACAGAGGAACCAACGGGTGGACGGATGGACGCACACACGCACGCACGGACGAACTCACGCATGGCTGGAAGGATGGACGAGCGGTCACTCGGACGGAAGCACGGATGGATGCAGGGAAGGACGGACAAAAGCACGGATAATGCAGGGAAGGACGGACGAAAGCACGCACGCACGGCTGGAAGGATGGACGAGCGGTCACTCGGACGGAAGCACGGATGGATGCAGGGAAGGACGGACGAAAGCACGCACGCACGGCTGGAAGGATGGACGAGCGGTCACTCGGACGGAAGCACGGATGGATGCAGGGAAGGACGGACGAAAGCACGCACGCACGGCTGGAAGGATGGACGAGCGGTCACTCGGACGGAAGCACGGATGGATGCAGGGAATGACGGACGAAAGCACGGATGGATGCAGGGAAGGACGGACGAAAGCACGCACGCACGGACAGACGAACGGATGGATGTACAGGCGAACGGATGCACCGACAGACAGACCAACGAACGCATGGACGAACACACGGATGGACTAACGCTTCGCCCCACTTATCATTCACTCCATGTATGTGTTGTGATTTTTTTATTGCATGGCGTAATAAATTAAGTTCGTGGTGTCTGTCTATTCTCATCTAAGTGTATGTTGGGCAAAAATAGCCATAATACATCACGTTTGCATGATCCGTGTTACTTTTACGTGACAGCCACGGCTCGCTTAGAATTTATTTAGACTCAAACTATAGGTGTCTGCCATTTTTCCCACTTTATGTAGGTATACATTGTAGTGGTTCTTCAAAATGCAAAAATAAAACTTTGGGGCTATCACTGTGTACATTAGAGAGCCAGCTATGACTACAAATATATTACATATTACCTTGGAATTATTTTCCAGAAGTGTTACCGACGTAAATAACCGAAAGTACACAAAGCACACCAGATAAAGTAGTGACACTAAAGGAAGTTCAAAAACACTTACTAGAATATCTTTTCTGTGAGGAAGATACCTTCACAATAACCGAAAAGTGGGCTGTGCCTCGTTTATGTTTAAGACAAAACTGGCTGAAACGGGTCGGGCCGGACTGGGCCGGGCTTAGACCAATCCGGCCACGGCCGGGTACGGGCCGTCATTAAAAACACCGAACCCGGCTCGGGCGGCCCGGAGCATGAAGTTTTCGGGTTGGCCGGGCTCGGGCTGAAAAAATCGGCCCGTACAGTGCTCTAGACTATAGGTAACGCTGCTTCAAGCAATGAGCCTACGAGGCAAGTAATGCAGAGATCTCTGCTTCGCACAACAGGCGTCGTCGGTGACGACGAGCGGGAACGTGTCGTGCATGTACACTCTTGAAAAAAAGGTAGTAGTACTTGCTAACTTTGGGCTAGTAATAATGGTTTGTCACATATGTTAAGACCCTGGTAGTAAGCGCAGATAGTAACGGCGTGGGTAGTAATAGCTACTGCCTTTGCTGTTACTACCAGTGTCACAGAACGAGCGCTCAAAAAGGGGCGCGCCGCCAAATTCTCGCGATGAAGCGCCAAGAGGTCAACCATAAAAAAAGAAAACTAGCATCCGTAAACTCCCCGGGCGCGCGTCCCTCTCCCCTCGGAAGCGTAGGTTCGCCGACGAAAACTCCTCGCATCGGCGGCCGAGCAAGCCCTGGAAATTTCTCGATGGAAAGAGGCGTGGTGATGCCGGGTTGAGTCATCCGTCGCGGACGGCCCCCCTATCGTCTCGCCCTATCCCCCAACCTTCGCTGCGTATCGCGCCGACGAAATGATGAGAACTTTCTGGAATCTCGCGCGGAAGGTATTTAGTCGAGCAGCCGAGATGAGAGATCAGCAGAAGATGGAAGTTAACGCCAGAGCGCGTAGGGTATTCCACCGTGTAGTCGGCGAAGGTTTTGTCCACAAAGCAGGAGAAGAAGGAATTGTTCGCCAGAGCGCGTAGGGTGTTCCGCATTGTCGGCGAAGCCTTTTGCCCTCATTGACAAAGGAGGAGAAGAAGAGGATTTTCACCTGATGGGTGAAGACTCGAGCTCCAGGCAAGAGTGTGTCTACCGCCAGTGGGCGAAGACGCGGGGCAACAGCCGCACGTGGGAAGCCGACGTCTTTCCAGCAAAGAAGTTTGAAGCTTCGAGAGCGGCCAATTGAAGACGCGAGGTTTTCTGGAAGAGAACCTTCGGGAGCAGCGGAACGACAAAAATGCTGGACTTTGAGTGAGTGATTCTCAGAAGAGTATTATCCAGACTTTGTTCCAAGAACTTTGAACTGAATAAGTTTCCTAACTCTTTAGTCTTTAAGTGTCTTGGTTGTTTGATGCATGCGACTGCATTGTAGTGCGTATTGTTGTCTGCGTCCGTTGTTTCGAGTGTGGCTGATTGTACTGTGTAGTACGTTGTTTGATTGGTGACCTATCGTATTCAACTATTGAAGAGTGTGCATACTTGTGTATCGTTTTGATCTGCCATAATTGAGAATATATTTTGTTTTGTTTATCAGCTCTCGGCACTGACTTGTTCTTTGGGCCACAGCCAGCGTACGCTGGCGCGCCAAATAGGACCACTTTTAAATTGTCCACGCTTTCGTGTTGCGGTTCGGGGGGCCGATACTTCGGCCCTTGGAATTAGCCCGGCGATTGCCTCCCTAATTAACGGGACCTGTGACAATTAATCTGGCGTCCGTGACAGGGACCTTTTGGTGCACAATATGTCCAAAGTAGGGAGAAACAGCCTCGAGTTGTTGATAGTTCTATTGGAACGATTTTGTGGGTTGTTCAGTGTTCTCGTTAACGAGTGCAGGAGAGTGTTCCGATATATTGATTTAGGCAGATACTTTTTACACGCGGCAAGACTTTATTTGCGAGACACAATGGATCCCGAAAAGTTAGTCACTCTTGGTGAGAAGATGGGTCTTTCTGGCGCCGAGCTACAGAAGTGGGTCACCCAGAAGGAAAAAGAAGAAAAGGAGAGGGCCAAAGAAGAAAAGGCAGCTGAGCTGGAAAAAGAAAGGCTGGCGGTCGAAAGAGCCAAAGCGGAAAAAGAAGCTGAGTTGGAGAGAGAGAGAGGTTGGCAGTTAAGAGAGAGAAAGAATAAAGAGGGGCAAAGGAGCGACAGCTGAAAGAAGAAAGAGAGCAGCAATTGAAGTTGGAGCTGGAGAGACAGAAGTTGACAGCCGAAAGGGCGCGAGAAGAAAGAGAAGCGAGGGAGCGACAACTGAAAGAAGAAAGAGAAGCGAGGGAGCGACAAATGAAAGACAGGAAAGCGGAGATGGCTGAAAGGGAACGGCAGCGGCAGCACGAGATGGAACTCGAGCGGCTTCGTTTGCAACAGCGAAGTGAAACTCCCGTCCAAGCTAGAGTTGAAAGCAGCGAACGGGAAGATCATGGCTTCCGCTTGAACCCAAGCAAGCTGCTCGTAGCGTTTGATGAAAGGAAGGACGACCTTGTCGCGTACCTTCACAGATTTGAGACGATTGCAAGGAGCCAGAATTGGCCGGAACATCAATGGGCAACTGCTTTGAGTACTTGCTTGAGTGGTGAAGCGCTCAGTGTGTACGGTAGGCTGACGCCGACTGATGCAGCCAACTATACAAAGGTGAAAGCTGCTTTGCTGAAGCGATTTAGATTTACTGTGGAAGGTTTCCGGGACAGATTTCGGACAGGAAAGCCAGCTGATGGTGAGACGGCTACGCAGTATGCCGCCCGACTTTGCCATTATTTCGACAGATGGATTGAACTTTCAGGGATAGAGCAGGAGTGCGATGAACTTAGAGAGCTCCTAGTTAGAGAACAATTTCTTACTGGTTGCCATCCAAGCCTGTCGCTGTACTTGAAAGAGAGGAGAGCTAAGTCACTTGAAGACATGCTTGAATTAGCTGATCAATTCTTTGAAGCGCAAGGTGGCACTAATTTGGCCAAGGTCAAAAAGGAGTGTCCTAAAGATTCAAAAAATTCGGCACCCGAACAAAAGAAGCGTGCACCGGAAAGCATTCCGCGATGTTTTCTGTGTAACCGAGTGGGTCATCGCGCAAACAACTGTCGTACTAACTTTACGAGCTCTACGGTAGTAAAATGTTTCAAGTGTGGTCAGACTGGGCACAAAGCAAACGCTTGTCGGAACGGAGTGAGTCAAACTCACCAGGTATCCTGTGTGCTAGCAGCACCGAAATCCGATAGTGATGCCGTCAATGACGGATTCGTAGAGTTGAAAATGGGGAGAAACTTCCTATTGTGGGTGCTGTAATGACAAAACAGCCAACCGGTGTTACGAAGGGAATGCCAACGCTGCCTGGAAAAGTTGTGGGCAAGAAGGTTACGGTGTTAAGAGATACCGGAAGCTCCACTGTTATCGTGCGGAGAAATTTGGTACGAGAAAGTGAGTTAACAGGCAAAACGAAACCAGTTTGCCTAATTGACAGTACGGTTCGGATGCTTCCCGAAGCAGAGATTGAGGTTGAAACCCCGTACTTCAGCGGGAAGGTTACCACTCTATGTATGACGAACCCCCTGTACGACCTCGTCATCGGAAACATCGACGGGGCGCGAGGGCCGAACGAACCAGAACGTTGGGGGGAAGACCCGAAGATGGAGCCCCCGCCGACAAAGGGGCCGCGAGATACAGCGGAGAAAAATCCCGTGAAGGATTTCACTCGAGCCCAAGGTGAAGCCTGGGCGCAAGAGACAGCGAATGAGAACATGATCGTATTGAATGAGTTTACTTGCTGGGCAGCTGGACTTACGTCGGCTCGACGTCAACTGACCGACTATGTAAAGATGATGGAGTCGGCCAGCCAGGCACAATGTCGTGACATGAACAAGCGGGTGAATTACCGAACAGGATCGGTTGAACGTTATCACCCGCTAACAATGTCGGAAGTGACAACGATGGGTGAGACGCCGCCTCAGATACCATCGGTGGAAAGGGCTCGCCAGAACAAAACGAGAAAAAACAAGAAAAGATCGAGCGAGCACTGCAAAAAGGACGCAAGCGCAGCTCAAAATAAACAAGATAGGTGCTGAGGTCGAATCGGAATGTGTTTGGCAGTACTGAGTGCAATATGTTGTGTTAATGTGGGTGTTATCCTGTGTAACAACTGTATGTCGAGCGAGTCAAAATGTTTGTTACGGTGATGTGATGTATAGTATTGTACAATGGTTGTAATAGGAGAACTTTGTACATTTGTATTGTTTGGAATATGTGATGGAGTGTTGTACTCATGTACCTGTGATTGATTGATATGTGGGGTTTAACGTCCCAAAACCACTATATGATTATGAGAGACGCCGTAGTGGAGGGCTCCGGAAATTTAGACCACCTGGGATTCTTTCGCGTGCACCCAAATCTGAGCACTCGGGCCTACAACATTTCCGCCTCCATCGGAAATGCAGCCGCCGCAGCCGGGATACAAACCCGCCCCCTGCGGGTCAGCAGCCGAGTACCTTAGCCACCAGACCACCACGGCGGTGCCTCATGTACCTGTGGTTATATTTCATGTGTTGTGTGGTTGAATTACAATGTACAATTGCATTGAGTGTTCTATTGTGGTTGTGACGTGCCATGAGCGACGGACTATGTTACAGTCTTTGAGAGTGTGGGGACTGTTCGCGCTCGTTTGTGTGGTTTTGAATATTATGAGATAATATTCTTAAAGTGGGGGGCAGTGTCACAGAACGAGCGCTCAAAAGGGGGCGTGCCGCCAAATTCTCGCGACGAAGCGCAGAGAGGTCAACCATAAAAAAAAGAAAAGCATCCCTAGACTCCCCGGGCGCGCGTCCCTCTCCCCTCGGAAGCGTAGGTTCGCCAACGAAACCTCCTCGCATCGGCGGCCGAGCGAGCCCTGGAAATTTTTCGATGGAAAGGGGAGTGGTGATGCCGGGTTGAGTCATCCGTCGCGGACGGCCCCCGTATCGTCTCGCCCTTTCCCCCAGCCTTTGCTGCGTATCGCGCTGACGAAATGATGAGAACTTACTGGAATCTCGCGCGGAAGGTATTTAGTCGAGCAGCCGAGATGAGAGATCAGCAGAAGAAGAAAGTTAACGCCAGAGCGCGTAGGGGGTTCCGCCGTGTAGTCGGCGAAGGTTTTGTCCGCAGTGACAAAGCAGGAGGAGAAGAAAGTATGCGCCAGAGCGCGTAGGGTGTTCCGCCTTGTGGGCGAAGCCTTTTGTCTTCCGTGACAAAGGAGGAGAAGAAGGGGATTTCCACCTGAGGGGTGAAGACTCGAGCTACAGGCAAGAGTGGGTGTCTACCGCTATCGAGCGAAGACGTGTGGCAACAGCTGCGTGTGGGAAGCTGACGTGTTTCCGGCGAAGAAGTTTGAAGCTTGGAGAGAGGCCAATTGAAGACGCGAGGTGTCCTGGAAGAGAATCTTCGGGGGCAGCGGAACGACAACAACGCTGGACTTTGAGTGAGTGATTCTCAGAAGAGTCTCATCCAGACTTTGTTCCAAGAACTTTGGACTGAATAAGTTTCCTAACTCTTTAGTCTTTAAGTGTCTTGGTTGTTCGATGCATGCGACTGCATTGTAGTGCGTATTGTTGTCTGTGTCCGTTCTTTCGAGTGTGGCTGATTGTACTGTGTAGTACGTTATTTGATTGGTGACCTATCGTATTCAACTATTGTCGAGTGTGCATACTTGTGTATCGGTTGGATCTGCCATAATGGAGAATATAATTTTGTTTTGTTTATCAGCTCTCGGCTCTGACTTGTTCTTTGGGCCACAGCCGGCGTCCGCTGGCACGCCAAATAGGACCACTTCTAAATTGTTCACGCTTTCGTGGTGCGGTTTGGGGGGCCGATACTTCGGCCCTTGGAATTAGCCCGGCGATCGCCTCCCTAATTACCGGGACGTGTGACAACCAGTACTTAGTAACTGCTGCTATCCTAGTAGTTACCACCCACGGGCAGTAACTTGTATAGGTTTCGAGAAAATAAGTAGCAGCTGCAGATACTAGCTTGTTCATTTATTTTGACATAGTATTAATTCTTCATTGCTAATATCGGTCAATCAATGCCTCATTACTACCCAAGTTCGGGTAATTTTGCGTGATGTGCCATGAACGCGAAAAATACAAAGATTTAAGAAGTTCTCTATTTCTTTACGCTGCAGTGTGAAGCAAGCGTTTGGTATATATAGCTCCTATATCGCAGATGCATGTCTAACACAGGGAAGCACTAGAGTTTCAGCATGAATTATTGCAAATGCGAATCTATAGTACTATACCATACTACCTCACCACGTTTGTTTGAGGACGTAGCACAAGACTTTTAATCAGCCTCACTGGTAGAAAGAGTATATGCCATATCTTTTATTTATAAAAGGTCCACACAAAGGCATTATGTACACTGGCTGAAACAAAGTACCGAGAATATCAACATAGTCTCAGTGCATTTGAATGCTTAACACGGCTAGTATATCAATGGTTAAACGGTAATAATCATTTTTTTGGGTTTGACGTGCCAAAACAACGATAATGTTTGAATACTTGTCGCAGTGGATCAATTTTCACCGTCCTCCGGAATAATTGTGACCATCTTGTTATTTTGATCTGCTGGTCTTGTTAATTGGCTGTAATTTACTAAGGTTGTTGCAATTGTCCATTACAACGCGTGTAGCACTTGCTTATGATTTGTTAACTTGTACGTCTCCGTTTCGACAATATCAGAATGACGTTTACATGTCTCGGTTGCGAAATTTAAAACAAGCTTTTTTTATCTATGGATAACAAATCTCCTGCGTCATTTTTCTGTTTAATGATGATACGTCGAGACGATTCCCGTCATAAATTATCAGAATCCGTATCACAACTGTTTTGGATTAGTGAACAGCCGGGTATCAAAAAGGCAGTAACGGAGCAATAAAGGTAGTAACGGCAGCCGTGACTACCTATTTCATTCCTGTTACTAACTGTTTACTACATAGGTAGTAAACAGGTCGCAAAAAGTTTGTAACGGTTGCAGCTAGTAACTGATTACTAACGCATGTTGTGAAGACGTTGCAAAAGGGTAGTAATGGTTCAAGAAAGGTAGTAAGCGCTGCAGTTACCACCTGTTTGCTTGCAGTTGCTACACTTATACAACTTTCTTTGGGGGTGTACAGAACCGTCCTAGTTGAAATTTTTCTTGGTGAGTGAGAGAGAGAGTAGGGTTTGGGGTTCAACCACACCTATGTATCTTCGCGCGTGTTTTGGTAGGTGCATATGTGCCACTCAATAATTCCCAAAACTTTATTTGTGTCCTGAAGCCCGGTCTTTTCAGACCTAGGCGGGCCGCGTCCACGTCGGTACCGTCAGGCCGAACCTTGTGCCGTCATCGTGAACCTTCTGGATTGCCATGAGCAATGACTAATTAGTCAAACTGATGTTTGCACTAGGCAAACATAGTGACGAAGCCGACAACACTTGTGTCCTTGTGAATTTCCTTCGAGGGGCTTTGAGCTTTCCTGACAGAATCAACTTCGCTCTCTCGCTCTCTCACTTGCAGTGGGCAGATCACAATTGCGCAAGGTTAGAGGTGACAAAGAATCCCACGTAGTTTGTTGTCTCTCAATTTAGAAGTAACGTGAGGAAGCGCACGCATGGTAACCCGGTTAAATCGACCAGCCGGTGGCCCAAACAGGTAGACGTCGCGGAAATCGCCACTGCCGATCTTGGTGAATCTACCACGTAATGTACGCACACATGTGGACCATCTTAACATTTGTCATTGGAACTGCCGCAGCTTTCATAAGCGTGCGACCGCTCGACTCCAGTTCACACAAACAACACCCCTCAAACCAGATAATATCTGTCTGCAGAAAACAGGTGACAAGTGAGTCACGCTAACCTGTTAATTTACCTTATACAATTAATGTTTCCCAAAAATTGCGACGCCGGTGCCTTACGATATCTTATCGAATGTACATCTGTGAAGATGTCTATTCGAGCACAAAAGCCGCAACGAGGTTGCAACAAAAAACGACCGTACAGCAAGTCTGGCGAAGGCGGAACCGGCTCTCGCGCAATCAGAGCACGGGGCTTTTCGTTATCTTCCGAAGGCGCATACGTGTTGGTTCGTATGCTCCACTACGATACCCTCGGAGTGAAGAGTAGCCATACTGGCGAATCAGGGAGTAGGCACTATGAGGGAGTCGTAGTAGGGCTTGAGACGGTCGACGTGTACGGTCTCGCGTCCTCAACGGCGCAAATCTGGCGATTGTGTTAGTGGCTCGATGATGTAATTCACCGGGGAGGTCGCGTCAATGACACGGTACGAACTATGGTACCGGGCCAGAAGTTTAGAAGACAGGCCAGGAACGTGCGGGGGCACCCAAAGCCACACAAGGGAGCCAGCACGAAACTTAGGAGCAATGTGGTGAATGTCGTCATGTCGAGTCTTTTGTAGACCTTGAGCCTCACTTGACAGAGACCGAGCCAACTGACGGCAGTCTTCAGCGTATCTGGCGACTTCCGAAAGCGGGGAGCACTCAGATGCATCAGGGCGATACGGGAGTATAGTGTCCAGTGGGTGGGAAGGTTCGCGGCCTACAACAGAAAGAACGGGAGAAAACCGGTAGTCGCTTGCGGTAATACAGGGTCGCAGTTAGTGCGGTCGGAGGAGGTGTACATCCTCAGCATGTGACCAAGTGTGCGGTTGAAGCGCTCAGTGAGACCAATTGTCTGTGGATGGTATGCGGTAGATTTCCGGTGGATGATGTTGCATTCAGCGAGGACAGCTTGGATGACCTCCGACAGGAACACTCTACCCCTATCACTCAGTAATTCGCGTGGAGCACCATGGTGTAAAATGAAGCTGCGGAGAATGAAGAGTGCAACTTCGTGGGCGGTCGATGCCGTTAGAGCTGCAGTTTCAGCGTAACATGTCAGATGATCGACACCGACAATAATCCACCAGTTTCCAGAGCCACTATATGAGAGGGGGCCATAGAGGCCAATACCCATGCGGTCGAATGGGCGAGCCGAACACGGGAGCGGCTGTAACATGCCAGTAAGGTGCCGTGGAGGTGCCTTGTTCGGTTGGCAAGTGGTGCAAGATTGAACGTATTTCTGCACAAAGCGATACATTCCTCTTCAGTCATATTGTTGGCGCAGCCTTTCGTAGGTTTTCAGGACACCTGCATGAGCACTTTGGGGAGCTGCATGGAAATTTATGCAGATGTTAGAGCGCATATGACTTCGGACAGCAAGTAGTCACTTCCGACCACCAGGCATGTAGTTGCTGCGGTACAGAATGTTGTCTCGTAAGGAAAAGGGGGCTGCTTGCCGGCGTAGCGCTCTCGTGGAAGGGACAGCAGACGGATCGGTAAGGTAGTCGACTAACAAGGCAAGGTATGGGTCTTTACGCTGCTCCGAAAGCATGTCAGTAGCGTCGAGTGGTGACAAGGTGGTAAAAAGGGGTGACAGAGAAGCCACATCTGGTGTTAATGGCGATCGGGAAAGTGCATCGGCATCCGCGAGCTTGCGACCGGAACGATATACGACACGGATGTCGTATTCCTGCAATCGAAGTGCCCAACGTCTCAGGTATTCGGACGGGTCTTTCAAGGTGGACAGCCAACATAGAGCGTGATGGTCTGTGACCACGTCGAAAGGATGGCCGTAAAGGTACGGGTGAAACTTTGTCAGCGCCCAGATTATGGCCAAGCACTCCTTCTCTGTCACGGACTAATTCAATTCAGCCTTCTCGAGTGCGTGACTTGCATAAGCGACTACGTATTCGGTTTGGGTGCCTTTCCGTTGTGCCAAAACTGCACCAAGACCGACGCCACTTGCATCGGTGTGAGTTTCTGTGGCAGCAGTGGGGTCGTAGTGGTGAAGAATGAGTGGTGTTGTCAGCAGGCGGCACAGCTGGCAAAATGCGTCATCACATGCAGGTGACCATGCAGATATACCTTTGCTGTTGGAAAGCAGACTCGTCAGAGGTGCAATGATGGACTCGAAGTTGCGCACGAAGCGACGAAAGTAGGAGCTGAGACCAGTGAAACTTGTTAGGGCTTTCAGTGATGTGGGCATAGGGAAGTCAGCGACATGTCGAAGCTTATCAGGATCCGGAAGAACACCGCCTCTTGTGATGACATGTCCCAAGATGGTTAGTTTTCGTGCTGCGAAGTTGCACTTATTGGTGTTAAGTTGTAGGCCTGCAGAAGTTAGACACGTCATAATCTCGTGAAAACGACCAAGATGTGTCTGTAAATCAGCTGAAGAGACTACGATGCTAACCAGGTCCTACAAGCAAGTTTTTTACTGGTGGGCACGCAAGATGGTATCGATCATGCGCTCAAATGTCGCAGGTGCGTTGCAGAGCCCAAATGGCATGACTTTAAACTCATATAGGCCATCCAGCGTTAAAAAGGCTGTTTTAGGCCGATCACATTCAGGCATTGGCACCTGCCGGTACCCAGAATGCAGATTCAATGATGTAGAGTACGCGGCGCCTTGTAAACAGTCAAGAGCGTCGTCTATTTGTGGTAGCAGGTAGACATGTTTCTTCGTAACCTTGTTTAAGCGGCGATAGTCCACGCAAAATCGAACGGTGCCATCTTTTTTTCTTTACCAGAACTACAGGTGATGACAAAGTGCTTTGAGAGGCTGCATGACTCCCCGTTTAAGCATGTCATCTACTTGCTCCGTAATGACGCGACGCTCTTCGGCGGTAACGCGGTGAGGATGCTGTCGCAGAGGCCAATGTGAGCCGGTGTCAATAGTATGAGTGACAGCCATGGTGCGGCCCAAATCAAAGAAGAGCGAAACTTGTTAAGGAGAGTAACAAGTTGGCGGCGATGCGAAGGGGGAAAGGTCTGCGTCAATAGCATTGTCAAAGGCTAACGAACTTGATGGTTCAGACGCATGAGTGATTGCGCCAATGTGACATGGGGTTTTGTCGGGGAGAATAATATCATCGATATGGTCGACAGGTTGTACATATCTCAAGGTTTCCCCATGAAGTAAGCCAATGGGGTAGTTGCAGTGGTTGGTAACCAGCATTACGGTTACACCAGACGCAATTGTAAGAACGGCAAAGGGGAGAACGATGCCCTTGCGTTCAGTAAAAACCAGAGATGGCGTGAACACCACCATGGCGTCAGGTTACGCTACAAATGAAAGGCTAATAGGGACTGAAGCTTCCGGAGCCAATGTGATGTCGTCGTAAGCGATGAGTTTGAGGAGCAGAGGAGAGCCGTGAATAGCACCATGCCACAAAGAGATGTGGTCACTTTCTTCAGTTTGCGACAAAATATTGCGTTCATCACAAAAACTATGGCCCCGGTATCAATTAACGCTAGTGTGGCGACTCCCTCAACATCGACATCCACAACATTTCGCGGTGAAAATGGAGGCCTTGATAATTGCGCAGAAGTTGCAGTTCTTGCCACCGGAACTGCACTGATTAGTTTCCCTCCTCGGGAGGTGGTCGACGACGCATAGGCGATGGCGATTGGTGATGAGGGGATGGGAAACGAGCAGTTGAGGGGCGACGATCCGAGTCGGAGTGCCTCTGTTTATATGCAGACGTTTATATGCTACTGGCCTGCTGCGACGCGTAGGTAGGAGTTCCAAAGAAGACGTACGCAGGTATGGGGCGGTGGCGGCAGAAGCGTGCAACGTGGCCAGCGATGCCGCACGCGAAGCAGATAGGACGGTTGTCATGGGTGCGCCACTCATTAGATGGACGGATAAAGTTAGGTGGGGGCTTGTATACCGGAGGCGAGGCCGGAGGAGGTGGAGCCGATAAGGAGACTGGATGCGGTAGAGGCCGCGCGACCACAGCTGCGTAGCTGAGAGGTGAGGGTGGCGCAGGTGGTGCGTAGCCGACAGTTGAGAGATCAGGTGCTACTGAAGTGCATGGGTAAGGGGCCGGCACTGTAGGGAGGACATCGCAAATTTCAGTGCGTATGGCCTGCTAAAGTGTCGAAGGCAGGCTTGCGGAGGGCGCGTCGCTATGGGACAGCAGGGAGAGCTGTCGGGCGACTTCCTCTCTGATGAAGTCTTTGATCTGGTTGGACAGACTTTCTTGGTGAACGTTGGCATTTGCGAGTGCGACGGCCGAGATCTAATCTGGTGGTGGGACACACTGTCGCGCGATGGAACGCTGATGGCGCAATTCATCGAATCTCTGGCACAGGCTTACGAGGATTGCCACCGTGGTCGGGCTTTCCGCTAGCAACATCTGGAATGCGCCATCCTCGATGCCCTTGAGAATCTGCCTAGTTTTCTTTTCTTCGGGCATAGATGGGTTAACACGCCTGCAGAGGTCGAGCACATCCTCAATGTAGCTAGTAAACGTCTCGCCAGGCTGCTGAGCTCGGTGGCGTAGACGCTGGTCAGCGAGGAGCTTGCGGACCTCTGGTCGGCCGAATGCTTCAGTCACGAGGGTCTTAAAGGAGGACCAGTTGGCGATGGCGGTCTCACGGTTGGTATACCAAACCTTAGCTACGTCTGCCAAGTAAAAGATAACGTAGGCGAGCTTAGAGCCGTCGTCCCACTTGTTGCTGGTACTTACGCGTTCGTACAAGGAGAGTCAGTGTTCGACGTCTTGCTCACCACTGCCGCTGAAGATTGGTGGGTCCCGTTGGCGGGTAGCGCCGGGGCAGGTAGACGGGGCAGCCGATGGTGCTGATTGGGCTGAGATGGGCTGGTTGGCGACTGCGTCAGTCATGTTTCGCGGTGGTCTCTCGGCCAACTTGCGAGAGCGGAGCTCCAGGTCTGCTTGGGGATCTCCGCACCTCCACCAAATGTGAAGATGTTTCTTCGAGCAGAGAAGCCGCAACGAGGTTGCAACAAAAAAATGAGCGTACGACAAGTCTGGCAAAGACAGCGCAGGCTCTCACGCAATCAGAGCACGGGGCTTTTCGTTATCTTCCGAAGGCGCATACGCGTTGGTGCGTAGGCTCCACTACACATTACATAACAAGATGTTCAACTCCTCTCCAAACTATTGAGATTTATGCACGTAAGTGCAGTAAAGACAGCGCGTGTATTGTAAATGTGTATATCCCGCTCGACGAAAATAGCACAGATTTTGAAGCTCTGGTTGTTTGGGCAGTCTCCCCTTTGCGCAGGCAGGACCGGTTCAATTTTCTAGCTGATTTCTACGACCTTCCCACAACCTAGGGATATAGACGTGACTCTCCGAAAGGGAGCCTCTTATGGAAAAAGCTGCAGAGAATCACGGGTCTATCTTATCACACTACCCCCAGTACCTAAACAGTTGGGAAAAAGTGTAATTGTGCACACTTCACCCGACTCAAACCCTTAGGGACCAATGTAGTTTACAGAGTACACTATCTTATTCGGGAAAAAAATACATAACAATATTCTCCTTGTGCTCATTCAAATTTTAAATTCAAAGGGCTGCAGCAAGATATTGCTAACTTTGAATATTGACTCAGTCTTACTTTTTCTGTATTTTGAGCCGTTCCACTTAGTGACAGCAAGAGGCCGTCAATCGCACGTGGTCAGCACTGTTCTTCACGAATATCGCTCACGCTTCATAACTAATACGTTGGAAAAACCTGATTGCTTGTGCATCAGCAAGAACAAGCGAGAAGTGTATATAGCGCATAGTTTTGCTCGAAGGTGTACTCAAATCTGGGTGTACTTTTCATAATACAAGTGGACCTCGTGGGAACACACGCGTATTTAAAGAGGCCCTGACACACTTTTTCAAGTAACTATGGAATGAATTTCCTATAAGAGCTTATTGCATCACGAATTCGACGCCGCAAAGAGTTTAAGAATCTGTCGTGTATATGAGCGGAGTTACAAAGATTTGTCGCACGCTGCCAGCACATTCTCTCTTCTCTCGTGCCGACGAAAGCTCTGGAAGGTAAGCAGGGAGGGATGAAAAGGTAAAAATAATACGTCACCCGCGCCTCATGACGTTGAGCTTTTTTTTTTTGAATGCGCGGCTTTTTTGAGCGATTGCGCACGCTCACGTGGGCAAGTTGCGGCCTCCCGTGGCGATCGCTGTAACGACCGAGCACGCCATGTTCAAATCAGCCAATCGCTGATAGATGGGTTTGCTACGTGTGATTTTTGAGCGTCTTCCGTCATTTGTCGAGAGAAGAGAAAGGAATTTTTAGCGGAATTTGATAATTTATTGTGAATTTGAGGTCGCATGTTGCGCTCTAATATTTGGCTCGCGTGCAGTAGGGAGCCTCTACTACCAATTGGCAACGTTTTCAGACCATGCTCAAAAAGTGTTACAGGGCCCCTTTAATGTTGTGCGGTGCCTCAGATAATAAACAAGCTATTTTGTTAGGAAGAATGTGTTTTTTTTTAAATCTTACAACCACGAAGCCACTTAAGGTTTTCATTGTGGGATCTGACCCTAGCGTATACACTTAGGAGTAGAAGGGGAGTGACGACAGTACGAAGGGTGCTCTCTGCCAAAAATAAAAAAACATGGAACGAAAGTAACATGTAAAGTTTAATTTCTGTTTTGATTACTGAAACTTTTGTTTCGTCAATGTCAAAGAAAATTACGTAGTGGTTATACTACCGAGCGACAACATAATAGTTTCTATGTTCTGTAAGCAGGTGCCCATCCACTGAAAAGGAAAAAAAGAATTATAGGCGTATGGACAAACTCTCCTTGGCAGCTGGAACAATGACATAAAAGGGGCTTAGCTCTATAGCCATGCTGCGAATAACTATAAATGTTTAATCTTTGAGACAAGAGAGAGAGCTAGTTCTTTATTAAGAAAATTAGCAGAGAATTTAGCCGGCGTGTGTGTGTCGCTGACTTGCTACTCGGCGTGGGGAAGGGGATTGGAGACACAAAGGCAAGAAGAGAGGGAGAAAAAAACATTAAGAATTAAAATGGAAAGAAAAGAGCAAATATACAGACATTTTTCTGTCTCTTGGGCGGGGACTTGTGCAGACAGCATGACTCAGTACTAGCTTTGCAGGCGCCCCTACAGTTTGTCTAGCTGACCGATATTGCCTAAATACGTGAACAAAAGTTTCATCGCCTGCCTCTGTGGTGTGAAGCTAGGAAAATGGCCCAGGAGACAATCAACTTTAAAGTTGTTTGGGTTAACAGATGCATGCTGTGTTCATACAGCGAACACTTATCGGCATACGCTTGGAACTCAAACAAGATATGTTTTTTTTTACAGTTTCTATGGAGCCAGAGTTATTTCAGTATGGACTGTCTACTTGACTAAAGCGACACCGTAAATTGTTTCCATAAGCACTGTTCAGCTCGAAATGGTGGTAGAGAGTTTCCAGGTGTCGAGGGATTCGGAATGGGAGTCTAGTCCTTAGATGTGGGTCGATAGAGTGGGGGAAAGCATAGTGATGTGTTGGAAGGTTTCATAGCCGCTTTTTTTCTTCGGAAGCAAGCGTTTTAGCCAGCTGGAAAGCATCTGAATTAGTAAAATAGGTTAGCCTGCAATATTGATATTGAAATCCTTTGCGAGCCGCTTCATTTGCATTTTCATTGGCCAGTATACCGCAATGAGCCGGTATCCATTGAAATGTGATAGCGTGACCCGCGATAATAGCCAAGTGGTGTAAGTACGCTATATCAAATGAAATCGGGTGATAGTCTGTTTTCTTTAAGGAGACTGAATAGTATTCGTAGTGCTCCCTTAAAATCGGTGAAGATCACCCATCGGTTCGGCGTTTGACGCAGGATGTTGAGGACTGCTTTTTAAATTCCATGAAGTTCTGCTGTCACTGATGATGCCCTGCGTTGTAGCCAATAAGATATACTTTGTCCTGTAGAGAGAACATAGAGGCCATATGACGAAATCTCCTGAGTAGTTTATGCGTCAGTATAAATATGAGAATGCTGAGAGTAATGCTGGGCTAAATAGAAGAGAGTAGTCTGCAACAGTGTGGTCTGTGCAACACGTCTTTTCGGTTCATTTATTCCTGGGACACATAGTTTATTATCAAGAGGTGAAAGCGTCCACAGAGGAAATCTTGGAGGCATCAACTTCTTCGGCTGTCTAATAGCAGTACGTCGCCGCATTTGCACAGCTTGGCCGAATGCTGACTTACTGTGGGTGAGATGTATGCGGTACAGAAAATGCTTCTTCCCATGTATGACATGGCGGAAATGAGTGCGCAATATTTCTGGAGTGCAGATGATATTTAGCGGGAGACATCTTGTTTCCGCTACAGTTACAGAGGCTGATGAGCTCTTCAGAAGGCCTAGACAGATTCATATATAGGCTATTGTTTTGTGTGGCTTCTGAAGTTCTTTTGTTTGTTGGTTATAAGCGGTGAAGCACCGGTAGGCAATAACGCAAGGTTCCTTCGATATGTGCTTTCTCAAGCAGGACCATTTATCGGCACTTGCATCCCCATGGTGTTCCCGCCATAAATTTGAATAGTTGTGATGCTGCAGCGATTCTCGCTCGAAGTTTCTTCATGTGAAGAGACCAGGAAAGACTTCTGTCGATGACTATTCTAAGAAATTGATGATACCGTACAAAGGTCAGTGGCCGGCAACCGAGGAGGAGCGGATACTTGGTCTTTTTCTTTCTCGTGAATGCGATGGATATGCTCTTTTCTAGAGAAAAGTGCATACCCCGGGGAGCCAAATACGTGAAGTTCCGTAAAGCTTTTTGAAGGGGTTATTTGGTAACAAAACGTGAACTTGAAGCACTCCAGATACAGATATTGTTGGTGTAAATTGTGATGTTCACTCCTCGTGGCAATATCTTTGTTACATGTATCAGGGTGATGTTTAAAAGGAGTGGACTGTGCACTGCGCCCTGAGGTACGCCCTTCTCTACTGCGTAGAACTGTATGGGATCATTTGGAGTGCACATTTATATCTCCCATTCTTTTAAATAGCTCTAAATCTATTTATACAGTCTTCCTCCAAAGCCAAGACTGACCATGGCTGCCAGAATGGCATGGTGAAAGACGAAGTCAAAAGCTGCTTTGATGTCGAGAAAGATAGGTATTGGAATGCATCTAGCAAAGAAGTCCTCTTCAAGTGAAAAGACGAGGTTGATGAAATTATTGATAGCTGATCTGCCATATGTAATCCGTTCAATCGTTGGGGAAATTTGTCGTGGCTTTCTAAACACTAAGTTATTCTTTTATGAACCATCCGCTAAATAAGCTTGCCAATGCTACTCAGCAGGGCAACGGGTCGGAAACAGGCGTAGCTCGTTGGCTACATTAAGGTTTCGAAATGGGCACTACTTTAGCAATTTTGAATTTTGCGGGAACCACGCCAGACCACCATGAATTATAATATTCTAGGAATCGTAAGCGGGAGGTGTGGGTTAACTTTGCGATGACTTGATAGCATATTTCGTCGTGACCGGGAGATAGGCACCTGTCTGATTCGCTGATTGCGGTGTTTAGTTGTTCAATTGTGAAAGGCAAATTCAATGCTGGCAAATTCAAGGCAAGTTCAATGAATATTCAGTTACTATCGTGAAAAGTTAGACTTGTTGCTTGTGGAAGAGCTCCAGGGTATTGAAGGTGATGACAACAGGGTGCAGAATCCTTCTGACAGCTTTTTGAGGGATTTCCGTTCGTGAAGGGAAAGTGCGGTGAAAGGGTGAAGCTGTTGGAGTGGCGTTCGCATGCCTCTAAACACCCGACATATTTTGACTACTTGTTGACGAACGTCCAGTGTGGAGCAACAGTTGCGCAATCTTTGCCAGCTACATTTATTCAGGTAACGCCGGATATCACGTTGGTACCCTCGGCAAGCTGGAAGGTCTCCAAGACACTTTGTGAGCAATGCTTTCCTTTCAGCTCGCCTGCGAATAGCACACAGTTTTCTAAACTCCTCATCGTTTGACGGTAATCTGTCATTCTTAGCTGAAAGACGTGTGCAAGAGTAGTTCTGCGAGCTTGGCTCCACACGCACAAGTGCGTGAGCTGTCCCAAATTTCATTGTTGGCATTGAAGTCTCCACAAACGATGCGCGAAGAAGGTGTCCTCGAAGTTAAATTTTCAAGTCTTGAAGCATCGAAAGGCTTGCCCGATTCCAGGTATACTCTAATGAGTGTGTTTTCTTGTTTACCGATCGCTGTGATGGCGCACACATATTCATTGTCGTTGTGGGGCGGGATGTTGATCTCGGAGGCCGGAATATCTCTGCGAATGCCTATGAGCAGTCTTTTGACATGGTCAAGTCGTTATGAATTATGAAAATAATACCCGTTCATTCTGAAATGTGGTCCAACTCGCGATTCGGAGATGACAATAAAAGGGAATTGGTACGCTCGCACCAGCTGTCGGAAATTCGAAAGCTTTGAGCGAAGCCCGCGAGCGCTTTACTGGAATATGGTGCATGTGCTAAATATTTTATGGATTGTCAGTTCAGGTGGCGGTGTCGTTGGGGAAGCCATGATTGATACTCTGAAGAAATGCGCTTCTGTGGTGCGTAGGACATCGACACCAGGGGCTCCATTGCGAGAATTGCTTCTACCTCTGGAAGACTTCTTGACGAGGAATTTGCGTGGACAAGGGCTTTGAGGGCTGCAAACAACATAGGAATCAGTATGCGTGCGGCACCTTGATCGGTGTTTCCGTGTTGCTGTCTCTCGCAGATCTCCTTTTCGTGTTGCGGCGACTGAGACTGTTGATGGTAGTGCTGGCTTGGGGGGTCTTGTGAGACACGTTGCGATGATTTTGATGAAGACGACAAGCCCATGGGTCTCCCACGTTTCTTTTTAATAATGTCTGCGTACGTGTTACCAGATGTTTTTTTGGTTTAGTGGTGGTTGTTCCTGGGAGACGTCTTTTATACTCGTGAATACCACATTAGGGTTAGGCAGTGGTTCATTCCGCCTTGGTGGTTTCCCTTGTGCTTGCTTCAGCGTGCTTGCGAGTGCAGCAGCCTTCTTTTTAATGCATCCTCCATATGTAGCAGGGTGTGGGCCACCGCAGTTTGCCCATTTAGGCTGTGCTCTTGAGACAAAGTAGTAGAAGCCCACATTTACCCAGACGATAGAAATGGCTGCAGAGAACGTACACGGGGTCAGCAGCTGCACTGTGTGCTTCAACACAACTGCATGTTTCGACCCTACGTGCTCACTAGTGTCCTTCGGCGACATAATAGCAAGGCAGTCACTTGGCATTGTTTAACAAACAGAAGTGTCAAAAGGTCACTAGTGTCCGGCGAGCTTGCTATTACACTCTACACATACAAAAATTTTCAGAAAGCATCGAAAACAATGCCCGTATGCCACAGTATATTGCATTAGGGTCGCAAAAAAGCCTGACGTTATGATTTAAGTAAAACTCTGGTGTTCCAATAAGCTGTATGGGTCAAGATGACTTTGGTAATCATTTGGCATCGACCTAGCGTACTCTCCATTTTTGCATCTCACGAGCTTTCCTATTGCTATCTCGAAGGCCCAGCGTGCTTTCTAAAGTGCAGTGTCATAACTTCTGCAAAAACTCATGAAACTCTATAAAAACTTGCACGTGTTGTTGTCTATCGCATTTAGTCAAGTGAGCAACATATCAGTATAATCCAAACATTGATATTTCCTGAACCTTAATGGGTTAACACTTTCGTTAAGCTCAGCTGACACCACCTGGACTAATCTCGAGGAAACCTTAGGCAGTGACCACTGCATCATTATTGTGTCCATACACTCTCCGAATGACCATCTTACTACCGGCCAGGCTACTATAACGGACTGGTCTAAATACGAAAAAATCTCTCTACCACGGAACACCATTGAGAGTGCTAAAGCATGGGCAAAGTCATTCGCGTGACGCGCATGATTCCGTTTTGAAACGCATAGCCGTTACATCCGAAGCACCGGTTGTAAACCGGTGTGTCCTTCATATGCGGGAAAGTAGACGCAGCTGAATTAAGTGATGGAAGTGCCACCACCTCAATCACAGAGCGCGTCTCAAAATAGCAGGTTTCAGAAACTTCTGGAGCAAACCCGGATGCAGGTCTCTGACTCAATGAGAGATATTTAAGCACCGTGAAGATGTGGGCTATTTCGCGAAGCTTGGTTGAACCTCGTATAGTACCTAATTTATGGTGTCCTAGATGATCCCGAAGTTAGTGGGTGATTTCGCAGGCCCGGAAAAACATCTTCTTCGTTTGACTTACGCGTGGTCACTCCGGCGGCCCGACGCGCACGCTTGGATACGAGGGCACGCGAACTGCAGCACTAGATGAGCCTATCGCAAGGGCTAAAGCTTTTTCTGCAGCACAATCTGTGAAATCCAACACATCACTGGGCCCTATCGTGGTACTAACGCCATGATATAGGAAACATTGGAGATGACTGCCTGGATGAACTAGCCGATTTTTTGATGACCGAATTTCAAGCATGGGAGCATTCCACCAGAATGTATACCTGAATGACTCACGCTGATCCTCAAGCATGGCAAAACACTCACCTTAAAGAAGCTCCGTCCAACTTCGCTCACATCTGCCTCTGCAAGCTCTTCGAGAATGTCATTCACATGCGCCTATCACACTATCTCGAGGATATGTTTTTGTTTTATTACGAAGCATTTCTTAGCGAAATTTGGCGACATTGAGTCTGTCTATCTATCTATCTATCTATCTATCTATCTATCTATCTATCTATCTATCTATCTATCTAGCCACCTACGACTTTTAGCTCTCCTGGCCGTTTTGATAATGGTATAAATAACAAACTTGGTATGGCATAACGTGACTGTATAAACAACATGCCCGACTAGACATATCGTGAAAGTCATGATATGTATGTCATGAACGGCATGATTTATATTTCATGGTCCTGCAGCTCTTGCGGTGGTTTCATTCACATGGCATGTTGCAAAACTGGTATGGTATTACATAGTTGCGTGGCGAACACAAGCGACAGACCCTAACATGAAAATCATAACATGCGTGTATTGGAACAACATGACTACATGTCACATCTATGATGCACTGCCGGCCCTTTCACTCGCTTCACATATGCCAAATTTGGTATTACGTGACGTGAATGAATGACGAAGGTATATGACTGGTGCAAACATGATAATCATGAGATCATAAACTTGCATAGTAGCTGCAGTGCGCGTAAAAAGGGTGAAAGAAAAGAGGGCTTTTCAAAGAAACCTGACGAACGTAAACCCACTCCGCACCATAATTTCAGGAAGGACCCGTCTCTTACGAAGAACACTATAGGGGAAGGGCAAACTGAAGCGCAGAAATCGAGCGAAGTTCCTAAACAGCACACTGATACCGCACGGGCGTTTGAGTCACAGAAGCCGCTAATCTGCTACAACTGCAAAAAGAAAGAATACATTGTGGTAAACTGTAAACAAAAGGTTGCTTTCGCAACAATTCGAGAATCGGAAAAGAACATAGGGTTTTAGAGCCGTATCTCCAGGAAATTAGTGTCAATGGGAAAACGTGTCCAGCACTTTGAGACTTAGTGGCAACCATGGATGTGGTCCATCCTTCGTTTGTGTCTCCGGACAATTTTACAGGAGAATGCGCGTAGATCTGGCAAGTCGCCGAGGAGCAGAGTGCTTGCTTACCAATCGCTACGGTTGGCATTGAAGGCCCGTTCAGTAAGCTTCGCGCCGAATCTGCTGTGTCTGCCCCGCTTCCCAATCGTTTTCCTTATCTTGTTTCGAATAACTCCCAGCAGCTTCCCAAAGAGCAGGGTAAATCGTTCTTTTCCATCTTGGCGTACATAGCACTCACGAGATCGCAAGCGCAGAAGCTTTCGCAGGAACTTGATTTCGTTTAATGTACTGAAACACCATCTGTAAAAACGGTTAATCTGCATCACCTTGTTGGAAAGTCGATGGAGCCTTGGACTGGAAATTTTGTGAGTGAGTCACTCGAGCAGTCAATCGAGCCGCCCGTCGCGGAAGCGACTGGCGCCGTCTCTGTCGGTGGAGGAGAGGACATGGCGACGTTGGGTGAGATCGAGAGGTGCGCTACGCTCTCGCCTGTAGCGGAAAGTTGGAGTGAGCTGTCGAAGGTTGATCGACAAACGCTCATTCAAGACCAGTGTGAGGACCTCTCGATGAAAGAGCTAAAAGAAAGCGTAAACTTGGGAAAAAAGAAAAAGAATGTTTCCTTTTCTCAGAAGGCAGGGCTCCTGTATCGGAGCTACCCAAATGCGCAAAGTCACAAGTGTGGGCAGCTCTTGGCACCACAAAAGTATCGTCGCTAACTATTGAAGCTGGCGCATGAAAACGCGTGGGCAGGGCATCTCGGCCTAAAGAATACCAAGGCTAGCATTGCCCTTGAGTTATATTGGCCGAAATACTGGAAGGATACAGAAGATTTTGTACGCTCATGCGACACTTGTCAGAAAGCGGGGAACTCCACAGACAAGTGGAAGGCACCCATTAAGCATGTGCCAGTTACCACAGAACCTTTTCAACGCCTAGTAATCCATATCATCAGCCCATTGCCAGTGTCAAGGCAGGGTTGTCGGTACATCCTGACAGCCCTCTGTATAGCCACAAAATTTTCAGAAGTAATACCACATAAGGAGCTCAATCCTCCTCGTTTCGTGGGTGCTTTGCTCTCTATTTTCGTACTTATCTGATTTCCTTCTGAAACAAACCTTTAACAAGCCTTACCTTTACCATTTTGAATAAATGTGGAATAGAAGTAATAATCTAATCCCGTAGAGCGTATGTATTCCGTTCTGAAACAGATACTGAGAGCTCTTTGCTACGAGCACAAATGCGACTGGGAAGCCTGTATTCCTCCCTTTATGTTCACTTTGAGATCAGCTCCTCATGAAAGCACTGCTTTTAGCCCTGCAGATCTTTTGTATGGTCGGAGCTTGAAAACATCATTGCGAATGCTACGCGACTTCTGGGAGAGATTTGATGAGGACCCTGATGTAGTTGCGTATGTTCTGGAGGTTCTTCAGAGGCTTCGAAAAACAAAAGATCTTGTGGAGAGCGACATGAAGGCTGCACAAGCGCTGTCGAAGGAGTACTACGAAAAATCGGCGAAGAAACGCACCTTTGAAGTGGGAAGTCAGATAATGCTGCTGCAGCCGTCCAAAAAAAGCTATCTTGAGAAGGGCCCGACATAATAATATTGCGGCTTTCCGATACCAATTCTGAAGTGAAATGAAGAAGGTGGTCAAAGGAAATTTACCACGTAAATGTGCTTTTGAATGCTTCAGGGGAAGAAGGAGCTAAAATTTTCACCTCTATAGTTATGTAATCAAAAGGGGATCAGAGGTTATCTTGGAGCATTTGAACCTGGAGCCAAGGTTAAGTGAAGTCCTGAAGAAGGACTAGAGGAGGATTGTTTCTGAGTTTAAAGAAGTGTTTTCGGACCATTCCAGAAACACGACAGCGATTAAACACGATATTGAGCTAACCTGCGAGGAACCAATCCGTAGAAAGCCGTATCGATGTTCCCCTGAGCAACAGCAGATCATGAAAGAGGAGATGTATAAAAGTCTGGAGATGGGAGTCGGAGTATCGAGCGAGGGTGGCTATACATCCCCTCTAATATTGGTTCAACTGCCGAGGAAATATTCTAGGCCATGCATCGATTATCGGCCTCTTCGCGCCATAAGTCGAGACCAAACTTACTCGATACCAAATCTAGAGGAGAGGGTGGAAATTGTGTCACAGTCTAACTATATTTCCATGTTGGACCTTGTGCGAGGGTATTGGCAAGACTTCTCTAACGGAGCGTGCTGGCCGCTATGCCACTTTCCTTTCCCTATTCAAAACTTATCGTCCACTTAAGCTGAGCTTTGGATTCAAAAATGCGCGCTTTTTGTTTTTCAGGCTTAATGCACCGCGTTCTTAATGGCCTCTCCGAGTTCGCTCTGCCGTATCTTGACGATGTTGCCGGAATATATAGAGCATTTACCCTTTTCAGCGCGTGTCGTGCTGAAAAGGTTGAAGGACGCTGGTCTTACTGCGAAACCTGCTAATAAATGTCACCTATGGTGCGGCGAGGTATCTTACCTGGGACACGTTGTGGGGTGTGGCTGGCATAGACCTTCAGAAATTAAAGTGGTCGCTGTCGTGAACTATTCACGACTAACCACAAAGTCTGAGATAAGGACATTCTTAGGCCTAGCTGGATACTATCAGCATTACGTGCAAAACTACTCCAGCATTGCCAGCCCGCTAACTGACGCACTTCGAAAGTTTGAGCTGGTTTAAGTGGTGTGGGACTCAGAAAAAGAGAATGCGTTTTGCAAGCTGAAACATGTTTTATGCGAAAAGCCCGTTCTAATGGCACCTAACTTTTTTAAGGGCTTTGACATTGAATGCGACACGAGTGATCATGGAATGGAAGCTATACTGTGCCAGGAAGAGGGCGCTGGTAAAGAAATACCAGTTTTGAATGTAAACATTCGACAGAAGTGTGTCTGGTTGGGTATGAAACAGGAAGATGATTTAGACTCCAACCAAAAGTTTTGAAGAAACCCGACGTTTCGAAACCGACTTGGTTCCTTCCTCAGGGCTGACCGCAGGACTACGTATAGCAGCGGCGTCTTCAAAGCACTCGTGGGGCGGATCATGACCCGCACCCCTCTATCTCTCGTTTTGCCCTGGAGCGCAGTCCATGTGTATACACTGGGGGAAGGGCTTCGAGAGAGCGGTTGCTGGTATGAGCAGTCCTCTGTATGAGCCACGACTCGAGTAGCAACCTTCTTCTCCAGTTCGGCTCGCTTTCAATGATGGCTGTCGCTTGGAACTTTATCCATTGACCAACGTCTCAGCATGTTCGCCGACAGCGCTGCGCTCTTTGTAGAGCTTCCACACATCGTTGGCGTGATGCTTCAGTCTATCCAGTAGGTTTTTCACTTCGCCGATATACGAAAAAGGGCACTCGGCGCATAGAATTTTGTAAACAACACAGGGGTTCCTGTTCATTGTTGACCGGTCCTTCGGGCGGGTGAGGAGGCGGCCCAGCGTACACGAAGGCAGTGCGCGATGCGAACCCATTCCTTCTTGAAGATCCGCGCCAACATCTCACTGGTTCCCTGAACGTATGGGACCGATGCGCGTTTCGGGGGGCTGCCATTCAAGGTTGATTGGGGTTTTCGTATCCTCTGTTGCTCTGCGCGGCGGGTGGCACTCGAATGAAGTTTTTTGGGTATCCGTTTTTTGCAGGTCCGAAATCACGTGGGCCTCTTCTTTCTTTCGCTCTGCGTTATTGAAACCTAAGCTCTTAGCTCTCTGGAGTAGCGTGGTCACAACCGAGGCCTTCTGGCAGGTGGGCTGGAAAGAATCAAATTGAAGGTAGCAGCCAGTGTCCGTTGGCTTCCTGTGAACGGAGAACTCCAGGCCATTGCGCTTTCTTGCCACCTGGACGTCGAGAAAAGGCAGGCAGTGGTCACTTTCACACTCGGTCGTGAATCGTATGGCTGGGTGCACGTAATTCAGGTGGCGTCTGAAGTTCAACTTCAGACGTCTTCATGACGCAAAAGCAATCGTCCATTTAATGGAGAAAAAGCTTGGGTCGCTGTGAGAAGGAGCTCAGTGCTTTCTCTGCTATGTAATTTATGGTCAGATTTGCCGTCGTGATGGAGATAGAAGCTCCCCTCGCGGTTCCACTGTTCGGCCTGAAAATAGTTCCTTTTTAGGAGAAGTACGTAATGGACAGGCCGAACTCCAGTAGGCGGCAGAGCTCGTAAACCGCCAAAAGAGTCCTTTCACTGAGGCTTGCGTCCCGCTCAAGCATTGAGCTCCTTCTCACCGCGACCCAAGCTTTTTCTTCGTTATATGGGCAATTAATTTTGTGTCATGAAGACGTTTGAAGTTGAAAACTTCAGACAGCACCTAACTTGTGTGCACCCAGCCATACAATTTACGACCGTGTGTGAAAGCGACCGCTGCCTGCCATTTCTCGACGTCCAGGTAGCAAGAAAGCGCAACGGCCTGGAGTTCTCCGTTCATAGGAAGCCAACGCACACTGGTCGCTACCTGCAATTTGATTCTTCCCATCCCGCTTGCCACAAGGCCTCGGCTGTGACCACGCTACTCCAGAGAGCTAGGAAATTATGCTCTAGTGACACGGAGCGAAAGAAAGCAGAGGCCCGCGTAATTGCGGACCTCAAAATAAAACGGATACCCAAAAAACTTCATTCGAGCTGCCACCCGCCGCGCAGAGCAACAGAAGATACGAAAACCCCAATCAACCTTCACTGGCTCCCCCCCCCCCCCCGAGACGCATACTGGTCCCATACGTTCAGAAAACCAGCGAGATGTTGGCGCGGATCTTCAAGAAGGAAGATGTTCGCATCGCGCACTTATCTTCGCGTACGCTGGGCCACCTCCTCCCCCGCGCGGAAGACCGGCCAGCAATGGACCGAACCCCCGGTGTCGTTTACAAAATTCTGTGCGCTGAGTTCCCTTCTTCCTAAATCGGCGAGACGAAAAACCTACTGAAACGACTGACTCAGCAACACGCCGAAAATGTGCGGAAGCTCTACAAAGAGCGCAGCGCAGTCGCCGAACATGCTGAGACGTTAGATCACCAAGTTCGAAGCAACGGCCATCCTTGAAAGCAAGCCGAACTGGAGGAGAAAGTTACTACTCGGGTCGTGGACTGCCCATACCACGAACCACTCTCTCGAAGCCGACAAGTGGCTTTGAAAAGAGGAAAAAGGAAGAAAAAAGCGCAGTCCCGTTACTGCCTCTCTATATCGAGGGCACCTCCACAGTTATGCGTAGGGAAGGGGGGAATGGGAATTAAAGGGACAGAAGAGAAGAGGTAAGAGTAGGGTGGTGAAAAGCATTCGCACCGCCACACATAGCGTGCGTCCGAAACCGCCGCGATGATCTCCAACCATCCGGAAAAGCCGCCGGGAAGGCCGAGGAAATAAATCACCGAAAAAGAAGAAGTGCCCTTCCCCAAGTGTATACACATGGACTGCGCTCCACAGCAAAGCGAGAGATAGAAGGGGGGTCACTATCCACCCCGTGAGTGCTTTGAAGACGCCGCTGCTACGTAGTCCAGCCGTCATACCTGAGGAAGGAGCCAAATCAGTTTCGAAACGTCGGGTTTCTTCAAAACTTTTGGTTGGAGTCTAAATTATCTCCCAAGGCCAGTTTTGTATTTAAGACGAAAACTGAGATGCAGGGAAGAGGCATACAGTACCTCTGAAAAGGAATGCGCATGCCTCGTGTGGACTGTTCAAATTTTAACCTGTTATGTCGCTGGTTTGTTCATTGTATTCGGTACGGAGAACTGTCCTCTAACCTGATTGTTGGACTGATACATTGGGAGTAATGTCCCCAAACCACCGTATGATTATGAGAGATGCAGTAGTGGAGGACTCCGAAAATTTCGACCACATGTAGTTTTTTAACGTGCACCCAAATCTGAGCACATGGGCCTACAGCATTTTCGCCTGCATCGAAAATGCAGCCGCCGTAGCCGGGATTCAATCCTGCGGCCTGTAGGTCAGCAGCGGAGTACGTTAGCCACTAGACCACTGCGGCAGGGCTGACCTCCAACCTGGGTAAATAATATGTCGCCCAAAAGTGGCCGGTTACTGAGGTGGAGCGTGTTACTCCAACAGCCCAACTTATACGTTTGCTACGTATTGAACCGTGCGCCGACACAGACGCAGAAAACGCAGACGCATTGCACCGTGCGTTTTAGTTAGTACCTTCTCCACCTTTCGGTCTTTTGCTTGCAAGTCGGGGCAAAATTATGCCCTTATCATGGCCTTAGCTGAGCGCTTTCGTCCTGAGTGATGTCAAGGGGCCAACTTTATGTTGCATTCTGCTTCATTGAGTTGTTGCAAGGGTAAGATTTTTGAGTTCTCATTGTAAGAGTTTTGTGTCCCCCACGTGCCTCTTGATGTAGGGGGAACGAAATTATGATAGACACCTAGCTAGGTATATATTGTACTATATTGTGTGTGGTGTTCTGTCGGGTAACCGAGGGCACTTGCTTGTGTCATGTGTGGTCTGTTGTTGAACCGTTATTAAGAAGTTGCAGAATCACCCATGAGCACTGAACCAGAAATCGTCAGAAAAGACGAGCGAAGCTAGTCGAAAGGTTTTGGGCGACAAGCCAGTGGAGATGGGATCCTTATTCAAGAATGGGATCTGGTTACAGGACTGAGCCTGGAGCCACATCCTCCCCATGGCCATGGATACGAACCTGGAGGGATCTGACGAACGAGCGCGCCCCACATCTGAGCCGTGTGGAATCAGCTCGTCTTTCTGGCGCATTGTCTAGCGGCGGGGGTGCTGTTATGTCTGGGAGTCCAGACTGAACGTCATTGCTTCTGCAAAGGCAACCAGTGCCAAGGCCAGCGAGCGAGCCCAGCTAACACTATCACCTCAACTGCGTCTTCAGCAACGCACCGCGGCATGCTCCCTCCACGTACGGGTCCGATTCCAGCCTGCTGATATAATCGGCGCCATCCAATCTGGTGAGTCTTACGCAACGCGAGGCAATACCACTCGCCCACGGGTGCAATGCAGTCCACGGAGAGCGGCCGTTCCTTATTGGAAGCTGCTGATGCCAGGATTGGCGGTTCTTGATTGGTAGCTACTGACACAAGTTCCGGCGATGTTCCGGATTGGAGGCTGCTAAGGTAAGGACAGCGTTTAAAAAACCGGCGTCACGACTACAAGCAGCGGACCTATGCGTCAGAAAGCAGACCACAGCGTCAGAGCGTCCGAACACTTCTCGGCTCTTCAAGCACCAAAGTTGCCGTCCCCAGGGCCGAATTTGTAACACCTCTATTTATGCTGTACATAAATGCTACCTTACCTCACTGGCGTTGTCCGCTCCCTCTATCAGTTCTGCACAGAAGCAGCCGCGATCTGAGAAATATACGCTAGCCAACATTGGTGACCTTGGCGGCCCGTGAACTCGGTGAACTACACAAAAGTGGCAGCAGCGGTGCGCTTCGTAATAGGGCTTAGCCGATGACTTTCCCTGGTAACATTGGGCCAAGTTTGCCGCCATCTTGCCATCTTCTGCTAAATACTGGCTTAGCCAATAGCTTTTACTAACAACATTGGGCCAGGTTTGCCGCCATCTTGGCGACTTCCACCGACATCGACCTAGCCGACGGCTTTTCTGGCACCATGGGGCCGAATTTGCCGCCGTTCCACGGTACTTTCGCTGATATGGGCTTAGCCGATGACTTTCACTGGTAAAATGGGCCAAGCTTGCCGTCATTTTGCCGGGTGCACGGATGGCCGTGTGTAAGAATCGCAAGCTGAAGGCTTTTACAAGCAGCATTCTTTTTTGTTGTTGTTGTTGTTGCCGCTCCTAAACCAATGTTGACTTAATGAATTGCTGAATTTCATCAGTGATGCGGCAATACTATCTTGTCTTCTTTCACTCCTTCATGTTGCCCTTGCTGTTGCGCACTGCAGAAGTCTTTACCAGCGACAAAGGTATGGATTTTATGAACGAAACGATGCAAGGCCTCTTGACATACAATTATTTAGATCCAATGGAGACGAACATAAAAGAAATTCTGTTCATTGATCTACCTACATATTGACCAGATGTCGAGTGTGATGGTTAAAGGACGTTCGTCACTATGTTTGTCGATAGTGGACGAGAAAGGATTAACAAGAACAATTGATTTGATGGCACGAGTGGAACGGCTGACGGCGCACGGATACGCAACCGTGTACAGCGCCGTTGAGTCGGACGTCGCGGCCAACCCAGCAGTCAGGGTCGCAACTCCGGAGGTCCAGGATGAGGCCACGGCTCACGAGGACCACACGCGGTAGGCCTCGCCCACGAACCTGCTCCCGGCCACTGCACCCAGGCAGGAGCCGTTCAGCAGGCCCCGTCCTTGGACCTTGTCCAGGCCGACGGACTCGACCTCGAACGGACACACCGGAGCTCGACCTGGCCGACACGTACGGGTCCCACGTCCGGCTCAGGAACGCTGCCAGGAACTCGTCCTCTCGAGCGGCGCACCGCTGCGTCTGCCTTCGTGGCCTCAACCCTCGAGCTCTTTTTCCCACGTTTCTTCTTCTTCGCCAGGGCACCGCCAGGTACCCTCGGGTGCACACTGCAGCTCATAAGCTCGCGGCCCGCGTCCGAGTCTGGCGCGTCGCTCGGTATGGCTCGGCACCGCTCGGCGATTCTCGATTCAACCAGAACTCCCCTGGCACCTGGATCCTCGGCCACCCTGGACCTTGCTTGGCTCCGTGGTCCGTGCACACACCCGCGTCTCGCCCAGCAGAACGTCTCGCTCGTCTCTTGCCGATGTGCGACGCTCTGGTGACACCGGCGCTTGATGGCATGGGTGCGGCTACGGAGCAGTCAACCCGCATCGGAGACGCGATGCTACATGCGGGGAATGGCCAGCCCGTCTAGCGCACAGCTTGCGTCGAGACGCGATGCTCGGCGCAATCGTGACCATTAGCCAGGCCACGTTCATCGCTGTGCCGAACGGCTGACCGTGGAGACGCCTCGCCGAGATCCGCGATGCCCTCGGCAAGGAAGAGAACAGCAGGCCAGGCCGCGCCCCGAGATGCAGTACTCGTGCCGGCAATGCCTCCCAGCTAGTGGTTGGACGGCAGCAGCGTGGACGGCCAAGTTCCCTGGCCGGAACCTGGATCGCCTGCGTCCGACGCTTCGGCCCGCTGTCTTCCGTCTCGGCTCAGGCTCCTGCACCGCGCTTTCGCTGGCACAACCGCGTATCTTGTAAACGTCAGAAGCTGCTCTCCCAGCGTCACTTCCCTTTCCAACGTTCTTCCATTTTTGCTCCATCGATGGTTGCGTGTCCATTGCCGATGTGCGACGCCCTGGTGATGCCGGCGCTTGATGGCATGGGGGCGGCTACGGAGCAGTCAACCCGCTTCGGAGACGCGATGCTCCATGCGGGGAATGGCCAACCCGTCCAGCGAACAGCTTGCGTCGAGACGCGATGCTCGGCGCAACCGTGACGGCCACGTTCATGGCTGTGCCGAACGGCTGCCCGTGGAGACGCCTCGCCGATATCCGCGATGCCCTCGGCAAGGAAGAGAACAGCAGGCCAGGCCGCGCCCCGAGATGCAGTACTCGTGCCGGCAATGCCGCCCCAGCTGGTGGTTGGACGGCAGCAGCGTGGACGGCCGCGTTCCCTGGCCGGAACCTGGATCGCCTGCGTCCGACGCTTTGGCCCGCTGTCTCCCGTCTGCCGCTGCTCCGGCTCGTCCCCAGCCACAAAGCTTACCGCCACGTGATGGTCATACGTGGCCCAATTGTGGCACGCTACCTCTAAGGGCCACCACAGGTCATCAGCTGATTCGCTGACACTCACGCGCACATTACACGTGCCTTGCCCCGCACTTCCGTTGTTGTCGTTTTCTTCACTCATCACGTCGAGCATCTTATGTACTTGTTTCATTGCCGGAACATCACGCGTACGCACCTCTTGGCAGTTTTGTTACACGTCGTGGTGGTCTTGCGGCTATGGTGCTGGACTGCTGACCCACACATTAGAGTGTACTAGAAGGAGCCAGTTGGCGCACTGCCCTATCTCTGCGCTGCGCCGCCATGGCCCTCCCCACGTCGATAGATCGGGTGCCCGCCAGGAGCGATGCGGCCAGTTTCTCCTGAAAACTTCTCTTGCTGCGTGTGAAGATGCACGTGCGCGTGTCTCCGGGATTTCACTGTTTACGCTGCAGTTCAGGAGGTATTAAAAACGAAGTTGAAAAGGTGGGAAGGGCCTTTACAGTGGCGCAAGATATGAATATGTGTATTCATATATAGAACAGCTCTGGGGTTTTGATTTCTTTTAACTGGCCCAAGTAGTTGAAGCTGCTGTTCCTATTCGTGTGTGCCCAGCTGCAGCGCATGTTCACGCTATTCACTCGTTTGAAAGACCTTTGTCGGCATCACACGAGCTCCATTGCTGCACTGGTGATTGCTGGTTTTTCTGAAGGATCGGCGTCTCTGTACATCCTCAAATTGCAGCTGTCTCAAAAACAGGCTGTCGGTACATCTGTACGGAAAAGACACGCTTTTTCCAGTCTCCGGCGGTCACGCACACAAAGCGCGCCGCGTACGTGCAGAGAAAGTTTCGGGGCAGTGTTGACGACAAAAAGAGCTAGACCCAACTAGGAGTGACCGCAACGTAAAGTGCGACAAAAATCAAGAAAACACGAGGGCAGTGACTGCAAAGCCATAATCTTGCATTGGTGAAGCCAGAGAGATTGAGTAGTGGAACATTACGAGATCGGCCTTTTGTATTTTACCTTTTAGTTGGGGAAAACTGTGCCATCCAGTCACCTATATTGTGGCGCAAAGTGTGCTTTTCTGGGTGGTTTTGTGTGGGTTCTTTCATTTTTTCGCCCAATTTTTATGTTTTCACTATTTATTAGATTTGACGGCGGCGTTTAACTACATATGCGTAGGTTCTTTAATAGCGCGTGCATTCAAACTTTTTTCATCCAAGTTGCATAGCAACGACGTTTGTATCTTTGGCCTTTGCCTGCCATACTGATAGGCTTTTGAATTACATTCGATAATCCTTGCATATCTCTTTTTTCTCATTTTTGTGCTCGATTAGCAGATGTCTATTCACGTTTGTTGCATCTGTTTATTCTTGACCACGAGTGACAATCTCTGCATGTTTCATCTATTTTGTGGTACAGCAAATATTTGCGCATACATAGACACGGTGTTGCGCAAACAGAATGAATTCGTCAGCACGTGATGCTGTCGAGTGTTCCTTCGTGTCAAGTTTTATTCACGCAGCCGAAGAACTGGTACAGTTTAATACTACGGTATAGTAAAAATATGTGTACGCACGTGTTGTATATTACTTGTTATGTAATGATTATAACCATGCCTTGAGTTAGATTTGTTTGTACCACATTCGCCTATGCGCCAACCGGCCTTGAAAACCTTGTGTGATGTACGTCTGTAATTTAAAAGCTTGTTAAGGGTACGATGCACATACATTTATAACAAAGCTATGAGATTCCACCCATGAATTATTCGCGAAAAAAAGCAATAAATAGGTCAGTTACAATGAGACCCACTAATATGCGAAAAAAATACTTGCAAAATGAGGCGTTGTTTGTATTTTCGCAATGGGGCTGGAATGGCGAGGGTCAAGTTGATATTATCGCTACAGCGGCGAAATAGCGTTCAGTATTGCATCGATTAGCATGTAAATAAAAAAAGTGAATACATGCTTTTAACTACACGACCTGTTGCTGGAGCAACTGAGTGGAGGAGCATTCATCCTTGTATTAGAAAGTTTCTCACACGCCGTAACTTTGACTTTTCTTACGCGCAAAACAGCAACGTGTAACAGCCGTGCCTTTAAACCCACCGAAAATCTTCAGGTTACGTAGAGGCACTGAAAATTTTTCAGAGTACCGCAAATGTGAGCTGCACGTGAGCAACAAATGTGAGCTGCATGCGAGCGAGACGACTATTTTCCTTCCAGGTTGTCTAGAGTATTGATTGATTAATATGCGGGGTTTAACGGCCCAAAGCTACCATATGTTAATGAGAGACGCTGTAGTCGAAGGCTCCGGAAATTTCGATTACCTGGGGTTTCATAACGTGCACCTAAATCCACGCACATGGGCCTACAACATTTCCGCCTCCATCGAAAATGCAGCCGCCGCCACCGGGATTCGATCCCGTGACCTGCGCGTCAGCAGCCGAGTACCTTAGCCACTAGACTACCGCGCGGGGCTGTCTGAAGCATTGATATTGTGCGTGAGACTAGGTCTGTCTATCCCCCTCGATGCTGTATTACGCTCGCCTGAACTGGAATTTGCGTGTGTGTTTCTTTAGCAGGATACTAGAGCTAATTTCGAGTCATCGATTATTATGAGTGACCAGCGCAGTAAGCAGCGTGATTGTGAATGCAATGTGCGGCGAGTGTCGCCATGTGCTCGCAAACTCTTCATGGCCATCATGGCTTCAACAGTCTCGTTTTGTGACGGGTGTGTTCGCTCGGTACGGGGGTGTGCGTGTTCACACAAGACGTCATTAACTTATAGACTAAGTGAGTATTGTGTGTTCACACTTATATTGAAGTCTGTTAAATGGGCAGTCGTCGCTGTTCAGGTTCACTCACAGCGCATGCTATGTCACTTCCGGTCGAACTAGAATATGTGTGTGTGTGTTTCTTCAAGAATAAAAAGATTTCTAGTGATCCTTGTTTTTGAATGAACAGGGCGGTAAGCGGTAGGATAGTGAACGTAATGTACGGTGAGTGCATGACCTCCTCTATAAACTTGTGACCTGCTCATCAGCGCCACCCCTATGGAGGCGTGCGGGCCCAAAAATTGGCACGTAGGGACCGGAGATACCGCCAGGTGCCGCCACAGCTTACCCTCATGGCAGACAACGCGCTGCCGTAGTGGTGCACTCGTGTGTGCGCTTCTGCAATTTTTTATCTTATTTATAAAGCGTCGATCGAGCAACCCACAGATTCAATGCACCGAAGCAATATTCTAGCTGTGAGAAGCACCATGGTGGTTGGTTCCGGGATGTTCAGGGACTCAATCTGTGTGAGTGCTTTTGTGTCCCCGTCTAAGCGCAGGCGAATGCGAGCCATATGCGACACAGCACCCGTTTGTTTTGAGCAGTGCGCCCCACTTAACCGCTGTCTAGAAGGCGCTGAAATAATTTGTCCATGGCCAAGACAGCGATCTTGTAACGCGTTGCAATCAGAAATCAGTGTTTTGGCGACGCAAATAAAGACGTATACGGTATTAACAATGCATGACCCGTGTAAGTTTTTATGCCCTGCATAATGTTCTTCAATGGTACTGTTCACGGATAAAAATAGAAAGGAGTAGCTGTGTTATCACCTGGTGATCGTCTAACGACCGATGGAAGCGCGCGATGAAACCGGCGGATCACCGCGATGTTGTTACCTACAGCAGTTCGTTGCAGTTATTGCCACTGTTCGAGCACCGCTGGAGTTTTTGTGTGTGTCTCACCGGCGATGTCACCAAGCTTGTATCTATGGAGCAGCAAAATACAGTGCATTAGGTGACAACAGCTTTTGTCATGCTCCATTTCCGTTAAGAGACTAATGTTTTTTTTTAGAAACGCAAGTATCAGTCCAAACCATGTGTTTTAACTGGCTAAATCCCTTTGAACTGTCCCTGTCCTATTCCACGAGCTTTTAGCATTGGTGCTGTTGAATCTAAATGACGGGAAACCCGTGAAACAATATCCCAGTTGACTGCCGGCTGCTCGACTTTCATTGATTGATTTGTGGGGTTAAACGTTCCAAAACCAACATTTGATTATGAGAGACGCCGTAGTGGAGGGCTCTGGAAATTTTGACCAGCTGGGGTTCTTTAACGTGCACCCAAGTCTGAGTGCACGTGCCTACAACATTTCCGCCTCCATCGGAAAGCAGCCACCACAGTCAGGATTTGATGCCACGGCTCGACTTGCAGAATGGAACGCAGCAGTACACCATTATGTGATTGGTGCTGTACCTGTCGTATCCTAACGCTACCGAGTTCTGAACAAATATCCTGACAAACGCTAACCTTCAAATGGAACAAATACGAGTCAATGCACGCACCGCGCAGGAGAGCGCCTTGGTGGCTGCAGCGATGAGGGTTAGTTGTGGCACCGTGGCATGCTGCGGTACTCTTCAGAACTGAAAAAAAATAAGCAAAAGCGAACCTGTTGACATGGGGAGCGGTGGCATGAGCAGGTCGTAACTTTATAGAGGAGGTCGTGGGCGAATGTCGCCATGTGCTGTCTTCGTGGATTCATAATTCGTGTTTCGTGCCACTGTTGTGTTTGCTAGGTACGAAGGTGAATGTGTTCAGCGACCTCTCAGAATACGCCATTTACTTGTTCACTACGTTAAACTTGCGCATTAGTGCTGACTTCTGCGATATGGTAAATGTGAAGTCGGTGTTCATGTTCACTTCTTAGCGCTCGATTGCCTCATTGGATCGATCGCTGAATCATACCTGCCTCACGCACGTTACTGAGTTCTAAAATTATTGATACGTGTAATAGGAGTATATTGTGTGTACGTCAATTGGAATATGTGCGTGACGTATTTTTGACTCGGTTTGGAACGACAGCAGCCCCATGAACGGGCCAACTTGCGCGCGGTAGCTATACTACCATATCTTGCTTGCAAATGCGTTGTCATTTCCTAACTGATTCGTAGAAAAGTAGGCAATTAAAAACTGACTGACAGGGCTTCATTGACACGAGATGAGGCGTGTTCTTGACAGTTTGCTGTGCTCCGACATACAAGTTAACGGTGGCGGCACGTAAGCTGTTGGGGGCACGGTTGAATTCCAACTTTTTTTTTTTTCGTCATGCGCGCTTATTACAGCTTTTTAGGCACAGTATTTCTTAGATGAGTTGCCTAACAAACAACGTCAAACAATCTACTGTTATTGCTGGTGATATGAACATCGATACCGTATAGTTCAGTCCACGACGACTACATGTACTTACTAAAACCATATCGCTTTTGCAATCTCATCACCACACCAACTCGAATAGCAGCAACGTCTGCTACAATGATTGACCACGCGCTGACAAATTCCGAGAAAAATGTTAGTGCTGGAGTGTATGACAAATCTATCACTGATTATTTCACCATATTTGTCTCTGTTGATCCCATCTAGAGTAAAAAACATGATGGGCGAAGTTTGTAACAAAAATAGACTATGTAGCTTAAAGAAATATTCTTCTTGAATCTAGTTATGATCAAATGTACAATGATGACGTTAATGTTCCTTTTTCTAACTTTATTTCTCTTCTCAAAAACGCAATCAAAGTAAGCAGCACAAAAATTTCGGTTCATTCACGAGAAACACCATTATGTCTCTGGATGGATAAAAAAATCTTGGAGGTCATAAGGAGCAAGTATTACGGGCGCAATAGACGGAAACGACAAAAGCACAATGAATTCTTTTTGCGCAAATTCAAAGTAATGCGTAATAGATTAGTGGATTTGATGAGAATGAGCAAAAAGAATCATTATGCCCGACAAATAGAACAGGTGAATGGTAATTTGAAAAAACTTTGGCAAATTGTAAAGGACGTTGTCGGCCACCCTCCGCCTTCTAAGGTACTTCCTGAAGTGATTGACTCCAATACAGTTGAATCGTTTAACAGTTACTTCGCCTCCAATGGTTCAACACTAGCTAAACAATTCAAGAAACCCAGCCTCAATCATGTTCTTTCAGATTCAATTCCGAACTTTTTTATCTTGTATGACATCGACAATGAGGGAATCAGATCTACCTTGTCGGGAATGACAATGAATAAGTCGGCAGGCCTATATATGCGATAACTGCAAGGCTTCCTAAAGAAAACTGAGACGTCTCTGGACCGGTTTTGTGTCGCCTTCTTAACCATTCTGTGAGAGCAGCCGTTTGCCCTTCTTGTTTAAAAATTGCAAAGTTTATTCAAATATATAAAATTGGCGATTATTCTCAAGCATCAAACTAAAGGCTAATCTCTGTTTTGAGCATAATTTTTATTATCTTCGAAAAAATTTTGCCAATTACTTCTATAAATTTATTGCGAAATATAACATGCTCTCCTATCAGCGACACAAATTTATACGAAACTACCCTACGTCCACTGTTGTTTTGACCCTTACGCAATTTATAAACACAGCATTGAATGAAAATAAGTTAGTAGCAGTTATCTTTCTAGACCTAAAAAAGCATTTGACACCATAGACCACCGTATACTGGTAAATGGATTACCACATTACAGTTTCAATGGAAACATTTTAGAACTTCTTTCTGACTACCTAAAAGGTCGTCAACACGCTGTATTAATTTATGATTTCTTGTCTTCTATGAGTCTCCTGAATACTGTTGTTCCCCATGGTTTGGCACTGGGACCATTGCTGTTCTCCTTGTATATAAATGACATTGCGCGGATATCGCTGTTTTCTATCATACTTATGTACGCTGCCAATACTTGTCATATTAACAGGTCAAAATTTAGGTGATCTTGAGCCGAAATCTAACATCAAATTAGATGAGGTTACTCATTGGTTATCAAATAGTAAACCATCTATAAATACCGATAATACCAAATGTATTACATTTCACTCTAGAATAAAATACTATAATGCTAGTCGTATACAAATTAAAATTACCGATTCTGTAACCGAGCAAGTAACCACAACTAAATATATTGGTGTCGCTATAAACAATACCTTACATTGGCAGATGCATATTCAGAATGTGTGTTCCAAATTTGCCTCAGGGTGTCATGCACTTACTCAGGCTCGTCAACATTTTAATAGCACTACTGTACGAATACTTTGCTAGGCTTTCATTCAGTGTCATATCTCATATTGCATTGAATCTTGGGGTGGCACCCAATCAGAGGACTTCAAAAACGGCCTATAAGAATTATTACTCATTCCAAGTATAATGACCCAAGTTAACCTCTGTTTTTCCGATTACTCATTTTGCTATTCGGTATGCTATGGAAAGTAAAACTAGCCAAATATGTATACACGGTTATTATTTACAACCACCCTTTCAATGTGTCGATGTTCTCCGCCCCTTCCCTTTCTACCAGACAACTAACCTTTGGTAAATGGATTCCACGAACTAACAACGTATAGGGTGAACGAATTTTACAGTTTGCTGGTATTAAGATCTCGAATGCTATACCTTTTGAAATAAAAGTCTGCGCAAATATCACTATGACACTAGAAAAACACTATGTAGAGGAATGTTCGGATTTATTAATGAGCAGTCATATTTAGTGTGATAACTGTCCTAATTTTAGTATGTAAGTAAAGGCCGTCATTTTTTTCTGTTTTGCTTTTTGTGGGGCTATTTCATGTACTGTTCTGCTTATTTTCCGATTTCCTATATATTTTATATAACATCTTTATTTATGCTTCTTCAAAGTGCCCTTATAATATGTACGTATTTTGGGCCCAAACTAGCCAATGGCTAAGGGTCCACACAGTGTGTGCAATCTTTATGAAAAAATTGTGAGCAGTAAAATTCCGATTCCAATTCAAGTTCTATTTTATGCCACACATTCAGCTTTTACAACTGGCTCAAGAACGAGTGTAATTCACTGCAAAAATAATTACTTGTTTTAATTGTGACCCTTTGATCGACTGAATTCCATTTTACGTGCATGCTCGATGGTATAAAACGTGTTGGCATCATATATGTTGTAAAAAAATACACTTAATATCTGATACCATTATATATCACATAGTTTTATGCGGAATGTTCCTATGAGTCACAGTAGTGCTTTACGATACGCCAGCATAATCATATTCATAATCATATGGAGGTATTCATAATCATATGGTGGTTTTGGGACGTTAAACCCCACATATCAATCAATCATCAATTACGATACGCCAAATGATCATGCAACTGCCACCGCCAAGGTCAACTAGTAGACATTTATTTTAATAATTTTTTTCATGCCTGACCCGCTTAGTCGAAATGCATGCACAGTCTAATCAAAAGATACAGACATAAAGAGCTAAAGAAATAACGACCTAAAGTACTCGTATCAAATATTCATGAGCTTTTTTTACACTATAGCATTGACAAACCAATATAGAATACTCTAGATAGTATTGATGTAGAACATTAATTAGGCACTTCAATGTCACGTACATGCTGCAGAAAGCAGCTACATGGATTGATGTACTCGTGAAAATATGAGGTTGCTTTTATTGTGCCATGCTAATGCCACACTTTTGATTCGGGGCACGAAGTATCGCCGATTGAATAGCTTACATTCCCTTCTTAGTTTCTGCTACGACAATGAATAACCGTAATCACTTGCACGGGCACTTTCCTACCTCAAAAGAGGTCCTTCAATAGTATGACTGACTCGCATCTGATGGCCACCAGTTGTTAACGTTGCTATAGCATTGACACTTTATAATACATTCAAATAATTCATGGTCCCATTTCAACGTACGCCTCTTTTGTAAAGGTTTTCGACATGGATCGATCTACATGGTTAGTATGTTCCGCGTCCGCATTCACCTAATCATTTGCGCATGAATACTCGAAACGTTTTATGTGAATGCTAATTCCGTGCACAAAACAACCCTGAGATTTCATTTATAGCACTATATCCATTACATCCTTACAGCTGCTTATTGTGTGGTGCTAATCTTCCAAGATTTCTCACAACGAAGTGAAATCCAACGACTTTATTTGGAGCGAAGTCTTACAAACCACAACACGGACAGTTTCCTACCTGTGTGTGTGCACGTATTCGCACACACAGGTGTTGTGGTTAAGCGTAAGAAGTTCATTTGCTTCAGTGACGTCACATAATTTTTACCACGTGAAAGTAGTAAAAAAGATCAGCAAGGCGTGTTTTTGCGCTATTCGGTTCGTTACTTGAAGAAACTAGGTATGGAAAAAAAGAGACAGGAATGAAGTGAAAGCACGTTTTTTTTTTTGTTAGATTGCTTTCATATTAGCAAGTACCCCCCCCCCCCGGTCTCCAACGAAGTTACAAAGAGGTGTTTACCACTTGTTTGTCAATTCGTGTTTTAACTTCATCACCGTCCTTCTAAAATCTCGTTCAATGATAGCTTTCCACGTGCTTGTAGAAACAGTCAAACTTATCATTTTTATTATATCACGGGAAATACTATAAAAATGCGGTTCCAACCAGTGCACGCAAACTTTTCATGTAGTGACACGATGCAATAAGCAATGCACTGAACGAACGCCTTTTTCAAATGACGTGACCGTAGATGACTATTTTTTTTTAGGGGTGGGCGTTTGAGTCGTGCAACAGATAGTTGTCGGACCAGTTTGTACGTAGTGGACGTGAAACAGATAGCCTAGACGGGACAAAATGGTACAAAGAAGCCGGTGTAGGGGAGACGAACCCAAAAGTGGATGCATTTGGTTTTGCAGATGCTCTGAAGTCACGTATGTTTTTTTTTTCTCTCTCTCTCTCTTTTTAGTGTCTCATTCAGATGTTAGTGAGCGCTGTGCAAGGGTGCTTCTTCTCATTTTTCTGTGTGTTTTTAAATCACGGCTTCCAAATTTCCCACTCCTCTCCCTCGTTCCACGTCATTAGTGCGAAGTTACATGGTCAAATTACATAGCTCGCAAGACTTCGAACGAAAAGTGTCGAAAACCTATTGGCACACGCATCAACGCCCGCCGACTATTGAAGCGCGACTAGATAAGGAAGGGACAAACAACCAAAACTGAAAACTCCATATATTTTCCCGCCAAATAGTCATAGTTTTATATATGTCAAAGTTAACCTTAAACTTACTTTACTGTGTATCTCACACCTGGCTAAGTGGTTGATTGCGTCGATTTTTGGTCGAGTGCTATAAATGGGGAGAAGCGCGTATACAGACAATTCGTTATCGAAGCTTGGGTTCGGCGTGTTCTTTGGTTCAGCGCATTACCAGGTCAACGAGGCATCGCTCACTTTTCCGTGGTGGTTTCCTGTGCACCTTCAGTAGTTTACTTTCTGGATGCTGTTTGCTGGCGTGACATTCCAGAGCTGAACTAGCTCGCAGAACAGGCCCATTAGATTTACCTGCACTGTCTGAACTGGTTCACGTGGTGCCGCACTCGACCTTTCGTTTTTGTATAGTGCAAGGTGTCGCCTTCTGAACTGCGACATTCTTTTGTGCAGACATCGTGCATGGGCAGTTAAGACAAAACCCTGCGCTGAGTTCGTAGGTAGTGCAGTTCGAGTACAAGCCGTGACGCTGTTGCAGCCATAGTAGCAGACGAATTACATGGGTTTATTCGTAAGTGGTTTTCTCACGAAGTCGACACCAATACTGAGTGAAGACGTGAGACAGGTTGTAGTAGACGGGATGACTCCGTTGGTTTTTTTTCATATCCACGTGTCGGCCGCCTATGCATCATATGTCGCTTTTAGGCCCCATGCCACCGGTTTTGGCTAGTAAATTGGCTTTGCTGCATTCCTGATCCTGCCTGGCTCCAAGCAATCACTTCCGCGCTCCAATCCAAGGTTCGCTCGTCGCAATTCTGTACGATCAACACAGCAGTGTCGAACTGGACGGCCAAGGGGCTGTCCAACCAAGTAGCTCAAAAGCACCAAGCACGTTTTTCCAGCACTGACTAATCATCACCCTGATGTCACATTAGCAAAAAATCATGGTACTTACCTAAGACTTCTTCGCACTGCTGTGCCATTATGTTGCGTTGCAACCTAGTTAATTCGAGCGTAACAACTGGGATGATGCATCGTCAACTCTGCTCAATAGCTGCACATCTTGCAACAAAATCCATTACTTTTTCGGGCGAAATTGGCCAGCTTGCAGACCAACACTTTCAAACGCACGCGAGCACACAACGAACAAGTGAGAAACACGGGGCTGCCGGCACGCTACCGCTGGTACTCTGGATGCACTACCTGCACTTCGGCGTTCGTTTCAATGTGGCGCTAGTGTCGCGCTACGCGTTCTCAACTGGTGCTGCATCACTTCAGCTCTGGCTGCACAGTCATCAAAACTTCCGGGAAATGGTTCACACAGTGCAAGGTAAATCGACCTAACGTTTAGGCAGCCTGTGACTGCCGACTGCTTTCGCTGGCGTATGGCCGGCGTGCCTTCGCCCTTGGTGGCGGTAATGGGGGAAGAAAACAACGTGGTGGTGAACCAACAGCCTCTAAAAAATTTTCCGGCCTTTTCACATCCTCCTTTTACCACGTGCTACGTCATGAAGAGGGGCCGACGGAAGAACTGGAAAAGCGTCTGGCTACACTGGCTCCACGTCGCTGCGTGTGCGCCAAGCTGCTGTACAATTTGTGTTCTTCGTGGCGTGTGTTCGCGCTCAATTCGGTGTTCTACGTGTCCGTGTGAGCGTTCTTTTTTCGGCGTACACGTGTTAATGCCCCATGTGAAGCTTGGGGCGAATTGCAAGGATCGCAACGACTGCGAGTTTCTGCAACATGAGCCGGTGTTGTGTTCCTGGGTGCCGCGGAAATCATGACAATGGGCAAAAAGTGCACCTGTATTCATTCTCAAGTGATGATGTGCAGAAGCAAGCGTGGCTTCGAGTTATTCCAGGGAAGGATTTCACGCCAGCAGTGCATACGAAGGTAAATAATTTTCAGATTGCTTTATCGGGTGTCTGAATCATCGTTCTTAGCTGCTACACTTGTAATTATCGAAAAAGAATACTCTCTTCGTACATATTGAGAATACTTCAACACAACGACGAAGAAGCACGCATATCTCGTGAATATTCACTGATCAGTGAGGTGCGTTTTTAAATGAGCAGTGCTAAAAAGAATATCCTTCTCACAGCATAGTTAAAATTCCTTCTATATTGCTCTTGCTGCCAAAAACTACGCCTGGTTTGGTATCTGTGTTTTGTTTTATGAATGTTGATGTATGCTACCATCCTCCAATGCCAATCGCGTTATGTAACTAGTCATGGTGACAATAAAAATGGCAATCTCATAACGTGGTGCAAGAAAAAAACAAAAGTAGTGAAAAAGTGTAATTTTCTTTCACTGCAGATGTTGAAACCCGCCTTCAAAAGTGGTTTTATTTTGCCTTTTCTTGATTCCTTCATTTCTTTAAGGAGAATCGTAGGCATAGCACTTGCACGGTCCATGGATAGCAAAATTTATAGTGTCGCGTAAAAAAATACTGTTTGATTACTATGCTACGCGTATCACTGTGCCGTTTTTTTTTAAGAACGACTTCGTGTGTGTACCCAAGTTAATAATTATGAAGGAACAGCTATTCGCAAGTTATATCTAGGCGTAGTGCGTTTCATGCGTAGCGAGTTTACAACAGCCTCCTTTCTTTTCTGCGCTCGAGGATTTGTGAGCTGCACTTCCAAGCAAAGGATTTTATAACGACTCTGTCACATCAAGATGAACGAACAGGAAGGATATTGAAAGTAGAACGAGAGAAACTCAAGCTGAAGCACAGTGTTGTACTTTCTATCTTTCCAAGCTGTCCAAAATACTTGTCCTCAAAGCCAACACGTCCTGGATCGCCAGCGAGAAAGATCGCAAGAAGGGAAAGCGATGCTTTTCAAGGAGCTCTAAACAGGTCACTTGAGTACAGAGAACTTGAGCAAAACAGACACAATGTGTCTTCATATACGGACTTCAATACGAAGCTGTCAGGGATCTGCAATAATAATTTTGGACAGTACCTATCAATAACAAGTGCGTAAGATTTCCTGTCATCGAAAACAATCCTTCTTCATACGTTAAATGCTCATTGACTGTTCTCCCACATCTCTCACTTACTGTTGTTTCGAACGGAGTGCAACTTGTGGTATAGTGCTTCCTTGTGGTATTGCTACATGTGCCAAGTGCTGTGCTTGGGGTAGCGCTGTGACCACGGTTCTGGTAACGAAGCTAGTTGTGCAGACACTGGCTTTGGGAGAATACGCCGAGGACCTTCCCTCATGCAGTGACCAACGCGGTATCCTCGCATTGCTGGCATTTTCTTTGCTGGAACAACATACTGGCATTGATACGCGTGAAAATGGCCACACCACACAAACTATATTGCGCTTGGTAGTTCGCACAACAACCAATGTTGTCTTGAACAACGTCTGCGGTTTGAAAATCGAGAGCATTCAAGACGATGCGCATAAGAAGGCTGCAACATGGAAATCAGCAACACTGAAAAAAGTGATGTTTTAACGAAATAAAGCTTATCTTGTGTCGTATGGTTTCTTCTTACGAGAGTGAAACAACCTTCAGAATGCGTCACTTGTGCCCTAGAAAACTTGTCAAATACATGACATAGTATTTGGCACCCATCATAGACTATTACACCACCAGTAAATGCAAGCGCGACGCTCCGAATACCGGAACGCAGCGCCCTCACGGGCCCACAATGTGACGTCATGCAACCATCGGGAAGGCCTTAGAAATCTAGCGGGAATTCGTTGAGGGAACGCGACACGCTAAGCAATGAGGCGCTATACTCTATGGCTGCCAAAGCTATATTTTCAAAGTTGCTGTTTCGCTGCAACGGTTTTCGACGATTGGGCATTGTGATTTTTCGGACATTTATGCTATTGGGATCGTGAACAGTTCTATCACGATTGCCTCTGCAAAGTTTTTTGCGCATATTGTCAGTACGCCGGTGGGCTAATAAAACAACTTCGCTTCCTTAATGCTTCCTATCTTTTTTTTCTCCCAACTAACGAACCACAAAGCTCAATGAAATAGCGTATAATTAACGGCTCGTAAAAGGTCCACAATTGAAAAAAATTTCGTGCCATGTATACCAACTGCGCAACGTTGCTACCGCTTCCAGTTCTGACGTCATATATATCCCCGTCAAAAAAACGTCCACCATAGGAATGGTGCATTACACCATCCGCCATTTTGGTGGATTACGGTGCTGAAAATATTGGTGGCACATGCTGTATGGTGGCACATGGTGGATGATGGAGTGCCGGCAATGCTGGAGCGCGACATGGCGTCAGAACTCCCGTGACGAGCTGCCACTAAAAAATAACAATAATAATTGTATAAAAAACAACGCCGAAATCACCGGTAAAAAAAACATGACCACGAGGATTCGAACGTGCACTTTCTGGATTTTCAGCGGAGTGCGCTAACCACTGCGCCATGCGGACTTCTTTTTCTTTATTACTTACTTTTGCACATAACACAATAATATTACAGTGCATAAACAGTACATACAGCGGTAACAAACGGAATGGTTACATAGTGAATAGAATTCCTTTATACGAACAAGTGGCTCTAGATGTTCAAGCCACTCTGGAATTGGGTCTTTCGTTTTGCGTTCTTCAATGGACTTTGTGATCTTTTGGCCGAAATGTTCACGAGTGGGCAGTGTATTTATGTCGGCATGGTGGACTGCCATGTACTTTTTCCAAATACTGTGAAAACCGAGCAGCATAACAGTATCATAAGAGGCTCCATCGTCTTCTTCATTGACTGGTAAAAACCCGATTCCGTAAGCGTCAATCGGTAAATTTTTTTTGGGAGTTTTCTGCAGAATGTCTCAGAAAGACACCCCTTTCCAACAATCCAGAAAGACATGTTTTTTGTGAAGGATCAAATGTTGTGAACAGCAGGTCTATTTGCCGCTCTTTCCAGGCAAGATGATGCCATCGTACTTCTGTTGGAACCATTTGATGGCTTCCTCCTTACAAAGCCGGTGCTTGCAACCAATGGTGCCCTTCTTGTGGCGCCTGTGGGCAACATTTAAGCCTGGTCGGCCTAGCACTACGTAGAAGTCCAGACCGTAGATGCCGACGGTGGGGTCGTACTTGATACCCAGGTCAATGTGCTCCTGGATACCGAAGCCAAAGTTGCCGGTGTCCGAAAAGTTGTCCTTGCGGAGCTCGTATTCTCGCACTTTGAGGCCTTTCTCGAGGATCTCTCGGCCTTGGGGCCCCGGACAGTGCAGTGCACGGCAATCTTTTCATTCCTCCTGATGCCAAACGATCGCACTGTGTAGCGAGCCTTGAAGAACACAGGTTGCTGGCCTGTCAGCTGTTCGAGCACCTTGGCAGCTTGAGTCAGCCTGTCTCCAGATTCACTGACACAAATGTTGAGGCACAGCTTGCGGATCCGAACCTCACGCATGGGGTTCTTCTCTTTGTCTTTCTTCTCCTTACTCGGTAGTTTCGTCTTTGCCGTCATCTTGCCGACCCCAAAAAAAGTTCAATGGTTTCAGGTTTAGGACAGAGAAAACAGTGCGTTCGCCTTGGTACAAACAGACCCCTTTCTTGCATCCACGTTTCAACTTCTACAGTACCTGTATGAAGCTTAAAGAAAAATTATTTTGAACTAGATGGGACAGCCATTTTTTTCACTCGGGCCAATACACTTTGGCCACGTTCAGCAGGATAAAAACTCCTGTCAAACGGTAACGGTAAAACAATGCCGAGAAGGCCTCTATCCAACCTGTTTCGTTTTACTCCCGCTAGATATTCGCTGGAGAACCATGCCATTAAAAATTGCATGCACCAACTACTTCTCTTAGATAATCATAAAGCACCCCGTGCACATAGTACGTGCATGGTGACAATGAGTGAAGGTAAAACTCTTCCAAGAGTCAGCTGAATAACTGAACGTAGAAACGGGTCTCTTGTGTCTCGCAGAAACATAAAACGACCAATGATCTGTCTTAAAAACAAATGTGACAGACTGAGACCACCGAACCGAACCGACAAAAAAGATTAGGGCGACTAAACCGTTCCCACACTGATCCCCATATAAATACTGCAAATACAAGGTGCAGCTTCTGCACGTTTGTACGCGAGCAATGTAAAACCTGTAATGTGTACCAAAGTTTAGAGACAAAGAAAAAATTAATATGGTGGCCCGCGTGAAAATCTAAAAGTTCCATCCTCTAACATTATCCACATTTTAACGCATTTCAGTGGCTTGCCGCCGCCAGTACGGCTCAATGTCACGATAAAATTCTAGTGGTACACCCAAATATTTTGCAGGCTGATTCACCCATGGTATGTTGGCAAAAACGTCTGGAGTGGAAGGCCAATCCTCATGCCAATATCCGAAGCACTTTGCCCAGTTTACCGAAATCCCACTGGCCGTACAGAACTGTTTCGCAATATGGACTACTTCGTTAACACTATGAACAGAAAACTGCCACATCATCAGCATATGCAAGTCATCGCACTTCATTCTCATGCAGTTTGAATCCACGAATGGCACTGCTGTTCATCACACTCACACAGAAAGGTTCTAAAAACAAACTGAACAACGATGGTGAAAGAGGGCAGCCCTGACGCACGGAGCGTTGCAAGTTAATGCGCGCCGCCACAAACTTATTAACAATTAGTTGCGTTGTGCAGCCCTTCACAGCGTACAGCGTTGTATAGCCACTCCTTTTTGATAATACAGCCCACGGTTACAAAATCCAAGACACTCATCAGAACATCATGTGACACAAGATCAAAAGCTTTCTCTAAATTCAACTGAACCATTGCCACACATGTCTCAGCTGTATCGCAGCACTCCAGAACAGCTCTGGCCCTATGTATATTGGTCACAATTGTGCGTCCTTTGATTACACACGTCTGGAGTGACCCTACTATTTCCTTTGTTACACCCTGTAATCGCTTAGCTGATATCTTCATGAAGACCTTGTAATGTGAATTGGTTAATCTAATGAGGCGATACGATTTTATTAAGCGGAGTTTAGTTTTATCCTCTGTTTTGGGGATTAGAATAGTGTGCACCGTCAGAAAGCAGGGAGGCAACGTCTTATATTTGTAAGCTTCATTGAAAAGACTAGTCAAAATTGGGGAAATATCGCACTTAGACGTTTTGTAAAAGGCCGTGCTCAACCCGTCTGGTCCAGGTGACTTTCCTGGGTTTAGCCGTTCAATAGCTCTTTCCGCTTACAAGTTTGAAATAGGCAGTTCCAACCCTACAACAAGACTCTCGGGGGCTTTTGACATCATAGGTTGGAATTTCTTCTTAAACATTTCTATGTCAACCTCTGATCGCTTCAACAGATCTCGATAGTAGTTAGAAAAAACGTTTCCTATTCCCTTATTATTTGTGTACACGACACCATTGTGATGTATTTCCGCTATGGTATTTCTGTGGGGATATCACTTCTCTTCACCCAGTTATCATTTTGTTAGTGCTTCACCAACCAACAACTTTTCAGCACAAGCTCGAATTATAGCCCCCCTATAATGTTCAATGTAAAAAACGTTCAGCTTATAGCCTTGCGAATATCTTCCGTGAATGTTCCTGGTGATTCTGCTTCTTCCTCTAACAATGCAGTAAAGTTATGTTTTAGCAATTCTTCCTCTTTTTTCTTCTCTCGTTTAGTTGCACAACCTCTTTCTATTACCATCATCTTAATATAACATTTCAAATATTCCTCCTGTGCGTCGATCGTTCTTTCGCTGCTTTTGTTGATTTTGCGGACTTGTTCTAGTACCTTCTCTTTAAAAATGTCGTCCTCCAGTAGCTGCGAATTCAGCTTACAAAAGTCTCAGGAAAACTTACTTTGTCTAGCGCCGCCACAGTGGATATTAAAGCTGATTAGACAGTGATCTGTGAAAAAGACTGGTTTGACTACGCATTTGTAAGCATTGGTATTATACTCGCCGTTACATAAGCTCTGTCCAGACGAGCGTGACTGGAATTCTGAAAGTGCGCAAAATGAATGCTTTACCCCGTATCCAGACATTCCGCCACATCTTCAAGGCTATATCGGTCTTTATTATTGCTAAGGGCTGCCGTACTGGGATATCTATACGGTGCACTGCTGGTGTTGTCATGTGCAGAAAGCGCACAGTTAAAGTCTCCCATTAGTACAACCTACCTGTCGGTATCGCAAAATCCATCTAGGGATTGGAAGAAATCACATGTTTCGGATTGCACATTAGGTGCATACACAGTAATTACGCCCCATTTAGAAGTGCCTGAAATCACATACTACTAACCTCTCGAATAAACTTGATGTAACAGATTCAATGGCCAGCCCCTGTATCTGGCGGACAAATAAAGCACATCCCCCTGAGGAACCAATGGCATCACTTATACAAACACTGAACCGTGGACTAAAAGGCCACACCATGCTCCCCGTCTCTTATTCACCTTCAACTTTTGTTTCCTGTACAGCTATAACGTGAAGATCTCGCTCTACAACTAGTTGATACAATTGATTCTGTTTCTTTCTGCTATGGCCAGTATTTCCACATACTTCTGCTATGGCCAGTATTTCTGCTATGGCCAGATATGGCCAGTATTTCCACATCGCAGGCACAGTGCAGCTCTACCCGGGACGACCACGACGGTTTGTTCACCGGCAACTCACAATTGATGGAAAATATCCTTGATGGTGATGCCACTTTTAAGCTTCAGAGTAACGATTCTCGTTGTTGACCCTTTATCCGTGAAGCCATTCACACGCCATTGCTCACAAGCGATGTCTGTGACTCGGCCGTGTGGTAGAAACGCCACTCCCACGTCTTCGTCGGCTGTGTTGTACAGAAGCCAGTGGACTGATGCGGAGATCCTTACTTGCCGGGTGAAGAACGACACAACGTCGACCTTTCTCTTTAACGTCACTGCTTGCAAGAAGTCTTCTGTTCCCTTTGTCGCTTCTGAAGGTTACTGCCCAAACGTGGTTCATCCGTAGGCACCCAAGGCGACCACTTCAGAGAGCAGACGCAGGTGGTCCAACAAGTCTCTGAAGTCTTCCACTCGAGAAGGCCTTGCTCGTACATCACCATGCATGAAAACCGTGTTTAAAACCATAGAATTTCCTAAAATAACTAGAGGAGACTCTGGCGCTGTGATCGTTCAGCGACCATTCGAATGATGGGTAGTACACATATTTGCCTAGTCTTCGTATTTGCAGGGTGGCGAATCGTACTTGCGGCTTTGTTTATTGCTGTGTTTCGGTTTCGTTTTGAAAGAAAGATTCAACCCTTTTGAACTTCGTGACCCGATTCGTTAAGGTAAGTTTAAAAGAATAAGATGATGAAGTGCAACTGCTGGACATTTGCTAATATTTGTTTCGTAAGAAAACAGTTTTAAGCCACACGAACACACACGAAGCCAAAAGCAGGCCAGGAGTACGAATATTAGACAAATGTATGTACTAATCATCATTCCCATGCTCGCCGAAGGGCCGTGCGTTGCAGCTCCCTTAGACACTAGCGCCAGAGTTCCTTCTGGTGCATATTAGGAGTAGTAGTAGTACTACTACTATTAGGAAACTCTATGTTTAAAACAGAGCGTCCACTGGGCAGATTACGCAGAATCAAACGGTACTCGTCATTTTCTATTGCAGCGTTCCTGTTACCGCGGCCCGACTCGACCGCTTCGACCGCTCCGACGGAGCACGACATGCTGCGTCTGAACGCGTCCGTGTCCAGAAACAGAGAACTGCGCCATGCGGACGTGTAAGAACTTATGAACTGCTTGTTCAACTTCAGTTTTGTTTGTGGCATACCCCTGATAGACTGGATCTGCACCTGCTGCTAAAACTGGCGCACTTATTAAACACAAACAACTGTCACCTACAACAACTTCCACAGCGACAATGGTAATAGCGCTATGATTTTCTTACCATTCACAACCGCAAGAAAAAAAACAAAGTGGACTGAGGAGCAGGTATAGTTTACCGGTGGTTACTGTAGAGTTAATTATCCGTTTCTCGCTCGTACTAAAGGGCGACATCAGCTCAGGCTTTATGACGCATCTAGGCGGATAGATACGCCCACACAAAAGATCGAGTAATGCGATGTTTTTCGCGCAACGTACAGCGCAGTCGTTCCAGCGCACTGCTGGAGCTCTACCGTTAGCAACAGCTACATAACGACTAGGCGAAAACGAATGCAGTGCGCAAGAAACATTATGCTATAATATTAGTTCAGTAAGCATACGAATGGACAAGTCTGTGTTCTCACATAAAAGCCAGAGAGGTGCCGGCGAGGGCGAACAGCGGCTGTCGGTGAGGGGAGGCGTACCTATGATGGAAGTGTTGGCACCGAGTCGCATCGATGTTTGTCGCTTTTTACGCGGGCACTGTACACTATAAAAATGCTCAATTTAGGTTAAATGATGTCATGGCTCTGCTACATTGTGGTTCTTACTCGTAGAAACTGTGTATTCTGAAACCCAGAAGCGCCGGTAACACTTGTAGGTGCTCGGTCAGTAGGCCTAACTTTTCGTGGAAGTCATGGTGGTAGAACAGAAGGGTGAAAGTCAAACTCGCTGGGACTCGTCTCGAAGTATGTAAAAGCTAGACGTTTATGCATTTTCGCGTCGTACGCACTTTGTTAACTGAGAAGTTCGGCTCAAGTAATTGGGTCTCCAAGAATTGCCACCGTTTCTTGCATGGCGGCATCAAGTGACCGCTGTATTCTGGTCTACCGTTGAAAGGGGTAATTGCGAACTGAACTCCATTTATTTCTCGACGACTGCGCGGCGATATAACACATTCACTGTCACTGTTCAAAGCGACACTTCTAGTCTTCTAAACTTTACAACAAAGCACAATATCGTGCATCTCAAACGTATGTACACGAGTACGAAATGTGAACATTCACGGCCACATTCTACGCTCGACAAAATTGAAGCGTTGTTGACACCACAAAAAAAAATTAACGTACTAGAAAGCGTAATAACCGGCGTTGGTTTCTTTTGACCGTAGACATATTTTGTACGCATTCCAGAGTGAAACGCTGCGAATAATTAAGTGATTTCACATACTGCCATGTGTTTTTTCACCATGCCACCATCATCCACCAAGCTTCCATCATGCCACCGTCATCCAGCTTGTTAAAGGACCACTCACTAGGCCCCATACGGAATTTCAGTTAGACAGTGGAAGTTTTTGGGTGTCCTATGAGGAACATTTTGCCACAAAAATTTTGCCACAAATTTTGCCACATTTTGCCACAAAAATACCGTACGTGTTCCTGTTGTTCGTCGTGGCGCGGACTCTGACAGCTTTGATGCGAGCGTAGAACCAATGCACATAAACTGCGTGAAGAAGAATGTGTTGGTTCCCCATTGCGTGGTGTCGATCGATGGCGGACAAACTGGTCTATGGACTGTAACCTGTTCCTCTGAGCCCGTGACACTACTCAATGGTTTGAAATCAGCTGCGGTCAGCAAAGAACAAGCAAACTTACCAGTGCTTGAGCTCACAGATGTGCCGGAAGAACGTGCCGGAACTGGTTGTCACAATTTAGACGGGGCGCTTATGGAAACGATAAATAAGTCGTTTAGCTTAAGCGAGCGCTGAACTTTAATGAATGTGCTGTCGAAGCACGTTTCGGTATTTGACTTTGCGCAGAAGGACAAAGTAATCCCTATCCCCCTGTCTCGAACGTGCCATACCATCAACAGTGGCGCGGCAAGTCTGATTCGCCAAAAGCCATATCGTGTTTCCTCATCAGAAAGACAAATTATCAACGACCAAGTGCAGGAAATGATGCAAAAGGGAGTGGTACAAGAGTCAGTCAGTCCGTGGGCAGCCCCGGTAATCCTTGTTAAGAAGAAAGATGGATCTTGGATATTTTGCGTCGACTATCACCGACTGAATGCCGTTACTTTTATAAAAAAGGACGTATACCCACTGTCGCGTATAGTGGACGCAATAGACTTCTTACATTCGGCCTCTTATTTTTCCTCCGTAGACTTACGATCCGGTTATTGGCGAATTCCAATGCACCCAGAGGACCAGAAATAGACTGCCTTTGTAACCCCTGATGGGCTCTTTGAATTCAACGTGATGCCATTTGAACTATGCAATGCACCGGCAACGTTCGAGAGGTTTATGTGCACCATTCTGCATGGCTTGAAGTAGAATCTGCATTTGCTACCTCGATGACGTCGACATCTTTGGCCGCACGTTCAGTGAACGCAACTGTCGTCTGGATACTGTTTTGAACTGCATCCGAAACGCTGGCCTAGTTTTAAACTCGAAGAAATGCCACTTCGGAGACTGCCAGACGCTTGTGTCCGGGCATCTCGTTGACAAGGATGGCATCCGCCCTGACCCCAAGAAGATAGCAGCATTTGAGCCGTTCAATGCGCCGCGCTCCGTCAAGGAGCTTCGTAGTTTCCTGGGGCTTTGTTCGTACTTCCGCCGCTTTATTTCGAAGTTTGCCGATGCTGCGTATCCTCTCACATGCCTCGTACGAAAGGACAATTCCTTTGAGTGGACTCCGGAGTGCGATTCTTCATTCCGTCATTGAAGGTTTTGCTAACGTCACGGCCCGTTCTTCAGCACTTCAGTCCTTCTGCTCTGACAGAGCTTCATACGGATGCTAGCAGCATAGGTATTGGAGCCGTCCTTGTACAGCGCTACGGTGACCGCGAACACGTCGTCGCATACGCAAGTCGCTCCCTAAGCAGGCCGGAGAAAAATTACACTGTCACGGAACAAGAATGCCTGGCGATAATATTTGCAATTCGGCGGTTTAGGTGTTACCTGTACGGAAGCCCATTCACAGTCGTAACCGACCACCACTCGTTGTGTTGGCTCATCAACCTTCGTGACCCTTGCGACCACCTTGCGCACTGGGCACTCCGCCTACAAGAATACAATTTTACCGTCGCTTACAAGAGTGGTCGTCCACATACTGACGTGGACTGTCTTTCACGTATGCCACTTAGCAGAACGGACAGTGAATTCGATGACCTTAACCAGCTTGTAGCGTCTGTGTCGCCTACATTCCCGGACTACCCCAGTTTCATAGCAGAACAGCGGAAGGACGCTAAACTATCACCACTCTACGCCGCTGCATCCGCTTCCACTACTGCACGCCGTTTCTGTATGCGTGAGAGACTGGTAATCAAAAGGAACCTCTTCAGCAGTGGCGCGCGTTTCCTTCTAGTGGTCCCGGAGAGCCTGCGAACAGTTATTATGAATGTCATGCACGACGACCCTACCTCTGGACATTAGGTTTGGCACGGACGCTTCACCGGACTAAAGAGCGCTTTTCTTGGCCTGATATGCAGAAGTTCATTGAGAGTTATGTGGCAAGCTGCATTCAATGTCAGCGTCACAAACGTCCATCAACTGGTCCAGCTGGTCTTCTACAGCCGATGCCAACTCCAAGCGCACCTTTTGAACAAGTGAGTATTGACGTTCTGGGCCTCTTTCCAAAATCAGCTAAGGGCAACCGATGGAGAATTGTTTGTGTCAACTACCACACACACTACTGCGAGACGGTGGCCGTCCCCTCCGCAACTGCCAGAGATGTTTTGGCATTTTTGCTACGCTACGTCATCCTCTGACACGGCCCACCTCACCGAATTATCAGTGATCATGGACGACAATTCACAGCGGATGTCGTGGAGGGGCTACTTCGTTTGTGTGAATCCCGCCGGCGCCCCTCGACACCATACCACCCCCAAACTAATGGGCTGATGGAGTGTACCAACCGCACCATTATCAACTTGTTGTCTATGTATGTCTCATCCGACCACAAGAACTGCGATGGCGTACTACCGTTCATTACGTACGCGTTCAACACCGTGAAGCATGAGATTACAGGTTGCAGCCCTTTATTTTTCCTTTATGCACGTTCGCCCCGCCACACAATCGACACAATCCTACCTCTCTGTGATCAAGACAACGTTACTGTCGCCGAGACTCTCTGCCTTGCCAAAGAGGCGCGTCCCATAGCTAGACTACGCACATTGGCATCACAAGACAAAGCGAAAGCACGCTAAGACATTCACCATCGACCAGTGACTTATCGCCGTGTTGATGTGGTGTGGTTGTGGACTACGATGCGCAAGCGTGAGTTACGCAAACGTTTTTGGCCACTTACGATGGATGTTTTGTCATTGTCGACAGACTTACAAAGGTCCACTATGTAATAGCTCGTTTCACAGCGAGTGGTCGATGAGCTGCCGAAATTCAACTGGTTCATGTTGCCCGCCTGAAACTGTACACGCCACGACAACTCAACTGACTCGTCTGGGGCCATCGTCTGCGCAGAGAGGAATGTTGCGCACATGCACGAAAACGAAGAAGCGTATACGGTGAACGCACTTGTCACCCAGAGTTAGAAAGGAAGAAGAAGATCAGGAGGATCTCTAACCAGTTGGCCGCAACTGAGCTGCCCCTCATGACCTAATAAACGGCCCCTTTCTACCTTTACGGATCCTTTTCAAACGAAACAATATATTTGATGTTCTGCGCAAGAAAACTGGTGATTGGTATTCTGGAGGCGCTGCGTTATAGTGCCTCGAGCGTGCAGCGGAGGCGAAAGAGCGCATCAAGTCACGTCGCGTGGGAGACATGAGTACCATCTGTCAGTTTTTTTTTTTTAACGAAGCGCGCGGCCCTGAGGCGTACGTGTGCGCCCGTCTCAGAGGCGATAAGGTGTATAACACAAGGCAAGGGGTAGATGCCACCACCATGCCGTCTTAGAAAAGCGTTGGAAACACTCGCCTTTTCGTGCAATCGTTGCATTGTCAGCGCAGCGTGATAAACGCTGCAGTCCTTAGAATTACTTAAGTATGCCTTTTCAAGTAGAAGACGCACATGCAAAACATATACGTGTTGGTATGGTGTCTTAGATATATGCAATATTCGCTTTTTAGTTGGCATTGCACAAGTACGAACGCTGAATCTTGAGCAACATCCGGAGACGCTGCGAATAGTGTCGGCCGTTTGGGGGGGTATTGACTAGTGCTTTTTAGAGTACCCGGTTCGCGTTAAGGGTGGACAAACAGACAAGTGTATAGACAAGTGTACAGACAGACAGACAGACAGACAGATCAAAATATTTGCGTCGAAGGTCCACAAGAAAGAATATCGTCTTTTGAAAGTCCAGAAAAATACTCTCGCGCGTGGAATCGAACGTGGGACCTCCGCGTCGCGAAAGCTTGCCGTTAACCACTGAGCCACCGAGCGGTACCTTCTTCAACGTTCAAACGGTAAGCTATTTATACCTATCACTTACCGCTATTGGCGGGTATCTCCGGAGGAGGGGTGGTACCATCGTGTTTTCATCATTATCAGCAAGATAGCGTCATGAGCGCGCGGCCGCTCTCGTCTTTCATGCGTACTTTGGCCCGTGGAGAGAAGAATCTCCCGCGCGTCCTTATCTCCCAGTGGGGAGGATCATACGTCTTGGTTTGCGTTAGGCTTGGAACAATCCTGTTGTAGACCCAAGAAACACGAAAATACGTATAAACTTCTCGAAACGTCTATAAAGGTATGCAGACATATAGGTATAACATTTGACGTTGAATAAACGTTTTCCAAAGGAAGTTTTTTGGAAGACATTGAGAAAACGTTCTTTACAAAAAGTCTTTTTCAAAACGCTTACTAAAATTTATTTTCTAGAATTTCAGCAGAATTAGCGGATGAGGTCTCGGGAGTGTTTTTCATTTTTCTTTCTTTTTTTGAACCAAAATAACATTCACTTTGCATATTTATGTATTTTTACCTAATTTTACATATTTCAATGTAATAATTGAGCTCTCTAGTCATATTAAGAAAATAAGATGCGCAAATGCGATGTGCGCCTGCGCGGCTAAAACAATTTTACTTGTCTGGACGTGGAGACGCTATGGGGTGCCGATTCATGCGGTCATCTAACCAACGGCTCCTGCTTGTTCGCCTTTTTGTTAGTGAAAGTTATCTATGTGTTTGACGCCTTTTGCTCCAGTCGACGCCTCAAGGCTTGAGGACCACGTGGAAACAATTTTGTCACAGTGGGTGGATCTTTTACCGAGTTTTCAAGGACTTTCTTGCTTGACTTTGCCGTGGGTTGCTAGGCCTAAGGTTAGGCTTAGCTAAGCCTAACGCCAGGCTTAGCGCGTTTGAGCTATCAAGATGGCTATGCAAGTAACTGTGCAAGAGGAGGGCAATTCTCTCGAAGAATCCCAGTGTTCTAGATGGACAACGGCGCTTTCTAAGCGTAAGACAACTAAAGCAGCCGCGGTGGGCGCTGAAGTTCAAGGCCCACCATACGGCAAGGACGCTGGCCCCCAATTTCCCGCCAACGTGAAGAAACGCCTCGCTAACGCGTCAAGGCTGCCCAATCTACCAAGGGAGCATTTTCGAATCATTGTTAGGCCTCGGGGAGGCCTGAACGTTAAGAATACCAGTAACGTCCGGATTTCTCAAGCCCTCACGACAGCGGCGCGTCTCTCCACTGCGGATATTACAGAAGACATCATTTGTCCTAACGCTATGCAGAACAATGTTGTGATTAGTAGGCCATCGCAAGCCAACGCCAAGGCCTATGCAAGTCTAGAGGCCATTATCGTTAATAACGCAAGATACGAGGTTAGCTCTTACAATGCTGCGCCCGACAACACATGCACGCGCATCATCAGAAACATCGATATGGAAACTGACGACGAAGACCTCAGAAGACTTCTTATTCAGCCGAGGAATTCCTCTGTTCTCGAAGTGCGGTGAATCAAGAACTCTACCACAGTCGTTATCCTCTTCGAAGGACTTCGAGTCCCAATATACGTCATGTGTGGTCCCAGCATAGTCAAGTGCATCCTCTACCGACGGCAGACGGATGTCTGCTATACCTATGGTAGACTCGGCTACAGAGCCGACGTGTGCCCCACTCCAGAAAATGTTATCTGTCGAGGTTGTGGAATGACCTCTCCTGGCGACCAGCACGTTTGCTCACCGAAGTGCGCCTTCTGAGGAGGGCCTCATCCAACGGCCGACAGAACCTGTACACAAAGATTCGAGATACCTTACATCGTCAGACAGCACAAAAGAGAGACGCGACTTTGACAAGAACTTTCCACCGATGGATCACCTGTCCGAACCAGCCAACAAGTCCAGGTCTCAGTCCAGGAGCTCGAGAGGGCGCCCCCGATACAGGAGCGATCCCCGATCCACAAGCCGTTCCCAGTCCCGGAGCTGTTCCCGATCACGGGGCCCGGCCATCAGCATTCAGGTGCCTGCTGCCACAGAGACCGAGTGGGCTGACCGCGTCAAAGGATCTCAGAAACAGGTAACAGAGGGCATACTGCCAGAGCAGAACAATGATAGAATTATTCAGCTGGAAAGGGAGAACGCTGCACTAAAGGAGGCGATCGCGCAACTTAGAGTCGAGATGTTGCACTTTTTAATGTTAATAACGCTAAGTGTGAGGCTCCACAACCTCCTCAGGTCAATAGACTCGAAACGCCTGTTGAAACGCCTATGAAAACGCCCGTTGAAACACCTATGCAATTGGCCACGGAAAGGCCCACAGAAAAACCCGCGGAGACGCCCGTCGAAACACCCATGAAAGGGCAGTGTACTGTTCGTCCAGCCAAAAAGAGGGCTTTGACGAGGCCCGCGTTTGGTGAGGAACTGCATAGTTTCGAAACAGAGATCAGAGACATGTTCCAGTCGCTTAACCAAACAGTCGCATTGGTTCATGTTAAGGTCGATACCTTGGCGGACAAGTTCAGCACACTGGATGCCAAGGTCAATACGTTGGCCGCTAACTTCTGTGCGTTGGACGCTAAAGTCAACGCGCTCGAGCGCAGGCACATATCTTTCGAGCCTAACCATGGCGCGTCCGCCTAAACAGTTCAGGATTTAGCAGTGAAACTGGTGGGGGTTTCCTCGCAAGAAGGCAGTTCTTCAGCAGTTCATTCGTTCTCACTCTGAAAAGCCGCACGTCATTTTGCTTCAGGAGATGCTTTCAAATTCCGCATTCTGCCGGGTTACACATCTCACGCTCTTTATGAAGACGGACGAAGGGGCATTTTCACGCTCGTATCTAAGGGATACACCTATATCTCGCATGATCTGTCTATGAACAGTAGTAAAGTGGAACACTCATTGGTCGAAATTATTCTGGGGAGTCATTTAGAGAGCAGCGCTTTCATCCTGCATACTTATAGTTCACCAAATGAGTCGAAACAAAGGTTTGCGGCGCTCTTGAGTAGGGCTGCCGCCAGGGCCAGTATCTCCCCGCTTGTGGTGGCAGGTGATTTCAACGCTCCTCATCAGGGTTGGGGTTATCTGCGGTCATCCTGTAAAAGCGAGGATTTGTGGCAAGCAGCGGCGAACTTGAACCTCACCCTGGCCACGGACCCAGCATTCCCAACCAGGATGGGTAACTCCTGCACGAGGGACACCACGCCAGATCTTACCTTTGTTAAATATGTTGAATCTGCTACGTGGCACAACTTATTGCACGTGGATCTGAATAGTGACCATAATGTCTTAGCTACCCATATGAGTGTGAAGGGCAAACCCGTAAGAGAGTTTAGTTTCACAGATTTGGATTACTTCCGGCATATTAGAAAAGAACGCGCGCAAGCTGCAGACTCAACCCCCAGCCTGGATCAATGGGCCAAACAGCTCAAGGGAGACGTTGGTGAGGCGACAAAAAAGATACACACAGATTTGCAAACGGATGAGATGGACAGCCGCCTTGCGCACCTCCTAGAGTCCAAGAAATCGTTACTGAATAGGTGGAAGGGGCTGATGCTCAATCGTCGGATCCGCAAGAAAATTGCAGGACTGAACCGAACTTCGAGGACAACTGCTAGACCCTCTCTAGGCAGCAGTGAAATGAGGTGTGCAATTCTGTTGATGGCCAAATGAGAATAGGAGGGAAATAAATTCGCTAAAGCACCTTTTGCACGAGTCGAATTCCAAGAGTAATCAAAGGCAAGCCATTGCTAAACTGATACATCTAGTCTGATTCTGAAGACGCTATACTGGGTGGTTTCGCTCACAGATATTTACCCATTGGCTCCTCGAGCTGTTCAGACTATCTGTCTTACACTGGACCCCCTTGCGATGAGCTCGGAGAGCCTTTTACCACTAGCGGCGTTTGGGAAATTCTTCAAAACCTTAATTGACGATCAGCTCTGAGGCCGCATGGCATCTCTAACAAGGCCCTCAGGAACCTGGAAGACGAATCCATCAATTTTCTTACCGATGAGATAAATCGCATATGGAGAGAAGGTTCTGTCCCAGACTCTTGGAAAATGGCATCGATTGTCTTCATTCCCAAGCCGGGGCGACCACCAGGTTTAGGCAATCTAAGGCCCATATCGCTAACTTCCTGTGTCGGCAAGGTGGCGGAGCACGTCATTTACAACCGTGTTTCTAAGTACATCGAGAAGGAAGGTCTTTTTTCTTACAACGTGGTTGGGTTTCGTCCATCTTTGTCCACACAGGACACAATTAAGCTGCTCAAACATCAAATCGTAGACGTGAACACAAGGAACGTAACAGGACACAATGAAGCTGCTCAAACATCAAATCATAGACGTGAACACAAGGAACGTAAGAAGCATTCTGGGTCTTGACTTGGAAAAAGCGTTTGACAACATCTCTCACGCGCACATCTTAAACTCCATTTCACACCTTGGACTAGGCGAAGCCTTCCAAAGATACGTCAGCTCCTGTCTCGAATCCAGGAAGGCCACGCTCAATATTGGAGACCTCAAGTCCTCTCCCATAAAACTGGGCTCTAAAGGCATGCCGCAAGGAGCTGTGATATATCCGCTTCTCTTTAACATTGCTATATGCAAGTTGTCTACACTGCTATCTAACATGAAAGCCATCAACCATACGCTTTACGCTGATGATATTACCATCTGGTGTCCCGGAGGTAGCGAAGGGGAAGTCAAGACTGCGCTCCAGGAAGCCATCGATCAGACAGAGCTCTTCCTTGCTGGCACAAGGCTGAGGTGCTCCTCGAGTAAATCAGAGCTGCTTCTATACAGGCTCAATAGAAAAGGAGCCAGGCCAAAAAACTGGAAGCCTTTATCAGAGGTAGACATTGTACTTCATACCGGAAGTGGCACCCCCATTGCGAGAGTGGACGCTATTAGAGTGCTGGGCATGATTATATAGTCGCACGGGTACAATGAACAAACCATCGCTAAGATTTCAACCAAGACCGAGAACATGATAAGGTTGATTAATAGGGTTTCGAACAGAAGGGGGAACTCAAAGGAGACAACCTACTGAGACTCTTTCATGCATTCCTCATGAGCCACATAACATAGGTTGCTGCCATGCATCCTTTGTATGGATTCGAAAAGAAGAAGCTGAAAACTCTGATCAGAAAAAGCGTAAAGAGGTTGTTGGGCATGCCCGTGCGAACAAGCACTGAACGGCTTATGCAGCTAGGAGTTCATAACACCCTAGATGAAATCAATGAAGCTCTAGAGACTGCACAGCTAATGCGCCTGTCGTCTACGCCGGCTGGTGGGAAGATTCTGTCCGTCCTAGGCCTCAGTCCAGTGCTCGTAGAGGATCACCGTCTTCAACTACCAGATGAACAGCGTACTGCCATCCAGGTCTCTCCGTTTCCGCGAAACGTCCATCCTTAGCACAACGTAGGAAGGCGCCGGGCTAGGGCCATCACATTTCTGAAGAACATCAAGAACGATCCTCATTCTATTTTTTTTTGTCGATGCCGCTCAGTACGGTCACTCAGCTAGGTTTTCTGTTATTTCCGTCAATCATATGGGCTCTATTATTAATGCTGCGTCAGTTAGGGACTCTACTCTCTTAAGAGCTGAACAGTTGGCTGTAGCCCTTGCCCTTTTGGATGACGGTAGATCGCAAATCTTCACCGACTCAAGGTCAGCGGTCAAGGCTTTCGCCTCTGGTTCCGTCTGTACTGAAGTATTCAATCTACTTGAAAATAGGACACTTTCTCCACATACTGGTTTCCTGCACATCTCGAAACCCTACTGGACTATCAAGTGAACTTGAATGACACTGCTCACTCCCGGGCACGCGCCCTAACCCTCCGCGCTGGGGAGGACGTAGGTCCGCAGGTTGGCAGCGAGATGTTCAGGGACGCTTTACTTACTTTCAGTGAAGAGGCTAAACACTACCAGTTGAGTAGGCGGTCATTTGCTCCACCACACAAAAAGTTCTTTAGACCTCAAGCCATCACGTTTAGAATGCTCCAGACCAGGTCCTATCCAAGCCTATTTTTCCTCAGCATAGTCTCCTCAGAGGCTTTTGACTCTACGTGTCCTGATTGTAGTGAGGTTAGTGACTTAGCACATATGCTCTGGCAGTGCCGCTCGTTACGGGGCCCAAGTCGGCTCACAGAGGAAGATTGGGACTCTGCCTTATGAAGTCCAGAGTTGCTACCACAACTACGGGCTGTCCAGAGAGCCCACGACGCGGCTCTCTACGTTGGAGCCGCCCGCAACGTTGCTCTAAAGGAGCAGCGTTTCTCAGGACCCAATAAAGTTCTTTGTCTGTCTATCTGTCTGTCTGTACGTGTTTACCGGCCGCTTAGTCGCCTTTTGAAGAAGCAGGTTTGAGTCGATTTCTCTAGTGTTTTAAAAGTGTGCTTGCGCTTTGTGTTCGTGTTTTGTGTTTTGCCAGTAACGCTGATTACGAAGATGCGCTATACTGAAGGAAGACGTGTGGCTTTGTATCGTGTAGCACTCGCCAGGTATGTACCACACTGCTGCTGTCGGCACTTTGTTATCACTCACCACGTTTTTCCTACCGTGTGCACGATAAGTGAGCTTATAAATGAGTTTACATCGAGACCCAGCTTTTCTGTAGTACTTCAGTAGTGTAAAGGCAAAGTAGTGCGAAGTGAAGCGCGGACATTTTTTTCTTTTGTGTGGAGTGTGAAGCATGCACGCGTTGCGAGAATTCGGTGGCAGATTCGAGCAGATTTGTGGCGGCAAGGGTGTTGGAGGGGGGGCCCTACTCGCGTGCGACTACTATTTTTGTTTATAATTCTGGGGCGTTTGTTAGCTATAGGCGTTGGTGCCTGTTCATACTGTGCGCTATATAATTGAACGTGTCTAGGGCAGTTTCATGTGCTGTACGTTCTATTTTATACAGCTACAATATTTATACGTTACGACTACAATCAGAGAAGTTTTGGCAAGGTTCTGTTCGGCGTCCCTCAATTTTTTCCTTGCCAGTGGCCGAATGTGTGCCGGTGTGTGCATCCACGCCGGCAAGCGTCTTTATAAACTACCGAGACACTCGAGTTGGTGCGTCTTCGTGTGCAGCGTGTTGCGTCGTGTTAGGTAGGGCTTGCACTTAAGTGTTCATGCAGCTTCTTTAATGATATTCTAACTTTCGTTATACACATGCAACATAGGTTGCCTCATGCGGCCTGAATCCACGCATTTTATGCCATTCGTTTATCCTGAACTGTATTTTAGAACGAATATTTCATTGCTAAATGTGGCCAAACTGCTTTATCTTACTGTGCGAGCACTAATTCAGTCATAAGTCCACGCGTTCGAGCACCATCGATTTTACTCTGCGTGTTTACACTATGCTTGTATTTTGATTTGGTTTATTAAATATTTTATGCACTTCGCCCAACCTTGGTGTTGAAGCTTTGCTAAACACTTTTACGCGTATGAACATTAGAAATAATTTATAGCACCACCTCCAATGAAATTTTCTGAATAATGACAAGCTTAACAGTATATTGGATAAAGTAAACTTTTTAGGCATGCGCTACAGATGTTGACGGAATCTCTTTTGTGCGCAGAATCAATTTTTATTTATCACTGAAAACTCGCGATAATGTAATATCATGGTAAGCATGCATTAGTCATGCCCGTATTGCTGTTAACTGTAGAATTGGACACCATATTTATTTGAGAATATTAAATATAGACTGCAAGTTTTCAAGCTATTGGCACTGAAGGAATTATACAAATTCAGAAATCAGTTTCATCAGATCGTATTGCTAAATCGCGATCAATAGCTTCCAAGATTCTGGTTCCCGGAGATAGTTGCAGAATCCTGCATGCTTTATTGGTATGGTGCGATGTTCAAAATGGGTGCCAATGTTTTTTTTTTTGCATTCACAACCTGTGGTGCTTGAGTGAGGGTACTGCCATTTCAGCCAACCAGAATGATTGAAACTGATGCCCATAATTTGGCAGCACACAATAGTAATTTATTGACACCAATTTTCGACATTATAGGTATAATTGTCCCAGTGTGAGCAGCCTGAAAAAAGCTACATTAGTTGTAATAGAAATCAAACTCATGTTCAATAATATAGGTTACCTGCAATGAATACATGATAAAAGTGCATACCATCATGTATGTGCTGAAGTATCAGTGAATTCGCTTTCAACGCATTATGCACGAGCGCAATTCAAGCATGGTTTTGACACATATACAATGTATAAATTAAATTTTCTTTCATAAGGTTGCAAATGTGTTCGCCAAAAACATCAAAAAAGTTTTGCTTGTGTAAAGGGGGTTTATTGAAGGACTGAACAAGCGGGCGGTAGCTCTAAAGGAACGCAGGCGGACCCAGATGACGGTGCTTGATCGCCGATCTCGTGCCTATTTCTTGTGCTGATGATAGCTGACCTGATGGTATCAACGTCTTTCTTATTCACTACAATTACCCCCGGCGAAAAAGTTGAAGCCATCCTGGCGATCTAACACGTGGGGACAAGCGGGTCAAAGTACGGCTTCAGACGGTTTACGTGAACGATATCACGTCCACGCCGACGACGGTCGCTCGGTGGCGTGAGGGGTTCGATGGCGTAGTTCACGGGTGAAGTACGCTTGACCACGCGGTAGGGACCATGATAATTAGAGAGTAGCTTGGGTGATACACCAGGGGCGCAGGGCGGTACATGAAGCCATACAAGTGCTCCAGGAACGAACGTTGGTGCAGAATGATGGTCGTCGTCACGGATCTCCTTCTGCCGCTGTTGGTCGGATGTAGTAAGCCGCTTGGCTAGCTTGCGGCACTCTTCTGCGTAACGAGTGGCTTCCGAGACAGGCTTGTATTCGGAGGGATCTGGCAAGTATGGCAGTAAACTGTCGATGGTGTGCGATGGTTCGCGACCGTACAAGAGAAAAAATGGGGAAAACCCGGTAGTGACTTGAGTATACCGGTGTTATACGCGTATGTCAAAAATGGGAGAACGAGGTCCCAGTTTGTTTGATCAGAAGCGACATGCGTAGCGAGCATGTCCCCCAGAGTGCGATTAAACCGCTCAGTCAAGCCGTTCGTCTGTGGGTGGTAGGCTGTACTCTTCCGGTGAACAATATGGCACTGTTGAAGAAGTGCTTGTATTACATCGGAGAGGAAAACACGCCCTCGGTCACTGAGGAGTTCTCCAGGAGGACCATGACGAAGCACAAAACGATTGAGTATGAAAGTTGCGACGTATTGTGCTGCAGCTGTGGGGAGAGCAGCAGTTTCAGCGTACCGTGTTAGATGTTCCACTGCCACGATAGCCCATCGGTTGCCTGCCGTTGTTAATGGTAGTGGTCCGTAGAGGTCGATTCCTACACGGTTGAATGGGCGGTCTCGGCATGGAAGTGGCTGCAATGAACCTGTTGCAGGATGTGGCGGGCTTTTCCGCCGCTGACATTCGTGGCAGCCGCGAATGAACTGGCGGACGAAGGTAAACATTCCGCGCCAGTAATACCTTTTTCGTAGGCGCTCGTAGGTCTTGAAAACACCGGCGTGAGCACATTGCGGGTCGGAATGAAACGACGCGCAGATGATAGAGCGCAGCGTTCGTGGAATGACTAGTAGCCATTTCCTACCATCTGCTGAATAGCTGCGCCGGTACAAAAGGCCATCCCGAATACTGAAGTGCGGAGCCTGGCGGCGTAGGGTTCGAGTGGTTGGAAGTGTCGGTGCCTCGGATAACGCGTCAAGAAGCGAAGCGATCCATGGGTCATTGCGTTGTGCAGAAGATATGGTGTCCTCGTCAAGCGCTGACAACGTGTTGTCCAAGGAAACAGATTCAATGTCCGGGGATAGGGGAGATCGCGACAGTGCATCAGCATCGGTATGCTTGTGGCCGGAACGATATACCACGCGAATGTCATATTCTTGAAGCTGAAGAGCCCAACGGGCAAGACGACCCGATGGGTCCTTAAGCGAAGATAACCAGCATAATGCGTGGTGGTCCGTTGCTACATCAAAAGCACGGCCATAAAGGTATGCGCAGAACTTGACAAGCGCCCAAACGATCGCCAAGCATTCCTTCTCGGTGACGCTGTAGTTTGATTCAGCCTTGGTGAGAGTTCTGCTGGCGTAGGCGACGACATACTCGGCGAATCCAGGCTTGCGTTGCGCGAGAACCGCACCGAGGCCGACACCACTGGCGTCGGTGTGGACCTCAGTTGCTGCCGTAGGAGCGTAGAGACGCAGTATTGGTGGCGAAGTGAGGAGACGACGAAGGGTACAGAAGGCTTAGTCACACTCAGAAGACCATGACGAAATATCATTGGTGCTGCCTATAAGTTCGGTCAAAGGCGCAATGATAGAGGCGAAGTTGCGCACGAACTGGCGAAAGTATCAGCATAACCCCACGAAGCTCCGTAACTGCTTCATAGTCGTTGGTTTGGGGAAGTCGGCGACAGCACGTAACTTAGCCGGGTCTGGAAGTATAGCGTCCTTTGATAAGACGTGCCCGAGAATCGTATGTTGCCGAGCAGCGAAGTGACACTTATTGAGGTTGAATTGGAGCTGAGCATTCTTCAGGCACGTGAGGACTTGTTTGAGGCGCTCGAGATCTGTTCCAAAGTCTGGCGCAAAAACGACTATATTATATCGTCGAGATAGCAGAGACAGATTTGCCATTTCAAACCCCGAAGAACCGAGTCCATCACGCGATTGAAGGTGGCAGGCGCATTGCAGAGGCCGAAAGGCATGACATTAAACTCATACAGACCATCCGGTGTCACGAAGGCTGCTTTTGGTCGATCGGCATCTGCAAGGGGGACCTGCCAGTACCCTGAGTGCAAATATAATGATGAAAAAAACTCGGCACCTTGTAAAGTATCAAGGGCATCGTCAATCCTGGGTAAAGGATACACGTCTCTTCGAGTGATATTATTTAGACGCGTTAATCCACGCAGAAGCGAATGTAACCATCCTTTTTTTTAACGAGCACTACAGGTGAGGCCCATGGACTTTGTGAAGGTTGAATGACGCCGCGTTGCAGCATATCGTTCACCTGTTCGGTAATAACTTGGCATTCCACCGCAGAAACACGATATGGTCGCTGTCGTAGTGGCGCATGGGAGCCGGTATCGATGTGATGTAGAGTGGTAGAAGTGCGGCCAAGTGAAGGTTGAGCAACATCGAAAGATTCGCGGTACTGGTACAGCAGTTGGAGGAGTTCAGATCGTTCAGATGGTGACAGTCCGTCTGCGATCGCCGAATCGAACACTTTCGAAGCCTGTAGATCAGAGTGGTTAAGAGCACTGACGGCGGCGAGGTCACTTTGGGATGATTCTTACGGCACGGTAAAAATTTGTCCGTTATCAATGGACTGTACGCATCCAAGAGACTCGCCTTTAAACAGTTTGATGGTATGCAGAAAAAGATTGGTAAGGCAGAGAGCACTGGCTCCAATAGAAATTGAGAGGGCTGAATAAGGGAGCAGAAGTGGTTTCCGACTTAGAAAGAGGCTTTATGGCTCGAAAAATGTTACTTCATCGCGCATGCCGTCGGAGACCACAGGGAGCAAAACTGCTGTTGTCGGTGGAATGTCAGTGTCCTCTTTGACAACTAGCTTGTGCGCGGCTTGATTAGTGTGGTCGTAGGACTGGTCGAAGAACGGAAGCAGTTCAAGTTCGGAAAGGGCACAATCTATACCGGCACGATTACGGGATAGGAAATCCCAGCCAAGTATGATGTCATGAGAGCACGAGGAAAGGACGATAAACTCAACAATGTAGTGGTCCTCCGCAATTTTGAGTCGGGCAGTGCAGGCGGCTATAGGTCGAACAGGTTCTCCATTTGCTGCACGTAAGGACATATCAAGCGGCGTGGTCACCTTTCGGAGCTTGCGGCAAAGTTTGGCGTCTATAACAGACACAGCGGCACCGGTATCCACAAGAGCGTATGCATGGGCGCCGTCTACAAAAACTTCGACGATATTTAATGGCAAGGTGCGAGGACTTGAACATTTCGATAGCGCAGTTCTTGCCCCTTGAACTGCGATGGCAAGTTTCTCTCATTTTGAGGGGCTGGTCGCGGACGCAAGGGTGACAAGGAGCGTCGATTGGGTGAAGGTGAGCGACGAGACGAAGTTGCCAGATAGTCACGGGAAGACGTGTTTGACTGACGATCCGAACTTTCATAAAAGAAAGGTGGTCGGTCTATGTAGTTGCTTCGTGGTCGGACGTCTGTGTAGGTGGGCACGCGACGACGGCAGTATCGGGAGATATGGCCAGGGCCGCCGCACGCAAAACAGATCGGCCGGTTATCGCGCGTTCGCCAGGCATTTGCAGCAAGGGGCGCCGCCCACGCGGCATACGGCTGAGTCGAGCCTGTGGTAGCGAGGGGAGGAGCCCATGCGACGGAATACTGAGTAGGAGCCGTGACATGCGGCAGTCCATTGAACGGCGAGGGCTGGTGTGGCTGCTGCCTCTTTACTGCGTCAGCATAAGTAAGAGGCGCGGCGACAACTTGCTGCCGAAAGGGCACTGGCATAGCCTCGGAAATCTGGTCCTGAAGTGCATGTCGGAGCATGGGAGCTAACGGTGTCGGTGGTTGCTCTTGCTGCTGCTGCGGGAGCTCTTGGCGCTGACAAAACGGCAGGGGGGAAAGTTGACGTGCGACCTCCTCGCGCACAAAGTCTTTCATTTGTGCTAGAAGGCGGGAGTGGTCAGGTACGACGTCCAGTGCAGCGAGTGGTTGGTTAGGCTGAAATGTACGACGGGTGAGAGCTCGTTGCCGTCACAATTCGTCGTAGTTCTGGCACAGAGTTACCACTTCAGACACCGTGCCAGGAGACTTCGCCAGGAGCATTTGAAAGACGTCGTCATCAACACCTTTTATAATGTGCTGGATCTTGGCACTCCCGCTCATTGCGGCATCGACACGCTTGCAGAGATCGAGTATATCTTCGATATAGGCGGTAAACGTTTCGCCAGGCTCTTGTGCCCGTGAGCGCAGGCGTTGTTCGGCGCGCAACTTCCGCACGGCAGGGCGACCGAAAACCGACGATATTGCCTGCTTGAAAGTGGCCCAGTTCTCGAACTCGTATTCGTGGTTTGTGTACCACAGTTTCGCCACATTAGCCAAGTAAAAGTTGACGGTGCTCAACTTAGCAGCGTCATCCCACCTGTCTGGTCCACTGACTTTTTCGTAGGACGACAGCCAGTCCTTGACGTCCTGGTCTTCGGCGCCCGAAAAGATCGGGGGGTCTCGCTGGTGAACCGGGCCGGGGCAAGTAGCAGCCGCGAGAGGTGCTGTCTGTTGGGCAGCGTCAACTTGCATGGTCGACGGTAGGGTGCGGGATCGGAGTTCCAGGGTGTAGGTGATGTAGTTACCCAGCACGGTCCACCAAATGTAAACAGGGTTTATTGAAGGACTGAGCAAGCGGGCGGTAGCTCTAAAGGAAGGCAGGCGGACCCAGATGACGGTGCTTGATCGCCGATCTCGTGCCTTTTTCTTGTGCTGATGATAGCTGACCTGATGGTATCAACGTCTTTCTTATTCACTACACTTGTAACATCGCTAGTTTGTGTACATCCTGCTTGTTTTAAGACACATTGTTCCAAATCATTTTAAAAATACTGACAAATTCAGTTTTCTTAAGAGACACATGTCACTAAATTCTTTTGTCGGTGTTTCCATCGCAGCTTATGCATGCACCTCGTACGAACTGAGTGTGAAAGAATTCCGGACAAGCCTGTCATCAATGGTGGCTCGTGGAAAAGTTAGCTACTGAATGTCCAGCAGCTGCGCATGGCTTATGTTTCCTATGGAAAGGGAACTTCCCAGAGCCACACGGTTGCTGTATTCAAGTATCTCGAATGTTCAGAATGTTCAATATTAAGCCTTTTGTTTTTGTTTAAAAAAGTCAGTGCTGCAAGTTGTGTGTGTAAAAGCCACCTTTGCAGATATCTAAGTGTTCAGGTGAACACAATGTCCAACAATAGTTATCACTGTCAGTCGTGCCCTTGAATAATATTCAATAATGAACTTAATAGTGACTGCAGCAGGTGGTCATGCACGTATTGAAATTTTGAGCCAGTCGCATTCCTACATAGGTCCAAATAATTCTGGCATGCCTGTGCTCAGATATCCCGCTGGAAAGTATAGTTGTGGCTTGTATCATTATGCATGCAGGACAGTGAGCACTAGCACACAGTTACTACTCCCTGAGGTGCCGCATATAATCTGATCATGGATCGAAGCCATAGACAAGCATTAAAATGGATACCTTTTCACTACCGGCTGGAATAGCAAGTACTGACTGCTTGTCTCACCAGGGAGTGATGTTTTGGTGATCCTCGTTGCCTTGCATGCGTAATCATGAAAAGCACAATAAACTTCCGAGTGGAATATCTCGGAGCATAGACATGCTCGAAGAATTTTTCCAAGTGGGAGTGTCTAGAAACACGACTGCCACAAACTGTTTATGCAAACGTACCCATTTATTGCAGGCACCAAAATTTCTGTATTCTTAGTTGATTTGGTAAGTGATAGCATTATTGTCTTACTTTGTGTTCCCCTTGACATATACCTTATCTGGAAAAGCAGTTTTCTGTTCTTAAGGCTGAATTTTATTACAAGCACAAAGCATGTCTGTGAATGTGTCAGTGCTGCTTTCTAAGGTTTTATGTCATGTTTGATTTATGTGTAATCTGTAGTTGACTTAAAATTGAACTTTTTGCGTTGCAATAAGGCTGTAGCAGATCAATGGTTTTATTTTTACTGTAATATACTGAATATTTTGTTTTATTGTTATTAACCTTATTTCATTGTCTTCTCAAACATAATGCCGTAAGTGCAATCCAGAGATTTTCTATTGTCATACTTAATCATACCTAACTTTGCCAATACCTAACCAGTTTTTATATATTAGTGGTATATCCTAACCATGTTTAACATTGTTAATGATGAGTTACAGAAGGCATTCTGGAATACTGTAGAGTTTCTACCTTCACTGTGTCATTTGTGCGAGTATTTTGAGATGGAATTAGAATTCAGGGTGTTGCTAAAATCACAATTTGATTCTTAAACACATATTTGTGGTCAAACCCATTAAGTTCAACTACTCATGTTTCTAACATACCTAAATTTAGGGTGAGAAAAAAATATCCACGGAGTGTATGATGGAGAGTGGGGCGAAGCATTCGTCCGTCCATACGTTCGTCTGTGTGACCGTCCATGGGTCCATAGGCCCGACTGTGCGTGAGTCTGTTCGCGCGTCCGTCCCTGCGTTCGTCCATGCTTCCGCCCCTGCGTCTGTTTATGCGTCCATCCATGCATGTGTCTGTGTGTCCGTTCGTCCATCTATTCAACACTCCAAGTACCACCATCTCGCATATTTCCATCATATATTTTCCGTATAGAAGCACCGCCATCCAGCGGACATTCCAAGGACTAAACGAGAGGTGGCACACGCACACTTGCGTCTCTCATAATCATATGGTGGTTTTGGGACGTTAAACCCCGCATATCAATCAATCACACGCACACTTTCTTACGGCTTGCGCTTCGGGTCTACATCCCACCTTTAACCACCTCAAGTTCATGGTATAATACTAGTTTATTGTATTCATGGCACTGCGGCTCAACGTTCGCTAAACCTTTCTAAAACTAAGGAGGTTACACCCAGCGAGTATAACGTAGCAACCCTTTTTTGTCAAATAGTGCTCAATGTACATGCCTATGGCTGCTAATGAGGATCGCAACGTGTGCGTTAACTAAAAGCCGAATGCTTCTGTTTCGCATTCCCCATTAGCAGCCATTGGCATGTACAATGAGCACTATTTTTCATTGATCAACAACGTACAGAAGAAATATCTCACCGGCAACACCTTTGAGGACAAAATGTTAAACTTGTTGCTACGAGGGACAAACAGGTGCCACTATAAGGAGCTTCGCCCCTAAAATCAATTGTTCGAGTGCTGCTTTTAGGGGCGAAGCTCCTTATGGCGTGGCTTGTGCGTCCCTCGTAGAACGTAACCACCAGTGGCACATACCCGAAATAGCAGTCCTTACGATTTTGACCTCCAAGGTGGTTCCGGTGAGAGATTTCTTCTGTGCGTTGTTGAACAATAAAATATAGTGCTCAATGCACATGTTAATGGCTGCTAAAGGGGAATGAGAAACTGGAACATTCGGCCTTTAGGTAACGCGCACGCTGCGATCCCCATTAGCTGCTATTGGCATGTACATTGAGCACGATCTGACAAGAAAGACTTGCTACGTTATATTCGCTGGGTGTAACCTCCTTGGTTTTAGAAAGGTTTAGAGAGCGTTGGGCCGCATAGCCATGAATACAGTGAACTAGTATATACCATGAATTCGAGGTGGTTGAAGGTGGGAAGTAAACCCGAAGCGCAAGCCGTAAGAAAGTGTGCATGTGCCACCTCCCGTTTAGTCCTTGAAAGGTCCGCTGGATGGCGGTGCTTCTATATGGAGAATATATGATGAAAAGATGCGAGATGGTGGTACTTGGAGTGCTGAATAGATGGACGAACGGACACACAGACAGATGCATGGATGGACGCATGAACGCACGCAGGCGCGGATGCATGGACGAACGCAGGGACGGACGCACGAACAGACACACGCACGGACGGGTGGATGGACGCATAGACGGTTACGCAGACGTACGCAGGAACGGACGGAAGCAAGAACAAATGGACGGACGAATGCTTCGCCCCACTGCCCATCATTCACTCCGTGGATATGCTGCCATTTTTTGGCTGTAACAAATTTTCTACCTTTAAATATTAGCTACTGGGCCAATCTGTTTGCTAGGCTAGTCTTTTAATTTTCGTTACAATGATAGAAGTCTGCTCGAAGAGAACAGTTTGTGCCTTTTGTATGTGTGCAGGTTCCTCGACCAAGCATCTAGCCATCCCCTCAATCGCTTTGTATAAATATAGTTACTATAAAGCATGCAAGTTTTGGGACAAAGTGTGCAGTCATTGTTATGTTTAATAAAGGTTACAAGTATGCAACAAGATTTGTTGAAATTTTGCATTTACTTTTGGATGTGCAGTATAATGCATTCCAGGCAACACCAGAAACAATAATAAGTTGATGTTTAAAGGATAGTCTTGTCTCCAAGCAAACCAGATTATCGTAACGATAGATGGCAGTCACTAATTAATTCTTTCAACAATTATGGCACCAATTTTGCTGATTAGAATAGTACCAGCAATTTTTTCATGCCAATTTTTGTCTGTTCCTACTTGTGACTCTCGACAGTGAACAGCTAAATGCACTGATTGTAAAAGGCTGACATGGTGCAGCAAAATTATTCACGGGAAACGCTCAACATGCTGGTTTGCATGAAACATAAATGTCTAAAAAGGTGTTAAAAGATCTAGCAAAAGTCTTTTTAGAATCTTGGCAAGAAGTTTACTAGGCTTCTGATAATAAAACTATAGTGAACGTTTACAAGGGTTCTTTAAAAGTATAGAAACACGTTTTTAGGCTTCTTGCTAGAAGTTTTCTAGCCGTATATTAACGTGGCGTTAGCATAGCTACAGGAGGTTTTCAAGCTACTTAGGTTTTAATAACATCTCAACAAGACTTCTTATGTACTTTTGGACTATCCTTTTTTGGACATTTCCTAGAAGTTTTTTAGCTTTTTTTGTGTTTCGTGGGGAGCGCACAAAGGTCACTGCAATGGCTGAACAGTCTCCGTTTGTGGAAAGGGCACGCTTTTTAGACACAGCGAATTAACTGAGACGCTTATTCGCGTTCATCTTCACCTGTGAGTACGTTTCATGCATCATTTGTGCGTGAGAAACGCTGGGCACACTTCAATATGCTTGCCATTGTGCGCGTGACATTACGATTTGTTTCAATCGCGTCCACTGCTTCGACATTGCGGCAAAGCTGTGACTCTTACATGCGAAGAATATCTTAGCGAACTTCGGCGACTTTGAGCGTATCTATCTATCTATCTATCTATCTATCTATCTATCTATCTATCTATCTATCTATCTATCTATCTATCTATCTAGCCGCTTAAAACATTTAGCTCTGCTTGCCATTTCAATAATAGTATCGATACCAAACTTAGTATAGCATAACGTGACTGTATTACCAGTGAAATGGACTAGTCATAACATTAAAATCATAACATATATGTCATGAAAGTCATGATTTACATTTCTTGGTCTTGCTGCTCTCACGGTGGTTTCGTTCGCAAGACATGTTGCAAAACTGGTATGGTATGACTTGACTGCATGGCGAACGCAAGCGGCAGACCCTACGTAAAAATCATGACATGCTTGTTATTTAAGCCATGAGTCATGACTACACACCACGCTCATGGTGCTAGCTTCACGTATACCAAATTTGGTATTATAATACAAGACGTGAATGCATGATGAAGGTACATGACTGGTGCAAACATGATAGTCATGAGATGCGTGTCATATTAGAACATGATTACATGCCACGCTCATGATCCCCTCACGGTCGTTTTGCTAGCTTCACATGTACAAAGTTTGGTATCACGGGATGTGAATGGATGACGAAGGTATATAACTGGTGGAAACATGATAATCATGAGATGCGTGACATATAAAGAATAGACTACAAGCCACACTCATGATTCGCTCGCGGCCTCTTCGATAGCTTCACATATACCAAATTTGGTAATACGGGACGTGAATGGATGACGAAGGTATGTGACTGGTGCGAACAAGACAATCATGAGACGCGTAAAATGTAAGAACATGACTACATGTCACACTCAAGGCACCAATACACTTCGATGGCACCCCGCGCGCGTGCGTGCCAGCGTTCGTTTTGTCGCGTCACGAGGGAAATGCCACGCTAGGCGCCGATCTGCCTGCCTTATACCGTCACCCCCGGAAAATCTTTTCAGGCCTGCGCCCAGCAATCTGACGTCATTTCCGGCCGGCCGACTCTCGGGGAAGCCGCAGCGGCAGCGAGCGCAGCGCGGGCGGCGGGGGTGACGGTTCGGCGGCGTGGTGTTGACGGTGTTTCACGTTTGTTGCTTTCCGTTGTTGTTTTGCGGCAATTTCGTTTCCGTGCGTGATGCTGGAGTGATGCGACAATGCCGAATAAGTGTTGTGTACCCGGATGCACCGGCAACTACAAAACAGGAAAGAAGATACAAGTGTTTTCCTTCCCTAAAGACGCCGACGCTCTCAAACAATGGCTACGTGCCATTCCTAGGAAGGACTTCGTGCCGACTTCGTGCACTAAGATGCTCCTGTTCTTAGCTTGGCGTTGCTTGTTCGGATAGAAACCACCTATGATGGGAAATACTTGAGCGTGTGGCCGCCGGGCCTCGCGAAGCGCTGACGCCAGCAGTTGATGAGAATCGCCCAGAAAGGCACGTTCGCAGCAAGGATGGTCAGCTGCGCTTTGTTCACTAACAGTGCCGTGGTGTCGTCCATTCTTGCAAGCTCTCGGTGGAAGCGCTTCGTGGAGTGCGGTGACATCACGCTCCCGTGTTTCCTTTCATGTTGCTTGTACCGCTTAGCGCAGCGCTTTTATTTAGATGCTTGCGAAACGTAGGTAGACTTTGTTTTAGCTACACGGACTGTAAACACGGTCATGCAAAGGAAACGCATTTTTTTCTTTTGAGAAGTGGCGTCTCAGACGTTCTTGAAACGTTTGTGCAGGTGTGCGCGGATCATTTCGACGCTTCATGTATCGAGAAGACGACATCGTACACGGATCCAAGGACAGGGAGAGTTATTGAAGTTGCACTCCCAGTACCACGGTTGCGTCCTGGATCTGTCCCAACGGTATTTCCCGGCTGTCCGTCCTACCTATCAGTACGAAACCAGAGCACGAGAGAAACCCCTGACGCCAAGAGGAGCCGACAAGAAGCCTCCCAACTCGCCCGTGCTGTAGAAGAGTCGCTGGCGTCATATGAAGCGGAGCAAGAACGAGACCGGTTTTCGTCCCTCGAAGAACTAAGGGCTCGCCTGCAAGGGGTGTCAGTGTCTCCGAAGTGGACTGTGATTCACAAAGAAGAGTGCTCCATGTTTTTGAACATTATCGACTATCGTGAACCTTGTTTGAGTGCGTCATTGACCGTGTTTGCAAACCTTGAAGTCTTTGCCTGCTATCAAGGTTCACCAATCAAGAACCTTGGTAGCGCTGTTGTACCAGACTCAGTTCAAAAAGTAAGTTCCTTGTTGGAAATTTTGAACAACCTGTCGATGCTGTCTGAGGAGCGCTGCACTTATCGCCACCTGGCTCAAGCAATACATTCTCTTCTGGACAAATTGGAAGCCAGCATTGATGAAGGCAAGAGAGAGACGGTGAACTTTATGAAGGAGCAGCTACTACTACTTTCTGCAAAGCGCATTCAGTATAGCGCACAGGTGATTGTCTTTGCATGCATCTTGCGTACAATATCACCACATGCCTACAAGTTCCTGAGAAGCACAGGTGCACTAACTTTGCCTATTTAAATGCATAAGAAATAACTGGCTCAACCAGAAAAATGCTGGAACTTGCTTTTTCTACCCACGCTTCGAGCTTTCGAACAATGAAGTTCATCCCGAATGCAAGATGACTGCTTCATTTAAGCATTTGAGAGATTTGCATAAAGAGGAGTCACCCCTGCTTTTGAAGCCTGGGTATGGCTTGACGTCAAAAGCTCTAAATCCAAGCAGCTTTGAACGACAGGACGTCAAACTCGTACTGCAGGTTTTTAATCCGCACGTAGCCGAAGCCCTGGCTGCTCGCAAGGGTCATACTGATTTTCAACATGCTACAGCAACCGCCGAGTTCATCAAAATAATTCTTCGTTGCTGGAGCATAGTCAATGTAAAGACACCTAGTAAGGACTTCCATCACCGTAATGTTTACGAAGAGCCCATGTCAAACCACACAGATGACCCAAAGGCAAGCTTTCTAAACGCTTTTATCACATGGCTCGATGTGTGGGAATTTTATAGGCACGACACCGGAGTACTTACCCAGGAGACATGGAGTGCCTTGAGGCTCTCTGCTCAATCCCTTTTGGCATTGGTGAAGTACTGCGTTAGTGAGCTTCACTTTAAGTATATTCTGCTAGGGAAAGTCCAGACAGATCCCCTCGAGAGTCGCTTTGGACAGTACAGGCAGATGGCTGGTGGGCAGTATCACATATCTGTTCGCCAGCTTTGTGAAACCGAGGGAAGGATTCGCCTTCAAAATGCCCTTCCAAGGATGAGCAACGATGATCTCAGAGGCATCGAAGAGACGGACAGTGTCAGGGATGCGGGCACTTCTTTTAGTGTTCATGTTAGCGATGCTGACCTTGATGAGCTCAGAGCACAAATGCCGGTGATTGGTTATGTTGGTGGGTATTGTGCACACGCTGCAATGAAAGTTCTCAAGTGTGAAAGCTGCCAGAGGCAGTTGGTCGTTACCGGAAATACGGCCGAAACAGGAGAGGACACCCATTCTTTAATCGCACAACTGGATCGGGGTGGCCTCAAATTTCCTTCTGCTCTTGTAATCGCAGTAGTTATGTACACGGAGGTTGTAGTTAGAAAGCTCATGACGGAAAGTACCTCTACCCAGTTTCTCCATGGGCCGAACCAAAAAAATGTCGTTCGGCAACTTACACTGGACTCTCTGCCAAGGCTTGAGGACATAGATACGTGTGAAAACGGGCACACCTACGAGCTCCTCATCACATTGGTTGCAAACTGTGCAGCAAATATAATGCTCAACAACTTGTGCAAGCAAAGGAACGATCTTTTACGCATTGAAAAAGATCAGAAGGCGAAAAATAGAAAGGCCCGAATTTTTCTTGGAAAGTAATTTTCCAAGCGTCGCGTCTTTCTCTTCACATTTATTTTTGTGAAACTGCACAGAGTGTATTTGATTGCATGTCATGACTTGATTTCCTTGGTATACTTCTGCCTTATGTAAAATGAGCCTTGTTTCCAGTTTTGTATCTCTTTACAAGTTGTTAGCTTTTAAAAGTGCTGCACTTTTTTCTTTTTTTTAACTCGAACTGCCTCGGTGCCTACTGTAGCAGTTGTACAGTCCGTTTTGGTACCTAAGCTGTGTACACTTTCCTTGTGCACTCTGTGTACAGACATGTTGTGCACTGTGATTTGTTTTTTCTTAGATTTTTGTTTGATTTTTTTCCCTAGGACATGCACCTACCTGTGGCAGTACAATTACTTTTCTTTCTGTCATTTATCATGCTTTGGACCACAATTTAGTCACCAGTGTTCTTATGTATTGTATTTTTTGGCAAGTGTTTGAACCTGATACCTTGTGTTGCTACTGCTACTATGATAAACGAATGGTATGTTTTCCTCTAACCTACAATTTAAATGAAAGTGTGCTTTTTCTGTTCCAAAGCTCGGGGATGTTTTTGCTGTTACAATCTGTTTTGTTTTCTGAGTTTTATGGGGCAAGATATTGTGTTTTGTACTTTTGGCATATTTTCAGCATTAAGGGCAACATCTTGTGTTGCCTGTCGTCTGCCTGGACCGAGAACAATGCGCACTGTGATATTTGTACAGACGGCGTCTGGCTGTGATAAATAAATATGCATTATTCCATTCACGATATTCATTATTTCTTGATACCTTGATAAGTTCCCCCGCCGCGGTGGCTCAGTGGCTAAGGCGTAAGGCTGCTGAGCACTAGGGCGCGGTTTCGATACCCCGCTGCGGCGGCCGCATTTCTGATGGAGGCGAAAAGCAAAAACGCCCGTGTGTACGAGATTTCGGCACAAAATAAAGATTCCCAGGTAGTCAAACTTGATCCTGAGCCCTCCCCTACGGCGCGCTTCATCGCCTGCGTTGCGTCGGCGCGTTAAACCATACAATCAATCGATACCTTGATAAATCGTGCGGACATGGTGTCAAGGAACCTCGCCTGAGTCGGTAGGCGTGAAGGGCGCGCGCGGCAAGCGCTCGCGGCTGGCGCAGCCACCCAGCGAAGGGCGGCCGGCGGGATGTGACGTCGTCGACGTCACGTCACGTGACGCGCAGGCCTGAAAAGCTTCCGGGGGTGACGCTTATACTCGCAGGCGTGCGTCGCGCTGCGTTGCTTAGACAGATGCGCGTTTGAGCGCGGCTGGCGTCCTTCCGTCACGAAGAGAGGCAGACGCAGTGCTGTCTGGGTAACGTCAACGGCGCGAAATGCAGCAAGTCTCAATTTGCGCTGTTTGTTGCCGGGCCGCACCAATGGACGCTGGTCGCGCCTGGCGTCAGACTATAGAGTGTTCGCGTTTCGCTAGCGCAGCGTCGCTGTGCCCAGCGTGCACGCACATCAACGTTACGTCGGAGTGCATTGGCACAATAATGATGCACTCGTGGCCGTTTCGCTAGCTCCACATATACCAAATTCATAATCAGGTGGCGGGAATAGATGACGAAGGTAAATGACGCGTTCAAACATAATATTCATGACAATGAAGTCATGTACGACATAATTTACCTCCGCCACGTAACACCGTGCTCATTTGAAAGGGACATATCAGCCTGAAAACCGCCAGGTAGCGCCGTTTTGTTTGGCTGGCCGCATACAGTGCTCCACTTTCACGTGTTCTTGGCCCGTTACCGGGCCCCGCCTGTGTCTGGACAAGCTCACTATTCCTTCTAGAAGACTTCCGGGACACGCCGACACCATCCGGGCCCCGGTCCGACCCCAGGCTGGCCCCCCAGGCCCCTTCAAAAGTACGAAGCGGCGCGGCGCCGCGCTAACCCTAACGCGCCGCGCTTGCACCTCCACGATGGAGAGTCCCGCCCAGCACTCAACACCAACGACAACTGACGCCCTGTCGGTAAGCCCAGCCTCCTCCGGTCATACCACTGATACAGCCGTGCCTCCGCTGTCAACATCTGGCAATGTCACCATCCCCGCGCCGACAACAATACAGCAACAGGCAGCGTTCCTCAACAGCGCGCACGGTCCAGCAACGTGCAACGCTGGTGGCGTCTCTGCTACTCTCAGCTTGATAGCCACGCAAACGCCGGAGCCCGATAGCCATAATGCAGCGTTGGCGTTGCAATCAACCACGCCTGCTGCTCTCCCCACCTTATCTGCGTCTGGCCTACCCATTGGAAATTCCGAGTCTGTCGACAAGCGGGTTTCGACGAGCGTCGTTCCTTCAATCGCCAAAGTTTTGCCTTCCATCACCTCAGCTGACGACTTATCGACGGAAATGGACTTCACGGCATCGCAGGTCAACGAAGACAATACGCAATCCCCTGAAGGCAGCTGGAACACCGTTAGTGCCAATCGAAAACCTGCCTCGACCGCCCGCCCCCGCTCCGTGCTCATCACCGTCGGAATCCAACTTCCACCTGGAACACTCACGCCGAAACTGCCTCTCTATGACCTGCTTTCTACCATCATAGCCGCCGCAAATCTCTCTCCCAAGACCAGTGCGGAAGTCACCCTTCAAGCCAAACCTGCTCAGAGCATTGTGTTTCTGAAAACGCACTCACCTCTCACTTCCCACCTCCTACTCTCCCTCACAAGTCTGGAACTTAATGGTAAGCCGATCACCATTAAGCCCTATGCCCCCAGTCCTCCCATATCGTGTCTCGGTGTCATACACAACGTCGGTGGTCACTTCACAACATCTCAGCTCTTGCATGACCTCGAATCCTTTACTTCAGATATACTCGCTGCACGTATGATGGGCTCCACTGAATCCGTCCTCATAACATTTGCTGGAACCATCATCCCTCGCTTTGTGTACTTCAAACGCGTCTCTTTCCGATGCCGTCCACATAAACCCAAGCCCCCTACTTGCACTCGATCCCTTGCTATAGGGCACCGTGCTCATCAATGCCCCAACACAGCGTTCCGGCCAAGTGCCGCCGCTGTGCGTCTCCTCTACCAGCAGATCTTGATGCTCACGTTTGCGCCCAACCCTGGTGCATCCTTTGCCAAGTCAACACCCACTCATCTCTCGACTCCACCTGCCCCAAACCTTCTAGCTAAGCAACGCGACTGCGCCAAAGCAGCTTTTCTCCGTCGCACAGCCATGCGCCAAGCCACTCAGCCGTCGCCGCCCTCCTCTTCAGCGCATGAGTTCCTATCACCTCCCAAAACATCCCCCCCGGGGTCATACGCCACTAAGGTTAAGAGAACACCTCCCATGTGCACTTCTTCATCAAACACACCTTCACCATCTTTAAGTAACGAGAGCCACTCCTTCGATCTGCGACTGGCTATGTTGGAGCGCAACCAGCGTGAGCAACAACGCGTCTCAGATGAGCTACAAAACAAAATACTCGCACTGACGCAGACACTCGCAACTACCATATCCTCTCTTACCTCTCAACTCACGGAGCTAAATAAGCAACTCACGACACTCACCGCTCCGACCTCCAGCTTCAATGTAACCAAATTGGCCGACATGGTCGAAACCACCACCACTGCGCATCACACTTGTTTGGTCCAGCTGGAAAATTCAATTGTCCGGATTCTTACGACCCTCGAAACCCAATCTAAGCAACTGGAATCTTTCACCTATATGCTTAACTCCCTGCAAGAGTCACTTCCCCCGGCAAAAAAGAAGGAACGCGCACGCGTAGGCGCTTCCTCTACTTCAAAGACCTAGATGGCGCGTGAAAAGGACCTCGATATTTTGCAGTGGAACTGCCGCAACTTTCGTCATAATAGGACCCCTCTCCACCAATATCTTCTCACCCGCCAAACATTACCCCATTTTTTCCTTATACGGGAGACTCGGGCGGCCCTTGCCGTCCCGGGCTACCGTGCATATCACGCTACGACGGGAAAGCCACTTGCGTCCATTTATGTACGCAATGACGTTCTCGTTGAACCACTAGACGTACCCTCCCCCCTCCTGAAACATTTAGTTGGTGTGGTCTATTACCAACCATCTACCCGTATTTCTCTCGCTCTGATGTCATTTTACAACCCCCCCCCCCTGTCACGTCCTCTTTGTTTAGTGCTCTTGGCAAATTCCTGCACTCCCTTCCATCGACCACCCATATCCTCTTTGGGGGTGACTTTAATGCTCCTCATATGCTCTGGGGTTACCCCCAAACACTCAAACCAGGTCGCCTTCTACACTGCCTCGCCTAGAAACTCCATCTCACCCTTCTTAATACTCCTGACACCCCTACTCGAGCGGGCACTGTTTCACAGCGTTCCACTACACCCGATCTCACGTTCTCTCGGAGTTCCCTTCCTTTTCAATGGCAGGTGTCCGCTGAAATTTTTTTCAGTGATCACTTTCTCATACACATCACCACCCTTTTTTCCCACAATAGGCGGAAACAACAAGTCGCTCACACTGACTGGAAAGTATTCCGTAATAACCTTTTGTCTGAATCATTTAAAACTTACGACGACTGGACGTCGCGGATCTCCGCAGCAATGACATCCTGTAGTCGCCGCGCTCGTTTTCAACTCCCCATTTCTGACCCTAATCCTCACTTCCTCCGCTTATGGCGACGTCATGAACGTTTGAAACGCGCTCTTCACTCCCAGCCACACAACATCCAACTTTCCTTCCGAATTGATGTTCTGCGGGCTGAAATTATCGCTTACGGCACTTCTCTCGAGCACTCTCGTTGGAACACGCTGTGTGACGGCCTTGACTCCGCACTGCACTCGCGCTCTACATGGTCTCTCTTTAGGTCTCTCTTAGGTACCAAGCCTGCCGTTGCTCCCACTCTAGCTAAAGCTCTCGCTCAAGGGACTCTATCTGATGTGTTTGAAAATTTAAAATCTCTGTATCTCCCCCCCCCTCACACCTTCCTACCAAGATTACTGTGGCGAAGCTAACCGAGACCTGGACCGCCCATTCAAGCTCAGGAAGCTGGAAGCTTCCTTAGCCACTCTATTCACCCCTTCGGCTCCCGACGAGGATGAGATAATGTATGCTACACTACGTAATCGCCCCAAAAACGCGAAGGAATTTCTCTTACACACATTCAACGAAGCATGGAACAGCGGCTGTCTTCCAAGCTCTTGGACATCATCTCTAATTTGTATGATTCCGAAGCCGGGCAAGCCTCCATCTCTAGCCTTCGCCCTATCTCTTTGACGTCATGCGTTGGCAAGACTCTTGAGCGAATGGCCTTGACTCGACTGTCTGATTTTATTGAGGCGAAATAGTTTTTCCCTCCTTCTTTTATTGGCTTCCGACGCCACGTTTGTGCGCACGACATGTTCCTTGTTCTTCAGCATACTTTTCATTCACCTTCTCGTAGTCGGATCCATGCGCTTGTAACCGTCGATGTACGGAAGGCATTCGATGGCGTGAGTCATGACCACATACTCGCTCAGCTCTCCTCCCTGTCATGTGGCTCCCGCATGTATTATTACATCCGATCATTTCTTTTCAATCGAGGTGCTCGCTTTAGAGTCAATACTCATTTGTCTAACCCACACTACCTCACCCGCGGCACTCCTCAAGGTGCCGTACTATCTCCTACTCTATTTAATATGGCTATGGCCCCCCTTGCCTCCCAACTTCCCCAAATACCTGACCTCCACCATATTTTTATGCAGGCGACATCACTCTCTGGTGTACGTCTGGATGTCCCGGCCACGTGCAGGATACTTTGCAACGTGGCCTGGACCTTATCGCTTCCTTTCTCGCTACTGCTGGCCTGTCCCCTGCACCGGAGAAATGTGAAATACTTTTGTTAAACCGGTCTGTGTACCAGCGCTCCCCCAATACCCTCATCTCCCTACATCTTTCTAGCTCTCTCATCCCCACTGTTCAGCAATGCAAAGTTCTTGGCTTCCCTTTGCACGCGACAAAGAACGCGCAGGCCCTACATCACGCTGTGAGGACTTGCCACTCGGTGACCCACCTCCTGCGACGCGTTGTCACTCGGCAGTCGGGGCTCCACGAGGCTCATGCGTGCCGGGTTGCACATGCGCTTGCCCTTAACAAGTTCTTGTACTTTGTACCCTACGTTCATTTCACCGAAACGCAACTCAACACACTCGAAAGAGCTCTATTAGGCCTCTACAAGGCAGCTCTAAACCTCCCTCTCACTACCTCTACAACTAAGCTCTTTGCCACAGGCCTCTTCCATCCATTACGTTCTCTTATTTCTCTGCACCACGACTCTCAGATTGCCCGTCTTTCTCTCACTCGTCAAGGCCAATGGCTATTAGCCCAAGCCGGTATCCCTCACATTCCCGTTTCCGTTCCCACCTTGCCTTTTGCCGCTAGCACCGCTGCTTCTAACCTTCGCGTCCTTCCCCTCCCATCCAATATGTCTCCTGTTCTTCACGCCGGCCGGCGTCATGCGGCAGCACAGCATCATTCTCCTCCTCTCTCTACACAGGGAGTTGCCTACACGGATGCCTCATACATGGCTCCTCGGGGCTCGTGTGGCTACGTTATCTACCATTCACACCTTTCGGCACCTGACACGCACACCAGCGGGTCATACTTACACCCGCCAAATGTACTTTCGCTCGAGGTCCTTTCCATGGTCCACGTCATGCAGTCATTTTCCTCCCTCCCTTCTCTCCCCGAGTACACGATTTACTCCGACTTTCACGCCGCCATCCGTCTCATACAGAACAACACGTTGCCCCCTGCTCTTCAACAGGATGTCGAGCGAGTGGCCTCTGCTCTTCAACCCTCCACTGTCTTCCTCCGCTGGGTTCCTGGGCATTCGGGTATTAACGGCAATGAGCTAGCTCATCAGCTTGCCCGCGATATATTGCACCGGGCACCGTTCATTCCCTGGCCCACATCTTCGGAAGACAGTGAGAGCTCCGCGAATAACGATGGGCAGATCTCCTTGCGTCACACTATCAAGGAGGTATATCTCCAGCTCCGGCTCGACAAGCGTCTTTACCCTCCCCCTCATCCATCACTCACTGCGCTCGAGGCTCGAACTTTACGGCACATCCAAATGAACTGCTTGATTACCCCCTCTCGCCTTTTCCTTTATAAATATAGGTCTAACCCCTGCTGTCCTAATTGTCCCTCCCCATACGCTGACCTGTCACACTGCCTGTTTTAATGCCCAACTGCTCAGAAATCCAGCTATTACCCTCCCCCATCCCTTTCCATCACCTCCTGGCTCGACTGGATCGGCGTCGAAGGGGAAGAAGAACAGCGTCGACTGATCGCACAGGCGGTCGAAATGCTCGGCCTGTAAATTTGGCTGAATAAAAGTATATTACTATACTACTATCAGCCTTACTCTTTCGTGCTTCGCATATCATAGATTCCCACTATACGTGGGATCTGCGAATTTTTTTATTCATGTTTCTGGTTCATACGTTATCGCTAAGCAATTGTTTTTTTTTTTGCTTAAAAGTTAACTGTAATTCAATTGTCAGCCATGTCTTACGATTACCTAACGTTGGCTAAACAACCCAAGCTTTGGTGAGCTTGATAATCATGCGGGATGATTTGGCTCTACTTTAATATTTAGCCAACGCAAATACTTGCTACATATTCCAGTTCCCGCTTTTCATCTCACTGTTTTTTTTTTGCCACGCAGACTAAATTATTTTTTTCTGTGGGTCCATCTTTCTTCCGACTTTAATCTTCGTGCAGTTTACACCATTAGTACTTTTTTCGTGATTAGTCGCTGTTCTTGTTCTAAAGTTTCATATTGTCCGCAACCGCAAGTACAGCTAACATATTCCTCGTTAACCCTTATTCCTACCTTCTCTCGTTCTTCGCTTTGAATATTTATTGTGAATGTGCCGGGAATAACATCGAAGACATTGCAACTCTTCCCTGAACCCATTCTCGATTATGTTTCTGTGCTCTTCTTGAGGAAAGCGCTGGCTGCAGTGCAGTTTTATATGATGCATATAGTCTATACAAATGTTTAGGTGTTTCTTTATGACATCATTGATCCGGAACTGCGGGTTTGTGGTCATATAAGTGAGTAAATTTATTGTGATCACTTTGCAGATGTGTTGTGCTTGATCACCAATACGCATGTGCATAGTTCTTGCAGCAGAACTTCATGTTTTTAGTTGTGTAGGAGGCAACACTCACTTTTATTCACGGGCTTTCACGGGTCTGGATGTGCGCTAACACCCCAGCGGAGTAGTCGTTGTGGTTACAAACATCTTCCGAATAAGGCATCAGCGGTAGTCGATGAATAGCGTAGGGCCACTTATGAGCCTTATAAATGCCAAGCGTTTCTTTGCGAACTTCGGCAACTTTGAACGTATCTATCTATCTATCTATCTATCTATCTATCTGTCTATCTATCTATCTATCTATCTATCCACTTAAGTTTAGGTGTTCTCGTGGTCACCCAATTTACTGGCCGTGAACCAAAATCAATATAAGAGGGTAAGATGGTACGACGAATACGACGCGCTTGTCAAGACATGAATTATGTCACAATCATGTCGCGTACGTCGTCAAACACGTCCCGTGAGGCAGTGGCACATACCCACGGGCGGGCATGAGCCGCTGGCATGCGGGTATGTGCCACAGGTTATTAACGCTTAGTATCTACCCAGGAATGACGAGAACACACATGGGCAACTTTAATGCGCGAGTGTTAAGAAATAACCAACGTCGGTAGCGTCAACCTGACGATTCCCAGCTGGAATCGAACCCAAGCATTTCCTTTTAAGAGTTACTTTTAAAAGTCAACCCCTCTGTACATTTTTCGCTCCGTTAGATACAATATTTTTTAAACTTCTAGACCAGAAAACTGTTAGACCTTGAGGATCCAAGCAGGCGATCCAACCTTGTTATTCATAATATTCCGCAAAACCCCAACGAAATGGAAGGATCACTCAAGGAAACATTACTAAAGGAAGTAATTCGAAAAAGAAAGTGCAGTGCACGTCCATAGGGCGTATACACCGGTTTGGTAAACAAACAAACATAGGAAATAGAACGCGTGAGAGATGAGAGCACGCGCCGCCATGACGTGACGATCTGGCGACGCACACTCGTTGTGCCATCTCGCTGGTAATGCTGAAAACAGGATCGTTCTCCCAAAAGACCCATCGCCAGCGGTAAGTGGTGGATATAAATAACTTGCCGCTTAAACGTTGAAGAAGGTGCTCCTTCATGGCTCAGTGGCTAACGCCTCGCAGTCACAATTCACTGGTCAAACGTGGGATTCCGCGCGCCCGAGTCATTTTCTGCAATATTTTTGCGCGTGTATATATATATATATATATATATATATATATATATATATATATATATATATATATATATATATATATAGGTATGGGATATGGCACAACGGGAGCGTTGTCAACAAGGATAAATATATTTATTTCCCAACAGTTTCGGGAGGGGACCTCCCTTCATCAGGGGATGAGTTATACTGACATGAACTTCCTTGCTGCCGCGTCCCTCTCGCCTTGAAAGACGTTTGCGAGAGTGAGAGGGAACTGGAAGAAGGAAAAAAAAGGGAGAAAAAAGACGAAAAAAGAAAGAAAAGAAAGAAAGTAAAAAACAGGAAGAACCACTGTCAACACTGAGAACGAAGCCAACTGTCCGTCTACATCCACCTACGGTTCATATCACGTGCTGTTCAGTTCTTGGCGTGTGTCGGGCCACCCAAGATTGTCGCCGCGGTGCCGGGAGGGTCCGGGACGGCGTGCCTAAAGAAAGGGGTTTCCCCGTAATTGGTCGTTTGGTCGTTCGGCGGGCGGCGGGCGGTGTGTGTAAAGGAAAGGTTTCTCGTTAATGGGTCGGTCGGCTATTTACCTTTAATCTTCGTCCGTTTCCCTTCAACGGTCATGAAGTGGTAGGCGAACGTAAACACTTTGTATGTGCATGTGGAAAAAAAAAAGAGAGAAGAGGACAGTGTACACGTACGAGTCAGTCAGAAAAAAGCATGGTCTCCAGCTATCAATCTTTGTCACCAATTTTCTCCTGGCTTACTTCTCGGAGGCAGTTGAGTTTTCCGGGGTCCTCATTGATACCGGCTACTAATGTACGAAATTTGAAAATAAAATATGCCTCACGCTGTTCGCGCTCGCGTCTGTTTGAAAAACCGGACTGCAAAAGAGTTACGCTAATATTTTTAAAACTGTGGTTTGGCAGGCGCAGATGTCTAGATAAAGGTAGCTTCGGCAGTGAAGTGGCGTGGTACCGGTGATTATTGAACCGCAGCCGAAATGGCGTGTCTGTTTGGCCGATATATTCTTGTCCGCAGATGTTGCAATGTAGCATGTATATTACGTTACTGGAGTCACAATTAAGGCTTTCAGTTATGCAGAATTTGAAATCCGAGAAGTTCGCTTTGGATTCACGTGTTGTGAGCATCTGTGGGCATACCTTGCATCGAGATTTTCCGCAGGGATGGCACCCTGATTGAATTTTGGGGGTGTTTGTTTTTGCCCTGACAAGAATGTATATATATATATATATATATATATATATATATATATATATATATATATATATATATATATATATATATATATATATATATATATATATATATATATATATATATATATATATATCATCGTCAGCCTGACTACGTCCACCACAGGACAAAGGCCTCAAGGCCTCTCCCATGTTCCGCCAGTTAACCCGGTCCTGTGCTTGCTGCTGCCAATTTATACCCGCAAACTTCTTAATCTCGTCTGCCCACCAAACCATCTGTCTCCCCCTAACCCGCTTCCCTTCTCTGGGAATCCAGTTAGTTACCCTTAATGACCAGCGGTTATCCTGTCTATGCGCTACATGCCCGGTCCATGTCCATTTCCTCTTCTTTATTTCAACTATGATATCCTTAACCCCCGTTTGTCCCCTAATCCACTCTGCTCTCTTCTTGTCTCTCAAAGTTACACCTACCATTTTTCTTTCCATTGCTCGCTGCGTCGTCCTCAATTTAAGCTGAACCCTCTTTGTAAGTCTCCAGGTTTTTGCTCCGTAGCTAAGTACCGGCAAGATACAGCTGTTATATACCTTCCTCTTGAGGGATAGTGGCAATCTACCTGTCATAATTTGAGAGTGCTTGCCGAATGTGCTCCACCCCATTCTTATTCTTCTAGTTACTTCAATCTCGTGGTTAGGCTCTGCGGTTATTACCTGCCCTAAGTAGACATAGTCTTTTACAACTTCAAGTGCACTATTACCTATCTCGAAGCGCTGCTCCTTTCCGAGGTTGTTGTACATTACTTTCGTTTTCTGCAGATTAAGTTTAAGACCCACCTTTCTGCTCTTCTTGTCTAACTCCGTAATCATGAGTTGCAATTCGTCCCCTGAGTTACTCAGCAATGCAATGTCATCGGCGAAGCGCAGGTTACTAAGATATTCTCCATTAACTCTTATCCCTAACTGTTCCCATTCTAGGCTTCTGAAAACCTCCTGTAAGCACGCGGTAAATAGCATTGGGGAGATTGTGTCCCCCTGCCTTACACCCTTCTTGATTGGTATTCTGTTGCTTTCTGTATGAAGCACTATGGTAGTAGTTGATCCCCTGTAGATTTCTTCCAGAATGTTTATATATACTTCATCTACGCCCTGATTCCGCAGTGTCTGCATGACGGCTGATATTTTTACTGAATCAAACGCCTTCTCGTAATCTATGAAGGCTATGTATAGTGGTTGGTTATACTCTGAGCATTTCTCTATTACCTGATTGATAGTATGAATGTGGTCAATTGTTGAGTAGCCTGTTCGAAATCCTGCTTGTTCCTTTGGTTGATTGAATTCTAATGTTTTCTTTACTCTGTTAGCAATTACCTTTGTAAATAGCTTGTACACTACAGAGAGCAAGCTGATCGGCCTGTAATTCTTCAAGTCCTTGTCATCTCCTTTCTTATGTATTAAGATGATGTTAGCGTTCTTCCAAGACTCTGGTACCCTTCCCGTCAGGAGGCACCTCGTAAACAGGGTGGCTAGTTTTTCTAACACAATCTGTCCTCCATCTTTCAGCAGATCTGATGTTACCTGATCCTCACCAGCAGCTTTGCCTCTTTGCATGCTCTCCAAAGCTTTTCTGACTTCTTCTATCATTACTGGTGGGGTGTCATCTGGGTTACTGCTAGTTCTTATAGTATTAAGGTCGTGGTTGTCTCGGCTACTGTACAGATCTCTGTAAAAGTCCTCCGCTATTTTAACTATCCTATCCATATTGGTAGTTATTTTGCCTTCTTTGTCCCTTAGTGCATACATCCGACTTTTGCCTATCCCAAGTTTCCTCTTCACTGCTTTGACGCTTCCTCTGTTTTTCAGAGCGTGTTCAATTCTCTCCATGGTATACCTTCTTACATCGCATACTTTACGTCTATTAATCAACTTCGAAAGCTCTGCCAGTTCTATTTTGTCTGTTGTACTTGACACTTTCATGCTTTGACGCTTTTTAATTACGTTCTTCGTTTCCTGGGAAAGCTTGCCAGTGTCCTGTCTAACTACCCTGCCTCCAACTTCCACTGCACACTCCGTAATGATACTCGTCAGATTATCATTGATTGTATCTACGCTAAGGTTGGTTTTCTCACTAAGAGCCGAGTACCTGTTCTGCAGCGACACTCTGAATTCCTGTACTTTCCCTCTCAGTGCTAGCTCATCGATTGGCTTCTTGCGTATCAGTTTCTGTCGTTCCTTCTTCAAGTCTAGGCGAATTCGAGACCCTACCATTCTATGGTCACTGCATCGTACCTTGCCAACCACTTCCACATCCTGCACGATTCCAGGGTGTGCACTCATTATAAAGTCTATTTCGTTCTTATTTTCACCATTAGGGCTCCTCCATGTCCACTTGCGGGTTTCTCGTTTTCGGTAGAAGGTATTCAAAATCCCCAAATAATTGCGTTCTGCGAATTGTAATAGTAGTTCTCCTCTGGCGTTTCTAGTACCGATGCCATAATCTCCTACTGCCTGGTCTCCAGCCTGCTTCTTCCCTACCTTTGCATTAAAATCGCCCATCACTATAGTATACTGTGTTTTTACCTTACTCATTGCCGATTCCATGTCTTCATAGAAGCTTTTAACTGAAGCGTCATCATGGCTGGATGTAGGCGCGTAAACCTGTACTACCTTCATCTTGTATCTTTTATTCAGTTTACTTACAATACCTACCACCCTTTCATTAATGCTATAGTATTCCTCTATGTTGCCAGCTATGTTTCTGTGAATTAGGAACCCCACTCCCAGTTCTCTTCTGTCGGCCAAGCCCCGATAGCAAAGGACGTGCCCATTCTGTAGCACAGTATAGGCCTCATCTGTCCTCCTAACCTTACTGAGCCCTATTATATCCCATTTAGCACCCTCTAGCTCCTCGAATAGTGCAGCTAGACTTCCCTCACTAGATAAGGTTCTAGCAGTAAACGTGGCCAAGTTCAGGTTCCAATGGCGGCCTGTAGTCCAGAGATTCTTAGCACCCTCTGCTGCGTTGCAGATCTGACCGCCGCCATGGTCAGTTGCTTCGCAGCTGCTGGGAACTGAGGGCCGTGAGTTATTTGACGTATGCATGTGGGACGTAGTGGCCAGATACTGCACCAGGGTGGCCAATCTTTCTCTGGTGAGGGAGTGCGTTCCCGGCGGTGGTTACCGGTGAGGCCGCACCCCAGGCCTCTTAATGCAGTTCCATCAACACGCGGATTTTTTTTCCTGTTGGGAACTGCGCGGCACCGGGATTTGAGCCACGGACCTCTTGCATGCGAGGCGGATGCTCTAACCACTACGCCATCGCCGCACCCCATCTATATAACTACATGTATATAACTCCTTCGCCGACTCAAACTGGCAAAATCCTCAATTAGTGTCAAATTGGAAAAATATTGAGCTCTGAAAACTTGCGCAAGCCTATGCGCACTCACAGGCAGAGGCCTCAACTCTCGCTCTACATACTTGTTTATAGTTCGGTCAGATCCACGCATATATGCACACTTTCATTTCTCATCTGTTATGTTCTTGATCTTAAATACTGCCACTGAGAAATCGTTTTAGTGGTAGAATAAACCGAACCGCGCAGTGAAAAAATAATCCTTTGTTATTATGAATTATAAAAAGTAAATGAAAGAAGAAAGTTGCAGACAAGAAGGAAAAGAAAAACAGCAACTGCACAAACAGACTGTCCAAGAGTCCAGATAAATTAGGCTAAGCAAGTTAGCAACCCAATAACTAAGTTTGGTAGAAGTCATGATAGCATGCTGCGATGAAGCGTCGGTGATGTCGGGGTCGATAGATCAGCAAAGATTTTGAGGAGGGCAGCCGTTTGTAGGAGACAGGGTCACTGTGCCACTCGCCAAGTGCACACTGGAAACCACTGCCACAGCAACGTGACACAACAGGTGTCGTCCTTACGGGATGACAAGGCCATCACCAGGTCTACTCACTTGGGTCTGGAACCCAACAGCCTTGACACTGCCACAAACAGCTTGGCACGCACGTCTTCTTTTTATGTCAATGTCAATATATATGTTTTTATGTCAATATATGCTTTTTATATGCTTTTATGTCAATATATATATATATATATATATATATATATATATATAATCAATTGAGGCACTTTAGAGTGGCACTCTTTTATAAAACAGGAGAGCGGTCACGACACGTAAAGTGGTAATGGCGGAACCAGCCTGAGTACTCAGCCAACCAAACGTCGTCTTCTTCACCGACTGACTCATACCCCCTGCCTTTCTGAGTAGCACTCATCTTCTTCACTACATTTTCCTCCCCACCGGAAAAGAGCCATCCTGGCGACTCATGGGCAGGAGACAATAGAGGGATCGTAATACGGTTTTAGGCGGTCTATGTGGACGGTGTCACGTCCACGGCGTCGTTGATCATGTGGCTGCTCAAGCGGCTCCACGATGTAATTGACGGGTGAAGTTTGTTTAACCACACGGTAAAGGCCGTCATACTTGTTCATCAGTTTCGTTGATAGACCAGGGCTTCTTGAAGGGATGCGAAGCCAGACAAGGTCATCTGATGCACAAGAAGCCGGAGGCGTCGGGCTATCGCGGTGGTGTTTCTGGCATTGCTGTTCAGCACTTGTAAAGGAGCGGGCAAGCTGACGACACTTTTCCGCGGATTTAGCAGCTTGTGACATCGTCGTCGACTCATCAACATCCGGGTGGTAAGGAAGGATGGTGTCTAGCGTGCAATAGGGCTCGCGACCATAAAGTAGGAAGTATTGAGAGAAACCAGTGGTTGTCTGGACAGCAGTATTATGCGCGTATGTTAGCATACTGTCCCAGTTGGTGTGATCGGTTGCGACGTACATTAAGAGCATATCTCCTAATGTACGGTTGAATCGTTCTGTAATGCCATTAGTTTGAGGATGATATGCGGTGTTGGTGCGGTGAATGACTTGGCATTCCTGGAGAAGCGATTCTACGGCGTCCGACAAAAACACACGCCCTCGGTCACTCAGGAGTTCACGTGGTGCACCGTGACGTAAAATGATCTGATGCAATATTAAACGACCGACGTCACTGGCTGATGCAGAAGAGAGTGCACACTGAACCAATTCTGACCGATAAGGGTGTCAAAAAGGGTGTGGACACCCTAAGCACACCATTTGAGCACCCTATTCGCGCCTGCATCCTACTAGCGGAACCAAAAGGTTTGCACACATCAAAAGGGTGAAAAATAGGGTGCAAAAAGGGTGCAACAACTAATGGGCGCTGATGAGCACCTATTAGGGTGCACTGTTACCGACAAAACTTTGTGAGCAAGTTGGTCATAGAGCATAACCAACAGCTTTTGGAGGTCTCCTGGTTAGACACCATGGTCTCATTAGTAGTCCCACTGCAGTAACGGATATCTGAATAGCGGTAGTGCCCGGCTGAACGTAAGTTCTGCACTGAATCTGGCATTCTTGCTGCCTTGTTCTCGTCGCCTCACGGCCGGCGCTGAACAAGCTATGCGCTACAAGCTCACTAGCCAATGGCGGAGTACGCAGCTTGTAGAGCTACAACAGGATTGTGACTTACACATATAGAGCTCTCGGCCTCGCTTGCACCTAACATTGCAAACAAAACTTTGTCCATGACAGTATATATAAATCATACATTTGTTAATGCAAAGAAATACAAACCAACAATACCGTGGTAGAGAAAATAGTTTCTGTGTTGTACAAATATTTGTTAACCTTAAAACGCATCAGTTGACACGTGTTACCAATTTTTATGGCGGGCTCTGGACTTTGACGTTCTATCAATATAACATTAAAAAAACGTTTTCTTGCTTTTGTTCATAAAAATATTCTTTAAAGCAAGTTAAAATGACCTTGACTAAAAGCTTTTCCTAAAGAAAATTCACTAAAGACAGCTAAAATAATGTTTGCCAACCAGTACGCTTATTTTGTTGTGACGAATTTTGCTTGCTGCCTGTAATTTGTAGTAATCTACAACCAGTTTAACACTGTTTTTAACATCCAGCTTAACCACTCAATCAATGTACAGATGTTAACAAGGTATCGGTATAAGAAATACACAAGCAAGCAAACGTTTCAAATTTCGCGCGAATACGCATTATGTTTTTTTTTTTTCCTTTTCAAAGTTAAGAAATATCCTATGCAATACACACTGGCATATCTTCTATTTTCACTACTTTTTACTATAATTTTAAGCAGAAACAATCTTCTTACTTATCATATAAAAGAATATGTGCGAAATTGCGGATCGGTGGCGTCAGAAAGAGAGAAATGGCGGAATCTTCCCGGAGGCCACAACGGCTGTGTGAAGAGCGTTTAAAGTCGATTTTTTATGTTGTTCAAAGTGTGATTGCGCTGTCTTTCGTGTCCTGTCGGTGCTGCTTGTTACGAAGATGCACAATATTCAAAACGGGACCGGCTGCTTCGTACCGTTGAGTGCTCGCCAATCTAAAAAAAATTGCAGCATATCCACGGAGTGAATGATGGAGAGTGGGCGAAGCATTCGTCCATCCATGCGTCCGTCTGCGTGACCGTCCATGCGTCTGTTCGTGCGCCCGTCCCTGCGTTCGTTCATGCATCCGCCCCTGCATCCGTTGATGCGTCCATTCATGCATCTGTCTGTGTGTCCGTTCTTCCATCTATTCAACACTCCAAGTCCCATCATCTCGCGTCTTTTTATCATATATTCCCCATATAGAAGCACCGCCATTCAGTGGACATTCCAAGGACTAAACGAGAGGTGGCACACGCACACTTTCTTACGGCTTGCGCTTCGGGTCTACTTCCCACCTTCAAACACCTTGAGTTCATGGTATATACTAGTTCACTGTATTCATGGCACTGTGGCCCAATGCTCGCTAAACCTTTCTAAAACCAAGGAGGTTACGCCCAGCGAGTATAACGTAGCAACCTTTTCCTGTCAGATAGTGCTCAATGTACATGCCAGTGGCTGCTTATGTGAAATGAGAGACAGGAGGATTCATCTTTTAATTTCTTAGGGCTTGCGCTCCGTATCCGCTTCCCCCCTTTAACCACCTCGAATTCATTCATGGTATATACTAGTTCATTGTATTCATGTCCCTGCGGCTCAACGCTCGGTAAACCTTTCTAAAACTAAGGAGGTTACACCCAGCGAGTATAATGTAGCAACCCTTTCTTGTCCGATAGTGCTCAATGTACATGCCAATGGCTGCTAATGGGGATCGCAGCGTGCGCGTTGACTAAAAGCCGAATGCTCCTGTCTCTCATTCACCATTAGCAGCCATTGGCATGTACATTGAGCACTATTTTTTTATTGTTAAACAACGCACAAAAGAAATCTCTCACCGGCACCACCTTGGAGGTCAAATGTTATACCTATTTCGGGTATGTGCCACTGGTGGTTACGTACTACGAGGGACGCCCAAGCCACGCCATAAGGAGCTTCGCCCCTAAAAGACAGGTGGATGTTTCTGCTGTCGACGCTTTGTTTTTTGCTTCTCGCGCCAAAGCCGCGGCGCGCCCGATCCAAGCTGCCGTGCTTCCGCTCGCGTCGTCGGCTCCTCCCGCGTTTAACACCGGGAGCGCCATAGTATAAAAACGTTGTGAACTAAGGTTTTCCTAGCTAGTAGATGATAAGTGAGTTTTTATTAACGTAGAGAGCCTGGTGCGTGTCTGATTTCATTAGGCTCAAGTCTAAGCTCAGGGACGTTACGCGGGGACGAATTTTTTCCGTGGGGAGGGGGGTTAAAGCAATGTGCACTGTGCGGCTGTGATTCGGCGGGCGATGCTCTGCACGCTATGAATCCCTATGTTTTTGCAATGCCGTCGGACGCCGTTCGGAGACTGCGCCTGTAAGCCGTAACCGTCGTCTGTGTGTCGCGTGCGTTGGAGTATTGCGGTGATTCGCGTTGAATTAGATTTTTGCGTATTTAATTTAGAATAATGGAGAAGAATGACGTGGTGTCCGCGTTGGTATTTACGCAGCCTTGTTCGTTTTCTGTGCCAAAGAAGTATCTGAAGAAAGTTTTATATGTTACGCGTCCTCTTTTCAACAGCTACATGATCATTAAATGCGTGTGACTACTATAAGGTAGATGTGTTTTCCTGTGTGACCAAATGTGTTTGCATCCATCGGGCACTATAATAATAAATTACCATGATATTTAGCCTAATTAAGTGTGAGTACACTTGACACAGCGTGCTGTAGGTGCGGTTCTCAAAGCGTGCAATTACGCCTGGGTCAATACATTTTGTCTATGAGTGGCCGAATAGCCGTACCTTAGCTGTGCAAGCGCTAGGTTGAGCAGTAGTTCACACGTTCGAGCACAATTTTGGTGGTACTGCTTGTTTGCCCCTGTTCACCTATCATTGCATTGTTCTGGTTTTTAAGAATTGTGGGCGCTGCAGCCCGCTTTACAGTTCAAACTTTGCCGAATACCTTTACGTCTACAAACATTCTAAAACAAAGTTCTACCACAATTTGCAATGACACTTTCAAAAACAAGTGTAACGCTTTATCTGATATCATCAATTTTTTATGTCCTCACTGCAGATTTACAAGCGACCTGTGGTATGTGCAATGTATGAATATCTAATTTATTGCTCAAAACACATTAAGGTTATACATCACGGTATGCATGCCTAAGGCGTGCATATGTTGCTGCTGACATGCAAAATTAGACAATGTATTTATCTCAAAATGAACAAATCTAAACTGCCGTTTTTTGAAGATGTATGCATGAGATCAATTGAATAATATCAAAAATAATATTCACCAAGTGATTGTTGTTTATTGGCTTGCACCGACGTCACTAAAACCATCTTGTTGGTACTTAGACCACATGGTAGGATGCAAGATTCATGACGTTGTATTGAATGTTATTGTCACATGATTTGCAAGGTAAATTGTTATTAGCATACAGAGGCCAATAACGTTGTGGACTCAACGTTACCATAATGAAGCACGTCAGGCACAAACTGATTCTGCTGCTTTTACGTCATGTTGTGAAAACATCACGTTATGTAGCTATCTGTAGTTTCTGAGATCCTGGTTGCCGGTCATTATTGCAGAAGCTTGCCTGCTTTATTTTCATGGCATATGGTTAAAGATTGATGTTTTGTCTTAGCGTTTTCACTTTTTCCCCCTGTGGTCATTAGACAGCTTGTGCTGTTTGATGAGAAGTGAGGAGTAGTGCCTTTTTTAACCAACCAGAACAATTTATGTCAATGATCACAATGAAGCAGCACACAATATTCATTTAGTGATCTCAATTTCAGGCAAATTATAAACGTCCGAATTTTATCCGCTTGAAGGAAGCTCCATTCGTTGAACTCATACGGAGAAATGGTAGAGAAGGAAAGGCAGGGAGGTTAGCCAGACAAGCAAAACCGGTCTGCCACCCTACACGGGGGAACAGGGAGATTGAAGTCATGTCGCAGTGGTCTAGTCGCTAAGGTACTCGGTTTCTGACCCGAAGGTCGCGGGATGAAATCCCGGCTTTGGTGGCTGCTTTTTCAATGGAGGTGAAAATGCTGTAGGCCTGTGTGCTCAGATTTTGGTACACGTTGAAGAACCCCAGGTGGCCGAAATTTCTGGAGCCCTCCACTATTTTGGTCAAAAGTTCATGTGTCAGTATTCCTTTAAATTTATGTTTATCTGCAGTGGATGCATATGCGCATACTATCATGTATATGCAGGGGTATTGCAATTTTACCTGAGAAAATATTCATATCGTGCATATCGCATGGCATTCACTTAAGAAACACATCACATAAGTATCATAACTACAGAAATGCAAATGTGCCTCTATGGATGCACTCGTGCATATATTTGGCCAGCTTCAAGAACAGAATTTATTGATCGCAGGCAACAACATTACTCACGCATGCTTATCTCTTAATTACACGCAGTCGATACGGCTAAAAGTGGGTGTCTTCGTCTAAAAGTTCTAACTTCATCTTCATGCATGAGCGGGCTATGAAATTGAATGAAAATTTACATGTATGACATCGACGCGAAAAGCTCTGTAACAGCATGTTTTTCGTTGTATTTATACTGCAGCATGCCCTTTTTGTATTTCACAGTTGCGTGCCACTAAATACATATTGGCCATGCGTTTCTAGCCATTCACTGCAATTTGGCAAGCAGTGCATGCAGTCTAGACAAACCTCACCAAAATAATTTTTTGCAACGGTGCAAAAATTCTTCGGCACGGTCTGTCATTTCATGTGAGTGAGGCTGCTCAAGAAAAGTTCCTGACAAGGTCAAGGAGCCCAAGCACCAGCAAACTGTGAACCACTGTTCCAAGCATCAGCTCTGTTTACCCTGCTCATGCGCTGTGCCTCACCAAGCTACTGGACGCTACCCACTTATATGAAGTGCTCTCTATATTCCCCTCAGCTTGGCAGCAGTGTGTGTGATCTTCACAGTTCTTGCCAAAATCATTTTTGTACAGGTGAGACACTTATTTCTTGCTTTAATTATGTTAGTATTACTGCATGTGCTCCTGCCAAGCAAGAGTACTAACATTTCCTGTGGATTGTTTGTCATGGTAAGCAGAGGATTTCAAGCACAAAATTCATGGTAAACTTTGGTCCTTCAAGTAGTATGGAACGAAGCTGGTGACAATGTCAACACGCTCTCTTTAGAAATAAAAGCTTTGCATGAAGAGCCTCTCGCACCTTGAAAGAGGCACAAAAAACTTCAAGGTGAAAATAAGCAACTTCAGATGAAAATTGAGGAATTTGCACTGTATTCAAGGTTTGACTATCTGACATCAAAGGCGTCCCAAATGAGGGTTTTCATTTGACGCTGTCCAAACTTTTTGTGCGATGGTGAAAAAACCATTACTCGTGATGATATTGACACTACAGACAGAGTAGGAACAAACAGGTCTAGTTTGAAAAAAATAGTAGTGCACTATGCCCGATGTCACAAATGAAATGTTCTGGATAAGACAAAAAACTTAAGTCTGTCTACAGTGGCCTTTCGCTTTTGATTGAGTAGTCCTATTTATGTCAACGAACACTTGACAAGACAAGGTAAGCAGTTAGTGAGAGCACGAATGCAAAAAAAAAACAAGTAGGATTGAGGTTCGTTTGGATGCAAGGCACGAACTTTATAGCAAAAAAAAATTAGAAACATTAGCAATTTTAAGGACTGCCTTCTTAGAAGTTCTGGCAAAACTCTGTGTTGATGCCTTCAGAGCCACACTTTTCTTGAGCTTGCAATGTCGGTAAACTATGTCTGATATGGCAGAATTTCGATACATACATAGTGAAAAGTTGATATTTAGATAGTGAAAAAGGCTACCAGCTATCTTCAATGTGTTTACCTTAAATGCTCTTAGCGTTATAAATAAGACTAGTAGCCTGTGTCTCTATTTCGTTGATATGTCGGTAAAATTTGATGCCATTCTTTTGACATAATCTTTGTATTTTTTGTGCAATATTGCCCATCAAAAATACCAGGGTACAATTCTCATGGCATTGTGTGGTTTATGAAATGGGGAAGAGGAATAGCGCTGTACATCAAAAGTTAATTTTTGATCGATGTCTATGGACTTCTGTGTGTTAAGCTCTGTGTTGAGTGTCTAGTAGTACGACTTCGGGGTTTTGTTTTGCAGCAATCAGCACGCCTCCATTAGGTCATAAGTAGGAATTCTTTGAGTTTCTGGAAACTAGGTAACTTGATTTTTCGGTCACAGATGCACAGACGATTTTTCGCTCACAACCAACGGGGCAGACGCTGGCGGCGGGTTTTCTGCGACACGAGCTCTTCAGCGCTATCATGTTAAAAAGCTTACATGGGCAGCACTGACCAAATGAATGCAAAGAATAAAGTTAAGTGTTCCAGCAGGAATCAAAACCTTTTATTCTGCTTGCCAATTAAGTATTCTACCACAAAGCCATGCCCGGCCTCGGTTATACTTTCCAAATAGTCTGCAATGTTCGTGTAACATCAACTGTCGTTGCAGTATTGGCTATCAAATTTTATAACTATTACTTATGCACTCCTATAATGCAGCCGTGAGGTCGAATCAAAGTCGATTGTAGTCAGGCGCTATCCTGTGAGGTATTTGTGTAGCAGTGTTGAGGGCTACCATCCTCGCGAGTCCCAGCGCAAACAGCAATGCTTCATACCAGCCTACCACTTCTAGTGTGGCTAATATCCATGTTTCCGTTGGCATCGTTATGAAACTGCAAATAACTGCTAATGTTGTCATGGGTGTAACATCTCCCCATAACAAATGAAACATATGCGGCTGTTTAACGTATGTGTGGGCGAGAATTTGTACATATATTGAGCTCCACTTCATGAGATCGCTCAATAAAAAAAATAAAATACATTCACCTTGCATCCACGTGTTTTGCATAACATCGATTCCCAAAGTCTGTGGGATCTGCCGAATTTTTAGCATCAATTTTGTAATCTAAATGGTACCATTAACAATTATTTATTGAACATGAACAGCTGGACTGCAACATACTAAGTTTTAGATATTAAGAAAACTGAAAATATTCATGACTACAGCATACCTAACAGGCAAATACTAGTACTACACACATGACACACTATAGTAGAGCTAGACTAGAATATTGCTTATTGGCACTTTACAATTCTTTGAAAACCCTAATTAACTTCTGTGCCTTATTTGGTTTGTTCAAATCAGATGTGCCCAATTACTTAATGAATAGCTTTTTTACTCAAACCTAACACATGTTTCACGTGTGCATCATGCTGAATCATTGCTCAGATGTTTCTTGTATATGTATTTCTTTTCTACTGTGCTGTTTGTTTTTTATGTGAAATCGGTTGTATGTGCTACCCTCTGTAGGCCCCCAGGTACTGTCAAGTTGTTTACACAGCTTTTTGCCTGGGGGACCCCCAACAAGCATGTTTCCCAGTGAAAACTAAGCGAATTTCGATGCTGACTTCTACTTACACAGAACTAAGAACAGTCCAGCATGACAAAGAATATTGTATCTTGGACAGCCTGTCTTGTGAAACTCTTGTTGATTACTTCTGTCTTGATTTTAGCCTTCCGGGTGCGGACGTGCTGTAGAGAAGGAGCGCCCTGACCACACTTCTGTCAAAGGAACCAAAGTCGCCTGGGCAGCTGAAGATGGATTGTGCAAGTGTTTGAATGATCACATTATAATAATCCAAGACCACTTGCATTACCTTGTTAATATTTGTGATTTTGTAATGCACAAGTTTAGAAACACACACACGTATATATAAAGGAAGATTTGTAAATAAGCCTGGAGCAAGTCTGTAGTCAAGGCTTTTAGCATGATGACCGAAGCATGTTATATAAGCCCACATGTTTTACCACACACCTACTTTCCTATCCATTTTCTTTTTCAATTGTGTGGGCACTGGCAACACCCTCACTAAAAGCACCTTTGGACTGCTGGTGCCTCTAACTTATATTTTGTTGTTCTAAATAATTTATTTGTTACCTACTATGCAAAGAGGGAAGTCAGAATGTCAAAAGTTAAAAATGAAGTCTCGTCACAAAAAAAGATGTCTACTCATAAGAAAAAGATTAGAAAAACAGAAGATTGATCTTCACTCACACAGATCTCCCCATTACAATCAATGCAGTAGGTTATAGCTCATGTTTACTATTGTCAATCTTTTTTGGGTTGTATGCTATGTACAATAAAACAGTGACTATTTGCATCGCGTTAATTTATTTGTCATAAATTTTCTTTGGGGCCTCTTGCATTCACACATGCATAAAAGCTCACCTCTGCTACACATAATTTAAAAGAGTGCAATGTGGTAAGGTTCTGTATTTAGTGCATATTATCTGTGTGTCATTTAAAGTGAGTATATGGCCTTTGAAATAATCACCAGTATTCGAAACTTATGAATTTTTAATTTGCAGGCATGCATGTCTGTATGGAGACCAAGAATCCATAAATTGGGCATGCATGTGTGCAGGAAGGGGCCTTGTATAGATTACATTCATTCTTGACTAAAAACGGGTAGCACAGGCCATATACGCACTCTGGGATCAATTTCATGATTATTGAAACACACATATTTATTCAATATAGCTTGCTTTAAGATATATATTTACATATTGTCTACTTCCACCTTAAATATTGCACCATGCATCCGGCACTCTGCTGAGTGGTACTCGAGGGCACTGTGGCAACTAGTCCACAAACGTACAGACATCTGTTAGTGGGGCCTCCACTTCGTTGACTGCTGGAGAACGGCGGCTCCGCCAAATCACACTTCCTTTGCGGTGAAGCTAACTTTGCTCTTGCAACAGTACAAGCTTATCTGAAATTCGGCACTGTTCTTACGAAGTGCAGTAATTGCGGCTTGTTCTATTCAGAGCAGCAAAAAACAAAAACCCGAGGAGCAGCACCTGGACAGGGTAAGGCACAATTGCAGCTTTTCTCGATAACAATGCCAGATTATCTATTTGCCTACACATAGAGAGAGCAAAACACTGCAGCCAACTTACCAGTTGCTTCACTGCAGAGCCCCTGTGTTTTAAAAGACGATGATGCAAAAGCCCCACCAAGAGCTGTCACTGTGTTTCAGTGCTAATTTCATAAGCGCCTGCGGAAGGCACTCTGTCGAGGGCCGGCCGCGTGCATGGTGCACGTGTTCAGGGTGGAATGGACGACATAGTACATGTGTTCAAGTACTAACAAACCGTACGTGGGCTATCACTCAGCCTGGTCTACAGAGTATTCAATAATCTGCATTTTTAGCCATCTCCAGCATCAATCCTAGATTTGGCTCACTGGTATGTCGATGTGGAGCACCCTTCCAGCACCCATTTAAAAGAGTGTTATGACATCACAGCACCTTTTTTAAAGGGTGCACTCATTACACCCTTTGAAATTTTTGCTCTGCACCCTTTTCTTAAGGGTGCTGAGCTATGCACCCTTTCTCAGCACCCTTTTTTGAACACCCAATAGGGAGCAAAGGGTGCTCATCTGGCGACGAGCTCATTTACACTCTTTAGGGTAAGAATTGGTTTAGTGTGTGGTGAAGTTTCTGCGTAGCGCGTAAGGTGATTGACAGCGGCGATTACCCAACAATATCCAGTTGGTGTAATCGGAAGAGGTCCATACAGATCGATACCAACACGACCAAATGGTCAGGCAAGACAAGGTAAGGGTTGTAGTGGAGCTGGAGAACTTGGAGTGGGATTCTTTCGGCGTAGGCAAGCGAGAGAGGAACGTTCGTAGCGATGAACGAAGTGATACATTCCATGCCAGTAGTAGCGGTGGGACAGGCGGGTGTAGGTTTTTAACACTCCAGCATGGGTGCATTGTGGGTCGGCGTGAAAGGAGGCGCATATAAGTCTGAGTGGAGACGTCTGGGAATGACCAGGAGCCATTGGCATCCTTCGGAGAGATTATTCCGTCTGTATAGCAAACCATCTCTGATAACGAAGTGCTGTATTTTACGGCGCATACCTCTAGGGATATTTTGCGAGGGAGTTCAACTCAACAAGTTGATAAGGGAAACGATCCAAGGATATTTTCGTTGCTCCTGTAGCATGTCGCTGACACTAAGTGCAGTGCAGATACGTCGGGGGCAGGCGAAGACGGCGAATTGTCACTACATCGTAGAGGTGATTGGGACAAAGCGTCTGCGTCGGAATGTTTTCGGCTGGATCGGTAAACGACGTGAATGTCGTACTCTTGTAGCCGAAGCGCCCAACGGGCGAGCCGGCTGGTGGGATCTTTTAACGAGGAGAGCCAACATAATGCATGATGATCTGTAACCACGCTGAATGGGCGCCCGTAAGGATAGGGTCAAAACTTGCCTATGGTCCAAATGATGGCTAGACACTCTTTTCCGGTGACTGAATAGTTGGCTTCTGCTTTTGTGAGTGCACGGCTGACGTAAGAGACGACCTACTCATCAAATCCAGGTTTACGGTGGGCGAGCAAAGCACCGAGGCCAACTCCGCTAGCATCCGTGTGTATTATCGTCGGGGCAAGAGGATCAAAATGTCGCAGTATAGGAGCTGACGTAAGAAGGTGGCGGAGTGTGGCAAATGCATCATCACAAGCTGACGACCAACTAGAAAGATCGCTGTTGCCGGCAAGAAGGTCAGTCAAGGGCGATATTATGGAGGCGAAGTTGCGAATAAAGCAACGAAAATATGAACATAAACCGACGAAGCTGCGATGTTATTTTAAGGTATTCGGCTCAGGAAATTCGGCAACGGCACGGAGTTTCGTCGGATCCGGAAGAATGCCATCTCTAGATAAAACATGGCCCAAAATTAGGAGTTTTCGAGCGCCGAAGCAGCACTTCTTCAAAATTGAGCTGTAGACCGGTGGAGGCGAAGCAAGTAAGCACTGTCTCGAGCCGCTGAAGATGCGTTGAATTGTCGCTTGAAAATATCACTACATCGTCTAAATAACACAGACATGTCTGCCATTTCAGGCCACAGAAGATGTTGTCGATCATGCACTCGAAAGTGGCAGGCGCATTGCAAAGCCGGAATAGCATGACGTTAAATTCGTATAAGCCATCAGGGGTAAAAAAAGCCGTCTTAGGGCGATCAGCCTCAGCCATGGGGACCACCAATAACCTGAACGCAGATCTACTGACGAGAATAACTCCGCGCCTTGTAAGCAGTCAAGGGCATCGTCTATGCGAGGTAGCAGGTAAACATCTTTGCACGTGATCTTATTTAACCGGCGGTAGTCGACACAGAATCTTGTTGAGCCATCTTTTTTCTTAACTAGAACAACTGAGGAGGCCCACGGGCTGTTGGAAGGCCCAATAACACCTCGCTTCAACATGTCGTTAACTTGTTCCGCGATTATGCGACGCTCAGATGCCGATACCCGATACGGACGCTGACGTAAAGGAACGTGAAGGCCAGTGTCGATTTCGTGAGATACTGTGAAAGCACGGCCCAAAGTCAGTTGCTGGTGGTCGAAGCTGGCGCGGAAGTGCTCGAGGAGGGCGATAATGTTGGTGCGCTGCTGGGTCGTAAGGTTGGTGTCGATGCAGCGCGAAATTGCGTCGGTGAATGATGGGGAAGAGGATGACGCACAGAAATCAATAGCTTCAATAAACAGCTTAGTCGAGTGGTCAGGAACTACACGTGCACTCGAGGGATCAATGTCATCGGCAAAGCCCAGGCACTCTCCGCACAGTCACTTGGAAGGCGAGGGAAACGGATTTAAAACATAAATTGCACTTGAGCCATCGTGAACATTCAGAACGGTGAAAGGAATCAGGAAGCACTTGCGGCGAACAGCGGTTTCGGAAGGCGTAAAAAGAACAGTTGAGCCACTAGAGACGTCACAGGGAAGTGGAACTAAGGCGGATGAGAACGGGGGTATCGAAGTGTCGGCGGCAACGAAATCTTTTGCAGGTGAAAGGGACGAGTCGAATGAAGCAGCGTCGCATAATGGCGCGAACTCCACTTCGGCGCGAGCACTGTTGATGACGGCATGATGAATGCTGAGAAAGTCCCAGCCTAATATAATGTCATGGGAACACTGCAGGAGCACTACAAACTCGACGACATAAATATTGTCAGCAATAACGACACGTGCTGTGCATGCAGCAAAAGGGCGAATTCGTTGCTCGCTCGCAGTGCTCAAAACGAAGTCGTAAAGAGGCATTGTGACTTTTTTTAGTCGACGGCAAAGTTTTTCAGTCATTACAGACACTGTGGCGCCAGTATCAACCAATGAAAAAACAGGTATACCTTCAACGGAGACTGCAATGACGTTGGACGGCAAAAAAAGGTCTTGTGGAGTTCGAAAGATCCGCAGTTCTTCTCCCAGAACTGCGGCTCCTAGTTTTCCTCAGGTATAGGGCGAGGTCGACGTAGTATAGGGGAAAGAGAACGGCGTTGAGGTGAAGGCGACCGGTGTCTGTTGAAGTTCCGCCGAGATGAAAATGTGTCCATGGTGTCAGTCTCGCCAGATACAGCAGGCTCCGGACGTGGTGGGGAATCTTAATTGTTGGGCCTGACGTCGTCACGCAGGAAAAACTCACGCCGTCGACAAAATCATGCCACGTGATCCGCAATTTTACAGGCGAAGCATATGGGGCGGTTTTCTTGAGTGTGCCAAGGGTTCTGAAAGCGTGGAGGTGGTGGTCGGGAGAAAGAATGGGCAGCCTGGTACATAGGCTCAGTTGGTACGACAAAGGGGTGCGTGGACGTAGGCGTTCGCGATAAAGAAACGTGGCCGTTCGTGACAGGCGGACGTCGGGTTCTGTTCAGTGCTTCAGTATAGGTCAATAGAGCAGCCACAGGTGGTGCATGAGCTGTTGGTAGCGCCTCGCACACTCCTCTCGTACAATTTGCTTGATCTCGAGAAGCAAAGTGATGTGGTCTATAGCAGTGCCAGCCGACGTTAAAGCGGAGATTGTTGCACATGGAACGCTGGCACAACGAGTGGTGTCACGCTGTTTCCAGTGCTCATCATAGCTCTGACACAGTTGGATCACTTCCGCTACCGTTTGCGGGCTTTTGGCGACAAGCATCTGAAATGCGTCGTCAGTCACGCCTTTCAAGATGTGTTTGATCTTCTCGGCTTCTGTCATGGCCGATTTGACACGCCGGCAAAGGTCGACCACATCTTCGATATAACTGGTGTAACTCTCACCATTCTGATGAGCCCTTGTACGCAAGCGCTGTTCGGCCCGTAGTTTGCGAAGCGCTGGACGGCTAAACAAGTCCGCAAACGCCGTTCGGAAGGCCGACCAGGTGGGGAGGTCTCTCTCGTAAATACGGTAGGTACCACAGACTGGCGACATTGGTCAAATAAAACTGGACGACAAAAAGCTTGTGCGCATCGTCCCTCATGTTGTGCTTGCTCACCCGGGCGTATTCGTCGCGCCGGTCTTCCACGTCTTTGTCATCGGTTCCACTGAAGGTAGGCGGATCGCGTTGCCAAAAGGAGCTGAGATGGACAGGAGCTGCAGTAGTTGGAGCCGAGGCGGCCGCCTGCTGATCGTCGTCCGTGGACATTGTAGCAACTGGAGGCAACGTACGGTTTCGCAATTCCAGGATTAGGCGTTACCCAGCACTCTCCACCAATTAAAATGAGGCGTTTTAGAGTGGCACTCTTTTGTAAAACAGAAGAGCGGTTACGACACGTCAAGTGGTAATGGCAAAACCAGCTTGAGTACCCACCCAGCCAACCAAACGTCATCTTCTTCACCGACTGAGTAGCACTTTTCTGAGTAGCACTCATCTTCTTCACTACAATACATATATATATATATATATATATATATATATATATATATATATATATATATATATATATTATGACGTCTGGGTTGAGACAGCATTTATTCAGCCCAAGCGCTCAGCAGCGGATGGGCAGTCTGAGACAGAGCGCGCATGCGAGACACGTGCACGGTGGTGTGGTGACAGCGGTCTGTAGGAGCGACAAGTAGGGCCACACGATAATTAACGGGTGAAGTCTGCTCGATAACTGTGTAAGGCCCAATGAAGTGTGGCTGAAATTTGACACACAGACCAAGTGTACGAATAGGTGTGAATAGGAGCACCTCGTCACCTGGTCGGAAGAATACAAGGTGATGTGACGCGTCATAAATGACTTTTCAATCTTGGTGTCGCGCTTGCGTGTTGATGCGAGCACGATCGTGACACCGTACTAGTCTTGAAATGTATTCCTCGCTGGAATATGGAGACGAGTTGACGTAAATGTTGAAAAAGGAAACGTCGAGGAAGAAAGTAGGGGAACGTCCATAAACGAGGTAGAACGGCAAATATCCGGTGGTGCGCTGAATGGCCGTGTTGTAGGCAAAGGTGAAGATTGGCAGAAGAGTATCACAGTTTTTGTGGCCTGGACTGATGTAGACGGCTATCATATCAGCAGGAGTATGGTGAAACCTCTCGGCGAGACCGTTGGTCTGAGGGTAGTAGCTTCAAGCTGTCTTGTGTGTTATTTCAGAGGCGCGCAATACTTCATTTAGCACTTCTGACAGGAGCACCCTTCCACGGTCACTCTGCAATATACGAGGAGCGCCATGGCGCAGAATCATGGCATGCAGAACGAAGTCGGCAACTTCCGGAGCAGAGGCAGTTGACACAGACGTTGTCTCCGCGTAGCGTGTCAAGTGGTCTACTGCGGTCACTATCCATCGTTTCCAGGTAGATATGACGGGAGCAGGGCCGTAAAGGTCGATACCTACAACCTCAAATGGCGTTGTGGGCCACGGAATTGGCTGCAGAGGCCCAGCCGGTGCAGTTGTCTGTATTTTTACGAGGCTGGCACGGGACACAGGAACCGACGTAGCGTGTGATGGTAATACAAATACCAGGCCAGTAGAAGCGACTTTGAATGCGGTCATAAGTTTTTTGAATACCAAGATGTCCGGCAGTCAAGTCGTCGTGGAAGGCTTTAAGCACGTCAAGTAGACGAAAGCGTGGTAGCACGGGAACCCAGCATTGATCATCTGGGTGGTAGACGTGACGGTACAGAACTCCATTCTCCAGCTTAAATCGCAAGAGTTGACGACGATGTCGCACGTTAGGTGGATGGGAAGCTCCTGAGAGCTGGTCCATAGTACGCCTACAGTACGGATCAGACAACTGGCAGGAGTGAAATGTGCGCTTGTCATCCGAGAATACCTGGTATCTTGAGGCGAGCGCGGGCGCTGCAGTAGAAGTGATGGCCGAACTTTGACCGATGCTGAGCTGGGTATTTGGTAGCGGGCAGCGCGAAAGGGCGTCGGCGTCTTGGTGTTTTCTAGCGGACTTGTAAGTGATGTCGAAGTCATACTCCTGTAAACATAGAATCCACCGACCCAAGCGACCAGACAAGTTATTCAGCGTGGAAAGCCAGCATAAGGCGTGGTGGTCCGTAACGATCGTAAATGATGGTCGTGGAGATAGCGACGGAACTTTTGCACTGACCAGACAACAGCCAAGCACTCCTGCTATATGATGGTATAGTTCTTCTCGGTCGCAGTTAGAACTCTACTGGCATATGCAACTACTCTCTCTTGTGAAGAGGTGCCACGCTGGAGCAGAACAGCACCTATACCACAGCCGCTAGCGTCCGTATGTAGGTTGGTCGGTGCGGCCTCACCAAAGTGGCGGAGCACAGGTTCAGACGTGAGGGCACACTTTAAAGGGTCGAATGCTGTTTGACATTCTTCGGGCCACAGAAAGGGAACGTCGGAAGCTAGAAGCTGGTGCAGTGAAGCCGCTATTGATGCGAAGTTGCGTATAAAATGGCGAAAACAGGAGGCGAGACCAAGAAGACTTCGCAACTCCTTCGGCCTTTCGGGGCGCGGAAAGCGAAGCACCGCAACAATTTTGTCCGAATCCGGCTGAATTCTGTCCTTGGTCATGACGTCGCCCAAAACCTTCATAGCTTTTGTGGCGAAACGGCATTTTTTGTGTGTGTTGAGTTGGAGACCAACGGCAGCAAGACACGTCAGAACGTCATCCAAGCGTTGTAAGAGCTGAGGAAACGTTGATGAAAAAATGACGACGTCGTACAAGTAGCAGAAGCAGGTCTTCCATTTGAGGCTGCGCAGCACGGTATCGATCATGCGCTCAAAGGTAGTGGGCGGGTTTCACAGCCCGAAAGGCATAACGTTGAATTCGTATAGCCCGTCGGGGGTTGCGAATGCCGTTTTCTCTTTATCCTCTTAGTGCACAGGAATTTGCCAGTATTTGGGACGCAGGTCAAGGCTGCAAAAGTATTTCGCGCCTTGTAGAGAATCAAGGGCGTCGTCATTGCGAAGCATTGGGTACATATCCTTGCGAGTGATTTTGGTGAGCGCCCTGTAATCTACGCAAAAGCGCACAGAGCCAGCCTTCTTATCAACCAGAACCACAGCCGACGACCAGGGGCTAGATGAGGGGGAAGGAAGACGAAGTGAACAATCACTGGGCGTGAGTTTCCTAGCGCTGCTGTTTTTTTTGCGAATTTCGTAAGCTTTCTTACTCGTCTTCTGTATCTTACTGCCGAGATTCGGCCACCACCTTCGCGGTGCACCAGGCACCACGTCTCCAAGGCACTGAAGTCTTATGTTAGGCTGCTACGACGTCCGAAAGCTTCGGCTACTGGTGACGGCCATTCTTCTCGGCGCCAATCAGTTGAAGACGAAGTGATGAATGCGTCCGAACAGCAAGATAATCCCGTCTTTTGCGGACCCGAGGAGGAATGTGACGGCCCCTCGACGACACCTAACGCCGTCGACGAGTGTGTTACTCCAAAGAAGGCGCGAACTGATAATCAAGAGGATTGCAGCGATGCAACAATCATCGACTCCGTGGAAATGAACTGTGATGTAGAAGCAGAAAAATAGGCCTTTCACAACAGTCACGTACAAGAAAGCCCAACCAGCGGGGACACCCGTAATTTTCAAGCTGACAGACCCTAGCGCTTCGTTCTGGAAAGTCAATCTGAACAAACTAGCCAGTGAAGTAGTATCTGCTGCTAAAGAGAAAGCAGAGTCGTTCCGTGTCAACAGAGATGGCAACTTCTCCGTAAGTGTCTCTACAGTTACTGCATCCTCCAGACTCCTTGAGTTAACACATGTTGCTGGTCTTGAAGTGGCACCGTATATACCGCAGTCGTATGTGAGGAACCTAGGACAGATTACACAAGTACCAGTGCAATACAGTAAAAATCAACTGCTTGGATATTTAAGAGACAGTGGTGTAATCTCAGTCAGAAGACAGACTAAATGGCTCCGTAATGAGGATGGTTCAGCAGAGCCACATTTACTCGGCAGTGTAATTCTTGAGTTCTCCCCTGACAAGCCACTTCCGCCTCGTATTCTCCTAGCCCCGCCGCGGTGGTCTAGTGGCTAAGGTACTCGGCTGCTGACCCGCAAGTCGCGGGATCGAATCCCGGCTGCGGCGGCTGCATTTCCGATGGAGGCGGAAATGTCGTAGGCCCGCGTGCTCAGATTTGGGTGCACGTTAAAGAACCCCTGGTGGTCAAAATTTCCGAGCCCTCCACTACGGCGTCTCTCATAATCATGTAGTGGTTTTGGGACGTTAAACCCCACAAATCAATCAATCGTATTCTCCTAGGCTTCACAAGTCATCCAGTGGAAGTGTACCTACAGCCTGCTACACGATGTTACAACTGTCAACGATATGAATATGTTGCCGAATCGTGCCATGGACAACTTCGCTGCAAAATCTGTGCAGGAGCACATGATTACAAAAAATGTACATCGAGAAATCATCCCAAATGTGCCAATGGCAATGGAGACCACGTAGCGTCATATGCTGGTTGTCCGAAACACCAGGCAGCTACTCGACTAAAGCAACAAGACATTTTGCTTGGAAGAAGTCCAAAAAAGGAATCGCCTTGTCCGAATCCTGAAACTGTGCATCCACTCGCTGTGACTTCAAAGTCACAAAAGTGTACATCACCACTGTCGTATGCGACGGTAGCCAAGCGTGCTTCAGCTCAGAAAAACAAAAGTACAGCCAAAACGGACCGTAGAGGACGATCACCAAGCGTTCAAAGGCAAACAAGCGACAGCAGGACACCGAAACCATCAGCAACTCAGGATAACCAAGCGTCTACACCTTTCACCTCACCAAAGCCAAAGGCACAACAGCAACGTGCGCCGAAAACAAGTGATGTGGATATGGTTATGTCGATGCTCTTCGTTGCTTTGAAGGCAATCCTGCGTGTATTTCCACAGGCCAATGACCTACCAGAGGTGAGCGCAGTCCTTTCATTAGAGCCTCTAGCAGTACAACAAAAAATTGTTGTATAGCAAAGTGGCTCTACAAATGAACAACTGTTTCCGCAGCACAGTTGTGTTTCAGTGGAATGCCAATAGCCTTAGGTCCAAAAGCGCAGACTTTAGGAAGCTGGTTGCTCAATATAGCTTCCCCGTTCTGTGTCTAAATGAAACCAACGTTGGCCCAGACTTTCGGATTTCTAACTATGTCACATGTGCATCAAGAAGAAATCCAGGCTTGAGCAGGGCACTGTTATGCGTACGGCGCGACATACCCTCTTTTGTTTTATACTCGTCGGACTCGGACGTGCCAGTGTCACAGGTCCCGTTAATTAGGGAGGCGATCGCCGGGCTAATTACAAGGGCCGAAGTACCGGCCCCCCGAACCGCACCACGAAAGCGTGGACAATTTACAAGTGGTCCTTTTTGGCGCGCCAGCGGACGCCGGCTGTGGCCCAAAGAACAAGTCAGAGCCGAGAGTTGACAAACAAAACACAATTATATTCTCAATAATGGCAGATCAAAAACAATACACAAGTATGCACACTCCACAATAGTTGAATACAATATGTCACCCACCAAACAACGTACTACACAGTACAATCAGCCACACTCTAAACAACGGACACAGACAACAATACACTCTACAATGCAGTCGCATGCATTGAACAACCAAGACACTAAAGACTAAAGAGTTAGAAAACTTATTCAGTCCAAAGTTCTTGGAACAAAAGTCTGGATGATACTCTTCTGAGAATCACTCACTCAAAGTCCAGCGTTGTTGTCGTTCCGCTGCCCCCGAAGTTTGTCTTCCAGGAAACCTCGCCGAAGTTTCTCTTCCAGGAAAACTCGCGTCTTCAATTGGTCACTCTCCAAGCTTCAAACTCCTTCGCCGGAAACACGTCGGCTTCACACACGCAGCTGTTGCCACGCATCTTCGCTCGATAGCGGTAAACACACACTCTTGCCTGTAGCTCGAGTCATCACCCCTCAGGTGGAAATCATCTTCTTCTCCCACTTTGTCTCTACGGACAAAACCTTCGCCGACTACACGGCGGAATACCCTACGCGCTCTGGCGCTAACTTCCGTCTTCTCCTGATCTCTCGTCTCGGCTGCTCGATTAAATACCTTCCGCGCGAGATTCCAGAAAGTTCTCATCATTTCGTGGGCGCGATGCGCAGCGAAGGCTGGGGGAAAGGTCGAGACGATACGAGAGCCGTCCCCGACGGATGACTCAACCCGGCATCTCCACGCCCCTTTCCATCAAGAAATTTCGAGTGCTTGCTCGGCCGCCGATGTGGGGTAAGGAAGTTCGTCGGCGAACCTACACTTCCGAGGAGAGAGGGAGCGTGCCCGGGGAGCTTGTTTTCTTTTTTCTTTTTCTTTTATCGTTGACCTCGCGGCGTCACTCCGGCGTTTCGTTGCGAGAATTTGGCGGCGCGCCCTTTTTTCAGCGCTCGTTCTGTGACACTGCCCCCCACTTTAAGAATATTATCTCATAATATTCAAAACCACACAAACGAGCGCGAACAGTCCCCACACTCTCAGAGACTGTAACATAGACCATCGCTCAAGACACTTCACATTCACAAAAGATCACTCAATACAATTGTACATTGTAATTCACTTACACAACACATGAAATATAACCACAGGCACATGAGTACAACACTCCACCACATATTCCCAACAATGCAAATATGCAAAGTTCTCTCATTACCACAATTGTACAATACTATACATCTCATCACCGCAACAAACATTTCGATTCGCTCGACATACAGTTGTGACACAGGATAACAAGAACATTAACACAACATATGGCACTCAGCACTGCCAAACACATTCTGATTCGACCTCAGCACTTATCCTGTGTACTTTGAGCGGCGCTTGCGCCCTTTCTTGCGGTGCTCGCTTGATCTCTTCTTGTGTTTCCATGTTCTTTTTCGGTGAGCCCTTTTCAACGACGGTATCTGAGGCGGCGTCTCAGCCATCGTTGTCACTTCCGACACCGTTAACGGGACATAACGTTGAACGGGTCCTGTCTGTTTATTTACCAGCTTGTTCATGTCACGGCATTGGGCCTGGCTGGCTGACTCCGTCACCTTTACACTGTCGGTCGGTTGGGGTCGTGCCGACGTACGTCCAGCTGCCCAGCACGTGAACTCATTCAACACGACCATCTTCTCATTCGCTGTCTCTTGCGCCGCGGCTTCACCTTGGGCTCTAGTGAGATCCGTCACGGGATGCTCCTCCACTGTATCTCGCGGTCACTGAGTTGGCGAGGGCTCTATCTTAGGATCTTCTCCCAAACATTCTGGATCATTCGGTCCTCGCGCCCCGTCGATGTTTCCGATGACAAGGCCGAAAAGGGGGGTCGTCATACATAGAGCGGTGACCTTCCCGCTGAAGTACGGGGTTTCCACCTCAATCTCTGCTTCGGAAAGCATCCGAACCGTACGGTCAATTAGGCAAACTGGTTTCGTTTTGCCTGTTAACTCACTTTCCCGTACCAAATTTCTCCGCACGATAACCGTGCAGCTACCGGTATCTCTTAACACCGTAACCTTCTTGCCCGCAACTTTTCCAGGCAGCGTTTGCATTCCCTTCGTAACACCGGTTGGCTCTTTTCTCATTACAGCACCCACAATAGGAATTTTCTCCCTATTTTTCAACTCTACAAATCCGTTGGTGACGGCTTCACCATCGGATTTCGGTGCTGCTAGCACACAGGATACCTGGTGAGTTTGACTCGCTCCGTTACGGCATGCGTCTGCTTTGTGCCCAGTCTGACCACACTTGAAACATTTTACTACCGTAGGGCTCGTAAAGTTAGTACGACAGTTGCTCGCGCTATGACCCACTCGGTTACACAGAAAATATCGCGGAACACTCTCCGGTGCACGCTTCTTTTGTTCGGGTGCCGATTTCTTCGAATCTTCGGGACACTCCTTCTTGACTCTGGCTAAGTTTGGGCCACCTTGCGCTTCCAAGAATTGATCAGCGATTCAAGCACTCCTTCAAATGACTCAGCCTTCCTCTCTTTCAAGTACAGTGACAGGCTTGGGTGGCAACTAGTAAGAAATTGTTCTCTAATTAGGAGCTCTCTAAGCTCATCGTACTCCTGCGCAGTCCCGGAAAGTTCAATCCATCTGTCGAAATAATGGCTAAGTCGGCGGCATACTGCGTAGCCGTCTCACCATCAGCTGGCTTTCCTGTCCGAAATCTGTCCCGGAATCCTTCCACAGTAAATCTAAATCGCTACAGCAGAGCAGCTTTCACCTTTGCATAGTTGGCTGCATCGGTCGGCGTCAGCCTACCGTACACACTGAGCGCTTCACCACTCAAGCAAGTACTCAAAGCAGTTGCCCATTGATGTTCCGGCCAATTCTAGCTTCTCGCAATTGTCTCAAATCGGTGAAGGTACGCGTCAAGGTCGTCGTTCCTTTCATCAAACTCTACGAGCAGAAGCTTGCTTGGGTTCAAGCGGAAACCGTGGTCCTCCCGTTCGCTGCTTTCAACTCTAGCTTGGACCGGAATTTCACTTCGCTGTTGCAAACGGAGCCGCTCGAGTTCCATCTCGTGCTGCCGCTGCCGTTCCCTTTCAGCCATCTCCGCTTCTCTCTCTTCTCTCGCCCTTTCAGCTGCCAACTTTTCTCTCTCCAACTCAGCTGCTTTTTCTTCCTTGGCCTTCTCAGCTGCCAACCTCTCTCTCTCCAACTCAGCTTCTTTTTCCGCTTTCGCTCTTTCGACCGCCAACCTTTCTTTTTCCAGCTCAGCCGCCTTTTCTTCTTTGACCCTCTCTTTTTCTTCTTTTTCCTTCTGGGTGACCCACTTCCGTAGTTCGACGCCAGAAAGACCCATCTTCTCACCAACAGCGACAAACTTTTCGAGATCCATTGTATCTCGCAAATAAGACCTTGCCGCGTGCAAAAAAATATCTGCCTAAATCAGTATATCGGAACGCTCTCCTGCACTCGTTAACGAGAACACTGAGCAACACACAAAGTTGTACTATCAACAACTCGAGGCTCTTTCTCACTACTTTGGGCACACTGTGCATCAAAAGGTCCTCGTCGCGGACGCTAGATTAATTGTCACAGGTCCCGTTAATTAGGGAGGCGATCGCCAGGCTAATTCCAAGGGCCGAAGTACCGGCCCACTGAAGCGCACCACGAAAGCGTGGACAATTTAGAAGTGGTCCTTTTTGGCGCACCAGCGGACGCCGGCTCTGGCCCAAAGAACAAGTCAGAGCCGAGAGTTGACAAACAAAAGAGAATTATATTCTCAATAATGGCAGATCAAAAACAATACACAAGTATGCATACTCCACAATAGTTGAATACAATATGTCACCCACCAAACAATGTACTACACAGTACAATCAGCCTCACTCGAAACAACGAACACAGACAAAAATACGCTCTACAATGCAGTCGCATGCATTGAACAACCAAGACACTAAAGACTAAAGAGTTAGAAAACTTATTCAGTCCAAAGTTCTTGGAACAAAAGTCTGGATGATACTCTTCTGAGAATCACTCACTCAAAGTCCAGCGTAGTTGTCGTTCCGCTGCCCCCGAAGTTTCCCTTCCAGGAAACCTCGCCGAAGTTTCTCTTCCAGGAAACCTCGCGTCTTCAATTGGCCACTCTCCAAGCTTCAAACTTCTTCGCCGGAAACACTTCGGCTTCACACACGCAGCTGTTGCCACGCGTCTTCGCTCGATAGCGGTAAACACACACTCTTGCCTGTAGCTCGAGTCATCACCCCTCAGGTGGAAATCATCTTCTTCTCCCGCTTTGTCTCTACGGACAAAACCTTCGCCGACTACACGGCGGAATACCCTACGCGCTCTGGCGCTAACTTCCGTCTTCTCCTGATCTCTCGTCTCGGCTGCTCAATTAAATACCTTCCGCGCGAGATTCCAGAAAGTTCTCATCATTTCGTGGGCGCGATGCGCAGCGAAGGCTGGGGGAAAAGTCGAGACGATACGAGAGCCGTCCCCGACGGATGACTCAACCCGGCATCTCCACGCCCCTTTCCATCAAGAAATTTCGAGTGCTTGCTCGGCCGCCGATGTGGGGTGAGGAAGTTCGTCGGCGAACCTACACTTCCGAGGAGAGAGGAAGCGTGCCCGGGGAGCTTGTGTTCTTTTTTCTTTTTCTTTTATCGTTGACCTCCAGCGTTTCGTCGCGAGAATTTGGCGGCGCGCCCTTTTTTGAGCGCTGGTTCTGTGACAGCCAGAATTTGTAGGGTGCAAAATTCAATTCCAGAAACTTACCATCACCATAATTTGTGTTTATTTGCAACCATCGACACGCATCTCTGAATCATCTCTGGTTCATTTATTGGGTAAAGCCCAGGGACCTGCCCTCATCTGTGGAGATTTCAATGCGCACAATACCACGTGGGGCAGTACTCATACCGATTCACGTGGGAGTACACTCAAAAAAGCAATTGTTCGATGTGGTCTTCTTGTACTGAATGAAGGATCAGTAACGTTTTTAATAGGTAATAATTATGCCAGCCGTCTAGGTTTGGCTGTAGCCTCTCCTGACATTGCACGAGATATGAACTGATGTACAGACCTCGAAACACAGGGGAGTGATCATTACCCAGTTCTTATGCAACACCCAAGAATGCAAGTGCAAACGACCACTATGATTTCGAAGCTAACCTACTGGAAACTATTTCGTGAACATACTGGACGTGACTTAATGGGAGTCAATGAATTGGATGCATTTATGTCCTGCATTAAAAGCAGTTACTCCCTTGCGACAAGGTTTAGAGCTGTCCCTGCAGGCCACTCCAGTGTAGATGCAGACTAAGAGCGCCTACGAGCTATTAGAAGGTGAGCAGAACGTCGCTATCGCCGCACTGGGAGGCTTGAAGATTATAAGAGTCAGGCCACACACATCCAATCTAACCGACACATGCAAAAGTTAGGTCGAAAAAAATGACATGATTTCTGCAATTCATTCACCCCATTTACTGCACTTCCGAAAATCTGGCAAACAATCACTGCTCTAGTCATCCAGTATCCCAGAGAAACCCATTCAGAGCATTGGCCATATCTCTTGGATTATCCGAGCGTGATGTTTCTAATAAGTTTCGCACAATGCTGACTGGAACTGGACAGTCGGTTCACAACTATACTGCACTGCCTAGTTCTGTAGAGCAGCAAATCCAAGATGCATACACTTTATCACATGCTCAACTGGATAACACGTTTTCTCTACTGGAGTTGCGTACTTCTCTATCACTAACCCGCGTAAGAACGGCAACTGGTCCCAACAACGTATTGTACAGTGTTCTGAAAAATCTAGGACCCAACGGCATGCCAGTTTTTCTACGGATATATAACGACATGTGGACGAAGGCGTACGTTCCAATGTGTTGGAAGGTCGCGAGAATCGTCCCACCACTGAAGCCCGGTAAATCACCGCTTTCGCTATACTCATTCCGACCAGTCAGCCTCACTAGCTGTGTATCTAAAGTAATGGAAAAAATGGTTGACAGAAGATAACAGTGGTGAATTGACGCTAACAACTCTTTTCCAGAACAGATGGCTGGCTTCAGACGACGGTGATGCACCATGGACTGCGTCTTCGACCTCGTTACATTTGTAGAACATGAGATGAGCTGTGGAAACATGGCTGTTGCGGCGTTCATAGATATTAAGAAGGCGTTCGACTCTGTGAGCCACCTTTCTGTGCTGCATGGGCTTACCTCACTAGGGGTTCACGGTCGTATCCTTCAATGGATCGCCAACTTCCTATGTAACAGACAAATATACATTTCAACCAATAACGGAGACAGCAATCGCTTCAACATGAGCAGAGGCGTACCCCAAGGAAGCATTTTAAGTCCGCTTCTTTTCAATGCTGCAATGGCAGGTCTTCCAGAAGTACTGCCTGAAGCCTTGAATATATCCATGTATGCAGACGACACATGCATATGGACGTCTCACAAATCACTGGAAGTGATCGAACATCGGCTTCAACAAGGACAAGATGCAATAAGTGATTACCTCAAAGAGCGAGGCATGCAGATTTCTCACGCCAAATCTGTAGTTCTGCCATTCACGAGAAAAAGAGTGAAAAACTAGAAGATTTTTGTGGATGACCAGAGAATCAAAATCACACGAAAGCATCGCTTCCTTGGCGTTACCTTAGATAGCCAACTCAGATGGAGTCAGCATATTGCTGATCTAGAAAATCAAGTGAACAGCACCATAAATGTTATACGTCGCATCGCGGGAACAAAATAGGGCGGTACATCAGCGTCTCTCCTCCACGTCCATTGTGCACTAATCTGACAGAAAATTGCCTCCTCTGCGCCAGTTCTCCACAACATCTCTCAGACGTCGCTACACCGACTTCAGCTGTTACAAGCACGAAGCTTACGCATATGGGGGGTGGGCGGGTTCACAGGCAACATCAAGTTCTTTGACACTGGCAGAGGCAAGAGAACCCATCTTTATAGTAATTAGAAATGTGGACACATGTCGGCACCTCTTTCGTCTAGTCACGCAACACCCTTCCCATCCGCTCATATCCAACATCGTGAACCGTGCTGGAGCGCAAATACACCATGTGCACCAACAGTACATTTCCCGACTTCCTGTGTCGAGACATTGGCCACTGGACCAAAGCTACCCTCCATGGCTGCTTGAGCTACCAACTATTGAAACGTCAATAGAAGGACTTCGCAGCAAACATGAAGTGCCAACAGTGGCCGCTCAGCAGTTGACATCACATCATCTGTTTGACAGGTACCAAGGATACACTCACGTGTACACTGACGGCTCCGTCACCAAAGAGACAGCGACATCAGCATTCATAATTCCGGAATTGCACGAAGAATATGCATGTCGGTTAGGCCACCTCTCTTCTTCAACAACGTCGGAGCTCGTAGCGATTTTGCTAGCCATAAGCTTTATTAAACTGTCAACGACAGCAAGAAAATGGGTGGTAATTGCAGACTCTCTGGCAGCCCTGACATGTGTGGAAAGTGCAACTTCAAGACACATTGATGTGTGTATAGTATACGCTATACTAAAAGAGCTCTCAGAAGCTACGAAGTCGAATCATCGAGTGGCATTTCAGTGGGTTCCCAGTCACTGCGGAATTAAGGGAAATGAAATGGCGGATGAGTTGGCGAAAACCGCTCATAATTCTACGCAAACGTGCCTCATTCCGGTATCTTAATATGATGTAAATAGAATTTTAAGAACAACAAAACGTGAATTATGCCTGTCTACCTGGTTCACAGGCAAAACAAAGGAATCGATCCTATAATCTGTTGATTCTAATCTTGAATACCAATTAGACCATGACCTCCCAAGACGTATCGACACACTCATTCATCAACTACCACTCGGAACTGCTTACACAAAGCACTTCCTACTTCGTATTCATCGAGCAACATCGTCAGCATGTTCATGCGGCCACGACTACGAGGATATTTGTCACCTATTGCTCGACTGTACAAAACACGACACACATCGAAGGCGACTAGAACAAGAACTGCATAGGTTAGATCCTGAACGCCCATTCGGGTTGAATAAAATACTAGGTCCATGGCCATCCAAACCAAACGGCCAAGCAATGCAGGTGCTGCAACAGTTCTTCGAAGAAACGAAGATTTGTGACGAATACTGAGCGGACAAAAGTTAAATGTGAGCGTGTCATCTACGTGTTTGTTCTGCCCATATAGAACTTTTGCTCTCACCCCTGTAGGACTGTATATATGTACATAAGCTATTATTTTTTTTATAATTTTATTTGTACCAAATAAGTGGAAAGGGGTAGCCGTCGCCAAGTAACGTTGACAAAAACTCCTTCGTTTATTTTTTATTTCAATAAAAGTTGAGGGGCGAATTACCTCTCGTTTGAGCATGTCAGCTACGTTTTTTCGTTAATTTTTCTCTCAGCAGGAGACACGCGGTAGGGCCAGCGGCGTACAACAGATGTTCCGACTGTGTGGATTCGATGCGTTGCATTAGTAGTGCGGCCCAACGTCAAGGAGTAAACATCAAAGGAACTCGCGTGTTTCGTTAACAAAGCAAGTAGCTGTTGCGTCTGTGAAGGTGTCGAGTCGTCGCTAATGGCTGCACTAAAGGCGGAAGAAGCAGGCTCACCACTGGGGCTGTCGTTGGAGGAGGCAGCATGAAGTGCCACGACGCACGCATGCTCGGGGTCCGTCACGCAGGCCACCGTGGTGTTCTGAGGAAATATAATTTTTCGGGTGTTGTATTCACGGCGGTGACAACTGCGGAACCATTGAAAAAAAACTAACTACACCGGAAGCGAGAATGATGCCTTTACCGACGCAACTAAAGGATGGTGATACTAAGACGTCACCATGGTCGATGTAAAGACATCGACCATGGTGGTAATAGTTAGAATTCGCTCTTGACCTGGTGGTAATTCGGTATCTTCCACAGCTGTCAAACGAAGTGGCTTCTGGGGGTCGTCGTTGAGCGTGCAGTCCGTGTCGGTGAGGTGGACGACGCGTTGGCCACAGCAAATAGCCGTGAAAACAGAAGAAAGAAAATCTCACCCTAAAATTAATTGGTGAGAGCAATCAGTCAGGACAACGAACTGAATGTGGTGTCGGATACCATCAATAAAAACAAGGGCTGTACAGAAAGCGGAAAGACGAATGCTATACCCCTGGGCAGAAACCAACGTGGATCCATCGTAAGAGGTAATCACGTTTTTCAGACGTTGGCCTAAATCAACATGCAAAACAGAAAATGCTGCACCCGTGTGCATCAGAGCATCCACGTACACTCCTTCCGCTACCACCGAAATCATGTTGCACGGGCCTGGTGGAGGAATATCAGTCCTAATTTGGAATGAAGTTTTTCCCCCAGAAACTGCATCACTTAGTTTTCCGAATGACTGGCAGTGGCGAATGAGGCACGCCGAAGTGGGGAAGAGGAGTGGCGAAAGGGTGAAGGTGAACGGCGTCTGGAGTTCCGGCTGTTCCGAGGTGCACTCGACGCGGGCGGAGAGGGAGACTGGTGTGGAGATGATGAATGGCGTTGACCTTGATAGTACGAAGTATCTCGTTCACGCATGTCATAACCCCGACGCTCATCTTGCTGGCGCTTTCGGCAGAAACGAGATATGTGGCCGCGATAGCCGCAGTATTAGCAGACAGGGCGGGACGAGCGCCAGGGTGGGGAGTAGAAGTCGTTAGGGGCACCTGGAGATAGCACGCTCAGGTGGGCCTAAAAAGGGTCAAGGGGCATCGAACAGTATTTGACCGGGGCAGCGGCAGCAACCGACGCGTAGGATGGTTGCGGCAATGCCACGTGTACGTTGCTCGGAGGCACGGCAGCGACTTGAGCGTAGCTTGATATGGGGCGAGAAACAGGTGGTTGTACGAGATCAGGGCTGGTGAGGGATGTAAGCTCATTCCTAATGACGTCACGCAAAGGAACACCCGAAGACTGTATTGAACGCGGTGAAGGAGGTGTGAAGCCCATAGACCGCAATTCTTTCCTTATAATGTCCCAGACGATATCACGCAGATGGCCATGGGACGTGGACTGGTGGTCGCCAATGTCCAGTTGAAGACGAACGAAGTCCAGCGAATCAAGCCACTGGCATGTCACGACGACGTCAGTGATGGTAGCTGGATTTTGCACAGCGAGGGCATTAAAAGCAACAGGTCCAATGCGTTTCAAGATGTGACATACTTTGTCCAATTCTAGCATATATGAATTGACACGCCGGCACAGCAAAAGAACATCCTCAATCTAAGAAGTGTAAGATTAGTCAGGATGTTGTCGGCGAGTATCGAGGGTTCTCTTCGCGACGGCGGAACAAATGGCCGGTGTTCCGAAAACATATCGCAGCTGGTGCTGGAAGGTCGCCCAGTCGGGTAAGTCAATGACGTGGTTGAAATACCATGACTTCGCCACACCGGTCAAGTAGAAAGAGACGTAACGAAGCTTGGCGCTATCGTCTCAGTGATTAGACACTCACGCGGCTGTGCTCGTCGAGCCAGTCCTCCACGTCTTCTCCGCGAAGACCGGTGAAGAGAGGGGGTATCATGCTGGTGACTGTGGACGTAAACAGGAGGTGCGGCTGAAGACGGTGGGGGAGAGATGGCAGCACTCGTTATGTGACATGCTGCCAGAGAGGGGGGGCAATCAGTGTCCTCAACGCAGCTCCAGGGAGTCGAGCGAAGTGGGAGAGGACTGAGGACTGAAAATCCACCGCCACCACGTATGACATCTGGGTTGAGACAGCGTTTATTCAGCCCAAGGGCTCAGCAGCGGGCGTGCAGTCTGAGACAGAGCGCGCACACCAAACACCCGATGATGATTGTGGTGACACCCAGTAAAGATGAAGACAGGGACCCAGATAGATGATGATGATTATGATAATGCATAAATGAAATGAAGCGCATGAAGAAGGCCCACACTATATATATATATATATATATATATATATATAAGTGTACTCCGCGAAGTGTACGTAGGAGGAAGAGGTTTCTCGACGGTGGCACCAGTGTAGCAAAAGGTTTATCTAGGAGAGCAAATTATATTTCGCGGCCAAGATGCTCAGTAGCATGCCACGAGCATGTAACTGCTATCGCAATAAAAATGATCGTGGATCTCCTCACGTCTTAGCAGAAGTTAACAGAAGCCTTGAAAATGCATTGCATCATTCAAAGGAACTGTATTTTAGTACAACGCTACCTAACTTTGTTAAAACCGATCCAAAAAGTTTTGAAATTATTCAAATGAAAAAAAGAAACCAGTGTCCGAGATTAATATTGATGCCGTCATTATATATCAACAAAGAGGCATTGCTCAACTCCATTTTTTGTGTTGCAAGTGATAGCACTCCCACTGCTGACGGCACGGCCGTTACAAGTTCTTCAAGTTTTATCAATTACTCGGAGTTCTTCCTGTTCTACTCAACTTGAAAACTAATACTTGCCCCAGGCCCCACTATACCTTAAATGTTTTTTCTTCGCCGATATGCAGAATTTCTTACAAGGTACCCATCAATATATTTCATGCTTTCTTGTCGTGTTCGAGTTTGCAGAAAAGCTGGTAGTCAGCCCGTGTGGTGCCAATTTTCAAAAAAAGGTGATCGTCTCTGTTCAGATAACTATAGTCCCATTTCACTAACATCATCTTGCTGTAAATTAACTGAACATGCTACTGCACCAACCATCTACGAGTTTCTTGTGGGCGAAAAAATCTCACCAGCTCACAACAGGGTTTCACAAGAGGATATTTTATAGTCACCCTTTTGCTTCTTCTATTGACAATAACAGTCAAATAATTTTTTTTGTATTTCAGCAAAGCTTTTGATAAGGTCCAAACTAATACTTAAGCTAATAAAATATAATAATCCTGAAATGCTTGTTTATTGGATAGCTGAATCCATACAAAATCTCGAGCGGCTCATGGATATAGGTAGGAGCCACTCAGCCTGTCTGCCAGTCACATCAGGAGTACCATAGGGAAATGCATTGGGTCCCTTGTTGTTCCTCATGTACGTCAATCACATTGTGGATGCTGTTAAACCCAATGTCCAAATAAGGCTGTATGGCGATGACTGCGTGCTGTTTAAAGAAGTCACCCGTGCTAACCAAGATGACTTGAATGAAAGCCTCAGTCGTATTTTCCAATGGTACTCCCTTTGAGAAAGGACCTTGAATGTAGAAAAAAAGTCTTTTTTACCAATTTCTCAAACGAAAACATCGCTATAGCATAATTATATGCGGAGTTCCTCATCTATATACTTAAAGAAGCCACTAACTATAAATACGTGTCACAATTTGCAATATCGTCTCCTGGGACCTGCATGCGCAAAACGTGTATTTCTCTGCTTTCCGAAAACTGTGCTTTCTTAAATACAAACTAAAACATGTTCCGGTCTCTGTTAAACTTCTTGCATATCATTACCTGATTCGGCCGAACCTAGAGGACGCCTGTTTTGCATGTGACCCTTACGCACAGTGTAACTTTAAAAAAATGTGAACAAAATTAATGACAGGCTATCCACCTTATTTAAAATAGCTTTTCTACTTTTTATTCACCAACTGAACTAATGCACTCGAATGATATTTCCACTCATGAATCGCGTCGAAAAAAACTGCACTCGATTCGGCAGCACACTTTAGTACACTATTGACGAGGCCTACTCGTCAACATCACTCAAATGCTCTAACCCCTGTATTGCACGAAATGACCAATTCAAATACTGTTTTATTTTTCCTCGCTCAGACTTCGTGATCGGAACAACAAACACACTGTGTCGTTTATTTTGCACACTTTTATTGTATAGGGTTGGTTGCTTAAATGTTTTTCTTTCGTTTCTTTTTTTCAGTTGTATGCTAAACGCTGTATAGTTCTACTGACAAAATTGTTTTACATTTTTATTGTGATTTGCCTAACCTGCATGGACTTTGTGTCCGCAGTAGGTAATAAACAAATAAATTCTGCAACCATTTAAAATGATTCCTTCGTTCGTATGGGTTGTCATATTTTTACGCGATGACTACCACTTTTTAAGTAGCTCATAGTTTACTGTCTGTATGCGAATTTACATATTGCATACGCGTGGCAATATTGTATTTATTTTTTCCTGAATTACCCCTGAAATAATGCATTCATGGCGCTGCAGGTACTTGTACAAATAAAGAAAAATCACAGCATACCCACGAGGTGAATGATGACGAGTGAGGCGAAGCTCTTCGCAGGGAAGTTTATCGCCCTAGTCAATCATCAAACGAAAGACGTGAGAAACAGTGTGTGTGGTATAAAAATCAACTTTTATTGTTGTTGGAGAAGACGGACAGCTCGTCGCGTGGACGGATGGACGGACGGACGGACGGACGGACGAATGGATGGACGGATGGATGGATGGATGGATGGATGGATGGATGGATGGATGGATGGATGGATGGATGGATGGATGGATGGGGGGATGGATGGATGGATGGATGGATGGATAGATGGATGGATGGATGGATGGATGGATGGATGGATGGATGGATGGATGGATGGATGGATGGATGGATGGATGGATGGATGGACGGACGGATGGACGGACGGACGGACGGACGGACGGATGGACGGATAGATGGATGGATGGATGGATGGATGGATGGATGGATGGATGGATGGATGGATGGATGGATGGATTGAGGGATGGATGGATGGATTGAGAGACGGATGGACGGTCGGACGGACGGACGGCTGGGCGGGCGGGTGGGCAGGTGGGTGGACGGACGATGCTCTGCTCGCCGCTATCAGTGCTAGTGTCTTGCTGTATTCTGAATTTTTTTTTACGTGGCCACAAGCTCGGCTGAATAAACAGTTTAATCTTCAACATTCTGTCTGCTCCCTTCGTCGACGTCACGACCCCATGCCAATTTCGTGCCACGCAACCACGTATAGCCATGGTTCTTAACGCAAGCTTTTGTCTCTCCCAGTAAAATTTTGTTAGCCTTTGTAAGATTCTCAAAGATCCAGCATGGTTCTTTTAATTCTCCGAGCACATGTCGCTTGCTTTGAAATTCGTGCCTCACTGACTGCTTTGCGATGTGAACAATGATTTCGGGTGCCTTGTCATTCACAGCGCTATAGTCCGTGTATCGACGTGATGTGGCTCTCCGTGAGTTCAAGTAAATCCAATTTTCGAGATATTTTGTTCACTTTTCCTTTGACTGAAACGGGAATGCCATGGAATTCAAGATTTAGCTTTCTACTGTGCCGCTCAGGTTCATTGATCCCCTGTTTAGTATAATTTGATTCAGAGTTCACCACAGGACCTCCATATTCTGCACTCTGGTTTTATATCCACCATTTTTTTTCCTGGCGACGGGTGTGGTTGGGAATTTCATCGTACGCATCCGAATTGAATTTTACTGCTTTCTCAATGCTTCCCACCATGTCTGTAAGTCTTAAGAGGCCATCGAGTTTTCAATCAAGAACACGCTGACAATGTCTACCTCGGCACTGTAAGATTTTGCCCCGCCGCGGTGGTCTAGTGGCTCAGGTACTCGGCTACTGACCCGCAGGTCGCGGGATCGAATCCCGGCTGCAGCGGCTGCATTTCCAAAGGAGGCGGAAATGCGGTAGGCCCGTGTGCTCAGATTTGGGTGCACGTTAAAGAACCCCAGGTGGTCTAAATTTCCGGAGCCCTCCACTAAGGCGTCTCTCATAATCATATGGTGGTTTGGGACGTTAAATCCCACGTATCAATCAAGCAACTGTAAGATTTTGAGCCTTGTTATCAGGGGCCCCTAAAGGCGGAGATTTTGAGTCCCGTAATTTTATATGCGTAAAGCTTCAATCACCTTTAAAGGTAAAGCACTCATAAGCAAAAAAAACATACTTAATTACGCCACTGCACACTAGTGCCATCTACATATGCAGCCAGAATATTTCGGCGTGGTTACAGCATTTATAAAGAGTAGCTTGTTCCTACAAAGAATGAGTATCAGACTCACGTCCTCTTTAGTGGCAGTCCGCCCGCTTCCTGGTTCAACCATCTTGGCTGTCGAAGAACAAAAGCGTGGCATAGAAAACATAGTGTGGATGCCATGGCTGTGTCGCGTATCTCCGTGGCCACGCCATGCTTGCTTACTTGCTTGCTTGCTTGCTTGCTTGCTTGCTTGCTTGCTTGCTTGTGTCTATATGTTTAGGCTCGTACCCACTATGGGAAATTGGTCATTAAACTGGTGGTTATTATATTGCCAGTAGATAAATTTGACGTTTTATGACGGAAAATAAAAAAACATACATAGGGAGTAATAGGTTGAAGAAATACAATGTAACATACGTATAAAGCTGGGACAAAACTATAACTGAAAATAAAAATTGGGGGACCACTAAGTTTCATCTTTAAAAGTTAAACTCGATAGCGATATTCTCTGCTTAGTGAGTACTTCAAATACAGTGTATGCAATCTTTTTGAACTTGCTATGCACCCACTATGTGGCCTTATGGTGCAGTGGCGTGTGTGCCTTTTGCAGTGGGTGACTCGCTTTAAACTTTGAAGTCATTATGATAATGCCATTTCCTAACGCCCTTTGCCATTGTACGCTTGTGCCAACCATCATTGCGGCAATATTTCATGTTGTATTGTGAAGCATCTGTCCAGGACGCGTGTGTTCGTTAGGCATGCAACTTACTTTCGCTGCATTTCCGAGCAGAGGAAGTTATTTTCACTGCATTCGCAAGCAAAGGCGTGGCTGAGTGGTATAACACCGGCTTGCCACGCAAAGAACTCGGGTTCCTGCACCCATGATTTTGCATCTTTCTCGATTTTTTCATCATACAGAAATGATGATTTCTCGCTCACAAGCAACGATGCCAACACCAACGCCAGAATTTCAGCCAAACGAGTTCCTTATCGCTATCCCGTTAATATATGAATTTCAAAGAACTAGATTTCTGTTAGGAGTAACCTAACAAGAAAGCCATCTCGTGTCTCTAAGGAATTCACAAACTGCTATGCAGACGTTCCTGTTGGCGTGGCCCAGAGAGGAAGTCCCATAGGGAAAGAATGATTTCAGAATTAAGAGTATACCTATTATTCTAAATAAAGTTTCTAAATGTTTTTTTTGCGGTGAAACGTCGCCATGTAAGTAAAATATGATCAATGTTTTCGGGCTCTTGAAAGTAAAAGCAGAATGCAAGTGTCACTTGACCAGACCTGTATAAATAAAAGTTAGCAGGCGGAATTCGGCAAGAAACTTTCGTGAAGCCTACTTCCATTTTGCAAGTGGGGCACCTTTTATTATATCAAGGAAAAGTAAGCTGACCGTATTCTTGAACTGATAACCTATTTTTATGGAATCCTGAAGTAAAGAATATCTATGAAATCAGGATTCAGTTAAAAAAAGCCATGTCAGGTACAGTGAACATTACAAGACCATCTAGGACCACCGCACGAGAGGGTCCATCATTTTGTTTTATAAGCCTTTGTGACCTGGCACCCTTACCAACCGCACTGCACTCAAGTGTTTAGAGATTAAACAGGTGAAAGCATTGGAAACGGATGACTTGAAAGAAGCTGAAGTTATGGATGTACATACGGAAAGTATATCAGTAACTATAACAACTGTCGAATTAATTACTGGAAGTCTTCTAAGGGCTAAAATAATTTTAAAAGCTCTGTTTCAAATGTGGAAGTGTAATCCGGGAGACGTACTGACAATGACCACGAAAAATTCTCAAAGAATATGCTTACACCCGCTTTCTTCTCTTACGTAGATGTACCAGGGGCAATCACATTAACACTTCTCAATTGAAGTAAGTCTTCTTCTAATAAGCCTATCGAAACTCGGGTCACGCGCACCCGGAGTTATCCGCCACCGCCGCCACTGGTGTCCATAAACACATCGCACGAAATTAGAAAAAAGACCTAGTACCAATGACACAGTGGGGCTCAAAGCCGGGTCCGCTCAGTGCCAGCCCAGTATCCTACCACTGAGCCACGCCGGTGCTTGGGACTCGTTCGCAAACTTGCCTTAGGCAGGCTTGATATCGGGAAAGCAATCTCGTTAATACGACTTACAAAGCATCTTCAAACAGCGAAAACAACCAGTCGTCGCACAATGCGAATGGCGTAACAAGTGGGCCGTGCAATGCTCCAACGCATTACAAAAGCTTGTTCATTTCACCTATTGACTGTGGTGCATACCCACTTCAGGCACAATTTTTTATCGTCGTCAGCCACTGCATGAACAAAGCGTTAAGCGGACACCACGCTTCTCTGAAAAATGACAAAAAATGGCATATATATATATATATATATATATATATATATATATATATATATATATATATATATATATATATATATATATATATATATATATATATATATATATATATATATATATAGGCAGGCATGGTGGTTGCGTGGCCGTAGCGTTGCATATAGTCCAGTAGATCCTCCGTGAGCGGGAGCACCAACAAACTGCACCTTTAATCCTCATGAAGGCCAGACTATAGGCCGAAACGTCGAAATAAACCACGTTGTGACCGCTCACGGAGGATCTACTGGACTATATATATATAGGATATGGCACAACGGGAGCGTTGTCAACAAGGATAAATATTGTCACGGGGTCGTGACGTGGCCGAAGACAGGAGACTTCGTGTTAGGATTTAACTGTTTATTTGGGCGAACCTGTGCCCGGTAAACTGAAAGTCCAATTACAGCAGCAGTCTCGCACAGATAGCAGTCTCGGACTGATAGCGGCGAACGGAGCGTCGGCCTTCGATCAACAACTGACAAGTGGCGAAGCGCGTCGGCATTTATACTCTTGCCGTCGAATGTTCTAGCGTTATCGCTGGCGGTGGCGTAGGTTCCAGAACAATCTGTACCGTTCGCACAGTGGACGTGATCTTATCGAAATGATTTACTACAGTCCGGAACCTTCTAGAAAACTGCAGGCGCGGTTTGCGCTGAGAATCGTGCGGTGTTTTCGGACGATAACAAAAACTTGGGAAATGGAGCGTGGCATTGCCCCCCTCTGAAAAAAAGGCATCGTCCCGATGCTTTAACTAAAGATGAAAGTACAATAATAATGCAAGAAAGTACAATGAATAAATTACGATACAACAATAATACAAAAAAACACTAGTTCAGTTTGTTAACGCGCATGAAACGGCTTGAGGCGCGCGACATGGACGACTTCAGGTCGCGATCGGCGTCGTTGAGAGTTCGTGATGCCGTCGGGGACAACCTCGTAATCAAGTGGGCCGAGCCGTCGAACCACCCTGTACGGTCCGAAGTACCGTCGCAGAAGCTTTTCACTTAGTCCACGTCGGCGTATCGGCGTCCACACCCAAACACGTTCACCGGGCTGGTATTCCACGAAGCGTCGTCGAAGGTTGTAACGGTGGCTGTCGGTCGTCTGTTGATTCTTGATACGGAGACGCGCAAGTTGTCGGGCTTCTTCGGCGCGTTGAAGGTACTCGCTCACATCGAGGTTTTCTTCGTCGGTGACGTTGGGTAACATGGCATCGAGCGTCGTTGCCGGGCTCCTTCCGTAGACCAATTTGTATGGCGATATCTGCGTCGTCTCCTGCATCGCCGTGTTGTATGCGAAGGTCACATACGGAAGAATGGCGTCCCACGTCTTGTGTTCGACATCGACGTACATTGACAGCATGTCGGCGATCGTCTTGTTAAGCCGCTCGGTGAGGCCGTTGGTCTGTGGGTGGTACGCTGTCGTCCGGCGGTAGTTTGTTTGGCTGTATGCCAAGATTGCTTGAGTTAAGTCGGCAGTGAACGCCGTTCCTCTGTCGGTGATAAGGACCTCTGGGGCACCATGACGTAGGACGATATTTTCGACGAAGAATTTAGCTACTTCGGATGCACTGCCTTTTGGCAGGACTTTTGTCTCGGCGTAGCGGGTGAGGTAGTCGGTAGCTACCACGATCCACTTGTTTCCGAAAGCCGACGTCGGGAACGGCCCCAGTAGGTCCATACCAATCTGCTGGAAAGGTCGGCAAGGTGGATCAATTGGCTGCAGAAGTCCCGCTGGCCTTGTCGGCGGTGTCTTGCGTCGCTGACAGTCCGGGCATGTTCTCACATAACGAGTGACGTCGGTGGTAAGACGTGGCCAGTAGTACCTTTCTTGTATCCTCGCGAGCGTGCGAGAAACACCGAGGTGCCCTGCCGTCGGATCGTCGTGAAGGGCCTGCAGGAGTTCTGATCGCAGAGCTGAAGGCACCACAAGAAGGTACTTAGCTCGAAGCGGTGGAAAGTTTTTTTTTTTTTTTTTTTTTTTTGTAGAAGACCGTTTCGTAGAAAGAACGACGTAAGTGCGCGCTTGAATATCTTCGGGACTTCGGCGGTCCTGCCTTCGAGGTATTCTATTAGGGCCTTAAGTTCCGGGTCGGCCCTCTGTCGTTCAGCGAAGTCGTCGGTAGTTATCGTTCCTAAGAAGTAGTCGTCATCCGGGTCGTCGGGTAGCGGTTGGTCGACAGGCGCACGAGAGAGACAGTCGGCGTCGGAGTGTTTTTTGCCGGACTTGTAAATGACAGTAATGTCATATTCTTGAAGTCTCAGGCTCCATCGTGCGAGGCGACCTGAGGGGTCCTTCAAGGTGGCTAGCCAACACAATGCGTGGTGGTCGCTCACAACTTTGAAGGGCCTGCCGTAGAGGTAGGGGCGAAATTTCGACGTAGCCCAGATGATGGCGAGGCACTCCTTTTTTGTTGTAGAATAATTTGCTTCTGCTTTGGATAGCGATCGGCTGGCGTAACTAATAACCCTTTCAAGTCCGTCAGCCCTCTGCACAAGAACGGCGCCAAGACCTACGCTGCTTGCGTCAGTATGTATTTCTGTCTCGGCGAATTCGTCGAAATGGGCAAGTAACGGAGGCGTCTGGAGGCGATGCTTAAGCTCCTGGAAAGCGTGTTCCTGCGGCGTTTCCCACTTAAACTCCACGTCGGCCTTGGTAAGGTTAGTGAGAGGATCGGCGATGCGGGCGAAGTTTTTCACGAACCGCCTATAATAGGCACACAGGCCCAGAAATCGGCGCACGGCTTTCTTGTCAGTGGGCGGCGGGAAGTCGGCGATGGCGGCTGTTTTCCGTGGATCGGGACGAACTCCAGACTTGCTGATAACGTGCCCCAGAAACAAGAGCTCCTCATACGCAAATCTGCACTTTTCTGGCTTCAGTGTGAAACCGGAAGTCTTGATGGCTTGAAGTACAGCTTCAAGGCGCCGAAGATGCTCGTCGAAACTCGAGGAAAACACGACGACGTCGTCCAAGTACACAAGGCAAGTCTGCCACTTCAATCCTGCCAGTACTGTATCCATAACGCGTTGAAACGTTGCAGGCGCTGAGCAAAGGCCGAAGGGCATCACCTTAAACTCGAAGAGGCCGTCCGGTGTTATGAACGCCGTCTTCTCTCGGTCTCTTTCGTCGACTTCGATTTGCCAATAGCCAGTCTTAAGGTCCATTGACGAAAAGTACTTGGCGTTATGGAGCCGATCAAGTGCGTCGTCTATTCGTGGGAGGGGATACACGTCCTTTCTTGTGATTTTGTTCAGGCGGCGATAATCGACGCAGAAACGTAGGGTCCCATCCTTTTTCTTCACTAACACCACGGGGGATGCCCATGGACTCTTGGACGGCTGGATAATGTCATCCCGCAGCATTTCATCAACTTGTCTCTTCATGGCCTCACGTTCTCGCGTCGAAACCCTGTACGGACTCTGACGGAGTGGTCTGGCATTTTCTTCGGTTATGATGCGATGTTTCAAGATTGGGGCCTGCCGAATTTTCGATGACGACGAAAAGCAATCTTCGTATTGCAGGAGCAGGGCCTTGAGCAGTTCTTGCTTATCGTTCGGAAGTCTAGGATTGACGTCGAAAGCTAAGGGAGGGGCTTGGTTCCTCTGAGCAGGTTCCGCAGAATCGGCGAGGGCGAAAGCACTGGTGGCTTCGACAATTTCTTCGATGTATGCGACCGTTGTTCCTTTGTTCACATGTTTGTACTCATTGCTGAAATTCGTGAGCAAAACCGTTGCTTTGCCTCCCCGCAGCTCTGCAATTCCTCTTGCGACGCAAATATTTCGGGTGACCAACAGATGGTGACTGCCTTCAACGACGCCTTCCAAGTCAGATGATTTAGGAGCGCCCACTGAAATAATGAGGCTTGAGCGAGGCGGAATGGTGACTTGTTCTTCCAGCACATTCAAGGCATGGTGTCCTGACGGCGTGCGCGGCGGTAGTGCTTCTTCTGTGGATAACGTTATCGACTTTGTTTTTAGGTTGATGACAGCACCATAGAGGCATAAGAAGTCCATGCCAAGGATGACATCTCTCGAGCAACGCTGTAGGACTACGAAGTCTGTAGGATAAATACAGCCGTTAATGATGACTCTCGCTGTGCAGATTCCTGCAGGCGTTACGAGATGACCTCCGGCTGTGCGGATTTCAGGGCCTTTCCAAGCTGTCCTAACTTTCTTTAACTTCGCGGCGAACGACCCACTGATGACAGAATAGTCGGCTCCAGTATCGACGAGAGCAGTCACACTGTGGCCGTCGATAAGAACGTCGAGGTCGCTAGTTCGCCGTCTCGCATTACAGTTAGGGCGTGGCGTCGGGTCACGGCTGCGTCGGCTTGTTCCGCTGCTTCCATGTTGCGTCGTCCGGCCACCTTCGGTAAGTGAGCTTTTGCCTTCAGGGCTTTGCCTGGTTGGTGTTGTGTTCAAAAAGCTCCGTCGCGTCGGCGTCGTCGTCGGAGGATCTTCGGTAGTTCGTCGCACAGCAACCGCACCTCCATCGGTTGCTGCCCTTAGTTTCCCGGATACGGGCTAGGAGACCGGCCCCGCGTTGGGCCAGAGTACTGCCGGGGGTGCGGTGACATGCGGCGGCTGGGCGACGGTGAACGGGAAGAACTTCGTGGTGTCCATTGAGTTCCTGCCAGGTAGTCGGCGATCGAATCCACTTGAGGCTGCGCCGAAGGCAACAGTTTGCGCAGCTCTTCCCGCACGATCGCTCGGATCGTTTCACGCAGGTCTCCGGAGTTACTGGCTTGAGCAGCAGCACAGTCTGCAGTCAGGCGACGATTATACTGTCTGGTGCGCATGTCCAGGGTCTTTTCGATAGTGGTCGCTTCTGTTACAAATTCTTGGACGGTTATCGGTGGGTTTCTCATCAGTCCCGCGAAGAGCTCCTGTTTGACCCCTCGCATGAGGAAACGAACTTTTTTCTCCTCAGGCATGTCTGGATCAGCGTGACGGAATAGTCGGGTCATTTCTTCTGTGAAAATGGCTACATTTTCATTTGGCAGCTGAACCCGAGTCTCTAATAAAGCAACAGCCCTCTCTTTGCGAGAGACGCTCGCGAACGTTTGAAGGAATGCGCCGCAGAAAACATCCCACGTTCGGAGCGTGGACTCCCGATTTTCAAGCCAAGTCCTTGCGGTGTCTTCCAAATAGAAGAACACACGACGCAGCTTTTCGTCATGGTCCCAGTGGTTGAGGGCGGCCACACGGTCGTATGTCTCCAGCCAGGACTCCGGGTCTTCGAACGAGGACCCATGGAAAATTGGTGGTTCCCTGGGTTGATGCATGACCATCGTGGGCTGGGACGCTGCGGTTGTCATTGTCGCTGCAGTCGCGGTCATGGCCTTCGTCTTCCGCGCCTTGTCTGGTAGAAGCCCGTACTCTGGTGGTAGCCCTTGCTGTCGGCGGCTTGTTCGCTGCTCCTGGTTGGTGTCGGTGTCTTCTCCGCGACGTGGGCTGGGTTCACGGCTTGACGGGGGCGTCCGGTACATGAACGAAGCAGCACCTCCACCAGATGTCACGGGGTCGTGACGTGGCCGAAGACAGGACACTTCGTGTTAGGATTTAACTGTTTATTTGGGCGAACCTGTGCCCGGTAAACTGAAAGTCCAATTACAGCAGCAGTCTCGCACAGATAGCAGTCTCGGACTGATAGCGGCGAACGGAGCGTCGGCCTTCGATCAACAACTGACAAGCGGCGAAGCGCGTCGGCATTTATACTCTTGCCGTCGAATGTTCTAGCGTTATCGCTGGCGGTGGCATAGGTTCCAGAACAATCTGTACCGTTCGCACAGTGGACGTGATCTTATCGAAATGATCTACTACAGTCCGGAACCTTCTAGAAAACTGCAGGCGCGGTTTGCGCTGAGAATCGTGCGGTGTTTTCGGACGATAACAAAAACTTGGGAAATGGAGCGTGGCAATATATTTATTTCCCAACAATTTCGGGAGGGTTCCTCCCTTCATCAGGGGATGAGTTATACTGTATAGTCATCATAACTCATCCCCTGATGAAGGGAGGACCCATCCCGAAACTGTTGGGAAATAAATATATTTATCCTTGTTGACAACGCTCCCGTTGTGCCATATACCATACCTACACGAAGACTAACTGGGCCATTGAATTATTAATTATTACTCCCACTATATATATATATATATATATATATATATATATATATATATATATATACTAATATCCCTCACTCAGATGGCATCGAGGCAGTTATCTGCGCGTACAACGATTGCGACGCCAACAAACCAGTTTCTGCATCTACGTTAGCTACGTTGCTTAAGCTCATTCTTGAACTTAACAATTTCAAATTTGATGGGACACATTATGTTCAAGTTAGCGGTACATCTATGGGCACAAGAATCGGACCAAACTACGCTAACATATTTATGGGACTCCTTGAAAACAAATTTCTTGCAAATTGTGAATATAAGCCATTTTACTATAAGCGGTTCATTGATGACATTTTCCTAATCTGGCACCATAGTGAATCGCAACTTCTTTCTTTCATAGCAGATCTTAACAACGCCCATCCGGCGATTTCTTTTTCGCACTCATATTCACCTGTGAACATAAACTTCCTTGATGTCATGGTCACTCTACGTAACGGGAAGCTGATAACTAATCTTTACAGAAAACCCACGGATAGGCAGCAATATCTTCACTTTAGCAGTAGTCACGTGAAACACAACAAAACTAGTATTCCCTACAGCCAAGCAGTCCGTTTTAAAAGAATATGCTCTGATAGCAGCGAATTTTCCCGCCACTGCGAACAACTTCGGAGCGCGCTCGAAAAACAGAGCTATCCGGCCAGCATAATCACAGACGCCATCAAACGTGCCGAAGAGCTTGACCGTTCAGACCTGCTGAGTACTAACAAAAGACCCAAAGATTGTTCACGGACTAATCTAATTTTGACACATGCGGCCTCAGCTCCAAATGTGAACCATATCTTAAAGAAACATTTCAACATATTAATACAGAGCGAGCGGCTCAAAAGAATCTTTACAGAACAACCACGCGTGGTCTACCGGCGGTCGCGGAACCTTTGTGATTTACTAACCTCATCTAAAACCACGTGTTCACATCATAAAGGCTGTCATCCCTGCAACAAACCACGTTGCAAAGTGTGCGCGCACATGACGACATCTAAAACAGTTTTAAGTACATCGTCCAGTTTTTCGTTAAAGATAAATGGGAACTTCACGTGTGATAGTATAAACGTCATCTATCTTCTCGAGTGTTCAACATGCGGAGCTCAGTACATAGGTCAAACAGAGACAAGTTTCAGAATTCGTTTTAATAATCACCGTGCACAAGCCGTAAGCCTCCCTAATCTACCGCTGTCGAAGCACGTCAGTATGCCTGGCCATGGTTTCGACAAAATTAGGGCCACTATTATTCAGTCCGGTTTCAAGACAAATCACGATAAGGAAGTGAGGGAATCCTTCTTGATCCATAAATTTAACACCATTCGTTCAGGTATCAATGAAAACGTAGGAAAGCTCACCTGCCTCGCACTATAACAACACGACTTCTTAGATTAGTAAAATATTTTAGTGTATATTAGAATGTATATTAGTCAACCGTGGTTGCATTACTTCAAAGCTCTTTTGCATGTCCTGCCAACCATACTGTGCCCCACGTGTCGATGCGCAAGGAAATTTGAGACTTGTATATTCATGCACCCGTCACATGTCAGTCATATCAACACAAGGTTCTCACAGATTACCATTTTTTTACTTTGATTGTCCTAGCTGCTATACCGAGAGTTCATCACGTGAGCCTATAAAAGCGGCTGCATTGTATCATACCTACTTACTCTGACGAAGGCCGTGCCACGGCCGAAACGTTAGTAAATACGATCCTTTTCTTATGTGCTATCTGCAAGTTAACTCAATATAGAAAATACCCGGACCTGTCGTTCCTTCCCTTCAAGTTCTTCTTCAACCATGGGTCCTGGGACAGCACTGAAGAAAAGGATGATTTCGAAATACCCTGTGCACACTCCTACCACAGCAGTTGTGGGAGATTCACAAACAAAGTATATACATCAATACTTCGACCCCCTCTGCAATGGCGCACCAGCCTTCAATTCGCAGTGTGGTGCTACAATCGGTGATGTGCGCGACTTACTGGATCTAGTGCCCCGCTCAGCATCCTGTCTTATTCTTCATGTTGGGACGGTCGATGTCGCTTCGTGTTCGGGACACGAGGCGTTTGCAAAATACCGCGATCTACTTGAAAGCATTGCAAAAGACCGCCCGGAAATTCGGCGAATTTACGCCACGCTGATACTGCCTACAAGTGGAAACCGTCGACAAAGGAACTGTAACCTGACATTCGTCCAACGCTGCAACAGAGAAGCATCAGTGTTCAACAACATGCTTCAGAATTTTTGCCGCTATTCCCGGCTAGTTTGCTACCTCGATCATGAAATCGAATGGTTACCACCCACACGCGTCCTCGCAGCAGACGGCCTTCATATGAGCTTCGAGGGTGTGTCGTTGCTTGCAAGCCACATCCGCCACCTGTGCTTCAGGAGACCGGTGGATGCGACATCAGCTGCCTGGTGCGATTTTTCAACGAATGACGACTCTCCGCATCGAGTGGATCGAGCTGGGCGACCTTCAGCACCCAGTCATCCTACAACACAGTCAAACTCAAGAAACAACACCGCGCCGACAGCAACCTTCACCCTGACGAACAAGCCTTCCGTAGCAAAGAACCTCACCTCAAAAGCATCGCGCGCCCACATGAACAAGTTGCAATCTACACGGCCTACGTCTTGCCTACCACCGCCTGCGGTCGTTGCATCACTTTCGCCGTCTCAACCACGCTACGGTCTCCGGAACAGGGGCACAACCACGAGAGGAACGAACTGACTAACACAACGCCAGCTGGGTGAGAGTACTTTATCTGTTGGCTCAATGAATTTTTTAAAGACCAGGAAGGTTATAGAAAAACGTACTCGTTGTGAATCGCACATTTCTATGCTTAGAATGTATGTCGGGGCAACAAGTGCTCCTAAAGGTTTACAACTAAAACTGCAGCCGGCCACATCAGAGATGTCAAAGAAAAACCTGTCAAGGTGGCACAACACCTTAAATCGGGCGTCTGTTGAACTAACCAGCATACTTATTAGCCATTATGAATCATCAGAAAAGGGTCTGCGGAATCAGGAAAAACAGCTTGTGCAATCCTCTCAGTTTACGACTGAAGAATTAAAAACTCTCGAATTATACCGGTCACAGAAGTTAGCCGAGCTGGATGCTAAAAAGTCAAAGAAGGTCACGCGCGACAACTTAGGAAAAAAGGAATGCTCCCGACGAGGAAACATTCCAACTACAGCTGAAATGCGCCAGCCCGAGCTGGAAAGTAAATCTTCAGGACAGGATAACATTATAAACTTGTCATGTTACGATCTATCAATTGAGGAACGTAGTGTGTTATCTCGAGGACTTAATTTTTGCCCTGCAACAGGAGGTTATAGTGAATTTCAGTTGGTGAAGGATCTTCACAATTTCGAACGTAACATGCGCCTCCGTGAGTACTTTTATGATCGGTCCTCGGCTCACAATACCGATAGCTCATCATTGCCATCTTACAAGCATTGGACACCCCCCTCCCAAAGAGACAAATGTCTGGACCTTTATATCAGAGCTGTACAACGCGATGTCATGCAGGCATATAAAGAACGTACACCATTGCACCGCAACCTTACTGACAGAGAGCAGCAAGCAATTGAATCCCTCGCTAGTCGTAATGACATAATTATTAAACCTGCAGATAAAGGAGGCGCCATTGTTGTAATGGACAGAAGCAAATATATCAGCGAAGGCCATAGGCAGCTCAGTGATGCATCATATTACAAGCGGCAAGATCATGACCCAACAAACGAGTTCAAAGATATTGTTCGTGATACTTTGACTGCGCTCTTTAATAATAAAGAAATGAGCTATAGCACTCTGAAATCCCTAATACCGTTGAGCCCAGTAGCTGGCAGGTTTTACCTTCTTCCCAAAATTCATAAGAGAGATAATCCCGGTAGACCGATAATTTCTGGTATTGGAACAGTGACTGAGAACCTTTCCCGTTATGTAGACAGCCTCATCAACACCATTCCGTCCAGCTTTTCTTCTTACATTAAAGATACCAATCACTTTCTATCAGATATTGTTGACCTACAGGTTCCTCAAAATTCGTTTCTCGTTACGTTAGATGTCACGTCACTATATACTAATATCCCTCACTCAGATGGCATCCAGGCAGTTATCTGCGCGTACAACGATTGCGACGCCAACAAACCAGTTTCTGCATCTACGTTAGCTACGTTGCTTAAGCTCATTCTTGAACTTAACAATTTCGAATTTGATGGGACACATTATGTTCAAGTTAGCGGTACATCTATGGGCACATGAATCGGACCAAACTACGCTAACATATTTATGGGACTCCTTGAAAACAAATTTCTTGCAAATTGTGAATATAAGCCATTTTACTATAAGCGGTTCATTGACGACATTTTCCTAATCTGGCAGCATAGTGAATCGCAACTTCGTTCTTTCATAGCAGATCTTAACAACGCCCATCCGGCGATTTCTTTTTCGCACTCATATTCACCTGTGAACATAAACTTCCTTGATGTCATGGTCACTCTACGTAACGAGAAGCTGATAACTAATCTTTACAGAAAACCCACGGATAGGCAGCAATATCTTCACTTTAGCAGTAGTCACGTGAAACACAACAAAACTAGTATTCCCTACAGCCAAGCAGTCCGTTTTAAAAGAATATGCTCTGATAGCAGCGAATTTTCCCGCCACTGCGAACAACTTCGGAGCGCGCTCGAAAAACAGAGCTATCCGGCCAGCATAATCACAGACGCCATCAAACGTGCCGAAGAGCTTGACCGTTCAGACCTGCTGAGTACTAACAAAAGACCCAAAGACTGTTCGCGGACTAATCTAATTTTGACACATGCGGCCTCAGCTCCAAATGTGAACCATATCTTAAAGAAACATTTCAACATATTAATACAGAGCGAGCGGCTCAAAGGAATCTTTACAGAACAACCACGCGTGGTCTACCGGCGGTCACGGAACCTTCGTGATTTACTAACCTCATCTAAAACCACGTGTTCACATCATAAAGGCTGTCATCCCTGCAACAAACCACGTTGCAAAGTGTGCGCGCACATGACGACATCTAAAACAGTTTTAAGTACATCGTCCAGTTTTTCGTTAAAGATAAATGGGAACTTCACGTGTGATAGTATAAACGTCATCTATCTTCTCGAGTGTTCAACATGCGGAGCTCAGTACATAGGTCAAACAGAGACAAGTTTCAGAATTCGTTTTAATAATCACCGTGCACATGCCGTAAGCCTCCCTAATCTACCGCTGTCGAAGCACGTCAGTATGCCTGGCCATGGTTTCGACAAAATTAGGGCCACTATTATTCAGTCCGGTTTCAAGACAAATCACGATAGGGAAGTGAGGGAATCCTTCTTGATCCATAAATTTAACACCATTCGTTCAGGTATCAATGAAAACGTAGGAAAGCTCACCTGCCTCGCACTATAACAACACGACTTCTTAGATTAGTAAATTATTTTAGTGTATATTAGAATGTATATTAGTCAACCGTGGTTGCATTACTTCAAAGCTCTTTTGCATGTCCTGCCAACCATACTGTGCCCCACGTGTCGATGCGCAAGGAAATTTGAGACTTGTATATTCATGCACCCGTCACATGTCAGTCATATCAACACAAGGTTCTCACAGATTACCATTTTTTTACTTTGATTGTCCTAGCTGCTATACCGAGAGTTCATCACGTGAGCCTATAAAAGCGGCTGCATTGCATCATACCTACTTACTCTGACGAAGGCCGTGCCACGGCCGAAACGTTAGTAAATACGATCCTTTTCTTATGTGCTATCTGCAAGTTAACTCAATATACATATATATATATATATATATATATAGGCAGGCATGGTGGTTGAGTGGCCGTAGCGTTGCATATAGTCCAGTAAATCCTCCGTGAGCGGTCACAACGTGGTTTATTTCGACGTTTCGGCCTAGAGTCTGGCAGTAATCCTGTTGAAGGGCAGACTCTAGGCCGAAACGTCGAAATAAACCACGTTGAGACCGCTCACGGAGGATCTACCGGACTATGTGTATGTATGTATGTATGTATGTATATATATATATATATATATATATATATATATATATATATATATATATATATATATATATATATATATATATATATATATATTGTAGAAAAGAGGAAGTACTCTGGCGCAGAGGCAGCATTGCGGCTGGTGCATCGCCTTACAAGCATCAAACTTTCTGCTCAATAAATCTCATTTATATTTGGTGGAGCCATGCTGGGTACCATCCCCTATACCTTCCCGCTACCATCCTGGAACTCCGTTCTCGACGGCTACTTTCTGCTGTGCCAGACGCTGATCAGCAGACGCTTCCATCTCCTCCAGCCACCTGTCCAGGCAGTGTTCCTCAGCAGGAGCCTCCAATCTTCAGCGGAACAGATGACAACGACGTTGAAGATTGGCTCTCGACTTTCGAACGGGTGAGCGCTTTGAACAGATGGACAGACGTGCACAAGTTGACACGCGTGTCGTTCTACCTCGCGGGTGTAGCCAGCCTTTGGCTTAGAAACCACAAGACAGACGTCCCAACGTGGCCGCAATTCAAAGCGTCGATTGTAGCAGTCTTCGATCGACCTGCCGTCCGAAAACTTCGGGCCGACGAGCGTTTACGCACACGTGCACAAGAAACGGGTGAAACCTTCACTAGTTACATAGAAGACGTCGTCGATTTGTGCGGACGCGTGAACGCTGCAATGCCGGAAGCTGAAAATGTAAGCACATCTTCAAAGGGATTGACGATGACGCTTTTCAAATGCTCTTGACGAAAAGCCCGTTCACGGTTAACAATGTAATTAGCCTGTGCCAAAGCTACGATGAATTGCGGAAGCAGCGAGCTCTGACAAAACGTCCTCCAGCGCACAATTTGGCATCACTGTCTAGTGTGATCAATGGTCATGACCAAGCGTCACTAATAGCCGAAATAAAAGCATTTGTCCGCGAAGAAGTCACACGACAGCTTTCCTTGGTGCCCTTCACACTAGAACCTACCACAACTTTACCGTCGTCTCTTCGTGGTGTCATTCAAGGAGAGGTCGCTTAGGCCCTACCAGCTGCTCGCAAGCATAATCTTGTGGCTTCTCCTCTCACCTACGACCTGGCTGCAGCCATGTCAACTCGTAAGGCACCTGCGCCTCCATTCCAGCATCGCGCGAGCTGGAATGCTCCAGTTCACTGGACCAGCACTAACACCACCAACCAGTGGCGCACCCTCAACAATTTCCCGATATGTTACGCATGTCGATACCCCGGACACGTCGCAAGGTATTGCCGCCGCGGGACGCATATCACCAATGAAAACCACCGTGAGCCTTTCTTCCCGCTTGACTCCAACGCGCATTACGGTTCCTCCACTCCAATGCCAGCCCGCTACCAGGATGACCACTACCCTCGGCTTGGTACGTCTTCACTCGCCCTCTCCAATGCGTCGACGGCCCACGCCTAACAAGGAGGAAAACTAGACGATGCAGTTTCTGAGGCAAGAACTGCGCAAGTTTCGGTTTGCCCAAGTCCTCATTTGTCACCTACCAATGTTATTGAAGTGTTCGTTGAAAATATCCCACTGTCGCTCTTGTAGATACCAGTGCAGCTGTTTCTGTTATCGATGCTGGATTTTGCTGCTCAATAGACCTCTCCCTGTCTGTAAACAGTGTGACGTCACTGCAGGCACCCCGCCCCCTACACCCTCTCTCGGAGCAGGTGCTGGTTGGCAAGAAAGTTCCTCCGGTGGCATCTTTATGCATAGCAGAGCTGCGTGTATGCATTCTTTCAGCAGAAATTTTTGCATTGCTATGTTCTAATGTCACAGCTTTTGAAAGAAGGGGGTCGCGGAAGGGACACTGCTCATAATGTAGGAATTTGCTTGTCGCAGTTGGATTGAGTAACTTTGTTTAGAGTACTGAGAGATGCGACTAGCACGCAGTGGGCTTCACCCACGTAGATGGCAGCCTTAAAAAATCTAATCTTTTTCGAAAGCGAACGTTTTGAATGTACACAATCACTGGCACTTTGAGAAACATTTGCGTGGCATGGATGTAAACTTACTCAATTCCCATCGGGGCATGTGCAATGCAGTTTTAAACGAGGCACAGTACTGGCGGCAGCATGGTTTTCAGCTGCTGTGCGCAAAGTGACGGATAAAATTCTCACTCATAGCCCAAAAGTCTCACCGGAGATGAATGAAAAAAAACACTTCTTGCCGTGCGTTAGGCTGAGGTTAACATATCCTCGTGAAAATCACAGTGATGTTCTGCCGCTGCGTTTCTCAATAACCCAGTGAAAATTCATGTGATTTAAAACCCGACATCTTAATGATATATAATATTATCTGGCACAGTTACCTTGCTGCACTTGACACCTATTACGTGTTTTCGCACCTATCGCTCCTTTAGGCGTGATACTGTCACACAGGTCCCGTTAATTAGGGAGGCGATCGCCGGGCTAATTCCAAGGGCCGAAGTATCGGCCCCCCGAACCGCACCACGAAAGCGTGGACATTTTAGAAGTGGTCCTTTTTGGCGCGCCAGCGGACGCCGGCTGTGGCCCAAAGAACAAGTCAGAGCCGAGAGTTGATAAACAAACAAATTATATTCTCAGTAATGGCAGATCGAAAATAATACACAAAAATGCACACTCCACAATAGTTGCATACAATATGTCACCAATCAAACCAACCAATCAACGTACTACACAATACAATCAGCCACACTTGAAACAACGGACACGGACAACAATACGCACTACAATGCAGTCGCATGCATTGAACAACCAAGACACTTAAAGACTAAAGAGATAGAAAACCTATTCAGTCCAAAGTTCTTGGAACCAAAGTCGAGATGATACTCTTCCGAGAATCACTCACTCAAAGTCCAGCGTTGTTGTCGTTCCGCAGCCCTCGAAGTTTCTCTTCCAGGAAACCTCCCGTCTCCAATTGGCCACTCTTCAAACTTCCACTTCTTCGCCGGAACACGTCGACTTCACACCCGCAGCTGTTGCCACGGGTCTTCGCTCGATAGCGGTAAACACACGCTCTTGCCTGTAGCCCGAGCCTTCACCCCTCAGGTGGAAATCCTCTTCATCTCCGGCTTCGTCCCTACGGACCAAAACCTTCGCCGACTACACGGCGGAATCCCTACGCGCTCTGGCGCTCACTTCCGTCTCCTCCTGCTTTCTCGTCTCGGCTGCTCGATTAAATACCTTCCGCGCCACCTTCCAGAAAGTTCTCCTCATTTCGTCGGCGCGATGCGCAGCGAAGGCTGGGGAGAGGCGCGAGACGGTTCGACTGCCCTCCGCGTCGGATGAGTCAACTCGGCGTGGCCACGCCTCCTTCGTTCTAGAAACATCGCGGGCTATCTCGGCCGCCGATGTGGGGTGAGGAGGTTCGTCGATGAAGCCACCCTTCCGCGGGGAGAGCGCGCGCCCGGGGAGCCTTGGACGTTTACTTTCTTTTTTTTTTCTTTTGACCTCGCGGCGTTTCTCCCGCCCGTTGTCGCAAGAATTTGGCGGCGCGCTCTTTTTTTAGCGCTCGTTCTGTGACAGATACACAAACTTCTAACGCGCATTGTCACTACATAAGGATCGAGCCGTAAAAGTACACAGTAGATAGGAACCCAAAATCTCCGCTGCTTCCAATAACACGTATAAGGTATATGATATTACAAGTTATAGCCATGGTGAAGCATATATGCGGATTCGGCAACGCTGCAACATGCTTATAGCTCATGCGTATTCGTATATATCACCAGGAGATCATGCAGTTTTATTTTTCGGCACGCCACGCATACGCTGAGATGTACCCACTCACAGATGATCACGTCAAATGTATTTTTACCGTGACTACAACGTCAGATCGTAAAGTTCCATCGACAATCGGTTACGCAAACCGGCCCACAACGAATAGCAATGTTTTCGCAAACAGCAGGGCGCATCGCATTATTCACACTGCGCACACCACGCACAATATTCCCAATAAACAATTGTATCGGGCCAGTTGGTAAGGATTCATCTTGCTAGGAAGCTCAGCCACTATTAGTGAGCGCTTGTGTTGTGTGTTCTTTGTAATAGTAAAGCGCTTGTGTTGTGTGTTCTTTGTAATAGTGGCCGCGCTTCCTAGCAAGATCAATATTCTCAGTTTCACCGTCAGTAAAGATGAACCAATATTGTCGATGCCTTTCAACGTACACTACGCGCCACAGTCAACACTGCGCATTTTCGAAGAAGATGTCGCTGTTCCTCGCACAGGCCGCCACGTGTGTTCACTTCTCGTAGATAAACAGCCATCCAGCGTAGCGAATATTTCATCACGCACTTTATCACACACCTAAATGTTCTCTGACACATTCCACAGCTAATGCTACTACTGTGAGACAAAGATTAAGCTTTCAAAAAGAAAAAAAAATTGCCCCAAGCACCAAGCGACTGCACCCCACTCAACCACCGGCGGGAGTGTTTTGCCAACCACCGCCTTGCACGTGCACCGGTGACGTAATGCTGTGACGTGCCCCGGTAGAAGTCTATTCGTAAGATTACGATGCCTTTCTCCGGATTATCGCTTCGCACAGCCAGTGCTGAGCCTGTTCAACCGACCGCAGTATGGACAGCCCGTGTAACAATTCAGGACGTTCTGCATACGATACAGTTCATGGTTATTCCATCGTGCTCCCATACTATTATCTTGGGATGGGTCTTTTTGTCGCGTAATAACGCCGTAATCGACTTTGCAAAGGCTGAGGTTGAATTTCGCTCATTAGACGACCGAGCACCCGTCGACACCCAGTCTGCCGCTAAACTTGTCATTAACGATGACACCTACATCCCTCCATGCTCTTTTGCGTTCGTACCAGTTTCCTGCAGCGCCATATCCGACAGCACGGTCTTCTTCACACCATCTCCAATATTCGTCGCCCGAAGAGCCATCTCCCTGCCTTTTGCTGCTTTCAACCTTGTAGAAGGCTCAACCACAATGCCAATTTATAATCATGAGTCGTCACCTTTATTCCCACTTTGTCACGAGTGCCTTGGCCACGACAAGACAATCAGTTCTACCAGAATTATAACCGTCCCCGATGAGGTGCCTTCTACCTACGTCTGTGAACTGGCTGTCGCCTCCGCGGCTGACCCAACGTCGGCAAACTCATTTCAACCATTCATCGCTGAATATTTGACATCTTCGCAGCGTTCACAACTCATCACCAACCTTGAGTGATACCACCATTTTTCGATGTTGCACAAACATCTCTCGGCCGTGCCTTAGCAGTAGAACACCACATCGACACTGGGTACCACTCACCGCTGCGACAATGACCACATCGCGTGTCCGCTACAGAACACCGCGTCATTGCTGACTAAGTAGACAACATGCTTCACAGAGGCGTTATTCGACCTTCACAGAGCCCATGGGAGTCTCCGGTGGTCCTCGTCAAAAAGAAAGACGGTTCTATTTGTTTCTGTGTGGATTTCCGGTGATTGAACAAGATCACGCTGAAGGATATTTATCCACTGCCGCGCATTGACGATGCTTTGGACAGTTTACAGGGTGCCGAGTTCTTTTTTTCGTTAGACTTGCGGTCAGGCTACTGGCAGGTGCCGATGGTGGAGGCCGATCGCCCCAAAACCGCCTTTGTCACGCCAGGCGGCTTATATGAATTCACCGTCATGCCCTTCGGACTTTGCAATGCACCTGCAACGTTCGAACGAATGATGGACAACATCCTGCGTTGACTAAAATGGAAGATATGCTTGTGTTACCTCGATGATATCGTGGTCTTCACCCCTAACTTCAACACACACTTACGTAACCTTCAGCACGTCCTTACTAGCTTGACTAACGCCGGTTTCCAATTAAATCTTTAAAAATGTGGATTCACCATGCGTCAACTCAACATTTTGGGTCACGTTGTTTCCAAGGAAGGCATCCTCCCGGATCCCGAGAAATTGCGAGCTGTTATGGCGTTTCCTAAACCTGCCACCATCAAAGAACTTCGGAGTTTTATCGGCTTGTGTTCGTGTTTCCGGCGATTCGTCTGAACCTTTGCGTCTATTATATCACCTCTCACGCAACTCCCCGGCAACTGTAAAAACCTCTTACCGTGGTACCCTGCCTGCGACGAGGCTTTCACCACCTTGCGACGGCTTCTCACGACGCCACCTATTCTACGCGATTTCGATCATGAAGCTCCAACTGAAATCCACACCGATGCCAGTGGTGTAGGCCTGGGTGCTGTGCTCGCACAGGGTAAACCGGAGCATCAGGAATACGTCGTGGCATACGCTAGTCGCACACTTACCAAGGCCAAGAGCAACTACAGCGTCACAGAAAAGGAGGGATCGTCCATTGTGTGGGCCCTTGGAAAGTTGCGCCCATAACTATATGATCGTTCTTTTGACGTCGTGACCGACCACAATGCGCTGTGCTGGCTTTCGACGTTAAAAGACCCATCTGGCTGCCTCGCTCGCTTGGCGTTGAAAAGTCAAGATTATGACATACGCGTTGTTTATCGGTCAGGACGGAAGCATGCTGATGCCGACGCCCTTTCCCGCTCCCCCTTTCCCAGAATGTCACAGCTGACTCCGCTTGCGATCCCATATTGTCATCTCTTGACTTGAACATCATTGCTACCAAACAACGCAATAACCCGTGGACTGCTTTTCTTCTCAATCATCTCTCCGACACTTCTGAACTCCCAAAGACACGAAGGCTCCGGCGCCAAGTTCCACACTTGTCGATACGTGACACGCTTCTCTATCGACGCAACTACGCACCAGAGGGACGCAAGTGGCTGCTCGTCATTCCACGAACCCTTAGGTCACGGATTTGTTCTTCTTTCTACGCTGACCCATAATGTGGTCACGCAGGATTCTTCAAGACCTACGAAAGGCTTCGACATCGTTACTACTGGCGGGGTATGTATACCTTCGTCCGTAACTTCGTCCGCTCCTGTGCCGAATGTCAACGCCGGAAATCACCACACGCCTCCGCCGGCGAGCTGCAGCCTTTACCATGCCCCATGCCTTCCCGACTCTTCGAACGGGTCGGAATAGATATTTATGGGCCCCTTCCATTGACTCCGACTGGCAACAGGTGGATAATAGTTGCTATCGACCACCTAAAGCGCTATGTTGAGACCGCTGCTCTTCAAATGGCTACAGCACAGGAGGTTGCCACTTTTCTACTGCGCCATTTTGTGTTCCGTCATGGAGGCCCTCAAGAACTCCTCAGTGACCGTGGCCGCGCCTTCTTGTCCAAGGTCATTGAACAATTGCTCACTGAGTGTGCTATTGTTCATCGCAGATGTACCGCTAACCACACTCAAACCAATGGGGCTACCGAACGCTTTAATCGTACTCTCGGTGACATGCTATCTATGTATGTGACGCCTGATCACTCTAACTGGGATTTAGTTCTCCCATTCATTACATACGCCTATAATACGGCAACGCAAGCGACAACAGATTTCTCCCCTTTTTTACCTCCTCTACGGTCGTCACCCCTCCCACACCATTCACACCATTCTGCCCTATTGACCGGACGCGTCCGAGTGCCTACCGATTTTGGACGCCGCCAGACACGCAGAAGAATGTCGCCAGTTAGCTCATCGCTTTACCTCCAAACACCAAAACCAGCACAAGCAATTCATGATGCCCAGACCTCAACTCTCGTTTTTCTTCCGGGTGCTCTTGTGTGGCTGTCAGTGCCGCATCACACACCTGGGCTCTCTTCCAAACTCCTGCCAAAGTACGATGGGACATATCGTATTCTCAAACGAACCTCTTCAGTAAATTACCTCATTGAGCCTCTTACGCCACCGTCAGACTTGCGACGTCGCAACCGCGAGGTTTTACACGTCCAGAGACTCGAGAAGTACCACGGTTCCACGCCGCCTGCAAAGGACTAAGTCGCCAAGATGGCTTCTTTTTTTCCACGGGACCATTGTAAAGAATAGGAAGTACTCCGGCGCAGAGGCAGCAACATCGAGCGTGCAGCAGCGGCTCGAGCTCGTGAATTGCGGCTGGTGCATCACCTTACAAGCATTAACCTTTCTGCTCAATAAATTTCCTTTATAATATGTATTGTCATGACCAAGAAAGACGCTGAGGCTTCGGCGCGCGGGTAGCTAGAGCAAGGAGCTATTACGGAGGATAAGCAGCAGGCCATCAGGAATGCGCAGAGCCACGTTATTATCCATATACCGCATGTATGTGAGGCCGATTCTAGAACATGGATGTGTCTTATACTCCGGGGCACCTGCCTAAAGCTACGTCCCCTTCTTCTTCTGGAGAAACAGGCACTGCGCATGTGCTTAGGGGCTGTCTAAATTTGTAGCGAACAACGTTTTATATATATAAGCTAGAATTTCCTCACTCCTCACCAGATTCAAAATATTGACTGTACAAGCGTCCTTAAGGCATTTAAATCTCCTTTCAGTCGTAAAGAAACAGTTTTCATTGCGCAACCTGGTTTATTTTTTAATTGTCATTGGCCTAGATTGCACACACCTCAAGTAAAGTTTACACAGTCTCTTCTCGACCCACTGTCCACGCAAATTACGCAGATCCTGCCAATTTGTAGCTCGACATGTTCTTTCCAAATATACTTTGATGACATTTTCTCTAATAGGGCTAAACGCCTGCCGAGTAATTTGTTAAGAGCTACTTTACAGGACTACCTGCTAGGAATGCAAGAACAGGTCATCATTGCGACAGACGCTTCACAGTGACATGAAAAGTGTGGCATGGGTATATTCTACCCTGTTCTAGACTGATCCTTTTCCCTCCGAAATCCAGATTTCACACCTATCTTTAGTACGGAATTTTCAGCCGTAGTATTGGCCCTTCGAAAACTGCAACATCAATGAATTCCACCATAATAATAACAGACTCCTTGTCGGTCTGCAGTGCGCTCCCGGCATCCGGTGATTCGAAAGCATTAGGCGAATTAAACTTTTTAGTACCGAATCACTTAACCCAGGTGTGATTAGTATAGGTGCCGGGGCATAGAGGCATAAATCTAAATGAAAGAGCTGATGTACTAGCGAAAGCGGCATTAGATGGACCAGCTTTCGATATTACCCCTACAACAGCCTTTATAGTAGCTTCTAGATTTCGGGGGCAAATGATGATGCGAAAATTCTCTACGCCATCTTTCGAAAATTCTCTGGATTTCAACCATCTAACGACACCCTGGAAAACTTCCTCATGTGATAACCAATGCCTGGAAGTTTTAATCACTCGATTATGCTGTCGTATTCCTCCATTAAATTTTTATTTGTTTAGAGCAGCCTTGACCCCCTCTACACTTTGTTCTTTGGTGGAGGTGAGGAAACTGTGGAGCACTTTTTCATCTCTTATAGAAAGCTTTCAGTGAGATGATATAGACTCCAACCAAAAGTTTCGAAGAAACCCGACGTTACGGAACCGACTTGGTTCCTTCCTCAGGGGTGACTGCGACGGCTACGTAGCAGAAGTGTCTTCAAGGCACTTGAGGGGTGGCTAATGACTCCCCTCTCTCTCTCTCTCTCCCGTTTTGCCGTGGAGTTCAGTCCGTGTGTGTACACTGGGGAAGGGTTCCGAGAGAGCGGTTGATGCTATGGGCTGTTCTCTGTATGTGCCACGACTCAAGTAACAATCTTCTCCTTCAGTTCGGCTCGCTTTCGAGGATGGCCATCGCTTCGAAATTTATATGGTGGTACAATGTCGCAGCCTGTTCGGCGACTGCGCTGCGCTCTTTGTAGAACTTCCGCACATCGTTGGCGTGTTGCTTCAGTCATTCCGGTAGGTTTTTCGTCTCGCCGATATACGACGCAGGGCACTCGGCGCACGAAATTTCGTAAACGACACCGGGGCTCCTGTCCATTGTTGGCCGGTCTTTCGGGCGGGGGAGGAGGCGACCCAGCGTACACGAAGGCACGTGCGCGATGCGAACCCCTTCCTCCTTGAAGATCCGCGCCAGCAACTCGCTGGTTCCGTGAACGTATAGAACCGGTACGCGTTTCGGGGGGCTGCCAATTAAGGTTGATTGGGGTTTCCGTATCTTTTGTTCCTCTGCGCGGCGGGTGGTGCCTCGAATGAAGTTTTTTGGGTATGCGTTTTTTCTGAGGGCCGCAATTACGTGGGCCTCTTCTTTCTTTCACTCTGTGTCATTAGAGCATAAGTTCCTGGCTCTCTGGAGTAGCATGGTCACAACCGAGGCCTTGTGGCAGGCGGCGTGAGAAGAATCGAATTGAAGGTAGCGGCCAGTGTGCGTTGGCTTCCTATGAATGGAGAACTCCAGGCTGTTGCGCTTTCTTGCCACCTGGACGTCAAGAAAGGGCAGGTAGTGGTCGCTTTCACACTCGATCGTGAATTGCATGGCTGGGTGCACGGAATACAGTTGTAACAAATGCGTTAGTGAAAGGAAGGATACACCGACCGCAGACATCCTAAAGGTGAGGAGGAGAAAAGGGAGAGATCTGGAGGGGGGAAGTGGAAGGAAGAGTGAAAGGAGGTGCTCAGGGGAGTCCACCATATATTATCATTTTTTTCTTTTTTTTCCGTTTTTTTCTTTTGTTTTTTTCTCTCTCTCCCCCTCTGATCTAAGATTGTATAAAGCTGAGCACCAACAAACTGTACCCTCAATCATGATGAAGGCCAGACTCTAGGCCGAAACTTCAAAATAAACCACGTTGTGACCACTCACGGAGAACCTATTCGACTTTTAGCGTGTGTTAACACGCTAACATGTGGTAACACGCTAACAATGTTTGAAACGGGAAAGATGGTTTTCTTGCTCAGCACTGCACTGAGTAAAATTGTGTGCCCCTTTTCAAGGACACAGTGACGCTGTACAGGCACAAAGATGAGCGCACCCGAGTCAATGTTGAGGCCCCGCAGATGGCACGCGAACAGGTGCCTTGCATTAGCAAGCCCTCTGTGGCTCTGTCCGAGAAGGAACTAAGGTTCCTCGAAGGTTTCGGTGGGCGCAAGTAGTTATATTATCTTTACTTTTCTGTTTCGTTTCCTTATAGATTTTTCTTTGCTGATTTTCTGTGTTTTTGTTTTTCTCTTACTCATGCTCTGCTCTTTGTGCCATATGGTTTTTGGCACATGGTTACTGTCTCCTCTATATATTTTCGCGCTCTGCGCAATAAACTCAGTTGGAAGTTAGAACTTGTGTCTTTCGTGTCCTTCTTGTCTCTGTGTCGTTTTTGTTCTCGTGCTATAACTATCGTCATGCCATACCAACTAGCCCAAGCTGCCACACTTCTCTGCTGCGTCGCGCGCCCGGTGGACGGCTCATAGCTGTTGTTCGAATCCGGAGCTTGCAATAGCACCCTCCCATTAGGACGGCATGATGACTTGCCCACAGCTTAACGCGGGGCACCGCCAGAGCATATGTTCCAAGGCAGCTATATCGTGGCAGTAGGAACATGTATCAGTTGGCTGTGTTTCAGGATAAATTTTGTTCAATTGCGCGGGATTAGAGTATGCCGCAACCTGAAGAAGCCTGAGTGTGAAAGCCCGAGGTCTGCTTAGTTTTCTGTGTGGTGGAAGGTATTGTGTCCGCACCAGGTAAAAATGTTTTGTCATTTCATTATACGGGATGCGAGGGTCACGGTTGTCCAAGTTATCGGCGCCGTGGACCCCGATAGCTACGTGGTTTACTAGTCTTCGCGCAGCTATGTGGGCTGACTCGTTGACATTGGGCGGGGCTCGCTCAATGCGTCCCATGTGAGCTGGGAACCTAACGAGTGTGTGTGGCTTGATGTGTTTGTCCCGAATAATTCGCAAAGCTGGTTCCTATATTGTTACTTTAGCAAATGCTGGGACCGCTGATCACGAGTCGCTGTAAATTGTGGACCTCCTGTTTTACAGCAAGGCCAACGCAATCACCACTTGCTCTGCTATTTCAGCCACCGTCGTCCGGACCGTTGTCGAGTTGGTGATACTGCCCTCGTGGTTGATGCTCACTGCCACATACGCCTTTCCCTCGGATTGATATCGGGACGCATTGACGAAGAAGCAGTCCCTGCCATGTTCTTGAGCCCTTTGTAGTAAAGCCTTTGCCCTGGCCCGCTTTCTACCCTCGTTGTGCTTGGGGTGGACATTTCGCGGGATGGGGACAACGGTGATTTGTTCTTGTTGTTGACGAGGAATGCTGCACAAGTGAGACTTGATCTCCATCGGTGAAATTCTCAGCTCTCGATGGACGTTTCTACGGAAACGCGTGGTGGACAGCCTGGAGAATCGCGCCCTCTTCTGTGTCTCTACAATTTATTCCAGTGTGTTGTGCATGCCGAGACGGAACAGTCTATCCGTGCTTGTGTACATTGGAAGCCCGAGAGCTCTCTTGGTGACCCTTTTGATTAACGTGTTGAGCTTATCACGCTCCGCCCTTTGCCAGTTGTGCATGGCTGCAACGTGACGACTGAAAATAGCGCTAAGAAACGAGGACACAAGAAGAGGACACACAGCACAGGCGCTGTGCGCCTGTGCTGTGTGTCCTCTTCTTGTGTCCTCGTTTCTTAGCGCTATTTTCAGTCGTCACAATGCACCAACAAGCCCAAATTTCGACAGTGCTGCAACGTAGGTGAAAAGGCGCATCACAAAGGCATGCACTAACCTTACGTGGTTATCTTCTCCAAGTCTCTGTTACCTGCTGAACACCCTTCTTATTAGTCTGATGGTATTGTCATTTTTGCTGGCGAAACTCGTGACCGTCAGGTGATTGGAGCCGTTCAACTGGATGGTCATACCCAGAACCCATAGGGAGTCTACCATGGGGATCAAGCTGCCCTCACGGTTTGGGGCCCCTGCGCTTGGGCCCGTACAGAAGCAGTTCCGATTTTTGTGGCGAGTGACGAAGACCAGTTGGTTTTAGATGGTTTTCCGTGACCTCAATAGCTTCCTGCAGCAGTCTCTATTCGTCCATCGCTGCCACCAGTACACTATATGGTGATTTCGTCAGCATATATAGTATAATTAATACCATCGACATCGGACAGTCTTTAGGACACACCGATGATGACGAGGTTAAAAAGGGTCGGGGACAGTAGAGAGCCTTGTGGCGTCCTTCTGAAACCAAGCTTTACCGGATCCGAAAGAAGGTCACCCATCGTGTGTATAGCCTCTCTGTCAGCCAGGAATGATTTTATATAGTCGTGGAAGCGCCTGCCTAGCCCAACACTTGAGATCTGACTCAGCACGAAGTGATGCAGAACATTGTCAAATGCCCTCTCTAAGTGCAGTCCCAATATAGCCCTCATATCCCTTGTGTTCGTATCAATACCTTGATATTTGATTGGCTCCATGGCGTCTTGCGTCGAGAGGCCCACCCCGAAGCTTATCATGTTGTGGGGATAAATGTCACATTCCTCCAGGTATCGGGTAACCCTGTTCAGGGTAGCATGTTCGGCCAACTTACCTACGCATGATGTCATGGAGATGGGCCGGAGTTCGTCGAGGCTGGGAGGCTTGCCCGGTTTGGGAAGGAGGATGATGGTGGCTGTCTTCCACATCTTCGGGACACTGCCACTCTTCCACACCTGGTTCACGATATCTCTCAGGTACTCCACCGACCTGTCATTCAGGTTTCTCAAAGCCTTGTTGGTGATCTTACCAGGACCTGGGGCTGACGTGCCGTTTAAGTCATGCAATGCCTGCCTTACCTTGCTTCCGATTTCTGCATCCATTTGTTGGTTAGAGCCTTCGCAGTCCATATCATAGCTCAGGTTAGTAAGGTTGAAGACTCAAACTCAGAAATTAAAGTCGAGGTCGGGAAAATGCGTGAATCTGTCGAATTCATGAATACGGCCTTTGAGGTGTTTAAGAAAGATGTCGCGAACTTTCAAAGGGAACTAACAGAGGTGAGGACTCAAAGCAAAGATATTGTGAAACCATACCAAGAGATGGCTAGACAACTGACTGACGCCAAAAAGGAGATTATTGAACTTAAGCAGCACGGAAGGAACATGAACGTGGAAATCATAGGGTTTCCACGTACCGCAGATGAAAATCTAAAGGCGACAGTGGGTAAAATGGCCACCTGTTTGGGAATCGATATGTCCGATGGAGACATTGATGTCGCACATCGTGTCCCATCAAGAGATAAAGATAAACCAAGTGCTGTGGTAAGATTTGCAACCAGGACATCCCGAGACAAATTTCTGACTGCAGCTAGGAAGACGAAGCTGAATACGAGCCACCTTTCTTTAGAGCACAATGATCCTATCTATGTCAATGAGCATCTCTGCCTAGAAAATAAGATTCTGTTCAGGAAAGCTCGACAGGTGAAATCAGAAAAAAAGTGGAAGTTTGCATGGGTATCTCAGGGCCGGATTCTAATGAGAAAAGCTGAGAACTCGGCGGTTGAACATGTTCAATCTGAAGGTGACCTTGCCAGGATTTCGTAGGTGCTCGTGTTCAGTTAAGTTCTGTATTTATAAATATGCTTAATCCTTCATATATGAAAAAACAGAAATGTAATAAGTTCTCAGTTTTCCACTGCAATGTTCGAAGTTTACGCAGAAATTTTAACAATCTGGTCACCTATATAGCATGGTTAGACTTTGGTTTCGATATTATTGCTTTGAGTGAAACATGATTGAAGGCTGATGAAACATTCAGTATGCAGGGATTCAGGCTACTATCGCAGCCACGCAACTCGCGTGCGCGAGGAGTTGCTGTTGCCTTGTTTATACGGGACAATAATGCGTGCAATGTCTTGCTTGATGCATCTGTTACCAGCGCAACTATAGAAACACTGTTTATAAACATGGAAAGAGGGCCAGTTATTGACGTTGTATACCGCCCGCCCGGTTCTTCGATCAAAGCGTTCCTGAAGGAATTTGAGTCTGTGCTTATGAGAGTTTCCTGCATGCACTACAATAATATTGTAGTTGTTGGAGACCTTAATATTGACCTGTCATCCGATACCTCGAATGAGTACACGCTCCTCTTAAAATCCTTTAACTTGTGTAATGTCATAAATGAGCCAACGCGTATCACTGACACGTCATGTACTCTTATTGATCACGCCCTTTGCAATGTTGGCGATGATGTGCATGCTGGTGTGCTTGCTGTTCCGATTGCGATCACTTGCCTATTTTTGTTACCCTTATAAATGAGCCTCTCAATACGAAACCTTCTAGGGGAAAATTAACTACAAAGATTGACTATAGGTTACTACGTGACAAAATAAGTCAAATCGATTACTGGGCTATGTATGACGAGGATGTAAATATAGAATACAGTAATTTCATATGCTCTCTCAAAAATGCTGTGTCACTAAGCACCACCACAACTAGTAGTAAGTACGCCAAGCCACTCTGCCCTTAGATGACACCTAGTATTCTAGAAATACTGAAACCAAAAGACCATTGGTATCAAAAGTGGAAGCAGCTGAGAACCAATGCCTACTACTTAAATGAATTCAAATGCTATAGGAATAAGTCAGTCACCCTAATGAGGAAACGAAAAAAAGAATACTATGCTAAGCTTATTGAAGAGGCTGGAGGCAACACTAAGCGAATTTGGGAAATAGCAAAATCCGCAGTTGGTCTTGACTCAGATAAACGCGTACTGCCTGACGATATAACTCAAGACACGGTGGATCGCTTTAACAAGTATTTTGCAGACGTCGGGCGTGCTTTGGCTGCTCAGTTTCCTGACGCTACAGACCACACGCGTCCCATTAGACCTGTTTCTGATAGTTTGGCATATTTGAGATAGAAATGTCCCATATCATGTCAATGGTAAAAAAACTAGACGCCAATAAAGCGGCTGGGCTCGACGCTATTACAGTTAAATTAATAAAAAATAACATAGACATTCTGGCAGACCATTTGCTGCACATGTTTCAACACTGGCAGGACTTTGGTATATACCCAAATGAGCTTAAGTTGGGCAAAGTCGTCCCTGTATACAAAAATGGAGACCGATCAAGTGCATCTAATTACAGACCAATATCTGTGTTAAGTGTAATTAATACAATTTTTGAAAAAATTCTATCAGTGCAGATAACATCATTTGCATCCAAACATAATATAATTTGCTCAAACCAGCATGGTTTTCGAGCACACAGATCTACATCTACTGCAGTTTTGGTATTAACCCAACAAGTTAACAAAGCCTTGAACAACAACAAGATATCCGTCGTAGTTTTTTTAGACATAAGAAAAGCTTTCGATTCCGTCAACCACAACATCATGTTAAGTAAGCTTCATGACTACGGTTTTCGAGGCAAAATTCACCAGCTTCTCAAATCATACCTATTCGACCGCCAGCAACGAGTAGTGATGAATGACGTCAAGTCCTCTACTCAATCAATAGTCTCCGGGGTACCACAAGGCTCAGTTATTGGACCCACTCTTTTTTCCCTGTACGTTAACGAGTTTCCCTCCATCCTACTATATTCCGAAGCTTTAATGTACGCAGACGATACGGCACTAGTCTTTGTTGGTGACAGCTTAAGAGACATCGACGATAAAATTAACGAAGAGTTACAGAGAGTACAAGTATGGTTTAAACGAAGCCACCTTAATATCAACACAGAGAAAACTAAATACATGGTCTTTCACTCTAGAAAAAAAGAACTCGACTTTGCAGGTTTCAACTTGGTTTTAGATACGGCACTGCTACAGCCAGTAGCCTTGTTAAAGTACTTAGGGGTCATGTTTGACTCGAACATGAACTGGAAATCGCATATAGAAAAGACATGCTCCAAGCTAGCATATGGGTGTCACACGCTACTAAAAGCCCGTGAATGTTTGGCGCATCGATTTTGCGCATCCTATATTTTGCATTCATGCACAGTCACTTGAGCTACTGTATAGCATCGTGGGGCAGTACATAGAAAACTCGATTGAAATGTATTAGCCGCCTGCAAAAGAGGGCAGTCCGGATTATTACATACTCAAACAGGACGGATACTGCAAAACCACTGTTTCAAATGATGCGTGTACTTCCGCTGGACTCTGTTCACGTGTCTAGTGTTGCTGATATAGTGCAGGAAATAAAAAACGTGATGCCCCATTCCCATTAAGCACCTTTACGTTACCCGCACGCTGTACAAGAGCTGCAGCGAATCACTGTTTTAATTTACCAGTAGCCAGAAATGCCTACGGTCGAAGGCTCATAGAATTTCACGGTGCTCTCATGTGGAATGCGATACCGGCTGATGTGAAAGAGGCTAGAAATTTTCCATTGGCCATGAAGCATGCACTTCATGCGAATTTTTTTAAATAATACGTCTGCATAGTCATTTAGTATTGCCACAGGCATGGAACAAGGTTTAGCCATGCCAATGCGAGTATGTGCCATGGTGTGAAAGAAGAAGAGGACGGTTGGTGTGTGCTCGTGCTCTAACGTTCGGTTCGGCTCGACGTCCAGTGCTGCTCCTGTGAACAGACGTTGTGGTCGGTCTGTGATCACGTGACATTTTCTGGTGGAGGTGCTGGGTAGTGTTGTATGCACTGCAATCAGCAGCAAGGTCCCGACACTAGCCGCGACTTGGAAGAACCAACTGACCTACGGCGTAGCAGGCGACAACTAGGCCTACCTCCTGAATTCGGAAAATTTCCTCAACTCGGCAGTACTATGGCTAGTGCGGGAACGCAAACCCAAGAAACATCAACGCTGCCTCCTCCATGGTTCTTCAACGTCCCGCGTACTCCGAAGTGAAGCCGTTCCACGGTGACCCTTATGAGGACGTCGACGACTGGCTCGATGACTACAACCGTTGCGGCAGCGTCAACGAGTGGAACGAGCAGCGAAAGCTTCGGTACGTCTACTTTTATCTCGAGGACTCTGCGCGCACTTGGTTCGAAAACCATGAAGCCACTATGACAACCTGGCCAAAGTTTTGCAACCAGTTGCGAAATACTTTCCGAAGCTCTGACCGAAAGGAGCAAGCGGAACGGCTCCTCAATTCCCGAAACCAGCGTCCGAACGAGAGTGTTGCCATGTTCGTTGAGGACATGACGCGGCTGTTCAGGTGAGCCGACTCTTCAATGACGGAAGAAAAGAAGGTGCGCCTCCTAATGCGGGGAGTGAAGGAGCAGCTGTTCGCGGGACTAGTGCGGAACCCTCCCGGTACTGTAGAGGATTTCCTTCGCGAAGCCACGACAATGGAGAGAATGCTAAGGCAGCGTTCGTACCAGTATGAACGTCCTGGCAGTCTTTCGTCAGTGTCGTCGGCCCTACAAACACCTGACGTCACGACTGTAAAAGACCTGACGGAGCTCGTGCGCAGTATTGTGCGCGAGGAGCTGCAAAAGCTGCCCGTGGTGTCTTCTCCGCCCCATGTTGCTGCTTTAACGGATGTCGTTCGCGAAGAGGTCCGGCAGCTGGTGCACCCCATGACGACTCTGCGTGCAGCCGAAGTCCAACCCATGACGGCCCCGCGTCCAGCCGAAGCTCCGCTATTAACGTACGCGGAAGCACTGCGTACTCCTGCACCGGCTGTTGGCTATCCGTCCCGTCCGTCCACCCTGCAGACGGCACCGTCGTTCTACTCGGGACCACCGCAGTACGGCAACCCAGCCCTTACACGGAAATCCAGTGTATGGCGTGCTCCCGACAATCGGCCTCTATGTTATCACTGTGGTGAACCAGGTCACATCTACCGTGAGTGCACCTACAGGCACATGGGTCTTCCCGGCTTTCTTCCGGATGCTCGTCGACCCAGAGATGGTGAGCGGCCCCGTGCTATCGCCGAATACTTGGCAAGCCAACGATCCTAAACCTTCCGTGTCGCCAATCCCGCTCACCATCTCCACGGCGTTCCACGTCACCTGGCCAACAATCAACCTTTGCGGACGTCCTTGCAGGAAAATCACCTAGATCCACAAGCCCGCGCCGGGGAAACTAAGAACAGCGACCTCTGGGGGTGAGGCCGCTTTTGATCGACCGTTACAAGACCCTCCCCCGATTTGCCTGCCGACATCCGACGACATTCTTTCACCGACGTGTGCCATCGACGACAAACAAGTCTCTGCTCGTATCTCTGTTCTTCTGGACAACCACCCGCTGACCGCTCTGGTAGATACGGGTGCCGATTATTCTGTTATAAGCGCTGACCTCGCTGCACAGCTAAGAAAGGTAACGACACCTTGGGGACATGGAACCAACCTCCGGACTGCGGGAGGTCACCTATTGACACCGCTAGGAATGTGCACTGCCCGCCTCCGAATTCGTGAGTCGACGTACATTGTTTCCTTCGTTGTATTGCGCGAATGCTCCCAAAACCTGATTCTCGGAATGGATTTTCTCCGCGAGCATGGAGCCATTATTAACCTTCGCGACCTGCTCATAACGTTATTTAACGACCATACAGCCCTACGAAAGGATGCAGTTGCGCCGACCACAACACTTCGAATTGCTGACGACACCATCGCACTGCCGCCGCGAGCCAGTATGTTGGTAACGGTGGAGAGCGACTGTGACAACAAGAGTAGTGGCATAGCGGAAACTAACCTCTCGGTGCTCTTGGCTCGGCAGATTTGTGTCGCACGTGCTATCGTCAAACTGAAACATCGGAGGACTCAGCTTCTGATCACGAATTTCGGCGGCCAGTACCAACACTTAGCAAAGCGAACAGCAATCGCGAACTTTGAAGCCATCGATGACGCAGAATGTTCCACTATCACTCCGATTGCCACTGCTGCCGAAGGTAACACTGATATAGCCAGTACGGTTGACGTGAATTGCCAGCTATCCTGTGCGCAGCAACAGCAGATACGCATGATTTTACGTACGTATAGTGATTGCTTTGCATCCACCTCCAAAATCAAGCAGACCCCAACCGTGAAGCACCGCATTATAACGGACCCTACCGAACGGCCTGTACGACAGCACGCCTACCGCGTGTCGCAAAAAGAACAAGAGGCAATACGTTTTCAAGTGAAACAGATGCTCGACGACGACGTCATCCAACCCTCGAACAGTCCATGGGCGTCACCCGTCGTACTTGTTAAAAAGAAAGACGGCACTCTTCGATTTTGCGTCGATTACCGGAAGCTCAACAAAGTGACGAAGAGAGACGTCTACCCTCTCCCACGCATAGATGATTCACTGGATCGACTTCGACATGCCCGATATTTTTCCTCAATGGATTTACGCAGCGGCTACTGGCAGATCGAGGTCGATGAACGTGACAGGGAAAAAACAGCATTCATAACTCCCGATGGCCTCTACGAATTCAAAGTGTTACCATTTGGATTGTGCTCTGCACCGGCAACGTTCCAAAGGATGATGGACACCGTCCTGTCCGGTCTGAAGTGGGAATCCTGCCTCGTGTATTTAGACGACGTCGTTGTTTTTTCCAAAACATTTGAGCAACATTTACAACGACTTCAGTCCGTCTTCGTCGCTATTCGATCCGCAGGCTTATCTCTAAAACCAGAGAAGTGTCATTTCGGCTACGAAGAACTAAAGTTCCTCGGCCACCTTATCAGTCACGACGGCATTAGACCAGACCCAGAAAAGACCATGGCTGTTGCTGCATTTCCTCCACCTTCGAACAAACGGGATTTGCGCCGGTTTTTGGGTCTCTGCGCCTACTACAGGCGCTTTGTCCAGAGCTTTGCCAACATCGCTGAACCCCTTACCCGTTTAACGAAGGAGGATACTCCTTTTGTGTGGGGTCCAGAGCAGAGAGCCGCTTTTTCCCAGCTTCAGCAATGCCTTCAGAGTGAACCCTTACTAGGGCACTTTGATGAAGATGCCACCACCGAACTTCACACTGACGCAAGCAACATATGTGCAGTACTCGTCCAGTGGCAAGACGGCGCTGAACGTCCCATCGCCTATGCTAGCCGCATTTTGTCATCTGCGGAAACTAACTACTCGACCACGGAGAAGGAATGTCTTGCTGTTATTTGGGCGATAACAAAGTTCCGACCGTATCTGTATGGCCGTCCATTCAGAGTAGTTACGGACCATCATGCCCTCTGTTGGCTGGCCAATCTCAAGGACCCTTCAGGGCGCCTTGCGAGGTGGAGCTTACGCCTTCAAGAATTTGAGGTTACAGTCGTCTACAAGTCGAGCCGCAGGCACACTGACGCTGATTGCCTTTCGCGCGCACCCCTCGCGACGACATCGAGGGACGATGATACCGATGGCCATTTTCTTTGTGCAGTCAGTGAATCCGACTTGGCCCAACAACAGTGGAATGATTCAGAGATCCAACAACTTATCAAATACCTTCAAGGTCGCAGCTCGAGTCCACCATCGGCATTTGCACGTTCAGGGTCATTTTGTCTCCGCAACGACATCGTCTACAAAAAGAACTTCGAACCTTATGCGACTGAGTACCTCCTCGTCGTTCCACCAGGGCTACGTGCTGACATTTTATCTGCCTGCCACGACGAGCCTTCCTCCGGCCACCTAGGATTCGCACGCACCCTTGCCCGGATTCGGACTCGCTACTACTGGCCAAAGCTCACCCAGGATGTCAAGCATTACGTTAAAACATGCAATCATTGCCAGCGCCGTAAAGCCCCACCTGTGCGCCCTGCTGGTTTATTACAGCCTGTTGCACCCCCGTCACAACCGTTTGAGCGAATCGGCATGGACTTGCTTGGGCCCTTCCCGAAGTCACATGATGGCAACCGCTGGATCGTAGTCGCTACTGATTATTTAACGAGGTACTGCGAAACGAAAGCCCTAAAACGAGGCACCGCCAATGAGGTTGCGTATTTTTTTATCAACAACATCGTCCTCCGCCATGGAGCGCCAACAGTTCTTATCACTGACCGTGGAACAACCTTTACAGCCCAATTGATGCAAGACGTCACGAGACTTAGTGGAACAGCTCATCGCAAAAACCGCATACCATCCACAAACCAACGGTCTGACGGAGAGATTAAAAAAGACGCTCGCTGACATGCTATCTATGTACGTCGACCGTAATCACAAGAACTGGGATGCAATTTTGCCATACGTAACGTTCGCTTACAACACTGCGGTTCAAGAGACTACGGGTTTCACTCCATTCCGGTTGCTTCACGGCCGAGAAGCAATTACGATGCTTGATGCCATGCTGTTGCCTGACACGACCGATATTACTACTGATGCGAACGACTTTCTCCGGCTCGCCGACGCGGCCCGCCAGCTTGCACTCAAGCGGATCCGAAAACAACAACGAATCGACTCGCAGAGGTACAACTCCCGTCATCGCCATGTCATTTACCAACCCGGTGATCTGGTCTGGCTGTGGATCCCCGTTCGCAAAAGGGGCCACTCGGAAAAGTTACTTCACCGCTACTTCGGTCCCTATAGAGTACTACGGCGCCTCACAGATGTCAACTACGAAATTCTGCTTGAAGACACAGCTCAGCGATCTCGATGTTCCCAGCAGCCCGACATTGTTCATGTGTCACGGATGAAGCCACACTACCCCCGAGCCACCTGACACTGCTTCTTCACGCGTCTTTGTGCGTGTACGCGACTACTTTAACTTTTAATCGGCATTGGTCATCGGGGAGGTACCTTTTTTTCGAAGGGGGGGTAATGCCACAGGCATGGAACGAGGTTTAGCCATGCCAATGCGAGTATGTGCCATGGTGTGAAAGAAGAGGACGGTTGGTGTGTGCTCGTGCTCTAACGTTCGGTTCGGCTCGACGTCCAGTGCTGCTCCTGTGAACAGACGTTGTGGTCGTTCTGTGATCACGTGACGGTATTATTATCATTATTATTATGATTAGTATTATTCTAGTGCTATTATTATTCTGTGCTATAAGTAGCTAGGTTCTACGCTACGTTTCTTTGTATAGTTCAATTATATGTTTTTGCTTTTTTTTCTATTTTAAACATTGTATCCAGGTTGATGTCCTTTGTCGCTGTGTAACCGCTTGCGCAAGTATGTAAGTATGTCACACAATTGGTCCCTCTACTAGCCAGTTAGGCTATGGGACCAAACAAGTGTTTGCGAAGTTTTTTGTTACAAGGATGTGAAAGTTACAATAAAAAAAAACCCTCGGTAAATAGGAGCCGAAGGTGGCGGGACGGAAGCGATTGGCAGGCACTTCCCAGTCAATTTCACCAGTACCTGATTGTCCGAGGATTCTTGCCTAGCTGCATGAAGATGCCCTCCACTTCGGCGGGGCTCATAATCATATCGTGGTTTTGTCACGTAAAACGACAGATATTAATATTATTATTATACTTCTATTATATTATTGCAGCAGCAAGCAGGTTTAAGCACGGCAATCATTCGCCGATGTGCGGCGCCCTCACTTCCAGTCGTGGCCGGTCACACTTTTCTTTTCACGTGCGCTCGTTTGTGTCGTTGCAGATAGAAAGGAGACGCAGTGCCGAACGCTTTGTCCCAGCTAGGGTCTCACGTAACTCATCAACCCATCATCATTCGTACGACTTTTATGGCACTTTGTCACACAGGTCCCGTTAATTAGGGAGGCGATCGCCGGGCTAATTTCAAGGGCCGAAGTATTGGCCCCCCGAACCGCACCACGAAAGCGTGGACAATTTAGAAGTGGTCCTTTTTGGCGCGCCAGCGGACGCCGGTTGTTGTGGCCCAAAGAACAAGTCAGATTCGAGAGTTGATAAACAAAAGAAAAATATATTCTTAATATTGGTAGATCAAAAACAACACACAAGCATGCACACTCCACAATAGTTGAGCACAATATGTCACCAATCAAACAACGTACTACACAGTACAATCAGCCACACTCGAAACAAACAACACAGACAACAATTCGCACTACAATGCAGTCGCATGCATCGAACAACCAAGACACTTAAAGACTGAAGAGTTAGCAAACTTATTCAGTCCAAAGTTCTTGGAACAAAAGTCTGGATGATACTCTTCCGAGAATCACTCACTCAAAGTCCAGCGTTGTTGTCGTTCCGCTGCCCCGACGTTTCTCTTCCAGGAAACCTCGCCGAAGTTTCTCTTCCAGGAAACCTCACGTCTTCAATAGGCCACTCTCCAAACTTCAAGCTTCTTCACCGGAAACACGTCGGCTTCACACACGCAGCTGTTGCCACGCGTCTTCGCTCGCTAGCGGTAGACACGCGCTCTTGCCTGTAGCTCGAGTCGTCACACCTCAGGTGGAAATCCTCTTCTTCTCCTGCTTTGTCCCTACGGACAAAACCTTCGCCGACTACACGGCGGAATCCCTGCGCGCTCTGGCGCAAACTTCCGCCTTCTCCTGATCTCTCATCTCCGCTGCTCGGTTAAATACCTTCCGCGCGCGATTCCAGAAAATTCTCATCATTTCGTCGGCGCGATGCGCAGCAAAGGCTGGGGGAGAGCGCGAGACGGTACGAGGGCCGTCCGCGACGGATGACTCAACCCGGCATCACCACGCCCCTTTCTATCTAGAAAGTTCCCGTGCTTGCTCGGGCGCCGATGAGAGGAGGTTCGTCGGCGAACCCACGCTTCTGATGGAGGGAGTCGCGCGCCCGGGGGAGTCTTTAGATGTTTGTTTTCTCTTTTTTTATCGTCTACCTCGTGGTGTCACTCCGGCGGTTCGTCGCGAGAATTTGGTGGCGCGCCCTTTTTGAGCGCTCGTTCTGTGACACTGCCCCCACTTGAAGAATATTATCTCATAATATTCAAAACCACACAAACGAGCGCGAACAGTCCCCACATACTTAAAGACTGTAACATAGTCCGTCACTCATCACACGTCACATTCACAATAGATCCTCAATACAATGGTACATTACAATTCAATCTCACAACACATAGAATATAGCCACAGGTACATGAATACAATACTCCATCACATATTCTCAACAATGCAAATATACAAAGTTCTCTCATTACCACAATTGTACAATACTATACATCTCATCACCGCAACAAACATTTCGATTCGCTCGACATACAGTTGTGACACAGGATAACAAGAACATTAACACAACATATGGCACTCAGCCCTGCCAAACACATTCCGATTTGACCTCAGCACCTATCCTGTGTACCTTGAGCGGCGCTTGCGCCCTTTCTTGCGGTGCTCGCTCGATCACTTCTTGTGTTTCCACGTTCTTTTTTGGCGAGCCCTTTCCAACGACGGTATCTGAGGTGGCGTCTCAGCCATCGTTGTCACTTCCGACATTGTTAACATGTCATGATGCTCAACCGATCCTGTCCGGTTATTCATCCGCTTGTTCATGTCCCGACATTTGGCCTGGCTGGCCGACTCCGTCACCTTTGCACTGTCGGTCGGTTGAGGTCGTGCCGACGTAAGTCCAGCTGCCCAGCATGTGAACTCATTCAACACGATCATCTTCTCATTCACTGTCTTTTGCTCCGCGGCTTCACCTTGGGCTCGAGTGCGATCCGTCACGGGATGCTCCTCCACTGTATCTCGCGGTCGCTGGGTTGGCGAGGGCTCTATCTTAGGGTCTTCTCCCAAACATTCTGGATCATTCGGCCCTCGCGCTCCGTCGATGTTTCCGATGACGAGGTCGTACAGGGGGGTCGTCATGCATAGAGCGGTAACTTTCCCGCTGAAGTACGGGGTTTCCACCTCAATCTCTGCTTCGGGAAGCATCCAAACCGTACTGTCAATTAGGCAAACTGGTTTCGTTTTGCCTGTTAACTCACTTTCCCGTACCAAATTTCTCCGCACGATAACAGTGGAGCTGCCGGTATCTCTTAACACCGTAACCTTCTTGCCCGCAACTTTTCCAGGCAGCTTTGGCATTCCCTTCGTAACACCGGTTGGCTGTTTTGTCATTACAGCACACACAATAGGAATTTCCCCTCCATTTTTCAACTCTACGAATCCATCGGTGACGGCATTATTACCGGATTTCGGTGCCGCTTGCACACAGGATACCTGGTGAGTTTGACTCGCTCCGTTACGACATGCGTATGCCTTGTGCCCAGTCTGACCACATTTGAAACATTTTACAACCGCAGGGCTCATAAAGATCGTTCGACAGTTTTTCGCGCAATGACCCACTCGGTTACACAGAAAACATCGCGGAATGCTCTCCGGTGCACGCTTCTTTTCGTCGGGAGCCGATTTCTTCGAATCTTCGGGACAATCCTTCTTGACATTGGCAAAATTAGTGCCACCTTGCGCTTCCAAGAATTGATCAGCCAATTCAAGCATTCCTTCAAGTGACTCAGCCTTCCTCTCTTTAAAGTACAGCGACAGGCTTGGGTGGCAACTAATAAGAAATTGTTCTCTAATTAGGAGCTCTCTAAGTTCATTGTACTCCTGCGCTGTCCCTGAAAGTTCAATACATCTGTCGAAATAATGGCAAAGTCGGGTGGCATACTGCGTAGCCGTCTCCCCATCAGCTGGCTTTCCTGTCTGAAATCTGTCCCGGAATCCTTCCACAGTAAATCTAAATCGCTTCAGCAAAGCAGCTTTCACCTTTGCATAGTTGGCTGCATCAGTCGGCGTCAGCCTACCGTACACACTGAGCGCTTCACCACTCAAGCAAGTACTCAAAGCAGTTGCCCATTGATGTTCCGGCCAGTTCTGGCTCTTTGCAATCGTCTCAAATCTGTGAAGGTACGCGTCAAGGTCGTCCTTCCTTTCATCAAACGCTACGAGCAGCTTGCTTGGCTTCAAGCGGAAGCCGCGGTCCTCCCGTTCGCTTCTTTCAACTCTAGCTTAGACCGGAGTTTCACTTCGCTGTTGCAAACGGAGCCGCTCGAGTTCTATCTCGTGCTGTCGCTGTCGTTCTCTTTCCTCTCTTTCTTCTTTCGCCCTCTCAGCTGCCAGTCTTTCTCTCTCCAGCTCCAACTTCAATTGCTGCTCTCTTTCTTCTCTGGCCCTTTCGGCTGCCAACTTTTCTCTCTCCAGCTCAGCTGCCTTTTCTTCTTTGGCCCTTTCAGCTGCCAACCTCTCTCGTTCCAACTCAGCTGCTTTTTCTTCCTTGGCCCTTTCAGCTGCCATCCTCTTTCGTTCCAACTCAGCTTCTTTTTCCGCTTTGGCTCTTTCGACCGCCAACCTTTCTTTTTCCAGCTCAGCTGCTTTTTCTTCTTTGGCCCTCTCTTTTCTTATTTTTCCTTCTTGGTGACCCACTTCCATAGTTCGGCGCCAGAAAGACCCATCTTCTCACCAAGAGCTACTAACTTTTCGAGATCCATTGTGTCTCGCAAATAAAGCGTTGCCGCGTGCAGAAAATATTTGCCTAAATCAGTATATCGGAACACTCTCCTGCACTCGTTAACGAGAACACTGAGTGACACACAAAATCGTTCCGATAGCACTATCAACAACTCGAGGCTCTTTCTCACTACTTTGGACACACTGTGCACCAACAGGTCCTTGTCGCGGACCCCACATTATTTGTCACAGGTCCCGTTAATTCGGGAGGCGATCGCCGGGCTAATTCCAAGGGCCGTAGTATCGGCCCCCCGAATCCGCACCACGAAAGCGTGGACAATTTAGAAGTGGTCCTTTGTGTCGCGCCAGCGGACGCCGGCTGTGGCCCAAAGAACAAGTCAGAGCCGAGAGTTGATAAACAAAACAAAATTATATTCTCAATAATGGCAGATCAAAAACAATACACAAGTATGCACACTCCACAATAGTTGAGTACAATATGTCACCAATCAAACAACGTACTACACAGTACAATCAGCCACACTCGAAACAACAGGCACAGACAACAATACGCTCTACAATGCAGTCGCATGCATTGAACAACCAAGAAACTTAAAGACTGAAGAGTTAGAAAACTTATTCAGTCCAAAGTTCTTGGAACAAAAGTCTGGATGATACTCTTCCGAGAATCACTCACTCAAAGTCCAGCGTTGTTGTCGTTCCGCTGCCCCCGAAGTTTCTCTTCCAGGAAACCTCTGTCGTTTTGCTGGCCCGAAGTTTCTCTTCCAGGAAACCTTACCGAAGTTTCTCTTCCAGGAAACCTCACGTCTTCAATAGGCCACTCTCCAAGCTTCGAACTTCTTCGCCGGAAACACGTCGGCTTCACACACGCAGCGGTTGCCACGCGTCTTCGCTCGCTAGCGGTAGACACACGCTCTTGCCTGTAGCTCGAGTTGTCACCCCTCAGGTGAAAATCCTCTTCTCCTGCTTTATCCCTATGGACAAAACCTTCGCCGACTACACGGCGGAATCCCTGCGCGCTGTGGCGCTAACTTCTTCTACTGATCTCTCATCTCCGCTGCTCGGTTAAATACCTTCCGCGCGCGATTCCAGAAAATTCTCATCATTTCGTCGGCGCGATGCGCAGCAAAGGCTGGGGGAGAGCGCGAGACGGTACGAGGGCCGTCCGCGACGGATGACTCAACCCGGCATGACCACGCCCCTTTCCATCTAGAAAGTTCCCGTGCTTGCTCGGGCGCCGATGAGAGGAGGTTCGTCAGCGAACCCACGCTTCCGATGGAGAGCGTCGCGCGCCCGGGGGGGGGGGGAGTCTTTAGATGTTTTTTTTTTATCGTCGACCTCGCGGCGTCACACCGGGGGTTCGTCGCGAGAATTCGGCGGCGCGCCCTTTTTGAGCGCTCATTCTGTGACACACTTCCTCCCCTCGAGGTCATGTGAGAGGGAGGTATTATTATTATTATTATTATTATTATTAATATTATTATTATTATTGTTGTTGTTATTATTATTAAGAGTGGTCCGCGAAGGTGGAACATTCGCTAGGGTGCTCGGCTGCTGACCACAAGGTCTCGCGCTCAATCCCCGCCACGGTGGTCTCATTTCAATGAAGCCGAAATGGTAGAGGCTGGTGTTCTGTGCGATGTGAGTGCACGTTAAAGAACACTGGATCAACGAAATTTCCGGAGCCTTCCACTACGGCATCCCTCGTGATCATATCGTGGTTTTGGGACGTAAAATCTCATATATTATTGAGAACGGCGAGTTATATTGTACCTATATTGTTCATTCACTAATATTTACTGTTTACGAGCTAATTTAAGCCCAGTAAAATCTAATGGCATGATTTGGCCGCAAAAGAGACACACACAAGAAAAGGAACACTCAAACGACAAGCACAGGCGGCACTTCCAACTAAAGCAGACTAGGTGCAGACCCAGACTTAAGTACGAAAATATAGACATGCGCAGTCTTCATACAGCCTTACGCTATCCAACAATCAAACAATCTTGTCTCCGAAGCATACAACGTCACCGACGGTTCGCTGATACACCTTTCACCTTTCTTTTTAATGTAATAGGCTTCCATCAGCTCACGCGCAGTTTTGTACCTGCTTCTACCCAGAATCTTAAACTCATTAAAACGTGGTACACACCCACAGGCTTTACAGTGCATAGGCAAATGCGCCAAGCCATCGTTCATTAAATTTAATTCGTGCTCCCTAACTCGTTCATTGATGCAGCGCCCGGTAATCCCGATGTACGAGTTGCCACACGAAAAGGGAATCTCATAAACAACGCCTTTTGCACATCTCCCGTACATCGTGGCGTGTTTTTTGCCGCACCCTTGACGGCTCGCCTCCACCTCCCGAGCAGTTCTCGGGCACAGCTGAGCCAGCTTTATGGGCGCAGAGAAGGCGACAGGTACCCCATACCGGCCTGCTACCTTTTTCAGGTTGTGGGAGACCTTATGAACATAAGGAATCACTGCAGGTCTTACGGTTTCGGTTCTTTGTTCCCCCGTGGCAGCTCTAGTACCATCACCCTTAGCTTTCCGCAAAAGCGCTTCGGAGACAGCTGTCAATAGCGAGTCAGGGAAATTCGCAGCTAAAAGACGCTGGATCTGGTTTCCGAATGATGCCTGCGTCATGTGCGTGCACGATTTCTCGAGAGTAGATCCCAGGCAGAGCGTAGCTATACCACGCTTAACTATTTTCGATTGGCAAGAGTCATACGGCATTACACCTTTCTTGGCGCGAGGAAAATATTGCCAACACGTTTGCCCGTCATGGAAAGTTAAGCGGAGATCTAAAAATTGCAGGGTGTTACTTTGCGGCAGTTCTTGTGTAAAAACGAGTCCTTTTCCGTGAAGCCTAAAAATATTTAAAATGTCATCGCAGCGCGTCAAGGAGCCTTGTCTGTTAAAAAGAATTAAAAAGTCATCCATATACCTAAAAACTTTGGCAACGTTCAAGGCGCTATGCAGATTAAAAGCTTCATCGAGCGACCGGTCAATACTAGATAAAAATATGTTGCACAGCAACGGAGCAATACAGGATCCAATGCAAATGCCGCGTTTCTGCAGAAAAAGCTGCTTGTCGAAAGATATAAAAGTGCTACGTAGGTAGGCTTCTAACAGAGTTAAAAAGTCGTCTATCGTTACACCAGCCGCATTTTGAAAGGGTATGGCGCCACTTTCTTCTATGCAGGATCTCACCGCAAAGAAGAGTTCATCATGTGGAATTGAATAAAAAAGATCTTCCACATCTACTGAGAAGCCATTGTTGAGCGAGTGCTCATTATCTCTCAAGAACTGCACTATGTCTTTTGAACTGCTAGTGAAGAAGGGGTCCTTAATCTTAACGCACTTCAGCACCTTCTGTAAGTGCTTACTAAGTAAAAGCTGCCATGTGTCCCGTTCACTCACTATACTTCTAAAGGGTACTTCAACTTTGTGTGTTTTTGCGCTGAAGAATACGTTTAATGCCGTAGCTTTCATTTTTCTAATATCTGTTGCTAACTTTTGCAACTTGAGGTCTTTACATAGCTTGGAAACCTTACTCTTAACCTTTGATTCAGACTTCTTAATCTGAACAAAATTCTTTCTTATAGCCTCTGCTGCCTTCAAATTAAACATTTCTCGTGGAAGCACTACAAAACACCCTTCTTTGTCAGCTTCCAATATGACAATATTCTTTTCCCTACACAACGCTACTGTCTTTCGCATAACCTCAGTTTTATGACTCTGCCTGGTACCAGAAACACATTTTTTCAGGCTATCTACACCATCTAACAGACACCTCTCCTTATCCTCTGCTGAGGCTTTACTAGCCACATATCTGTTAAGTGCCGCTAGTTCATGCACAGGAACACTGGCATCGATGCAATACTTGGGTCCCTTGGAAAGAAGCGTTGCCGAGTCCTCCGGTAGGCTCACGTTTCCTAACATTACCACATTTGATGACTTCGTCGTTGATTTACTGTCCTTGTTAATTTTACAACATTGTCCAATGATTTGTTTCCACCAGTATTCCGTCATATGATGGATGATGCGTCTGGAGGTTCTTAACTTCTCTTCCGCTACCCATGAAACATCATTCCTCAGGTGCACAATGCGTAGCCAGTCGTGAAGTAAGCGTACTTGTCTCCACAATTCTGAACGCAGAATTTTGCACAGCCGGGCATTATGGCCCTTAGAAGAAGCAACATGGCCAAAGAGGGAACTTACTTCAGGTGGCGTAAGTCCTTTGCGTATGCAGAAACCGATGTATCTTGCACGGCAGGTAGTTGCAACAATGGAACTGACAATGATGTCGACGCTTGATAGGAAGTCCGGAGAAGACACACACGAAGAGAGGCCAGTTGCACTAGAAATATATTGTAATAATACTGATTGTTGGCCTAGTTGGTATTTACTTAATGGCATGATTTGGCCGCAAAAGAGACACACACAAGAAAAGGAACACTCAAACGACAAGCACAGGCGGCACTTCCAACTAAAGCAGACTAGGTGCAGACCCAGACTTAAGTACGAAAATATAGACATGCGCAGTCTTCATACAGCCTTACGCTATCCAACAATCAAACAATCTTGTCTCCGAAGCATACAACGTCACCGACGGTTCGCTGATACACCTTTCACCTTTCTTTTTAATGTAATAGGCTTCCATCAGCTCACGCGCAGTTTTGTACCTGCTTCTACCCAGAATCTTAAACTCATTAAAACGTGGTACACACCCACAGGCTTTACAGTGCATAGGCAAATGCGCCAAGCCATCGTTCATTAAATTTAATTCGTGCTCCCTAACTCGTTCATTGATGCAGCGCCCGGTAATCCCGATGTACGAGTTGCCACACGAAAAGGGAATCTCATAAACAACGCCTTTTGCACATCTCCCGTACATCGTGGCGTGTTTTTTGCCGCACCCTTGACGGCTCGCCTCCACCTCCCGAGCAGTTCTCGGGCACAGCTGAGCCAGCTTTATGGGCGCAGAGAAGGCGACAGGTACCCCATACCGGCCTGCTACCTTTTTCAGGTTGTGGGAGACCTTATGAACATAAGGAATCACTGCAGGTCTTACGGTTTCGGTTCTTTGTTCCCCTGAGGTTATGCGAAAGACAGTAGCGTTGTGTAGGGAAAAGAATATTGTCATATTGGAAGCTGACAAAGAAGGGTGTTTTGTAGTGCTTCCACGAGAAATGTTTAATTTGAAGGCAGCAGAGGCTATAAGAAAGAATTTTGTTCAGATTAAGAAGTCTGAATCAAAGGTTAAGAGTAAGGTTTCCAAGCTATGTAAAGACCTCAAGTTGCAAAAGTTAGCAACAGATATTAGAAAAATGAAAGCTACGGCATTAAACGTATTCTTCAGCGCAAAAACACACAAAGTTGAAGTACCCTTTAGAAGTATAGTGAGTGAACGGGACACATGGCAGCTTTTACTTAGTAAGCACTTACAGAAGGTGCTGAAGTGCGTTAAGATTAAGGACCCCTTCTTCACTAGCAGTTCAAAAGACATAGTGCAGTTCTTGAGAGATAATGAGCACTCGCTCAACAATGGCTTCTCGGTAGATGTGGAAGATCTTTTTTATTCAATTCCACATGATGAACTCTTCTTTGCGGTGAGATCCTGCATAGAAGAAAGTGGCGCCATACCCTTTCAAAATGCGGCTGGTGTAACGATAGACGACTTTTTAACTCTGTTAGAAGCCTACCTACGTAGCACTTTTATATCTTTCGACAAGCAGCTTTTTCTGCAGAAACGCGGCATTTGCATTGGATCCTGTATTGCTCCGTTGCTGTGCAACATATTTTTATCTAGTATTGACCGGTCGCTCGATGAAGCTTTTAATCTGCATAGCGCCTTGAACGTTGCCAAAGTTTTTAGGTATATGGATGACTTTTTAATTCTTTTTAACAGACAAGGCTCCTTGACGCGCTGCGATGACATTTTAAATATTTTTAGGCTTCACGGAAAAGGACTCGTTTTTACACAAGAACTGCCGCAAAGTAACACCCTGCAATTTTTAGATCTCCGCTTAACTTTCCATGACGGGCAAACGTGTTGGCAATATTTTCCTCGCGCCAAGAAAGGTGTAATGCCGTATGACTCTTGCCAATCGAAAATAGTTAAGCGTGGTATAGCTACGCTCTGCCTGGGATCTACTCTCGAGAAATCGTGCACGCACATGACGCAGGCATCATTCGGAAACCAGATCCAGCGTCTTTTAGCTGCGAATTTCCCTGACTCGCTATTGACAGCTGTCTCCGAAGCGCTTTTGCGGAAAGCTAAGGGTGATGGTACTAGAGCTGCCACGGGGGAACAAAGAACCGAAACCGTAAGACCTGCAGTGATTCCTTATGTTCATAAGGTCTCCCACAACCTGAAAAAGGTAGCAGGCCGGTATGGGGTACCTGTCGCCTTCTCTGCGCCCATAAAGCTGGCTCAGCTGTGCCCGAGAACTGCTCGGGAGGTGGAGGCGAGCCGTCAAGGGTGCGGCAAAAAACACGCCACGATGTACGGGAGATGTGCAAAAGGCGTTGTTTATGAGATTCCCTTTTCGTGTGGCAACTCGTACATCGGGATTACCGGGCGCTGCATCAATGAACGAGTTAGGGAGCACGAATTAAATTTAATGAACGATGGCTTGGCGCATTTGCCTATGCACTGTAAAGCCTGTGGGTGTGTACCACGTTTTAATGAGTTTAAGATTCTGGGTAGAAGCAGGTACAAAACTGCGCGTGAGCTGATGGAAGCCTATTACATTAAAAAGAAAGGTGAAAGGTGTATCAGCGAACCGTCGGTGACGTTGTATGCTTCGGAGACAAGATTGTTTGATTGTTGGATAGCGTAAGGCTGTATGAAGACTGCGCATGTCTATATTTTCGTACTTAAGTCTGGGTCTGCACCTAGTCTGCTTTAGTTGGAAGTGCCGCCTGTGCTTGTCGTTTGAGTGTTCCTTTTCTTGTGTGTGTCTCTTTTGCGGCCAAATCATGCCATTAAGTAAATACCAACTAGGCCAACAATCAGTATTATTACAGTAAAATCTAAATTTACTCCTGAATACGGACGATGGTGGGCTTCATTTGTAGACTCTGAAGTATTTTGGTGACATCGGCACGCTGACGAAAAAATTGTTGGAGCAGGCCGAAAAAAGATAATGTCAGTAGCAAAAACTGCGTTTTACTCAGTTTTCTTCTTTAAAAAAAGAAAATCACCGCATGTGTATTAGATGTGCGCCGTTAGACCAGTGTAGTGCATGCAGTGAAGCAATGTCTAATATACTTGCGGTAATGTGGCAAAGGCAGTTGCCACATTACCACCCAACAAATAATTTTTGGAGACAGATGGTTCCATATGCATGCGCTCCACTGGATGCACGCAATAAGTTTTATTGAATCAATTAAGGAAGCACGAGATCCTCGTCTTCATCTTGCTTGTATGACTACACATTTCATTATTAATGTTATTAGGAATAACTAAACGTATTTGCTCTAAGTTCAGTGACACCAAAATATGTGAGGTGAATATGTATTTTATTTGAAAATGTATACTCTCTGTATTTATTTGCGCGTCCTAACGTATTTATTCCCGCGACATATATCTGAGTATGATGTCAACTGGACAATGATCAGAAAGGATTCATTCTGCTAATGGATACAAAGCGTATTTATTTGCACTTACGCATTTATTTCCGTGGCATATACATGTGAATCGGACAGCTATCAGTATTTTTTCTTCGTAAATGGTCTCTCATACGAATAATTTATTACCTAAATGTTGCAAGATGTCAAAAAGTGAGGGCTTTGCGGAAAAGTGGTTTCAAAAAATGTATCAGTATATTTTCTAGCTAGCTTCTAAACTGCACCCATTTGACCTCTAGTGAACTGAGTAGGTTCCTAATAACCGCAGTCTGGAAGAACAAAATGGCATCGCGTGCTGACCGAACAACTGCACGATACTACTGCCATAAAAAAGCAAGGAAAGTAAGATTACATCTGCGCGGAACGCGGTGCAAGCAGGTTTAAGCACGGCTATCATTCGCCGATGTGCGGCGCCCTCACCTCCAGTCGTGGCCGGTCAGACTTTTCTTTTCACGTGCGCTCATTTGTGTCGTTGCAGATAGAAAGGAGACGCAGTGCCGAACGCTTTGTCCCAGCTAGGGTCTCACGTAACTCATCAACCCATCATCATCCGTACGACTTTTATGGCACTTCCTCCCCCCGAGGTCATGTGAGAGGGAGGCTTTGTTGTGTGCAGACGGCCATACCCTGGTAAGGGGGCCACCACTCGGCGCCAGGCGCCAAACATACACGGCCTGCCTCTTGACGTAAGAGCCAGGGAGACCCAACAAAGGGACTACCCCTTTGGTTCAGCAACTTCGGGCACAACACACAAAGCGAATGTACTGTGGCAAAGTGGGCTGTCGCAGCACGTGGGGCGCGCTGTGGTCACGGCCCATCTTCTGACCACTAGGGTCCAGCGAGACTCAGCGGAGGGGCTACCCTGTGGCACGATGACTTCAGTCACCGCGCGCAAAGTGGACGTGCCCGGACCCTCGACTAAGGGACTGCCCTTCGGCACCACACGCGAAGCGGACGTAAGCAAACACGTGACAACGGTACAGCCCTTCTGCGCGGCAACGTCAGTCACCGCACACAAAGTGCACGTGCCCTCACACTCGGCACAAGGCACTTTGAGGTCAAGGCCCATCTCCTTACCACTAGAGCTCAGTGAGACGCATTCCGTTCCTTGAAGGCTACGGGAATACTGTTCGGTGCAGAGGCCCATGTCATTGCACGCAAACGCAATCTGACCTGGTAAAGCAGCACGGCTACAAGCCGCCTTAGTCCTTCGTAAATAAGAGAACCACCCTCCGCCTCGGTGAGTAGAGTCGCCGGGCATGGAGGACGGGCCAACACGGACCTTGCGGGTAAAGCCCGACAAGGAGACAGGATCACCATAGCGCATGCAAAAACCACTGCCGGATGGTGCAACATCTCATAAATCTTTTTTGCACCAACACGCTGCCACTCTAGGTGGTGAACAAACCAGACTTCCTTCCGTACTTTCGCAAGTACTTCGTGAAGCCCGGGACGCCTCCCACCAAAGATAGCACAACACCGTGCCACCCACACTTCGTAGGAGCTCTCAACCAGCAGAAGCACGTACTGCTTAATCGGTTGTCCCCATAGGGGATGCAAAAAACTAATGGTGTTGAAAAGAACAGTGGGGTAACCAAACAAGCTAGCTATCCTTCAATGGAAGGCGGCTGGTATAGTGCACACTGAGAGAACATGTGAACCAGGTCATCCATACTGCCACAAAAGGGGCATGTTCCTCGTTTAGGGATTTTCGTAAAGGATCTGAACTTTATGGGCAGGCACCCTCTGGTCAGGCGGTACATGAATGTAGCACGCCTGGTGTCCAGGAAACTGGCAGTAATAATACCGCCAGTTAGGTCTATGGTGGGACAGGTCAAATGTTCTACAGTTTACAGGTAACTCTGGGGTGAGTCTATCGACTAACTCGTGGAGTTCGATCGAAGCTAAATCTATCTCGGGGTCGACCTCTTGGAGACTGGCCGAAGTAGAAGCGGCCCCTGCATAGAAGGCAGAAGGCGTTCCCACCCAAAGCACCAAATTCGAAAATGGCCCAGGCAAGAGCAGCCTCAGCCGCGTGCTCAGAAAATCCGACGCAAAGCTTCGAGTAAGGAGCATATCTGAAATGAGAGCTAATTCTGTCCATCTAACATGTAACGCCGTGGCCACAACACTCACGTCATGAGTACCGAGTCCTCCTTTATCCCTGCGCAACTTGAGCACGGTGTGCGACAGGCACGCAGATTCACGACTCCAAAGAAAACCGAAAAGTTTATTTTCCAGGAGAATCCTGGTATGGGGCTTAACCGGCATAACTGAACATACATACGTGAGAAAACTAAACAACAGTGATCGAATTATCGTCGCCCCAGCTGTAAGTGGACAAGACAAGGCACCGAGTGCCCGAATCCTGTCGGTCAGCTTTTTCCTAGCTAACCGCCAGTTTTCGGTAGTCAGGCCATCCGGTTCGAAATAGAAACCCAAAATGCGTAGACGTTCTTTCATAGGTAGGCCGTGCATGGTACGTGGGCTAGATGGAGCATGGTTCATATACATGACGGCACTTCTTGACTAATTTATCCTGGTGCCGCTCGCCGAACAGCACCCGTCCATAGCATCCAAGAAGGTGCAAACAGTTGCCCGGTCCAGAACGACCATAGAGAGGTCATCTGCATAGGTGAACGTTGCCACAGGGGGTGGGGGGGACCTAGTTGGTGGAAGGGAACTCCACGAAAAGGCTCTGAGACGCGATCTTGTATGACAACAGCAGAACTAAGACAAAAATAGAGAGCCCTGACCATGATAATGAACTTGACACTGCTTTAAAACTTTCGGGAAATGACCCGGCTAGCCGCACCAGAGGGGGAGATCGAGCGGCCATGGCGGTACTTTCCCAAGATAAAGGGGCTTTACTGGCGACTGTCTTGTAGCGCCGTAATGCTCTGGGCGCTTGCGGCCGTGCGTTTTGTTATAGCTACTAAAGCATCTGTTTATTATTCTTATTAGGCAAGAGAACGTGGGAGAGACTTTAATGCACATCTGCTTTAATTTTTCTTAGACACCGTTTTAAGCGTGTTAAAAAAGGGTACTCAGGGATATCAATTCGCATTTACATACTTGCCTCACAGCCGAAGTAACCAGTGAGAAGAAGCAGCAAAAATAAAAGTTTCGCTCGCGCACAATCATGAGCCTTCACTGTAAAATATTTTACACTCTAAAAAGTGTAAAACGGTTGTACACATTAAAAGCACCCATATGAACACCTTTTGTACACTCCACTTTCAAAGTTTTAGGTGTTTGTGAATAAAACCGTCCTCTCTGCGAAAATCCCGACAAGGGATTGGCAGTATTTTTAAATAAAAAATGAATAAAAATAAACACCCTCAAACACCCCATTTACACCCTCATATTTGGGATGTTATGAACAAGGCTACAAATTATTTATCGATATGTGGGGTTTAACATCCCAAAACCTCCATATGATTATGAGAGACGCTGTAGTGGATGGCTCCGGAAATTTTGACCGCCTGGGGTTCTTCATCAGGCACCCAAATCTGAGCATACACGCCTACAAGGCACAAATGCACGACATTTTCGGGCAGTTATGCTTACACTGTTAGCATACATTGACCATCTTGATACCAGCAAGGCTCCTACTACTACCTGCTTGCGGGTCTAGTAATGAATCGAAGCAGGAAGTAATGGGACCGAAACGCAGTTTTCATAGATAAAGCACGCACACTACTATAAGACGCAAGATGTAATAGGAGCGCCGCTTGTCTAATAGAGTAAGGGCCGATTCTCCTGTGCCTGTGTCTTTCATTTGAGTCATTTGCGTGATTAGTCAACACTCACAAAGTGCACTTATTTGCCTGAACAAGGTAATGTTGCGCACATTGGTGTAGCCATGCATAGAACACTCCCCCCTCCCACCGTCCCCCCTAAGATCGAAGCTTTTAAAGCTGGAGATAAAGCGTCCACCACCTGCAAAAAAAACAACAGCATAGTTGTTTAGCCATCACCACCTCAACAGGCCATCAGGTCCCTTAAAAACGAACATTGACGTGATATATTTTTAGCAGGCACGTTTTATTTAATTACTGTAGCGAATGTTCCTCTTCATATGTGTCCTTGAAAGTGCATCGTGGAAATTAGGAAGAAGACACCAACCATAAAGAAAATGCAGAATAAGGACATTTCGGTGACCTTGATGCAGCCTTGCTCACAATGACAGGAACCTTGTTGACTAAATTGCGAACAAAACTCTCTTCAGGGAAGCCGAAACGCACTCTCCAGTTCTCTCTCTCTCTCTTTCTCTGTTTTTTTTTTTGGTGGATCCCCTTCTTTTAATTTATGTAACTACCCCCGCAGACGTGCTTCGGTCAAAGCCTTGACATTGTAGGTAGTGAGAAAGCAACATTGATGAAATATTTTCAGCCGCGGTCTTGTTTCAAGGACTGCAAGCTAAGTACAAATGTATTGTCGCAACGTGAAGACAGAAGCAGTATTTAACAGGTTGAGAAATGTTTATTTACCGCGCGCCAGAGCGTTCCTCTTCTTCTTCGTTATCGCTTTCTGGATAAAAGCGTGCAGATGCGCGTATACGCTGTCGTCTTCGTCTTCCTAGCAGTACGCACGTGACAATATGTTCTCATCGAATAGTGTGACGGCCGATGCATGCAATGTTGCAATGTCTTTACCGAAATGAAAGTGCTGATAAAATATCGCCTTCGTGACCCTGAATGTGCAGTCCCTAAAGACCCATAGAGCTAAGCAAAAAGCATCATCTCAGTTTTTTGTGGTGTCGTGGCGCCACTTGTGAGTGGCGCGCGCACTACGTGCGCCCTAGTGTGCACTCTGCAACAGATGTCGTCTGTAACGGCACACACGTGATTGCATGCAGCCAATCACGTGTGTCCACGTGTCCGTTGTGTGTCGTTTAATAAACGGCCGCTGGCCGGCTCAGTCTTTGTTGGGCTTCCGCGGGCTCCGGTCAACTCACTTCTACTGCGCGTGTCGGGGGCGCGCGCCGGCGCACGTTGTGTCTCGCGTTCAGTCGTCGGGCCCTCGCCGTCGGACGTCGCTCGCCGACACAACATGGCGACGAGGATGTTCTTCACCTCGGTTCCTACCACGGCAGAAAGAACCCGTGAGTTTCCTGTTACTCCCGCCTGTTTCTGTCCTGTCTGACGCGTCTGGCACCCGCGAGGCCTTGCGCTCTTTGTGTGCAGACTCTGGCAAGCTCTTGTCTAGGCCTTCGCCCTTGCTCCGCTCCACACCTCTCTGTACTACCTCTCCTGTCGGCATGGCTCTCTTCGAGCACCTTCCTGTCTTCCTCCAGCTGCCGGAGCCGCCCCCGGTTCCGTGGACTCATTGGAAAACAATGTTTCAGGCCCACCTCGAGGCGGCCGGCGGCAGCGACTGGAACGACGCGCGTCGTGCGTCGGCACTCGTCAGCCTGCTGGGACGTGAAGGACAGCAGAGGTATTTCGTGGCAGCCGAACAGGAAGAAGCCCGACACGAGGCGAGCAATGCGGCGTCTACTCCGAGCAACGCGGCGCCAACTACGCTGGCGTCTGACCCAAATTCTTCGGCTCCGGCCAACACAAAGTATGACAGTCTCGTCAAGCAGCTCGACCGGCTTTTCGCCACGTCCACTAATCCGCTAGTTGAACGTCACGAGTTCACTAGTCGTCGTCAACTCCCCGGCGAGAGTTTCCTGGACTACGAAACAGTCCTGAAGGAGAAAGCCGTACGATGCAAGTTCGGGCTCACGTACGCAGAACGCGTCCGCGGTCAGATTATTCACGGTTCGTCCAACTTGCGAGTGAGAGAGAAGCTGCTGGCATACGGCGAAGAATTGTCCTTGGAGAAAGCGGAAGACGTCGGTCGGACGCTCGAAGCATTGTCCTTGGCGAACCAAGCGTTTGCTCCTAGTCAACCTGAACATGTCGAAGCCGTTGGGCAAGGCGCCCAATATGGCGGCGCGAAGAGAAAGAATGGCCGCGCCAGTCGGGGAGGCCGTGACGTCACGTCACCATGTTCGGGAGGCCAAGATGGCGACTTTCAGCCGCAGTCGTCGTCGGGGTACCGTGCTCCAGTCCCAAATGAGAAGTCTCAAGGCGACTTCCAACCTCAATTGTGCGACCGCTGCGGAAGCAGACGGCACCACTCAAGTTTTCGAAATTGTCCAGTCCGAAGTCGACGTTGCAATACGTGCAACGCTTGAGGACATTTCGCGTCGATGTGCCGCAAGACTGCCCCTGTACAGCGCGTCTCTTCGAGGGGAGCCGTCGACGTCGTACCGGAGCTGCAGGCCTCCACTCAGTTGAACTCAACTTCAAGCTCATCAGTGTTATCTTCGGATCGTCCTTTGTTGTCCGTGCTCACAGTTAGCACCTCATCCAGAAAAGACTTAGTCGTCCACGCTGTGGTCGATGGTGTTACCCTGTGACTACTGGTGGATACAGGAGCGTCTGTATCCTTGATGACTGCAGAAGACTTTCAGCGTCATTTCAGCAAACAGCACAGCCTGTCCAAAGCTGTTGTCGACTTGCGAAACTTCTCCAAGCAGCGCATTAGGATCCTTGGCTCCTTCCAAGCTCCAGTCAAAGTGTTGCATCAGTCTTGCTCCGTGGTCTTCTACGTCACCGATAAGGGCACATTGCTTTTGGGCCTTGACGCTATTCAGCGACTGGGCATCCAGATTGATGGCGCGTCGTTGACGTGTCGACTCGCATTATGTGAAGTGCAGTGTCCCTCCAACGTGCCTTCGGGCTTCGAGCAGCTCTTCAGTGACGAGTTGGATCTCGTCAAGGGTTTCATTCATCGCATTCAACGGCGGCCAGGTGTAACTCTGGTTGCATCCAAGCTGAGACGTCTCCCTCTGGCTCTTCGCGATCAGGTGGTGACCGAGTTGCGACGACTCGAGGACTCGGATGTCATCGAACGCGTCGACGCTTCTGAGTGGGTCTCGCCGCTCGTCGTCGTCCGCAAGAAAAATGAAAGCATCCGGCTGTGTGTAGATTGCAGGGAACCGAATAAGGCAATTATCATTGATGGTTTTCCTTTGCCGCACGTTGAAGAGTTGTTGCAGATGTTTCATGGAGCCACTTGTTTTTCTAAGCTAGACTTAGCGTCAGCTTATCACCAGCTGTCGTTAGAGGAGAGCAGTAGGGACTTAACGACGTTCATCACGCATGATGGCTTGTTCAGGTTTAAGCGTGTCTGTTTCGGTCTGGCGTCCGCGCCTGCAGTTTTTCAAAAAATTATGTCCCAGATTTTAAAAGATTGCAAGAATGTAATTTGCTATCTGGATGATGTCCTTGTGTGGGGTAAGACTCAGTCTGAGCATGACGCGAGCCTAATTGAAGTCTTGACTTGCATAGCCAACAGTGGCATGAAGTTGAATGATAAATGTCTTTTTTCCGTGAAAGAACTTAGCTTCTTGGGACACCGGATTTCAGCTGATGGCATATCACCGTTAGAAAGTAAAGGCTATAGTAAATGCCCCAGCTCCTACAGACATTGAGTCTTTACAGTCATTTTTAGGTCTGGCAGGATACTATGCCAAGTTCATTGATCACTATTCAGACCTAGTTGAACCGCTTCGTCTCATGCTCAGGCAGGGCCAAAAGTTTTGCTGGTCGGAGGATGCCCAACGCAGTTTTAATCAGTTGAAAACGCGCCTGACTTGTTCGCCTGTCATTAAGGTGTTTAATCCTGAGCTACCTGTGGTGGTTACAACCGATGCATCTGACGTGGGTATCGGGGCAGTGTTACAGCAGCGGTATGGTCCTAAGCTTGAAACAGTAGCCTTTGCGTCGAGAACCTTGTCAGATACTGAAAGAAAGTACTCTGTGGATGAACGCGAAGCGCTTGCCTGTCTATTCGCGTGTGAAAGGTGGCATATTTACCTCTGGGGTAGACGTTTCACCCTTATAACCAACCATCAGGCTGTAGTTGCTTTGTTAGCCGCAGGTGATGCAGGCCGACGTCCTTTAAGGATTTCGTGGTGGTCAGCTAGACTTTTGTATTACAACTTTGACATAGAATATTGCAAGGGCTAAGAAAATGTGGTCGCTGATGCCCTGTTTAGGCTGCCAATTCAGACCCATCCAGAACTTAGCACGGATGAAGAAATAGTGTCTTTAGTGACATCTGTAGTTGACAAAGAAACCATCCAACTTGCAACGAATGCAGATGTGACGTTGCAAAAAGTCTGTGAACGCGTATCCAAGGGCTGGCCTTTTAAGAAGCATATAAACAATGAGTTGATGGCTTAGTTTCATGTTAGGAATGAACTCGCTTGTGTTGACGGATTACTCATGCGTGGTGACCGTGTAGTCATTCCTAGTGTTCTGGTACCTACTTTCCTCCAATTAGCACATGCAAATCATCAAGGGATAGTACGTACTAAGCAACTTCTGCGTGAAAGGTATTGGTGGCCCCAAATGAATCGTTCTGTAGAAGAACATGTCGAGCATTGTCACATCTGTCAGCTGACAGACAAGCCGGCCAAGCCGCGTGTAGCACCGTTGCAGCCCGTTTATTGGCCTGAAGGGCCGTGGCAAAAGTTGGGTATGGAGATTGTCAGCCCGTTAAATGCATCTTTTCCCAGGTATCTTGTTACCTTAGTCGACTACTATTCAGAATGGCCTGAGGTTCTTGGCACGAATTCTATCTCCACAGAGGATGTCATTAAGCTGTTGGAATCGTCGTTTAGCCGGGAAGGGCTACCAGAGTTCTTAGTAACTGACAATGGTCCACAATTTGTCTCTGTACAATTTCAGGAATATCTAAAGAAACAGGGCATCCGTCATATATTTTCGTCCAATTATTACCCCCAGGCCAACGGTCAAATAGAACGCCTTAACAGGGTTCTTAAGGAACATTTGCAGGTAGCCAGACTTGAAGGTAAAGATGCCTCGAGGAGCGTCACACAATGTTTGAGTTCGTATAGGGTCACACCACATGCGGTGACTGGCCTGTCTCCAGCTTTTTTGCTGCACGGTCGACAACCTCGTTTTGAAGTACACATTAGCAACTTTAGGATTCGTCCTAAAGTATCGGAGTCGCCCAATGGGTTGCCTCATGTCCGGAATCAGGTTGCAGAGAAACAGAATAAGAGCAAAGGGTATTTTGACAAAAGGAAAGGTGCGCAGCAAACCCGCATAAAGGTCGGCGATTTGGTTAAGGTAAGACTCCATAGGAAAGGCTTTTTCAAGTATAGTAGGCCTCTTACAGTGAAGGCTCAGGTTGCGCCGTCCACTTTTCTCCTCAGTGACGGAAAAGCGTGGAATGCATCCAAGTTAACAGTAATTCCTAGGGACTCTTTCAAGAATGCTGCCCTTTCTACTACCCCCAAAGAACTTATTTACTCTTATTTCATTTTAGATCTTTGTGGCAGTCAGTCCCCTGGTGCACCTACATTGCAGGGCTCCACCCCCAGTTTTCAGCCAGACTCTGATTCGTCAGAGATCTCTTATAGTGAAGGGTCTGAATCAGTTGTTCCCCAAGGAACGTTGGGAAGTCAGCAGGAGCCGGTGCGGGTACCTTTTTCAAGTAATCCACTAAATCTCAACCCTGGGGAGGGGGAAAGTGAAGGGGCTACAAGGTTTTCAAAGACGACCGAACCTGGTCGCACTTCAACAAGTTCTACTGAGATTTCTATGCGTCCGCGCCGTCAGACAAAACGACCTGACTGGCTCAAAGATTTTGTCACTTAAGGTCAAAAGAGTTCTTCCTATAATGCCGTGGCTAGTGGGCCCAGCCACGACATCGCAGGAGACTTTCAGTTCTGTGTTTGTTTGTTTTTTTTGCAGTGTATTTCGTTTCACAAGATGTGTGACGTATCTGTTGTATTAGGCCACTTGTGCCTGTGCGTGAACTGTTCTTCTCCCCGCCGCTCGTGTGGCGTGAACATTCCTTAGTGGAGATCCTGGGACTTTCTCTAGTGTTACCCTGTGATAATGCTCATTTTGTCGACGGGGGAGGGTGGGGATGATGTGGTGTCGTGGCGCCACCTGTGAGTGGCGCGAGCACTGAGTGCGCCCTAGTGTGTACTCTGTCAACAGATGTCGTCTGTAACGGTACACACGTGATTGCATGCAGCCAATCACGTGTGTCGTTCAATAAACGTCCGCTGGCCGGCTCAGTCTTTGTTGGGCTTCCGCGGGCTCCGGTCAACTCACTTCTACTGCGCGTGTCGGGGGCGCGTGCCAGTGCACGTTGTGTCTCGCGTTCAGTCGTCGGGCCCTCGCCGTCGGACGCCACTTGCCGACACAACACTTTTTACCAGTATTCACAACGTTAGGTCAGTGAAGGTGCGCTAAATATTGCTTCTGAATACCACAAATGCGCGTTCTGACTAGTAGCTCGTGCTGGCCGCACTGCACCGTCACAATGTTCACTGCGATACAGATGCACTGTTAAAGAACGAGTATAACGCAACAGATCACTGCCGCAAAAAAAAAGAAGAAAAAAAAGCAGCGTCCGCGCTATCCGTACACGGCCGGAGCTAGCGTTGAACCACATCTAGCCGGTCTGAGAGCGCACCGACGCCTTGAAGTCTCGTCGCCTAGACAACGTTGGCTGTCCGGGATCCTGCGCGCGCGGGCGCAGAGCGCGGGAAAGGGACCGGCATCGTCTTACATGTCACTGTGTGCGCTGGCGAAAAACCGTCCCGTGTGTGTGCGTGTGGTGCACGTGGCTTCTCGATCGGTAGAGTTTATTAGTCGGTGTTTAGTTTGAAATGTTCCTGCGCTCTGTGCTCTACCTGTGTGTTCTGTCAGTGCTGATTATTGCGAAGGTGCACCATCCTGAAGACTGGACCTGTGGATTCATATTGTGGAGCACTCGAAGTGAAATAGTGAGTACCGCTTTCACGTTGTTCCGTTTAGCGCTTTGTTAACTGCGTGAGCACGAGAATAACGCCTTCAAACAATTTTGTTTTCAACTAGTTGATGACAAATCAGCATTTCTTTACTTAGCGAGAATATTTGTCCGAACTGTTTCACGGGGATGATGGCGAAGTGTGGTTGTGGGCAAGTTTTTTTGTTCGTTTGTTTAGATTGTTTGGAGTACAAAGCAGAGTGAGCGTGCGCCGCAGAGGTTCAGCGAAGTAATCGAACAGATTTTTGCGGTGCCCTTTGTTGGCAGCCGTGTTTAATGGGGCCCGCTCGTGATGCACATCAATTTCAGTTTACTAATTAATACATGTCTGGGGACGGCGCCTGTTAGCTCTAAGCATCAACCGTATCTAAGACGCATATGCTTGGGCATGTTGGTAGTTCATTTGCTCTCTTTTTTTCTTATTGCACAAAAAGACCGAGAACGGAAAACAAGGTCGTTCTTTTCAGTACTTTTCCGGTTTGTGCGGAAACATTACCGTGATAACTCGGGTTGATGCATCGGGTGACAACACAGCATATTGCTTCGCAATGGGCGCGCCTCGCGAAGTTTGCCTACTTGCTAATACATTCAATTTCGTTAAATACGTCTTCACCGGTATTTTCGTTCACCCCCAACGTAGCGTGAAACTGCCGACAGCCGTGCCTGGGTACTGGATCGAGCACTGGAGCTGGACTTTTGTTGAACAGAGCTTTCGTCTCTGTGTGTGTGGTCGAATTGCCTACTTGAACAATGCAAACGCTTGTTTGAACATAACTGCTAACGGTCGAGCACATTTTATTCAGATTGTTTCCATCATGTGTAACTTGCAAAATATTCTTGTTATTCAGAGTTTTATTGCCATCACCTTGCTTTGGCGTTTAACTTCGCTAATTACTTCAGATGTTAAAGGTATTTTCGCTATGTGAAGCGTATTATTAGTTTTTGTGTTGCACAAAAACACTTCGATGTTATACTTACTTCACGGTATCTAAGCCTGCGTTGCAACCAAAATGTAAGACTGGGCAGCATATTAATCTGGGAACACAACACGCACAGCCACTTCTTCGGGAAGGAGTTATTCTTTCTCAGCCTGCCAGCATGATTGAAACAAATGGCCTAACTTAGCAGTATGCAATGGTCATTAAGTAAAAGTAACAGGGTCACTTTATTCCAAATTTCCCAGCCAATTTGGCAGCTATAGCAAATGTGTTTGAAAAAAATTGTGCTGATTTAATGCACTGAAATCAGTGAACTGCTTGAATATTTTGAAGAGAAAAAAAATATTTTTAGTCATGTGGTTGCCTTTTGAACTCCCCAGAATATTGTTTGAGTGTTGTTTGTGAAAAAAATATTTTACAAGATCCGCTCTTTTTTTAATGCACCAAGTGTGGTACATGTTAAGTAAAGGGGATTATGTAAGGTGTTTTAAACTCTGTAATATTAGGGAGCTTTCTAATAGCGCACCGCGAGCCCTTGCGATGTGGTTGCTGCCACTGTGCATGCGTCGTAACGCGAGCTGCCGTTCGCGGCCCGCCCACAGAAAATTAGAAATAGCGGGCGGCGTGTGCGGCACGCATGCGGCCCGCGAAGTACTATGTGTAGCTTCCGTGTATTTGGGTTCGCGGTCGGGGCGAAAGTCGCGAGACATTTCACTAGGTGGAGCAAACGCTTTTTTAAAATTGATATGATGCCCACAACTAAAGCAGCGCCCGCAACACCTGCAAACGTTATTCTAAAACTCCCTATTAATACAATTTTTCGGCCACATACGTCTGCAAGAATTTTGCCAAAATGTGTTACGTTTGCGTTTTCTCATTGCGATACTGCACTTTGTATGAATATCTGAGTTGTGACTACTTACTTCACAGAAAAGATATTTCGATGAAAAATTACTTTTAGATATCTTAAGCTTTTAACCTCTACGAGAAAAAATCACTCATTTCACAGAGTTGTCATTTTTGTCCATATTGAAACGCATTTTGCACCATGTGGTGGTCCAACTAAAAATCACCTTTTACCTAAATTGAAAGTAAAGAAACAGTTCTTTGTATGTGACGAATTTCATCATGACAATTTCTATTTCAAGGTATAAAATGATTAATGAATTTTCCCATCAACGGCAATGGGAAACTTTGAGGCGTCGGCTGCCGTATTACCAAATGGCTAATGGGCAACTTGGAACTTCAAAAATCAATTAGGGGCAAAGCTCTTGAGACCATGGGTCGTTCCCTCCTCTGTAGTCGTACTGGTATTATGTAGCCACTTGATGAGTTGCACAATAGATAGCGTTAGTGGTTTTCACAGCATATACACGGACAAAATGATGATTTGTGGGGCGAATCGTTCGTCCGTACATTTGTGCTTTCGTCCGTTCGTCTGTGCATCCATCCGTCCGGGCTTCCATGTGTCGGTCTGTCCGTGAGTCCGTTCGTCTTTCTGTTCGTCCATACTGGCATCAGACTGTCTCTCCATCCGTTTGTGCGTCCGGACGGACGAACGCTACGCCCCACTCATCATCATTCACTCCGTGGATATGCTGTGATCTTTTTCTCAAAACATAAATTGCTATGACAAAATTCGGTACATGAAAAGAACTGGTTATTTGCTTTCGATTTCGGTACAAAGTCTATTTTAATTCAACCACCACATGGTGCAAGTTGCGTCTCATTATAGACAAAACAACTATTTTGTAAAATTCGCGATTTCTTTCTCGTAATGTTTGACAGCTTGAAATAACTTTTATTTCAAATATACCTTATGTTGATTAAGTATTCACTCCTCAGATATTCATTCAAAGTGCAGTATTGATATAGAAAAATGCAGATATAGAAAAATGCAGATATATCACATTTCGGCTAAATTATTTGAGGCGTATGTGGTCGGAAATTGGTAATAATAATACTGAGCTTCAAACACTTTACGCAACTTTTCTCTTAACTTGTAGACCAAATTTGGCATGGAAGAAGAGATACTTATGAAATAATTTTTTCACAAACACCCAGACGAGATTCCTGGAAGTTCAGGAGGCAGCCACGTGACCAAAAAATTATTTGTCTGCGAAATATCCTAGCAGTTACCTTTTTAATGCAGTAAAATCTGTGCAATGTTTTTCGAATACATTTGATATGGTCGCCAAAATGGCTGGGACGTCTGACGTGGAATGAACCAATAGCGAATTCTTCTGTTATACAATCCTGTCAATGTGAGCCAGTTCAAGAACACTAGTATCATTCGCATTTTAATGCGTGACTATACAGTACTTAATTTTACAAGTTACCTGCACTGAATACATTCTGAATGCGCATACCGTCATGTATGCTCAGTGGCATTGTGCTTTTGTGCAATACAGATAAAATACTTATATATGTTGTTGCGCGTCGTTAGAAAGAAGTTAGTTATGCAGGGTGCATACTGTATGTGGCACTCTTTGTGAAATTTCGGTCATTGCTCCTTGTGTATTTATTTTAGGTTTCCGGGATTGAATTTCCTGTACAGAAAGAACAGCTTCGCCCCACTTCTCTCAAAGGCACCAGTCATCTCAGCAGCTGAAGATGATTGTTCAAGCATCAGTGACGAGCTGTGGTTTTGCAGTTAGAAGTATACCAACACTGGAATTACATTAATACAACGCCAATTACACTACCTTGTCGAATGTTCTCATTTTTTTAAAGTCGAAATTTATACAGCGAGATATAATAGGTTCTAAATGTGACTGCAGAAACTCGCTTACTCTTTCTACGTGTTTTTTTTTATTGTCATGGTGTCAATCAACTTCATACCTCCCATTTGTTTTACCCGACTAGCGCAAACGTTTTTGAAAGTTGTGGAGATTTATTGTATATAAAACAATGAATTTCTAGTATAGAGAAAAAAAACTTGGTCAATTGAGATATTTCAAAATTTTGCAGAATGCCATCAGAGTCCTGTTTGTCAGACTTACAGTGTTTCTATAATGAAGGCAGATGTGATAATATGGGCTTAAGTGTTTTTTGCTTCGGCGTTATGTTCGGTTGAACCTTACGTTACAGGTTACTGCTTCCACTACTGTGGTGTGGTGCGTGTGTGTGTGTATGTGTAAGTGCCTGCCACGTCCTACTTTGTCGTTTTCGGCCCAGTCTACCTACACATATATACACTGGTATTATGCAGCTCATTCAAGACCCCGGCACCATATTTTATCAGCTGCATGCATGCAGGTACAAGTGCAGTGGGTGACACCAGTATCTTCCTTTTTCCCTGTCAGCCGCAAAGAAGGTTCATATGTGCTTCTCCCTGAGAACAATTGAGGTTTGGGCCAGTTGGTGATGCATATTGGATGGAATGAAGTGCTATGCACGGCTCTCCTCAACACACAAGGCTAAGCGCCACCTCCTGTGTCTCTGCTTTTGTTGTCCCAATAATTGCGCTTCATTTGATAGAGTATGCTTATTTATATAACTGCCATCGTTCCAAGGGGTTTTTTTAATGATACACCCCACTCACATGGGTGTAGCTTCATCCAGCACCCCTAGTTTAGGGGTGTTCATAAACACCCATTAAAGTAGGGTTTAACGTTTCTTTACACCCTACGGTTTCAGGGTTAGGGTGGCTAGAATGATTCTAGCCACCTTATCAGGGTGTTTCTACACACCTTATTGTTTGGGGTGTTCCTAGACACCCTAAAATGGTGTTGCCCATGGGACAAAACAAATACACTCTTATGGGTGTAAATATTTTCAGAGTGTTTGGTGAGTAACAGTTCAGCGTGTGTGCAAACACTTTTTATTATTGTTGAGGGTATTCACCATTTCACGATCTCGTTTGAGAAGCTCCTGAATATCCGGAAAAAACGATGCTCGGAAAACTTCCAATTCTTCATCCGATAATGTTCTGCTTCATTATCTGGTCAATGAAATTCCAAGAAGCCTCAATACATATTTAAAAGGTCCCGTGTACTGCTACGATGCCATGTCCTACCCTTCTTTAGGCTGTAATTGCACCTCGCTTGCGATTCATTCAGTTTATTTTTTTGCCTGTACCACTACATTTTGTGGGTGAAGTTTGGGGGCGGCGAGATTTTGACAGCTCCATCAATAAGAGGCGCTTTAGGTGAAAATGCTTATTTCCCTAACTTTTCAGAGGAGCTACTTTTCTTTTTTTCCAACATGAATAGCTAGAGGCGTATCCAAACATGAGAAATTTGGGCATTGAGAGCGTAGTGCTCATGTAAATCTAATAAACTCAATATCCCGGAAACGCAGAGCCGGCGCTACATTAACTACCTTTCAAAAACGAAGCGCTCACTTGTATATACATAAGCGCATACTCACGTACTTGCTTTTGTAAGTGCGCCGCAAACGATGCAAACACGGTAGTGATGTTACGAGCCCGTCGTCCTATTATTTACCTTGCCTCATTGAAACAGCCTGCTTCAACATGTGTGCTGAACATGAGTCGTCATTCTTTTTTGGAGCTTAACCTTCTCGCCTCAGAGCGCACTCCCATGTGCAGTGCAATATGACGTCTTTGGCATCCTGAAACGTACAAAAATATTCGAAGGGTCTCTGTGCACCCAGACGCACAAAGGAAATCAATGTGCTCGCGAATGCAGTCGTAGTCTCAAAAATGTGTAAGAAAAAGCTAGCGATCAAATGCGCCTACATAGAAAGTTGTGCTCAGTGTCCGCTTCACACGATTCACGCAACCATACGCTACCCAAGAGCCCACCATCGTCGTCTCGAAAAGTGGTCACCGGCATGTTCAGAACAGCCTTCTTCAATTAGAGGCACCACAAGTAACATTATTAGCACATAAACAACGCGAAATCCACGTATACGCTACAATGCACCTATTCGCTCTGTGCTTTAAGCAATATGGCGGCGCGTCGGTGTCAGCCACGGAACCCCTCCGCCACTCTAGAAGGTTTAGTATGTCCTTCTTGGGGGAAAAGAGCTTTTTTTTTTTCAGGGCGGGGGGGCGGTAGAGGCAGGGGAGGATCGTAATGATTTATTTCTTCTCGTTTTCTTACTTTCATGTCATCTGTCAAGCGTGCGCCACGTGACAATGAAGAGGAATGCTGTGTGTGTGCCCCATTCACAACGCAGCGGATGAACACTTTCTCAAAGCAGGATCACCCTAGCAGGTTGTTCATAAATGCTTTATGTTCAGATATGATTGTTATCAAAGTAGTTATTCCCTGATCGTCGTATTCAGAGGCGCAGGAGCTTGCTGTGGTGGCGAAAATAACAGCCGTGGCTCCAGCAGCAGAGACTTTTGCACGTTCACTCCCTCCGGGCGATTGGGATGACGCAGATTATATGATAAGAGCGACATCAGGACTGTTATCTTCGTAATGAAAGACAAATTAGATTATCGAACGCTATGGCGCAATTACTTCATATATATATATATATATATATATATATATATATATATATATATATATATATATATATATATATATATATATATATATATATATATATATATATATATATATATATATATATATATATATATATATATATATATATATATATATATATATATATATATATATATATATATATATATATATATATATATATACTTCCCCAGAAAGGGGGAAGTGGGAAAAAATATTACTAGAAGCGTCCTTGCAACTGACTCGGGTCATTGCGGACCATAGTGAGCGTAAGGCCGCCGAATACAGTGTCACGGAGGCCACGCAGAAATTGGTATCTAATCTCGGAGAGCATGAGGCAAGAGAAGTGGAAAGATATGAACTAAAAAAGAGAGGCGAAATTTCAGTAGTAAAAGATAGAAAATTCAAGCGGGACTGCAGTAGCTCCACTGCTCTGCAACAGGAAAATAGGAATGAGGCCGTACAAGCACGCCAGGGACCACCCGTACCACAACCTAACTTTGAGGAGAAAAATGGGAACTCAAAACTACAGTGCAATTCTAATCAAAACATCCTCACTCTCGAATATGACGCTGACACTCCCGTGCAACGTGATAGCCAAGAGCAGCCGAAAACTTATGAGAAAAATGTCCTCAATCAGTCAAACACAACACTCACACCCGCTCAGCTTCAACTTTTGTCGAGAGGCTTAACCTTTTGTCCATCATCCGGTAGATTCAATGAATTTGAACTGTACCAAGACCTCGATAACTTTGCGCGTAATCTCCACCTCCGTGAATACTTTCACGATCGCAAGGACTGTACGGACGAGAATAGAGTGATTGGTGGTGACAAATCATGGTGTCCGGGTGAGCAGAGGGACAAACACCTCGATATGTATATATCAGCAGTTCAAAAAGATATCATCAGAGCGTATGAAAAAAATCGGCCATTTCGAAACAACATATCAAAGTCAGAACGAAGGGCACTCGATGAACTACGAAAAAACACTGAAATTACTATCAAACCGGCTGATAACGGGGGCTGCATAGTAATTCTAAACACGTCGGACTACTTAAAGGAAGGGGAACGACAGCTATCAGACACAAAATTCTACAAAGAACTTCCAACTGACCCGACTCCCGAATTTGAAAGGGAGATAAAAGTAACCCTAAACAATCTCCGCCGGGACGAGAAAATTACCGGCAAAATGTTAAAAGCAATGTTACCGGCCCATTCTGTTCCCGGTCGATTATATTTGCTCCCCAAAATACACAAGGCAGGTAATTAGGGACGTCCGATAGTATCCAGTAACAGCACATCAACAGAAAATATATCAGAATTCATCAATTCCTTAATAAAAAACGTCCACCCAAATTTTCCCTATTACCTAAAGGACACAAACCACTTCATCTGCGAAAATTCAAGTCTCGACATCCCAGGCGGCAATTTTCTGGTGACCATGGACGTCTGCTCACTGTACACCAACATACCCCACCATGACGGAATAGCGGCTATGGTTTCTGAATATGTAAAATCTGACTCATCAACTAGTGTAAGTGGCGAGGTACTGTTTACACTTCTTGAACTTGTACTAAATTATAACCATTTTGAGTTCAATGGCAAGCATTTCCTTCAGGTCAGTGGCACTGCAATGGGCACGAAAATGGCCACAAACTTCACGAGCACCTTTATGGCTTCACTTGAAATCCCATTCATTGAGGGACGCACCTTGAAACCTTTCTACTACAGAAGATACTTAGACGATATTTTTATGATATGGAACCATGAAGAGGGTAGTCTTTTCCACTTCATAGATGATTTTAACAAGTGCCACCCGTCAATAAAATTCACGCACAAAATTTCCAAAACTAGCATTAACTTTTTGGACGTCACTGTCATGGTCGAAAATGACCGCTTGTCAACAAACCTTTACAAAAAGCCTACAGACCGTCAAATGTACCTACATTTCAACAGCAGCCACCCAAAGCATTGCAAAACGGGTATTCCATATTCTCAGGCCTACCGGTACCGAAGAATATGCACCGATATGTGGGAATTTGACAGCCACGCGGAACACCTAAAGCATTCTTTATTGAAACAAAATTATCCGGAAGACATTATTGACGATGCCATACTACGTGCTCGCAACGTGAACAGGAATGATATTATTAAGGGACCAAACAGAGTATCTAAAACGACTTCCCAAACGAACCTTGTACTAAGTTACTCCTCATCAGCGCCACGAATCAACAACATACTGTCCCGCCATTTCAACATAATCAGGCAAAGCAAACGACTAACTTCTATCTTCGCGAAGCCACCTCACGTGGTGTACCGCCGGATTAAAATTTGAAGGACATTCTTGTCAGAGCAAAAACAACCACCCCCAAATTTCAATCAGGGTGCCATCCCTGCGGAAAAGCTCGATGCAAGGTATGCCCACAGATGGTCTCAACACGTGAATCCAAAGCGAACTTCTCGGATTTCAAAGTCTGCATAACTGAAAGCCTTAATTGTGACTCCAGTAAAGTAATATACATGCTACATTGCAACATCTGCGGACAAGAATATATCGGCCAAACAGACACGCCATTTCGGCTGCGGTTCAGTAATCACCGGTACCACGCCACTTCACTGCCGAAGCTACCTTTATCTAGACATCTGCGCCTGCCAAACCACAGTTTTGAAAATATCAGCGTAACTATTTTGCAGTCCGGTTTCTCAAACAGACGCGAGCGCGAACAGCGTGAGGCACATTTTATTTTCAAATTTCGAACATTAGTAGCCGGCATCAACGAGGACCCCGGTAAACTCAACTGCCTTCGAGAAGTAAGCCAGGAGGAAATTGGTGACAAAGATTGATAGCTGGAGACCATGCTTTTTTCTGACTGACTCGTACGTGCACACTGTCCATTCTTGTTTTCGTTTTTTCTTCATTCATTTTTTCTTTTCTTCCTTTTTCCACATGCACATACAAAGTGTTTTCGTTCGCCTACCACTTGATGACCATTGAAAGGAAACGGACGAAAATTAAAGGTAAAAAGAGCCGACCGACCCATTAACGGGAAACCCTTCCTTTACGCACGCCGCATGCTGACCGACCCATTACGCGGAAACCTTTTCTTTACGCACGCCGTCACGGACCCTCCCGGCACCGCGGCGACAATCTTGGGTGGCCCGACACACGTCGAGAACTGAACAGCACGTGATAAGAAACGTATGTGGACGTACACGGACAGTTGGTTTCGTTCTCAGTGTTGACAGTGGTTCTTCCTCTTTTTTACTTTCTTTTTTTTAGTTCCCTCTCACTCTCGCATACATGTTTCAAGGCGAGAGGGACGCGGCAGCAACGAAGTTTGGAAATTCATGTCAGTATAACTCATCCCCTGATGAAGGGAGGACCCCTCCCGAAACTGTTGGGAAATAAATATATTTATCCTTGTTGACAACGCTCCCGTTGTGCCATATCCCATACCTTCAAGAAGACTAACTGGCCCATTGAATTATTACTCCCACTATATATATATATATATATATATATATATATATATATATATATATATATATATATATATATATATATACAGTGGGAACGTTCAGTGGGTCTGGTACGTATGAGAAAAGAAGCTGGTACACGTACCAGAAAGCAAGCAGTTCCTTTATATATTTACGTGTCGGCCGTGGCACGGCCTTCGTCAGAGAATGAAAAGTGAACAAGGCATATGCCGCTTTTAAGGGCCACTGATATCTCAAAAAACCATCCGGAGTTCAAAATCAAACATCGGTGACAATTCATTTTGATCTATCACCTCGTGTAACAAGATAACTGCTACAACTCAAGAAACGTATGACTAGGAAGCCATCGCATCAGTGAAACATATAAACCAGTAAAACGATGATGAGGCCGCGAAGAAGACACGAGAGATTAAGGCTACTTGCGTGGCAAAACAGATATCAATCACATCTACTTCAGCACGGTACACATAAAAGTACTGAAAGATCACGAAAAAATTGTGCCCATATATATATATATATATATATATATATATATATATATATATATATATATATATATATATATATATATATATATATATATATATATATATATATATATATATATATATATATATATATATATATATATATATATATAGTTATGACTAACAACAATAGCATCGGGGTTCTAGCGGGGCAATGCGAGAGAGGCAGAGGAAAAAGACTGAGAATGCGCCGTGCGATCCAATATGGCTGTGGAGGATGATCAACCTGTGATCTCGCATAGAAGCAGATAGAACGCACGGCCATACTCTTCATGCCGCTTTCACCGGAAGAACTGGTGATCGTGAAATGATTGTGTATTGGTCCAAAGTACCTTCCCAAACGATAGGAACTGCTCAATGTTCGCTACCTCATTTCTTGCCACAGTGCGAAGGGTGGTGGTGTCAGCTGATCGTCCGTGTATCAACGATGCTTTAATCACGTGCATGCTAAAGAAAACTGGGCGAACTATGATTCACGTGTGAACTGAACGGCACTCCGTGATAATTTGTGCCAAGCCTGCCTGGCGAATTTGCCGCAGTAGTAGGCCACTAGCGAGTAGTGTGCCGTCGTGGCTGCACAATACCGAATGTTTAGCTTGCAAACATATTACGCCGTCGTCATTACTTGCACTGTAAGCATCATGCAGTTGCCTCTTCAATGGAACACAACCATTTACTTCCCATTAACTCGCGCTTGTGTCACAGCCATAATCAGACTCCAACAGTGCGCAATTATCTGCACTCGGGTGTTGCATGCACGTTCCTTCAGAATTATCGAAACAAGTATATCTAAACGAATACACGCGTACACTTATCGCAACGTCTATAATGTGAAAATTCGTCGAACAACAGCGATGTTAGGATGCCACCGTTGAAGTGCAGGAGCAGTTAGCGTGGACTGTATTCGTAACTGCATATCTCATTGCTCTAAGCATTGCGCTGCGCTGGTCGAACTTGAGTGTGTTGGCGGCATTCGGCGCTTACCAATATCCACTGCAATTAGGCTATATGCAATGCACAAGAAAAACTATGCTATTATTTTAGGCCCGCTGAAGCATATTATACAATAAATACAACCAAAGTGATTTACGAGCATGAAAAAACATTAACGCACGACGGGACGTGAAGTGCAACTCGTTGCTAGTGAGCTAGCAGCTGATCGTTCATCATCGCTGTCACTCTCAGCGCGTTGACAACCATCTACGTCCAGTAAATATCCTCGACATCAGGGCAGTTTCCTTGAACATAACTGTTAAAAGTAATCTGAGGAATTCTATCCACTGAACGATTTCGATAGCCCCAACAATGCGTCATTCACCACGCACAACATCAACACGGCGTCACTTGCCACGTTTATCTGGGGGTGCGGAGAACATTTCGCTCCGATACTTGGCAAGAAAAGAATAGAGGGCCATGTGCTGCCGTCTATCAACTAACGTAAAAAAAGCGGCGCAGAGATTTTGGAAGCGCCAATCGTCAGCCTCGCTACTTTCCGCATACAGTGATTGTTGCGGCGATAATGCACTACAAAATCACTGACGAATGCTATACGCACGTAAAACAGGGCAAGCTTCAACAGAAAAGGTCAGACAATAGCATTTAACTATTCAACGCAAATTCAGAAAATTTTACGAAGCAGATATGTGCACTCTGTGGGCTATAATATTCGAAAGCTCGTGTTGCCACGAATTTTCACTAAAACTCCGGGTCTCGCAAGAAAGAATCAGATTTATCGCGTCACAGACAATCCTGTATATTCACTGATGCATGAAACGTGCAAAGTGGTTCATGTTTGTTTCTAGCTAACACGTTAACACTGAGGCTAGCACTGCCAAACAAGAGAGCGTTGGGAGCGTCTGCAGCCTCTGCTTACTGATCGTGCTCAAGATCACGCTACTGAATTCCGCTAGGCAGCACGACAGTCTAAGAACCATAGAGTTTTATACAATGATTGTATTAAACGCTATGCTATGAACATTCATTGGAGGGCAGGGAAGCTAGCAGCAAGATATAATTTGAGAAGCGATTGGGAGAAATGGGGGAGGGCCGTTGGGCTAGGAAGGTTTTCAGCTTTTTGTACATGACGAATGTCGATACAAAATGGAGGAAGAGAACCGAAAAATTGATGGGTGAATACTTAGAAAACAGCATGACCAAACCAAAAAGAGCTATCGGTTATGAAGAAGGTGAAGCAAATGGAGACTGACATGTGGAGAATAGGCACGCCAAGGAAAGGATCTATGATGATTCTCGGGGTAGTTTTCTATTGTTTGAAGCCAGGACGGGAGTATTGCGAGCCAAAACTTATCGGGCCAAATACGATTGGGTAGACACGGTCATGGCCTCCTCTATACTTTCTCTGCCTGCCCCGTGAGCCAACCTTCGCTCCTTCTCTTTTCTTAGGGATTACGTTGCCAGATGCCGTGAGGTGGCGCCAGCCACGTATAGTTGATGTTTGTGTGTATTTATTAGTTTGTGCGTGTGTGTGTATTTGACTTTTTTGTTTTTTTTTGTTGTTTTTTTTCTTTTGCCACCCCGTGGGGGAGGTGCACGTACATTGAACATGCGAATTTTTGTAGTATAGCTTAGACTTTCTCTTTTTCGTAGGGCAGGGCTCTAGTTTTATAATTATCGAGTGAGACAAGTCATAAGGACAATAGGTGTCCGAAAGAAATGGTTAAAAAGACTGTAAAGTGTTCAGGATGTGGGGTGGGTTAGAAAGTGGACCCAAGTGTAGAAGCGGATGGATAAGAGGCTGACTTGAAGTTTAGGCTATGTGAGGCCGAGGAAAAAATGGAGAAAATGATGTTTGCTCAGAGTGACCTGCTGATGAGAATCACCGAGCTCGAGACTGCGTTGGCGATAGAGCAAGAGAAAACGAGGGCTATGGGAGAAAGGCTGAAGTCCGCCGAGGAAGCACTAGCTAAGGCGAACCTAGTAGTGGCCTACGGAGAGAACAGTAGGGAACCGGCAACCAGAACGGCGGAGAAGAAAGAGCAAGCAAGTTTGGAAAAAAGAGGTGCAGCCGGTTCAATTGGCGCAAGGCCCACATTCAGCGATGTAGTGGTGGGACTGGGAGGGGACAAAGCAGCCGGCGTCACAGGTGCAAGTAACCCCCAGGTGCAGGACGCTCCAGCTGAAAAGTCACACCATGTGATAATCGCCGACGACTCGAATTTAAATCGATGCACAGAAGCCATCAAGGAGAGGGTAAGAGGTCACAAGAGGGTTGCAGTAGGGGCGTTCCCAGGACGCAAGCTGGAAGCAGTCATGAGGCAAGCGAGCGCAAAACTCAAAACTACAGCTGATAGACGAAACCTCGTGATAATTTCAGGTGGTTTAAGCGATGTCTTAAATGAAGATACAGCAGGACTAGCAACCACACTGGCGAAAGGCGTCGATGACATGCGCACCACTTCTCCTCGGGTACAGGAAGTGATATGCACGATACCGGAGGTACCGGTGCGTGATAGCAACCTGCAAAGAGCGGTTGTCAACGCCTACCAAGAGATATGGCAGATGAGTCGAGAAAAAAGCTTTGAGGAGGTAGAAATAAACAGAGAGGTGCATAGGGGGGGGGGGGGGGGTCAACGAGACAGAATTCACTACGACGGGCGGCTAGGTCATGAGGTGGGTTGGTGACTTGCAGGACGCGCAGTAGCTTCTTTCGGGGGGCAAGCGGGCCCTTCTGGGGGCAGAATACCTAGTAACGAGGAAAACAACCAGGGAGACTCTTTGACAGGTGGTATGGAGAGATACGATTCCAAAGTGACACCAGTATCTAAGATAGGTAGAGTCCGGGGCAGAAATAGACGTAGCCACGAGCGCCGAGCCAATTCAGACATAGGGTATATTAACATGCAGGGTGGTAGGAACAGGCTGAAGTTGGAAGAGATAGAACAGCAAAGGAAGGAGAGGCCGACGGTATACGGTTTTGTAGAAACACATCTCAGGGTGTCACGGACGGCTATTTTCGGCGACACCACGTCACGGCAATTAACGCGCGCCATACTCCCCGACTGACCGTGAGAAACGGCGGCACATGAAAGGGAACCGACAAGTGCAAAATGGGGTGCTCTCCTTCGAACGTCGCCGCCGACAGTTAATCCTTTTGTAACTGTGGCGACGTCTGCAAGGTCGTAGAAGGCCGCGGTATACCCCGAACAAGGATTAGACTACAAGACGCGCCGACTGAGAGCTAAGTGGTTGACCGTTCCCACGGGGAAAAGCGTGGGAAACGCTCTGGTGGCCAAGCCGTATGACAACAACCCGACAGGTTGTCACTCTCGCTAGTTGCGGGCCCTCTCCCAATTAAAAAGGGGTGGGGTCGAAATATTTTGGGGCGGAGTTTCCCATCAATTAAACGCGCATGATTGGACCCAGGTAGAGGTCTCTTGTCCCCAAGGAAGAGAGCGAGGAGACACGAGGGGGATTTAAGCGCAGGATTTTGCCCTGCTAGGCAGACTAGTCGCTGACCAACATGGTGTAGAAACAGATCAACAAGCATCTCTTCTAGAAGTTTTTAGTGTGGCTCTGTATCGGCTGGCCACCTAAACTTAGCCGTTCGTCTAGTTGTGACGCGATATTAACGTCTGCAACGTAGACATCGGGACTTTGCCTCGAGTTAGCTCAACCTGCTCGAAGTCACCTGCAAGCACTAGCCTCCCGGAGCCACCAGCGTTGCAACACCGCCGACATCGCAGTCGTGCCAGAACTCTCTTCGACTTCTCGCTTCCGATCGTCGGGGACGCAACGCTGCCGGTCATCACACGTATGCCTTCACCTGTTTATATCTTCGAACTTTCTCCTCCGTCGTTCTATTTTTGTTAGTTTGTGTAGTTTGTAATAGTTCTCTCTCGTAAGCTGATTTATTGTTTCTGTTATATATTTCTTTAATTGTATCAAGTGTCGATGTATTTTGTTAGTTGTATTGAAATGTTGTATTAGATCTCGTGTTGCTGCAATACCACTAGAGTAAAGTTCGTTTTGTTTTCCCACGTCTCTGATCTCTTCACTGTCTCTGCTTGCGTGTGGAACGAACCAACCTGCTGTCATTCCCGTCGCCGACTTCGCGCTGGCGACGCTAGAGTGGCAGTTTTGTAACAAAACTGGCGTCCGCGAGACAGGACGTTCCGTACAAGAGTAAGACAGTGAGGGGTGAACGAGAACCGTGCAGACAGCGTGGTGATAGAGACGCACAGTTGAAGCGGTTGCATCCTGCATATGATTGCGCTGGTTTTTTAGTGGCGTTATAGTGACAGTTGCAGTATGCAGTGTATGGATTTTGATAAGTGGATCACGCAAGGTAAACAGTTAGGCCTCGAGGGCGCCGAACTGAGACAATGGGTTAAGGAGCAGCAGGAACAGGCGCAGGCGTTAGCCAGAGAAGAGCGAGCATGGGCCCGGGAAGAAAGGGCGAAAGAACGAGAAGCGGCAAGGGAAGCCGGAGAACGGGAAGTGCAGTTACTGCAATTAAAGATTCGCCTCAGTGAGGGTAGCAGGGTGAGCCGATCCAGCAGTGAGCACGGCGATGCCGGCGAGAAACTGTCATTTGAGCGAGACACATGGTGTCAAGGGCTACTCACGGTTCGGCCTTGCGAGGCAAATGAAGCTGTTGCGCGACTCAGTCAGCACAACGCGAACAACTACGAGGTAGTTAAGGCAGAGATGTTCCGGACATTCGGCACTTCTGTCTGGACAAAAGAGGAGCAGCTCAGACAAGAGTCTCAAAGAGAGCGCGAAGCAGAAAGACAAGAGTCTGAAAGCAAGGCGCGTCGGAAAGCGTTGGACATTGAAGCGCGTCATGAAACGCCAGAACCAGAAATCGCGCTAGAAAAGGGCCCGCATATTCTCGAATGCATCCATATAAATGATGTAGAGAACGAGGCCTTGGCCGGTCTCGAAGTAGAGACAGTATCAAAAAACGGTCCTAGCGAGGATGAGGTGTGTGCCAGCAGCCCTAATGGACTCAGTAAGAAGCTGGAAACCATCCTCATGCCTCGAGAGGACGTCTCGAGATCGTCACATGCAGATAGGGTTAGTACAGTGGCTAAACACAGCGAGAACTCGAGGCTTCAGGAGTGCAGCGATGCCATCGGAGAGGGCCCAGTTAATGGTTTCATCAGCATTAACAAAGATAATTTGGCCCGGCAGTCCGTCGTGACACCGAGTTCAAAATGTTTGAGCGTGGGGCAAAATGTAGCACAAGCTCCAACGAGCTTCCCAACCACTCAGTTCCCGACGCGACATGACGATGGCATTGAGAGAAAAGAGGCAAGCAAACATCGCCGAAAAAGAAAGAAGCGAAAGCGTTCGGCACTGCCTAAGCCTAGGACTAGTGCCACCCCGTCGCCAGAAAGACGAAGGGGTAGGCATTCAATCAGTTTTTGGAAACGTCAATGGTGGCGTTCAGCCTGGCACAAGCGGCGAGCCAGCTTTGGAGGAGGAAAAGGAGGTGCATCACCCAAACGAAAGGCGCGTTTTAGTTCGACAACTTCAGGAAGGCGACCTTGTCCGAAGGGTCAACGTCGAAAGATCACAAAAGCTAAAAACCGCGTCGGGGCGAACACAAAGGGACAGTGGCCCCAGTTTTCCCCCTGTTTCTGGCGTCCCTTTCAAATTCCTGAGGGGAACTGGCCAAAGTGGAAAATGAGGTGTGACGGCAGTGCACTGCTTAGAGTTTGTGCATTTTGTATCCTCTGGCGTGTTCGAAAAAACCGCCGGGACCGCGACCCCATCGGGTGCGATTCAGGCGAATCTATTGTAGAAAAGAGGGCACGGTCAGTTGAGTAATTGTTGCACGCGCTTACTAAGTATAATTATTGAGGGCAACATTGGAGATTCATGTTTGAGTCGTCTTAATTTTGTATAGGTTACAAGATTTGATGTAAGGTTTTCAAAAGGAAAAACCGCCGAGCCAAAAGCTGAAAGTTAGCATCGAATTAGTTTAATCATGAGTGCGAAAATTTGCATAAGGTAAAACCCGAGAAAATGTGTCATTTTTCTAGTTGTTTCAAAGGTTTAGTGTGGCATCGTATGCCTCCACTGCCATGGGGATGTGGCATGAATGAGCATTTGAGGAAGATGTTAGCCTAAACCGAATGATTTCGTAAATTGATTAAGATTGGCGTGACCCGGTACAGTTGTCGTTGCGCGCATTGAGACTTGAGGTCTATGATCATGTTGTTTTTTCTTTCTTTCCGTCGGTTGTTTTCTGTTTGTATGTACGTATTTCATTGTATAAGAAGTGTATTTTGAGTTATTTTCTTTTTGCTTGGTGCATTGGTTGTTTTTACTTGCTGTAATGCATATTGAAGGATTGCACTACAGTTGAGGAGCGCACCTGTTCCGTTTTATTTTGTAGTATACATTCGTGCAGTGTATTATGTATTGATGGCTGCCATACACGGCTATTTCCTCTTCTTGTTTGTATGGCGCATTGATATTGTTGCGTGTAAATGAAGCTGGTACTCTAACCATTGTTTGTTTTTCCTTTTGTTGTTACTTTGATGCACTCTGCCTATTTATGTTGTGTATGAGAGGGACAGTCCTCATGCCTCCCTTGTTGGTGGTGTTTTGTTCCTTGTTGTCGAAAAAATTCCCCTCCGTGCGAACAAATGTTATGAATAACATTCTGAAAGTGGGGGGCAATGTCACGGACGGCTATTATCGGCGACACCGCGTCACGGCAATTAACGGGCGCCGTACTCCCCGACTGACCGTGAGAAACGGCGGCACATGAAAGGGAACCGATAAGTGCAAAATGGGGTGCTCTCCTTAGAACGTCGCCGCCGACAGTTAATCCTTTTGTAACTGTGGCGACGTCTGCAAGGTCGTAGAAGGCCGCGATATACCCCGAACAAGGATTAGACTACAAGACGCGCCGACTGAGAGCTAAGTGGTTGACCGTTCCCACGGGGAAAAGCGTGGGAAACGCTCTGGTGGCCAAGCCGTATAACAACAACCCGACAGGTTGTCACTCTCGCTAGTGGCGGGCCCTCTCCCAATTAAAAAGGGGTGGGGTCGAAATATTTTGGGGCGGAGTTTCCCATCAATTAAACGCGCATGATTGGACCAAGGTAGAGGTCTCTTGTCCCCAAGGAAGAGAGCGAGGAGACACGAGGGGGATTTAAGCGCAGGATTTTGCCCTGCTAGACAGACTAGTCGCTGACCAACATGGTGTAGAAACAGATCAACAAGCATCTCTTCTAGAAGTTTTTAGTGTGGCTCTGTATCGGCTGGCCACCTAAACTTAGCCGTTCGTCTAGTTGTGACGCGATATTAACGTCTGCAACGTAGACATCGGGACTTCGCCTCGAGTTAGCTCAACCTGCTCGAAGTCACCTGCAAGCACTAGCCTCCCGGAGCCACCAGCGTTGCAACACCGCCGACATCGCAGTCGTGCCAGAACTCTCTTCGACTTCTCGCTTCCGATCGTCGGGGACGCAACGCTGCCGGTCATCACACGTATGCCTTCACCTGTTTATATCTTCGAACTTTCTCCTCCGTCGTTCTATTTTTGTTAGTTTGTGTAGTTTGTAATAGTTCTCTTTCGTAAGCTGATTTATTGTTTCTGTTATATATTTCTTTAATTGTATCAAGTGTCGATGTATTTTGTTAGTTGTATTGAAATGTTGTATTAGGTCTCGTGTTGCTGCAATACCACTAGAGTAAAGTTTGTTTTGTTTTCCCACGTCTCTGATCTCTTCACTGTCTCTGCTTGCGTGTGGAACGAACCAACCTGCTGTCATTCCCGTCGCCGACTTCGCGCTGGCGACGCTAGAGTGGCAGCTTGTAACACAGGGACATGGAACAACGTCCTAACACGGACTACGCGTGGGAATATTGTATTAGAACAGAAGGCAGCAGAAAGGGGTGTGGTATTGGGACATTCATTCATAAAAGTACAGACTGGCAAAAGATCAAGCAGGAGTGCAAGGAACATTTATGGCTAAAAGGGAAAGTGGCAGGGCAAATGACACTCCTTGGTTTCGTGTACTTGGGGACGAGAGCAAAGGTCAGAGAGGAAAACGTGGCAATGGTACAGTGTATATCAAATGGCAATCAGGAGTTAGGAGGCGAGTGCGAGATAATTATCCTAGGAGATATGAATGCGCACTTAGACTATATAGATGGGTATACCGACCCAACAGGCAAAATGATCATGGATATGTGTGAAAGGCTTGATTTGATCATTTGCAACAGTACCGAGAAGTGTGAAGGGCAAATGACATGGGAGGTAGGAAGGCTGCAGTCGACGATCGATTACACACGGATGTCACATAGGATGTATGATAAGCTCAGGGAAATGCACATAGATGAAGGTGGCTCCAGAAGTAGGGGTAGTGATCACAAACGTATCAAGCTAAGTTTTGGAAGAGCAGAGAAAGTGGGAAGGAGACAAGATGAGCAACTACATGGAAATTTTTGATCAGAAAGGCAAATTGAAATAGCCACTAAACAAATTGAGAAAGTAATCACTGAGGATAATAAAACAGTGTGGACGTACACGAATCTAATTAGACTGAGCTAGAGCTTGCTAAGGCACGCGACAAGTCACCCCGGAAAAGAAGACACAAACGCAAGAGTTGGTGGGATGAGGAAGTCGAGAGAGCCATAGCAAAACGTCAGGAAGCCTCAAGGGAACACAGACATGCTAAGCAGTGTGGTTAACCGACAGATGATGTTGAAAGAAGATTCTTTCTAAACTGTAGAAGCAAAGCATTCCTTCTGATTATTGAAAAGTTTGAAATAAGGGAGCTCAGTGGCTGGCAGAAGTAGATAAATAAGATAGAAAGGCAGCTGCGAAATTTTGTAACCATCCAAACTCCCTAAGAAATGAGACGAGCCTAGAGCAGAGGTTTATAACTACAGATCAAGGTGCTAGGCTAGAAGGGGACGAAGCTATTGAATATATGAGAACAAGGATGACAGAAAACTTTCAACAAAGAAGTGCTTTATGCACCACAATAGACAACGACGAATCAAGTGGCGCAATGGCTCCATTTTCACAACGAGAGTGGGAAAGGGCTGAGAAAAGGGTTCCTAGTAGAACATCAACAGGCCCAGATGGCATTCCAATTATGCTGATAAAGACATTATGTCCGAAGTCTAAGCAGGCTTTGAGAAAGGCAATGAGCAAAATAATAATCTATGGTGAAGTTCTTGATGGATGGAAGCTTAGCAGGATGAGCATGATCTATAAAGGAAAGTGGAACAAAGCTGACATAAACAACTACCGTCCTATAACAGTGACATCAGTGGTTTACAGGCTGGCGATACAGATTATAAAGGAAAGACTGCAGGCATAAATAGAGGATGAGGAGGTGCGGGGGGAACTGCAGAATGGTTTTCAGAAACACAGAAGGTTGGAAGACAATCTGTTCTCCCTGACGCAGTGCATCGAAATAGCAGAAAAGCAACACAGGCCCCTGTGGCTAGTATTTTTGGATATCAAGGGAGCGTACGATAGCGTGGTTCAAGAGGAATTGTGGGAAATACTGGACACACTAGGCGTGGAAGTTGTAGTCACTTATCTTTTAAATGATATATATAAAGGTAACAAGGTAGTTATAAAGTAGGAAAAACAAGTATCCAAGCCTGCAGAGGTAAAACGGGAGCTTAGGCAGGGGTGTTCCCTGTCACCCTTATTATTCATGATGTACCTACAAGGATTAGAGGCCAAATTAGAGGGAAGTGGTTTGGGCTTCAAGCTCTCTTTCGTCAAACAAGGAAAACTCATTGAACAGGCACTACCAGCATTGATGTACGTAGATGATATAGTGATAATGGCCGACAACAAAAAAGTTTTGCAGAGATTGGTGGACATCTGCGGTAATGAGGGAGATAGGTTAGATTTCAGATTCAGTAAGGAAAAATCAGCAGTCATGATTTTTAGTGACAATGAAGGTAATGAGCTTAGAATACAGGAGGTCGCGCTAGAGATAACAGATAAATACAAATATCTGGGCGTATGGATAATGAATCAGGCCGAGTACCTAAGGGAACGCGAAATATACGTGACGAGTAAAGGTAACAGGAATGCAGCGGTAATGAAAAACAGTGCACTGTGGAATTACAATAGGTATGATGTTGTGAGAGGAATATGGAAAGGGGTCATGGTTCCTGGTCTGACGTTCGGAAATGCGGTCTTGTGCATGAGATCAGAAGTTCAAGCAAGATTAGAAATTAAGGAACGTGGAATAGGTAGGCTTGCCTTTGGATCTCTCGGGAATACACCGAATCAGGGAGTACAATGTGAAATAGGATAGACATCATTTGAGGGCAGGGAAGCTAGCAGCACGATACAAATTGAGAAGCGATTGAGAGGAATGGGGGAGGAGCGTTGGGCTAGGAAGGCATTCAGCTACTTGTACATGAAGAATGTCGATACACAATGGAGGAAGCAAACCAGAAAATTGACTGGTAAATACTTAGAAAACAGCAGGGGGCCAAACTAAAAATAATTATCGGTTAAAAAGAAGGTGAAGGAAGCTGAGATCGATACGTGGAGAATTGGCATGATTAAGAAGTCCTCACTAGCGATCTATCGACCTTTTAAGCAGGAAATTGCCAAGGAGAAGATCTATGATAATACTCGGGGTAGTTCTCTACCGTTTGAGGTCAGGACGGGAGTATTGCGAACCAAGACATATCGGGCCAAATACGAAGGGGTAGACACGGTATGCAGTGCGTGTGGAGAGGAAGAAGAAACTGCCGAACAATTGATAATGTTCTGTAAAGGGCTTCACCCTATAGTTCAGGATGATGGCGCAGAGTTTTTCAAAGCGCAGGGGTTTAGGGACAGGGAGGGCAAAATAGACTTTAAGCGGGTAGAATTAACCAGAAGGAGGTTATCTGAATGGTGACTAAAGTCAAGGCACGAGTGAAAATTAAGCCCTTCACTGCAAAGTACCAATCCTCAACATCACTATTTAAAGGAAAAAAAATAAATGTAGTTTTTGGATCATTAAGTATTACGGCTTGGTGGCGCTAGCCACCGCCCATTCTAAAGGGTACAGCCATATCCATCCATCCATCCATCCATGACGCAGTAGCCTAGGGTAGCCGTTATACCCATCTTTCTTCGTACGTCGACGAACTCGTTGGCATGCGGCTGTCGCAGCGATAAGCTGACCTCTCGCGCTTTGGGGTCACGGACGTTGATGTTACGGTTTGTCGTTTTAAATGTTCGCTGTCTTCAGCCTTCAGTAACGAGCAATTAGTTTTCGAAGACAGTGTGACGGGGCGGAGTCACTTCACGCGGAAAACGCCGAAATCTACAAACATGTTCTGAGCACCCAATTTCAAAGGGAAGCCTAAAACTATTCGTGTTTCCAAGTGTGCATTCATCGCGCATGTACCGTAAAGAAAGCAATCAATAGTTACACTTCGTTGTTTTGGGTAAGTAAGCTGTTTGTCTTATCCTATACGCTGACCATGCATGTTGTCACATATTTTGCACCAGTAAGTGCCAGTTTTGAGCCAAATAGGCTGTGTTTTTGATCGAATGTGCTCTATCTCTACTACGATGTAGTAATCTAGTTTTTACATTTGTGTCTCATACTGAATCATCGACTTTTGACTCGAGGCATTAACCTGTATGGTAATTTTTTATTTTCTATACTTTTTTGCAGATTTCCATGACCTACTGCTATGTACCGCTCTGCCGGTCGCATTCCAAGAGCAAGCTTCCGGGCATCTCCTTTCACGAAACTGCCGCTGATGAAACGCTGTGGCAGTAATGAATAAAAGCCATTTGGTGAGATGACTTGGAGCCAAACACTACCTCCAATTACTCAAGAGTCAGCAGTAGGCATTTCAGAGAAACAGAAACCGCGCCGCAGGCTTTATATATTCGGAGTATTCTTATAACTCCACTGTTTTTGAGCTTAAATCCCGGGCTCACCTTTCTGATCTGAGACACGACGTCTCATATCTAGACTATGCCTGTTTCACAAGTTTTATCCAGCTCGCATTGAAATTCCAGTCATCCTGCCAGTTCATCGCACACCCAGCCGCACAAACCACGCAAAAGCAGTATACCCTCCGGCAGCACAAACCACCGCCCATCTTCGCTCCTTTTTCTCTCAACCGCATGGGACCGGAACCCTCTGCCTGCATCTACCGCGCACAACTCCGATCTCCATCAATTCAAGATTGCCCTCAAGTCACTTATTTTGTGTAATCAGTAATACCCATCTTTCATGTAATACCCCCGCTGGGGCCTTAGAGGTATACAAAATAAATAAAATAAATTGATTGCAAGCGGCGGCGCTTCAAAAAAGGTGTAGTGCCGTCTGTATTCCCCGAATACCTGGCGCATTTGATGCCACAACCTTAGAGGGAGAGGCGTTCTGAGAACATCCTTAAGAGGTCCACGTCGAAGAGCACAAACAAAGAAAATGGGCCACCACCAAAAAAGAGGAAGCGCTTGGACGATGAAGACTATCAAAAGCGGATTCCTAATACTGTTCAATATGCAGTGAGGATTTAGAATTCGAACTCCGTCAACAAAGGATTCCAGCTGCAGACATAAACCAACCATGCAGCGAGGAGATAGCAAAAGAAACATTGAAACTGATCAAGCAGCTATCGAAATTTCTTTGATCTGTCATGACCCCCAACATGCCTCTCGTAAAGATGTTGACAAAGCAACACAGCTTGATGTTGTAGTGTCCACCCTGCTTGCGACAGAAAGAACAAAGTAGAAGCGAAAGAAGCGAGATTTAAGAAGTAAAATTTACATACTTCGTGAAACAGTGGATCGATACAAAGAAGAGTTCAACAAAATAAAGTCTGACTGCCATTTTGGCAACTTACAGTACATAAGGAAACAAGAAAAAAAAACCTTCCAGCCATTTTCTTGTGAGACCAAATTGTGAACTTCAAGCGAAAGAAGCCAGCATGGTCTGAAGATGTCATTCCCCATTGCATTATACTTAGACACCTTTTTACAAAGGCATATGAGCATGCGCGAAAAGAGATGCTTCTAAAGCTGCCGAGCAGAAGCACACTGCAAAATTTCACCAGGAGAAGTTTGGCCGAGACTGGTTTTAATTGCCTAATTCAAGCTCGTTTAAAAGTAGTGCTTAAAAAACTTGGCGTGCCGCAGTCTAGGTCATTGATTGCGGATGAGATGAAGATTAAGCCCAAGTTTTCATACAAGAAGCAACGAGATTGTTTTGTTGGTCATGTCGATAAGGTAAGCCCATGAAACTGAGAGTAAGCCCATGCTAGCAAATTCATTGCTCTGCTTTGTGATAAATGGCCTCTCCACAGCTTGCAAGATCGCACTTGCATACTATCTCACCAAGGGACTTCATGTAAAGCAGCTGTCACCGCTTATTCGAAGTGTGGTGAAGAAAGTGGAAGAGGCTGGCTTCACCATTCTGCGTTTTGTCAGTGACAATCACAAGGTTAACGTGAGTGCTACGACAAATTTATGCGGGGGGTTTTGGACACTCGTATAATCCTGAAAGGCTACTTTTTCTTAGTTTCTACTGCTTCCATGTGCTGACAAATATACGGTCGCAGTTCCTTGCCCGTGAGCTTAAAAGAATGGGGAAGTGTCGTCTATTTACCTAAAGAAACCGTAAAAAAAATCAAGAAGGATGGCTTGTCAAGCCAGTGAAATGCTTGACAAGGAAGCACGTGTACCCTAACAACATAGAGAAAATGAACGTGATAAGAGCAGTAGAGGTTTTCTCCCTGGATGTAACCTTAACGTTAGCATTCCTGAAGGAACAAGCAGGACATGGCAGCCACCCTACCGTCGCGTTTTCAGGACCAGCAATTGTGCTTATGAATAATATCTCTCGCTTGTTCACCCTGCACGACACCAGCCATAAAGTGCAGCACATTCACCAACGTTTTCCTGACACTCGTCATTTTTACAACTGTGATGATGATCGTCTAGAGTGGCTCAATGTGACCTTAACTTGGTATATAGAGGAACTTAGGAAAAACTCAACTTCTGCATATGGCTTCCTTACGGCAGAAACTAATGAAGGTCTCCTCTTGACCATTTACTCAACGGCTGCATATGTTCGTCACTTGCTTGTGACGGAAAAGTATTCTTTCGTGCTTACGAGGAAGTTCAGCAGTGACGCGATAGAGGCACTTTTTGGCGAATTACGAAGGTCACTTGGTTGTAATGACCAATTGGACGTCCACTTTGCCATGTCTGGGGTAGAAAAGCTGCTAAAAACAGGAATTGCTATCGCCAGAAGGCAGCAACGTGCTGCACAATGAGTGGCCTTAACTGTGCAGGGTCTCTTACTGAATGCACCAGGATCATCTGGAAGCTCGGTTGAGCTGCCACCAGAAGCTTCTCACGTAATCGATTGGCTCAAATTCCCTGCAAGTTTGCCAACGCTGCAGCTTTCAGTAACTGTGTATGTTATTGGCTATATTGCCCGTGTCATCCGGGAACATGTGACTTGCGACAGCTGATGTTATCTGACTTCGAAGCCACTGTCTAACCAGCCACTGCAGTAGCTGACACGAAATCAAGACAGGGGACTAAGCTACCCTTCTTACCAGCTCATCTACATCTTGGACATTTGGCGCCTATTCATGGAAACTGCTCTCAAAAAGGCGCCAAAGCTGGAGAAGCAGCTCGTAACAGTTTAAGAAGCGGCTGTACCTGCCATCACTGATTCTGGACTTCTCAACTGCCTCCAAAGTGACCGGCTGCACCACCAGGACCTGGCACAGCTCATCTGTTTAAAATTTATCAGGCCACTACTTGTGAACTATGCATCTACAGCCACTGACAAAATTGCTATTTACAAGTCGTTCGCGCGAAAGCATCCAAGCACAAACTATGTTAAGCTTGAAAAGGCGCAGCTTTCCTATATCTATGTATTTTTGTCTGAGAATAAATTGTTTGCGTGTCTTTCAGGTGCCACTGAATTAATTTACTAACCTTGTGTTTTCGTGTTTTTTTTTCTTTTTTTTTTACTACCGACAGGTAAACTTTTCTCCTACATATCGTGCTATCTCTTCCATTTGTTTTCATGAATATATGCCGCACTCCTGCAGAAAATTATACATGACGAAATATATCCAGTAGACTTCTCGTGCAATATAATAAAAAATGGAACTGCACTCTCCTAGAACTCGCTGTTGGGCTAGTTGGTGCATATCTTGATTAAACAACCAACGTGATCGCATGATTGCCTATTTCACCTACTGAACTTCAAACTTAATCTATTGCCTATTTCACCTACTGAACTTCAAACTTAATCTATCTCCCTCATTACCACTGATGTCTATCAGCCTCAGCAGATCTTCCGTGTTGTCGGCTAATAATACTATATCATCTGCATAGATGTTGGTAATGCCTCGACACGGTGGTCTAGTGGCTAAGGTACTCGACTGCTGACCCGCAGATCGCGGGATCAAATCCCGGCTGCGGCGGCTGCATTTCCGATGGAGGCGGAAATGTTGTAGGCCCGTGTGCTCAGATTTGGGAGCACGTTAAAGAACCCCAGGTGGTTTAAATTTCCTGAGCCCTCCACTACGGCGTCTCTCATAATCATATGGTGGTTTTGGGACGTTAAACCCCACACATCAATCAGATGCTGGTAATGACTGTTCAATGTGTTTTCCTTGCTTGGCAAAAGATAGGCTGAAGCCGAGTCGACTCCCCTCTGATTTGGCTTCTAGTCCCTGTAGATACAGCATAGATAACAAAGGTGACAAGAGATATCCCTGCCGAAGCCCGCGTTGTATTTCTATAGGTTCAGATACCTGTTCTTCCCATTTGATAACTACCTTGTCACTTTTATAGATATCCTTTAGAAGATAAATTATTCCATCTTCCCCATGTAGTGCGTCCAGTATTACCCACAAGTCTTCCTGAATCACACTATCGTAAGCTCCCTTGATATCTAGAAATGCCAGCCACAGGAGCCTGTGTTCTTTTTCCGCTATTTCAATACACTGCATCAGTGAAAACAGATTCTCCTCCAACCTCCTTCGTTTACGGAACCGGTTTTGTAGTTCTCCCAGCACCTTCTCATTCTCCACACATGTCTGTAGCCTTTCCTTTACTATCTGCATCACCAGCCTGTAAACTACTGATGTCACTGTGAAAGGACGGCAGTTGTTTATATCGGCTTTGTCCCCCTTTCCTTTATAAATCATGCTCATCCTGCTTAGTTTCAATCCATTTGGGCATCACCATCCATTATTGCTTTTCTCACTGCCTCTCCTAACGTTTGCTCACAGTTTGCTCCTATTTTCTTTATTAGCATAATTGGGATGCCGTCAACGCCTGTTTATGTGCTATTAGGAACCCTTTTCTCTGCCCTTTTCTGCTCTCGTGGTCCCAGTGGAGACACTGCGCTAATTGGTCCATCCTCATCTGGTACGGTGCATGCAGTGCTTTCTTGGTGTTTAAATATTTTTGTCATCATTGTTTTTATATATTCTATTGCCTCATCCCCTTGTAATCTGACCCCTTGAACTGTAGTTATAACCTATGTTCCATGCTTGTCTTATTTTCAGAGAATTGAGATGGTTCCAAAACTTTGCAGCTGCCTTTCTATCCTTTTTGTTTACTTGCGCCATTCATTGGGGCCCCTATCTTGTAATCTTGTCACTGATCAAATTGGACGCTTATCTTCTGCAGATCAAAAAGTTATCCCGTTTTCTTTTGATATCATCATCCGGTTCACCCCCCCCCCCCCCTATTTAGCATATCTATGTTCAGTGGAGGCTTCCTGACGTCTTACTATGGCTCTGCTAACTTCCTCATCCCACCAACTTTTAGGTTTGTGTCTGCTTTTTCCGTTTGATTTGACTTGTACATTATCAAGCTCTAACTCAAACAATCGAGTTATATTTGTGTACATCCACTCTGTTTAGTGTCTTCGGTGGTTATTTTCTCAATCTCTTAAGTTGCTATTTATATTTGCCTTTCTGAATAAATATCACGGAGTGGTTGCTTATAATGCCTCCTTTCCTTTTTCCTTTTTCTTCCAAAACTCAGATTGATACGTTTGTGATCACTACCTAAGCTTCTCGACCCATATTCATCTATGTTCATCACCCTTGGCCGATTATACATCCTATGTGACATTATTGCGTAATCTATCGTCGACTGCCGCCTTCCCACCTCCCATGTTATCTGCCCTTCACATTTCTCGGTGCTGTTGCAAATGATTAAATCATGCCTTCCACACATATTGATTAGCAATCTGCCTGTTGGGTCAGTATATCGATCCATATATTATTTCCTAATATAGTTACCTCGCACTCTTCTCCTAATTTTTCAATGTAATTTTCTATGCACTGCACCATTTGTTGGTTTTCCTCTCTGGCCTTTGCCCCTGTCCACATGTATACAAAACTCAGAAGCGTCATATGCCCTGCCACTTTTTGTTTTAGCCATAAGTGTCCCCTGCACTCCAGCTTGACTCTTCGCCAGTTTGTACTTTTGTGAATAAATGCCCCAATAGCACCTCACTTTCTGCTGCCTTCAGTTCTATTACCATATTCCCATGCGTAGTCACTGCTAGGTGGTTGTTCCATGTCCCTAAGATGTGTTTCTACAAAACCGTATACCATCGGCCTCTCCTCCCTTTGCTGTTCTTCTATCTCTTCCCACTTCAGCCTGTTCGTACCACCCTGCATGTTAATATACCCTATGTCTGAATTGGCTCGGCGCTCGTGGCTACGTCTATTTCTGCCCCGGACTCTACCTATCTTAAATACTGGTGCCACTTTGGAATCGTATCTGTCCATACCACCTGTCAAAGAGCCTCCGTGGTTGTTTTCCTCGTTGCTAGCTATCTTGGAGCCTGAAGCACCTGCGTGCCCCCCAAGAAAAATACTGCACGTCTTGCAAGTCGCCAACCTACCTCATGACCTAGCCTCCCATCGAAGTGAATTCTGTCTCGCTGAAAACGATGCCACCTATGCATCTCTATGCTTATTTTCACTACCTCAAAGCCTTTCTCTCGACTCGTCTGTCATATCTCTTTGTTCGCGTTGACAACCGCTCTTTGCAGGTTGCCGTCACGTACAGGTACCTCCGGTATCGTGCATATCACTACCTGTACCTGAGCGTATATGACACGCATGTCATCGACCCCTTTCGGCAGTGTGGTCGCTAGTCCTGCCGAATCTTCATTTAAGACATCTTTTAAACCGCGCACAATTATCACGAGGTTTCGTCCATCAGCTTTTGTCTAGAGCTTCGCGCTCGCTTGCCTCATGACTGTTTCTAGCTTACGTCCTGGAAACGTCCCTACTGAAACCCTTTTGTCACCTTTTACCCTCGCTTTGCTTGCTTCAGCACATCGATTTAAATTCGAGTCCCAGGAGATTATCACGTGCTGTGACTTTTCAGCTAGAGTGTCCCGCAACTGGAGGTTACTTGCACCTGTGACGCCGACTGCTTGACCCTTCCCGCCTTCAGTAGAACTTCGCTGAAGCTGCAGGTCTTGCGACCACTGAACCTGCTGAACCTACTTTTTCCGAACCTGTTTTCTCTTTCTTATCCATCTTTCTAGGTGCCGGTGCCCTACCGTGCTCTCCATCGGCCGATCCTTTGCTCACCTTCGCTAGTACCTCCTTGGATGATCTGAGCCTTTCTCCCATAGCCCTCGTTTTTTCTTGCTCTGTCGCCAACGCAGTCTCCAGCGCGGCAATTTTCATAAGCAGTTCACCATCGGTAACCATCATTTTCCCCATCTTTTCCTCGACCTCACATTGCCTGCAATTCGTGTCATCCTCATCTGCAGTCGCGTCTGCATTAGCCTTCATTTTCAAACCCACCCCGCATTCTGGACATTTTATTCTTTTTAATCGTGTCTTTTTGACAATAATTGTCCTATGAATTGTCCAACTCAGTAATTACAAAACATGGTGCAGGACGAACCCTACCGTAAGCAAAAAAAGGGAAAGTTCTACGACAAAAATTTGCGTGTTCAGTGTACGTGCAGGTGGTAGGAGAAACACACTAACACACACAAACATGTAAATACCTGAGTGAACCTCAAAAAGCCGTACAATATTACAAATGCAATAAAAGTTTACACTGTTATCTTATTAATTATAAAAGCAAGCTCAAAACATGCAAAAGCACTTATCTGCGCAGTCGATCGGGAGCGCTCGAAAAACACGTCCACCCACCGTGCAAGCCCGAATTGAACTTTTGCGGTGGCGCCACAACGAAAACGAGCGCAACTCCAGCGACGGCGCGCTCCTATTGTCCTCCCGACGACGTAGCAGGCATAAAAAGTACAGAGGAGGCTATGACATGGTAGGCAGTGCGTGTGGAAAAGAGGAGGAAACTGCCAAATTATTGATAATGATCTGATGGTGTAGAGAGAGAGAGAGATAAAGATGCAAGGAAAGGCAGGGAGGTTAACCAGATGCACATCCGGTTTGCTACCCTGCACTGGGGAAGGAATGAAGGGGAAAAAGAGGTTGCAGAGAGATGAGAAGGTACACACAATCACGAGCACACTCGGGGGAGCACACACAGTCTACAGGCGGTCGCTCTGGTTTGTTGTCTTTAAGTAAAGTAGGAGGGCTTTAGATGCTCAAGGTCCTAGTATCTTCTGCACACAAAATGGTCCGGGGTCAAGTCGATTCAAAACCATCCGGAGCTGGCATCGCTGTGTGTCGTAGCAAGCGCAGCTGCACAGGGCGTGTTCGATGGTCTCTTCAGCTCCGCAGTAGTCGCATGTAGGAGTGTCTGCCATACCAATGCGAAAGGAGTACACGTAGAGTTCTTAAAACAACTGAAGTTTAGGGACAGGGAGGGCAAAACAGACCTCAAGCTGGTAGAAATAACTACGAGGAGGTTATCTGATTTGTCGTAACAATTAAGGCACGAGTGGAAATGAAATCCTTCACTACAAAGTGCCAGTCCTTAACTTCACTACTTAAAAGAGAAAAAAAGGTTTAATCTAGTTTTTGTTCACTACGTATAACGGCTAGGTGGCGCTAGCCACCACCTGATCTAAAGGGTACAGCCATAGAGTTTCATACAAATATTATTGTATGAAACTCTATGGGTACAGCCAAGGGGGTTAAAGTAATGTTTGCAAGATTTATTTAAACCTCCTAGGGTACAGCCATATCAATCCATTCATTGCGAATAGAACGTGTTCAGTTTAGTCGCAATGTCTATAGACTGTCGCGCCACCTTGTGGAATTCAGGAGCGTCCTCTCAAGAATGAACAGTAGGCAGACGCTCCCAATGGTGCCTTGTTCGGCGGTCCTAGCCACAGTGTTAACGCGTCAGCACGAAACGAACACAAACCACTTAGTATGTTTCGTGCATCAGTGAATATACCGGATTGTTCATGACACGATAAATCTTGTTTGTTCTTGCGAGACGCGAAGTTTTCGTGAAAATACATGGCAACTCATGCTTTCACTATAGCCCTCGGAGTACACATATAAGCTTCGCGAAATTTTTCGCAGGCACTTTGCATAGTTTAATGTTATCGTCTGACCATTCCAGTTAAAACTCGCCTTGTTTTACGTGCGTATATCGTTCGTCAGTACTTTTGTAGTGCACGAATCCTATAACAATCATTGTACGCGGAAAGAAGCGTAGCATCGCGATTTGCGTTTCTAAACCTTGGCCTACGCTGCACCGCTACTTATTTACGTTCGTTAATAGATAGCAGTACACTACAAGCGATTCCTTTTTTGCCGGGCATAGCTAATATACATTGATTGCTTTGTGGGGTTTAACGTCCCAAAACCACCATATGATTATGAGAGACGCCGTAGTGGAGGGCTCCGGAAATTTCGACCACCTGGGGATCTTTAACGTGCACCCAAATCTGAGTACACGGGCCTACAACATTTCCGCCTCCGTCGGCAATGCAGCGGGATTTGAACCCGCGACCTGCAGGTCAGCTGCCGAGTACCTTAGCCACTAGACCACCGCGGCGGGGCATAGCTAATATACAGACTCACTCAGTATATTTAAGTCAATATATTAACTCTATGTTGCCGGGTATCGGAGCGAAATGATCTCCGCGCCCTCAGATAAACGTGGTGAGTGACGCCGCGTGGGTGTTGTGCGTGGTCAATGACGTCTCGTTGGTGCTATCGAAGTCGTTTGGCGGACAGAATTCCTCAGATTACTGTCAGCAGTGATGTTCGAAGAAACCGTCTTGACGGCGAGGTTTTTTTACTGGACGTAGATCGTACTCAACGCGCTGATAGTGACAGCGGCGATGAACGATCAGCTGCCAGCTCATAAGCAGTGAGTTCCACTTTACGTTCGCGCTTGGCTCATGTGATAACTAACCAGAGCGGCTGTTCGTCTGCATTATCAACAAAATCAGCTGGCTGCGAGTGATGGATGATAAAAATGGCATAAAGCAAGGCAAAAGTCACCACTCCACGATACCCTGCCGCCATCTCGGCGTTTTCACGGTGGACAGCTGCTGGTGTTAACGTGTTAATGCAACTGTTTGGTTCCTTCACGAAGGCGGTTTTAGGCGTTGTTTCAGCGTGCTTTTCACCACGGTATCGCTATGCATGGGTGACAATCACGTCACGACATTGCTGGGAAAGAATAGGAAGCAGTGGACCTTTTTTTTTTAATTTTGAGAATAAACGTTCTTTTGTTTTGATATTTCAGATCGGCTATATTTTTTCGATTTCACCATAGAATTTCGCTTCAACGAATTTTTTACCGCGCCTCTTAGGTTTCGTTGTAGCGGGGTTTGACTGTAAGCTTATATTGTATAAATCCCTCTTTTTATCATGCATAAATACTGTATTCCCTACTTCACTTACTAACATTATTACCCTCCACAGAATTCACAAAAAAACTGTGCGTTGTATTCTAAACGTTCCTTATTTAATGCCAACGAGTCTTCTTTTAGAAAAAATGAATCTGCTACCAATGCCTGACATTTATGAAAACATATTAATAAGAACAGTATTAGAAAAAACGACGACACTGAAATTTCCAATTTGCCGCCAAAATATAAAACAATCAACACAAGGAGCTCCGAAATATGGGCACTACCGAGGTCCAGAACAAATTATACTTACCAGATGTTACGGTATAAACTTCTATACCACTTGAACATGAATAACGTCATATAGCATTCCATGTGATTGTATCAAAGAGTGAAAATATGCTGTCTCTGCAAATACCTATGTGGTAGTGCCCGGAATGGGGTATATATTTCTGTTAAAAAATCTGTTTACCCCTTTTCTATGTATTTTGTTCATCAACTTTTGCATTTTCACTTGTATAAATTTTACATTGCTTACTTTTTTAGTTTTTCAGTATATATAATGACGAGTAATGTTTATAATTGATATGTGGGGTTTAACATCCCAAAACCACCATATGATTATGAGAGACGCCAAGTAATGTTTATATGTTTGTAAAATGTGTATTATGAGTTGTGTCATTAGCCTATAACTTAAGTTCTGTTTCAGTGTGGAAATGTTGCTGTCAATTGTTGTTTGTTTCTGCCTGAAAAATTGGGGCCCTGAACCTCGTCAAGCCTTGCTGCCTTTTGTTCATGGTCCTCAACATTGTACAAATGTTGAAATAAAATTTGATTTGATTCTCTGTCCAAGATCTGGGGACCTGTGATTAGCAACGCCGCACAACTAAACTCATTCGCCCAAAAGTATTCCTGCGGCTCACCAGGTGTTTTCGATGCATGGCCCAGATCGATAGGCACAACAAAGTCAATGGCGTCCATTAAAGCCATCATCGCCTTTCAATGCAAGACGCACCGTGGTCGTGACCAGCCTCTGCGAGGCAGCCAGTCTCGTCCACAAGAGACGTTTCTTGCATGTCTTCCACCGATATTGCAGTGTGGTCGGGCACGACCACAACGATGCAGCCGACCTCGCTCACCTGAAGCAGTGTCGGCAGCTCCTCGCGTTAGCAGTCATGGCCGAGTGCTATGACTAACTATAGCGGCATCAGGGTTTTAGCGGGGGCAGTTTGAGAGAAGAAGATGAAGAAGAAGACAAAGAATAGAACAACCTGCCAAGGATCAGGCGTTGTGTCTATTTGTCTCTTTACAATATATAGCTTGATAGAACAGCTTTCCATACGTCAACATGTTATGATGACGAGCGTTGCAGGACAAACTGTCATAAAGTTCTCATGACCATTTGCAAAAAAAAGTCAGTGTGTCTAAAGCGGCATATGTCGAGGGCCATAACATAATAATCATGTCATACACGTTACAACATACATGACCAGTCATTATGTCCTATAGGCTGTTTCATTAGATTGATGTGCACCTGTATTGGTTGGCTCATGGTTACATTCACTCTAAAATGTCTGATGTTGATCAAAATTTGACCATACTCGGTCATAAAAATGGCCAGGTAATCTCAACTTACTCAACATTGATTTGCTCAGGGTTCGATAAATCTACATTACCTTAATACTGCTTAGTCCACATTGTTTTATTGTGGCCATACTCTGTGATCAAGCTGTCAAGACACTCAAAACTTGCCTAAATTGACTTTTTCAAGATTAGCCTGATTTACATTAACTTATTCCATCCTAATCTGGATTAGCTTAATGTGGACTTTCTTAGGCTAATCAAGGTGAACGATTAGGCCAGTTGGTGATACATGATCTAAGAGTACTACGCGGTAGAAAACACGGACGAGAAAAAGGCAAGGACAAGCACAGTAAGTTTCAGACAACTGGTTAGGTTAGGCAACTACTCAGGCAACTGGCTAGGCAATGATAACTCACGCAAAATTCACTTGTTCAAGAATAGGTCAAGCCATCTTAATCCGTACTGGCTTAACATGACCTTTGTCAGGCATCCAAATAGCTAGGTTATAAGAACTTGCCCAGGCTCGACTTGTTCACAATCAGCTTAATCTAGATCAGCTATATGTGGCCACACATAAATCTCCCAACTGTAGGCATCTGAAATTATTGAAAGTTTACTTGTTCAAGATTACCTTAATCCCAATAATCTTAATTTGGGCTAACACATATGGGCCTAATCTGCCCATACTCAGTCATCCAACCAGCTAGGCATCAACTTCCTTAAAACTGTATTCGTCTAAATTTGTGGAATCCAGATTAGCTTAATCTGACTTGAAAAGTATTCATTTAACCCAGTAGAGTCTAACCTACCCCATGGCTAGGGCCTAGGTTATCTTATCTTGTCTGTATTAGTGTATTTCGACATATCCACACAAATCCAGCTTAATTGGTATCGATTGGTATTGAATGAAATTGACTATGGTCAAGGTATACTCACTTAACTCAAATTTTTCCAAGCTTGGCACACCGTGGCACACAGTAGCCTGCGATAACGGTTCAAGAACTGATGTGATAACCTAAATACCAACGCGCTTACACCACCGTCCCCATGTTAGCCCCAGCACTCCGCCTGATGTTTTTAAACCAATTTGACTCCTCGTGAAGAAACCGTGGCGCAGTGTGGGTCAAAAGGAGTCTCCACCCTGGAAGTGGAGACAAGTTCATCGAGACACCTTAAGCTCTATGGCACCAAGACTGCTGGCTCTATTAGTGGCAAGAGTTTAAAAATACCAGAAATAATAAAATGTGCCTTGTAATGGGTGCAGAGCCTGAAGAAGATATATCAAGTGTTCCAGCTATTTTGTTTCAATGTAGCTGCAAATATTAACGTGATAGTGTTAAAGAGCTCGTTTCGCGCAAATTTCGGCATCGGCGTCATTGGTTGTGAACGAAAAATCATCTTATGCATGACCGAAAAATCAAGAATGATGCAAATGAAATAAATCAATGATAAAAAAAAAACCTGGAGCAAAGTAGGGAGTGAACCAATGTTTTTTGGGTTCGAGCGGGAATCGAACTTGGGTCATTTATGCGGCGAGCGGCTGTTCTGCCACATACATGGCCACGCCTTTACTTGTGAAAAGTCACAAGAACTACCTCCGCTTGGAAATGCGGTGAAAGTAGCTTTCATGCTTCACAAACACATAAGTCCTGTATACATGCTTCATAATGCAACATTAAATATTGCAGTAATAATGCGTGGTACAAGCATTCATTGCCAACAGGCATCGGAATATGCGATTATCATAATGGCTGCATGGTTGAAAGTCAGTACCCCACTGCAAAGGGCACACAAGCTACAGCGCTTACTCCATTAAGGCCACATATAGTGAGTGCATAGCACATTCGAAAAGGTTTGATGCACTAAGTTTTTGAAATGTGCACCAGAAAGAGGATGTCGCTATCATGTTCAACTCCTAAAGGCAAAGCTTTAGGGTCCTTTCATTTTTTCTATACATTAATGTTAAAACATTGTCCTGTATGAAAATAGTTCAACAAAGGCCTCCCCCTATTCGCCTCTTCGCTGACGATTGTGTCATTTATCGTACAACTACTGATCATAACGACACCGAAACCTTACAAGCAGACCTAAACAACATTTTACATTGGTGTAATCTTTGGAAGATGGAACTTAACATTTCTAAATGTAAAGCAATGAGAGTTTCACGTAACCACACATCTATCGATAACTATTCCTACAGCCTGAACGCAACCCCTCTTGAATATTTCCGGTCTTATAAGTATCTTGGTGTTCACATTACTAACTCGCTATCATGGTCCGACCACATTAATCACGTCACATCCAAGTCTAATCGCATGCTCGGTTACTTAAAACGAAACTTTCCTGTTGCGCCGACTTTTTTAAACAAACAGCTGTACATCACCTACATCCGTCCTGTACTGGAGTACGCCGCATGCGTATGGGATCCCGGACACATAACACTCGTTAACAAATTAGAGGCAATCCAAAACCGGTCGTCACGTTTCATTCTTTGTAGCTATAATCGAACATCTAGTGTAACTGCCATGAAGGTCAGGCTTAATCTCCCTCCGCTTGTCATGCGTAGAAAAATCGCTCGCCTTTGCGCGTTCCAAAAAATATACTATCACAATCACGTTCTAAAATCGCACTTATTACAGTCTGCATCTTTCATATCATCCTGCATAGATCACCCCCACAAAGTGCATTTTCCTCGAAGTAACACCGTGACCTTTTCCCAATCTTTCCTTCCTAACACATGTCGCAACTGAATCTTCTGTCAGCATTCAACCGCCAGTATTACTGAACCTGACGCGTTCCGTCAGGCCTTGACTTCTTCCATGTAAATTGAATTTCATGTTGCGCACGTGATAATTCCTCATCGTATTCGCAACTTGTATTTCACACCGCATTCTCTTTTTTTTCTTCTCGTTTTCTTATTATTGAATCTTTTGCATTTTTTTTTGCGTTGCCTGGCTTATTACGTGTATGTTTTGCTTTTTGCCCGTTTCGCTTTTGCTCGTTTTCTTATTATTGAATCTTTTGTAGTTTTTGTGCGTTGGCTGACTTATTACGTGTATGTTTTGCTTTTTGCCCCTCCCCTCTACAATGCTGTAAAGCCCTGAGGGTAAAAAAAAGAAAGAAAGGCTAACTCAGTTTACTGTAGTATGATTGTAGTCATAGACTCATAGTAGCAATAGTAGTGCAGATTACTGAGCCCTAAATTATTACACTGACTTCATGAACACTGTACATTGATATAGTATTGTTGCCATGTAATAACATTTTTTGCAAACCAAGAAGGCATAGCCACCACCCCTAAAGCTTTGATGCAAACAGTAAAATTGATCATGTTCTTGAAGAATTTTCTGAACACTCACAAACCACTTTTTTAGGTGTGAAGTAGCTCTTTGACTAGCCAGTGTAACGCTGTCCCTCCGTGCAGACGGGCCGAAAATTTTGGCGCGACGCCAAGTAGGTCATGCCGCTGCTCCGTGTTGACATCATGCTCCCCTCGCACTGCACTGACATCACTCTCTCCCTCGCTTGCAGCCGCCGTTCGTCCATTTGCTCGCTACACCGCCAACTCGACAGTTCACGTGCAATAAACCTGACGTGCACCTAACGTACACGTTGAAACATGTCTACATTTGACCTACGCCAGCCATTGCTTCAAAACGAATCTTGCAGCGCTCACTGCAGCACCTTCATCAGTGCCGTTCAACCCATGATGCCACCCATGCGCAACGCTGCTGCTTCGCATGCTATCAGGGTTCCTATCGGGGAGATGGTTCAAGTTTTTTGCTAAGTGATTATGTCTGGAAAAAATTATTGAATACAGAAATAAATCTGTGAATAATATAATGGACATTCTAGTGTAAAATTTTGAGAGTAACTATGTTAACAATAGAACATCTTGAATATGAATGCCCAAAGTGTTGTCAATAAATCACAATCCCTGGAAATTGCATTACTTGCGCACAACCCCGACGTAGCAGTAATAACTGAGACTTGGTTAACCAGCGATATCACTGACGACTGCGTCTTTCCTTTATCGTTTTCGGTCTTCAGACGTGACCGTGGGTCACGAGGGGGGGGTGTGGCTGTTCTGTTAAAGAAAAATGTGAAAGCTGTGGTTTTAAATCAAATAGAAGACCACGAAAGCCTGCTTCTCAAGATAACATTTTCTAGTTTCACTTTCGTCCTATGTGCGCTGTACAGACCTCCCAGTTCTGATTCTTCTTATTTGCGAAAGCTCCAAGATCTTTTGTTTAGTTTCCGCAAAACCAGGCTTATGCTTGTTGGCGATATCAATCTACCAGGTATTGATTGGCCTACTGGATGTGTCGGAGCCGCAGAGCACTCTGATATTCTATCCGACATTATGCTAACTCATAATTTAAACCAGGTTGTTCTTGAGCCCACCAGAATTCGCGGTACAGCTAGGTCCGTACTCGATCTTGTGTTCTTAGATCGCAGTTTTTCTGATTATTCATTACATGTAAGTGACGGGATTTCTGATCACAAGGTTGTAGTTACCAATGTCTTTCTGGAACCTAAAAAACGTTTGGCGGGAGTTAAGCATACATATGTCAAAGACTACTCCAGGGCGAGGGACGAGTCTGTTTTGGATTACCTTGACATAGCTTACGAAAGCTTTCAAGGTAATGATGTGCGGCATTTGTGGGAAATGTTTAAAGAGCATTGCAAATTTTGTTTAAAGTCTTTTATACCTGATAAGAAAAAAACCAAAAGGGTCAATCCATGAATTAACCGAGATATTATTCACCTAAAACGGCGAATTAAACGTATCAAGAAGACTCGCAGTCCCGATTGTGATGTCTTAAATAGGTTAGTCTCCAAACTTTCGAGCAGCGTAAAATCCGCAAGGAAACGGTATTTTTGCGAAAGTTTGCCTCAGTTCATTTTAAACGATCCAGGAAAGTTCTGGAATCACATCCGTAGTGCACGTAAATCGGTCGATCAATTATTGGTTGATGGCAAGATGGAAACATCTCGTCTCTCCATTGCTAATGCTTTCAATTCCTTTTTTCATTCTGTGTTTTCAAACGATCAAGGTGATGAATTTTATATGGAGGCTCATTCGGAACAGATCGAGCTTGTTTCTTTTGAAGGAGTTTTTGAAATGCTTCTGCGATTAGATCCTAAGTGCACTACTGGCTCGGATGAAATCCCGAACGCCTTTCTGCGTCGCTATGCAGAATCTTTAGCTCGGTTTTTGACAGTCATTTTTCGTGAATCTTTTCGGACGTCCGTGCTGCCCCATGATTGGCTTATGGCTAGGGTAATTCCAGTTTTTAAAAATGGAGACCGTTTCCATGTTGACAATTATCGACCAATTTCCTTAACGTGCTGTTGTTGCAAGATGATAGAACATATTGTAGCTAACCATATTCTTAATGTACTGGAAAAAAATAAAACATTGAGTCCCTTCCAACATGGTTTTAGAAAGGGATTTTCTACCGTTACGCAGTTGGTCACCGCCGTTCATAGTTTTAGTTCAATCTTAGATCACTCCGGGCAAATTGATGTTTTGTTTTTAAACTTAAGCAAGGCATTTGACAGGGTTCCTCACGGTAGCCTTCTTTTAAAACTTAAACAAGCAGGAATTCCTTCTACACTTGTAAATTGGGTTAATTCATATTTGAATGATCGAACGTAATTTGTAGACATCGATGGTACTTGTTTCTCTTCTCTAACAGTGACATCAGGTGTGCCCCAGGGAAGTGTGCTGGGGCCCCTGCTTTTTTTGTTGTATGTTAATGATTTAGTGTCTGTGGTTGGTGATACTGTGAATATTGGAATGTTCGCGGATGATATCATGATTTATACTGAAGTGCAGTCTGCTTCTGATCAACATCGGCTAGATAGGGCTTTATGTGACATATCATCTTGGTGCGACAAATGGGGCATGAAAATTAGCACTACAAAAACAGTTCTTTTACGTATAACCAGGAAACGAAACCCCATAACTTTACGGTACAAAATTAAAAACACCTTAATCGAGGAGGTTAGTAAGTTTAAATACCTAGGTATCGTATTGAACTCCAGATTAGATTGGAACGACCACGTTCAGCAGGTAACTTCTTCAGCGCTAAAAAAACTTGGTCTTTTACGGCATAAACTTCGAGGTACACCTAGTAACGTTAAGCTTTTAGCGTATAATTCCATAATTAGGCCTAAACTGGAGTATGCAGCGGTTGTTTGGGACCCGCACACGAACAAAAACATTAACGAATTGGAGAAGGTTCAGAAAAGGGCTGTTCGTTTTATTTATAATAAATATAAAAGAAGTGATTCTCCATCAGGTATCATGGCACTCAATAAAATCCAACCACTACACATTAGACGCCAAATTGCCCGCTTAGCTTTTATGGAATCCCTAATTAAGTGTAAGACTGGATTATCACCCACTCCATTCATTAGTCCGTCCACCACGAGGAAAACACGACACACACATAGCCACAGTTTATCCCCATTCTTTGCCCGAACAAATACCTTTAAGTTTTCATATTTTCCACGCACGGTAGATGACTGGAATAAATTGCCAGAAAGAATTTTTAGTGGAAATTTTATGACAGCCCTACACGATCATTTTAGAAACTTTTAATTACTGACCTTCGGGTTTTTAGCAATGTTTCTTGAAGTTGTGCGTGATTTTCTAGATTTATTTGGATTGGAAACCCTGCTAAGTTTGTGCGAAAAGTCGGTTTCACCGTGGCTTGTTTATTTTGTAGTTCCAAGTGAATTCTGCGTTTTGTTGCTTCATTGTTTTTGTTACATTGCATTGCATTGTATGTGCGTGAACATTCTTTTTTTCTGCCCGTCCTGCTTGGACCATTAAATTGGTCTGCAGTATTGTATAAATAAAATAAATAAATGAACAAAAACAAATGACTTAATTTCCCCGCAGGGGCGCCTGTGAAAGCAGGCGTTTGGTGTGTAGCGACACCACGGACCCGAGCTAACGGGGGAGTTTCTACTCCCTCCCACGCCTAGCCGTGCGTGGCTTTGCCGTGCCCGGGGAAAAGGGGATCCTGGGGGTTGAGCTGACGCTGGGTGATTGGACCTTTAAGGCCCCCTGGCAGAGGCAACACACCCCTTTGGCCCCGGCTTCACGTAGACGGCACCCCTGGGCTGACCCACCCAGGGGAAATCGGCAGTCGCCTTTTCCTGTCTCTCTCTCTCCCTACATCTTCGTCTTTATCTCTCACTATTTATCTGTCCTGTCTTCTACTCTCTTCTGTTTACTTCCAAATTTCCTGGCGGCAAGGGTTAACCTTGTGTAGTTACCCAACCTTGGGTAGTTATATCTGGTTATAGCGGCGATGTATGACTGGCGCCTTCAAGTGTTCTACCTTGTAGCGTCCCCCTGTTGGGCTCGGTGGTGGGTGGTCACCATCGCCGCCGAACATGAAATGCATCACATGGCAAAAACTTTCCCTCCTTACAATGATCGGTCCCTGAAAAGGAACCGCACCGATGAAAACTCCAAACGAACCGGAAGCAATTGTGACCACTTCCCACGCTATTTAGTCATACACTCTCTGGCAGATAACGTCTCAGTTGCAGGACTGTCGGTTTTCCTGATAGCTAAAACCCTTGCTAACCTAATAGGCAAAAAGTACGACGCAAAGAAACTGTCATCCGGTGATCTTCTTGTTGAAGTAAGCCAGAAACAGCATGCAGACACTCTCCTTAAACAGAAGCAGTTCGCCCACCTGGACGTGTCTATCACCCCCCATCGCAGCCTTAACACTGTTCAAGGCGTCATTTCACAACGTGATCTGATGCGAGAAACTGAAGCTGACCTTCTTGAAGGCTTTCGAGAGCAAGGCGTAGTAGCCATTCGTCGGATAACCATCAGGCGAAACAATGAAGAAGTGGTGACGCCTCATATAGTACTAACATTCAACCGTTCCACCCTGCCAGAATCCGTGAAAGCTGCGTTCCTTCACTGCAAAGTCCGCCCCTACATACCCAACCCTAGAAGGTGCTACAAATGCCAGAAATATGGACATGGGTCGAATACCTGTCGCGGAAAACAAACATGTGCAAAATGTGGTGATCATGAGCACCCAACAGAGAGCTGTACTTCCACGCAAACAGAGTGCCCTAACTGTCACGGGCCGCACGCAGCGTACTCGCGAACATGTGAAATTTTCAAAAAGGAAAAGGAAATTATCCAGACAAAAGTAATGGAAAACATCACATTCTCTGAAGCCCGGAAGAAGGTGTCGCTCTTCTCCGGAAGGACGTACGCTGACGCAGCGCGCCGGGGGGCCGGGCGGCGTCTAGTGACGGTGGGCACGCAATACAGCTTTGCTGATGCGTGCACATCTTTGCCCCCCACCAAGCAGCCACAGGCTGCGCCAACCTCTCACGTCCCGGAGGTCGAACTTCATCAGACCCCAGGGACCACAAAGACAACTGAGACACCTGTCTCTTCTGACAAACCTCCACTAGCTTCTTCCGGTCTACCGGAGGCAATGGAAGTGACACCAGGATCCTCAGCGTCTAAGATGCTGACGGAATCCCCCCAAAAGAGGCGGGGCTCCATCGATCGCCTCAGAGGGAAAAGACACCCGCCAGTGAAGCCTCCTAATAGAGGCAGCGAAGTATGAATAAGTCACGCTCTTTTCCTCATTCATAAAAATGGCTGCCGAAAATATCATCCAATGGAACTGCCGAGGCTTACTTAAGAACTTAGACGACATCTATGAAATATTTGCACAACACCAACTAAACATACTTTGCTTACAGGAAACACACCTAAAACCTACACACACTAGCTTTTTGAAAAGATATGTGGTATACCGAAAGGACAGACAGGGCACTACACATTCATCTGGTGGTGTCGCTATCGTGGTGCAAAAAGCAGTTCCGTCTCAAAGCCTCACTCTGGTCACCGGCTTAGAAGCAGTGGCAATACGAACTCTAATTTTTGGACGAGTAACAACAGTGTGTTCACTATACATCCCTCCAGACTACCAACTTTCTACTAAAGAATTTGAAGCACTCATCGATCAGCTTCCGCATCCATTTCTGTTGGTCGGAGATTTTAACGCGCACCACCCTTTATGGGGATGTAGAAGAACAGATTCTCGAGGCTCCTTAATTGAAAACTTTCTGTTGTCCTCCGGCTCCTGTATATTTAACAAAAAAGAGCCAACATATTTTAATGCAGCGCACAACTCATACACAGCAATAGATCTTGCTATCGGATCTCCTTCACTCTTGGCAACCACTGAGTGGGCTGTAATTCATAACCTCTATGGAAGTGATCATTTTCCTGTTTGTGTAAAATACAAAGAAAATACGAGTACAATGACTGTGAATGTAACCAGGTTTCGAGAACAGGGTGCGAACTGGACGAAATTCCGAAAACTCTCAAAACTATCGCGCTCATCAATTGAAACCCTAGGCATCGATGAATCTGAAGCGTTGGTCACACTGCACATTATACAGGCCGCAGAGCAATCTATCCCACATACATCTAACAATACACGGAACAAAAGACGACCTTGGTGGAACTCTGAGTGCAAAAATGCTCGTGACAATCAAAACAAAGCATGGTCGAAATTCCGCAGGTATCCTACAGTCGAAAACTTGGTGAATTTTAAGCGTGCAAAAGCAAACGGTAGACGTGTCCGACGAGAATCTAAACGACAGAGCTGGCAATCCTTCCTCTCATCGGTGAACTCTTACACTGACACGCATAAGGTGTATAACAGAGTAAGAGCACTCCAAGGGTACAGCACTCATCCGTTGCCCCTTGTTAGTGTTGCTGGTGATACACTGGAACACCAGGCAGATGCCTTAGGCCAACACTTCGAGTATATTTTCAGCTCTTCACATTATACAGACTCCTTTAGGCGATACAAACTTGCCGAGGAACGTAAACCTATTCGTGATGACAGGCCATCGGCAGGAGGGTACAATGCCCCCTTTACTATAGGTGAACTAAAGGCAGCACTGGCAAAGTGCGGCAGCTCAGCAGCGGGCTCGGACAGGATTACTTACGGCATGCTGAAACACCTACACGAAGAAACGCTTGACGTCATCCTCATTCTTTTCAACAATGTATGGTCCTCTGGGCGTCTGCCCATGACCTGGAAAAAGGCAGTTATCATACCCATTCTTAAACAAGGAAAAGAAGCCACACTTGCTGCTAGTTACAGGCCTATAGCGCTGACCAGCTGTTTGGGCAAGGTGTTCGAAAAAATGGTGAATCGCCGCCTTATGTATTACCTTGAATACAATGGCCTCCTTGATCGTCATCAAGCTGGATTCAGGTCTGGCCGGTCGACAACTGACCAACTGGTAGCATTTGAATCCTATGTCAGAGATGCCTTCATTCATAAACAACACTGCCTATCTGTATTTTTTGACTTGGAAAAGGCTTACGACACGACATGGCGTTATGGCATTCTCCGTGACCTGCGATCTTTTGGAGTGTCAGGAAATATGCTGAATACTATTGAAAGCTACCTTTCTGACCGTACATTTGTGGTTCGTGTTGGTAATGCCTTATCGAAGTGGTTTACGCAAGAGAATGGCGTACCCCAGGGCGGTGTTCTTAGCTGCACACTATTCATCGTAAAAATGAACTCCATAAACACCATACTGCCTAAAACAATCTCCTACTCTGTATATGTGGATGACATTCAGATCAGCTTCAAATCATGCAACATAGCCACGTGTGAACGTCAGATTCAGTTGGCAGTAAACAAGCTGTCAAGCTGGGCAGACAAAAATGGGTTTAAGTTTAACTGTGACAAGACTGTTTGCGTACTCTTCTCAAAACTACGTGGCATAAGGCCACCCCCCAACATTTCAATTAATGGACAAACCATAACTACCAAAAAAGATCACAAATTTCTAGGTGTTGTGGTTGATGAAAAGCTCAGCTTTGTTACACATATCAAACAGCTACGACTTAAGTGCCTGAAAGCCTTAAACCTGCTCAAGATTCTCTCGCATCAGTCATGGGGCACAGACCGTGACTGTCTACTCAACCTTCTCAACAGTGTAGTGCTATCGCGCATCGATTACGGCTCGGTAGTTTACGAGTCAGCTTCAAGATCTGCATTGAAGATGCTTGACCCAGTGCACCACCTTGGGCTCCGGCTGGCCAGCGGTGCTTTCCGAACCAGCCCGACAGCCAGCCTGTATGTTGAGACAGACCGGTGGTCACTAGAACGGCGACGTCAGTTTACAAGTGTCACGTATGCCACCAAGGTGCTGTCCCATGTCGACCACCCAGCTCGCGCGCTATTGCAGGATACATCGAACGCCCTCCTGTTTTCGAGGCGACCATCAGCTACGCCACCGTATTCCCTCAGAGTGGCCTCACACCTTGGAAATATGCACATACCGGTCTCCAATCTTCAACTAACCTCTCACAAGGACACTGTTGTGCCATGGGAAATGCAGGCTATCGATTGTGATTTGTCATTCCTAGAGGTAGGAAAAAATGGCCACCCAATAGCAATCGATCAACACTTCAAGTTCCTGCAGGCCAAATACAGGTGTGCTGAATATTATACTGATGCCTCCAAGTCCTCCGCAGTCGCATGTGCGGCACACGGTCCCGCTTTCTCTGAATCTAGAACAATGAACGAACATACCAGTATATTTACTGCAGAATGCAATGGCATACTTTTAGCTGTAACGCACATTTTAAAGGAGAAAGAGCCAGCCTCAATCATATACACAGATTCTCTCAGTGCTGTGACTGCGCTGTCCTCCACTAAGATACTCAAAAACCCAGTTACTAATACACTTCGAAAATGCATCATGTCAGCCCGCAAATCTAAGCTCAAAATCACGCTATGCTGGATTCCGGGACACTGCAACATTGCTGGCAATGAGATAGCAGACAAACTTGCGAAGTCAGCAGCACTCCGCCCATCAGTTGACGTAGACACCATCCCGTATGAGGACCTGAGGCCACTCATCATATCCCGAATGCGTAGACAATGGCAAGAAGAATGGAACGCAGCAAACGCAAACAAACTGCACTTAGTAAAGCCAAGAATAGGAAGATATCTGACTGAAAAACGTAACAGGCACCAAGAGGTTGCACTGTGCAGACTCAGGATCGGTCATACACATGCAACACACTCGCACCTTTTAAAGATCTCTCCAGCACCACATTGTGCAAAATGTGATGATGAGCTGTCTGTCGTTCACGTTCTAATTACCTGTCCGTACCTCGAACAAGAAAGACTGTGTCACTTTTCAAAGCTGTACAAATGTCACATTCCGCCTCATCCACAATTTTTTCTTGGAGACGATCCCTTGTTTCCCCCAAAAGTAGTCCTAAAGTTTTTAGCTAGTGTAGGCTTCCTACATTCCATAACATATTCTCACTAATCTCAGCCTCCTCTCAATCCTGAGGGAACCGCTGAGACTTTTTTTTATCAAATGTCATGCAGCACGCACTCCTTGTCTTGACAAGGACTGTTGACGACACGGCATGACTTTGTAAAACCCATAAGCGTAGCCCGTTTTAAACCCATCACACATAGTCACTACACCTAAGTTTAAGTTCTATACACTACTCTTTTACTCTTGCCACCCTGAGTAGACTTTTTATGATCAAATCGACCAAAAACCGTGTGTTTGGCGCTCTTTGGCCTGAGTTGCCCTTGCGCCACTAAAATCTACCATCATCAAATGACTTAATTTAGTGATATGCCAAAAAAGTATTGTTTCAAGAGGTTCTCTGTTTCTTACTTTAGGGATGAGCAAGAAATGATTGAAACCATATCTACATTACATTCAACACTGGCTCTTTTTGGTGGAATGTTGCTTCCTCATACAATCCGTTCACGAGAACCATCTATGTCGCCATACACACATAGCATTATTAAATTTATTCAAATGCTCGAAAACAAAAAAGAAACATGTCCTATGAGCAGATCACAATGAGAAGAGGCAAACAATTGTGGTTATTCATTAACACAGTGGTCAAGAAATGTTTATAGCAATACAGCAATAAGGACATGAGCAAAGCAACTTTCACGAGCGCTAGAAAGCTTTATCCTGTGCAACATGCTCATAGAATAAAAAAAACAGCAGCTCCACAACTTAGCAAGCTGTAAAGCTGAATATGTCTTCTCAATAAAGTTGAATCACACCTTTATCATCATCCATATTATTCAAATTATACCAACAAGCATATACTGCAGTATGCCAATTGTATGCAAAAGTGGATGATATATAACTAAACATTATACAAAGTACTCAATCTGACCACACACACATTTGAAATCATCTAGTAACCTGTATCAGAGCCATGGATTTCCCTGCACACTAACCAACAGATTCTTTTACCTCCGCGAGATACTTCTCATACTTCTTCTCTTGTGCTTCTTGCAGCTTTTTCACCTTTTTCAGTTGCCCTTTGCTCAGCTCTTTCCCTTCCACATCATGGGTAGGCAAGCCGGTGTCTGGGTCAAAACGGCTGTACTTGTCCGTTTCTTTTAGGAACATCTCCTTTGGGTTCACAGCACGTTGCATGCCTCTCTCCGCTTGCTTGAGTTCCATTTCCCGCTTTCTCCTTTCCTTCTCTTCCTTTTTCTTCTCTTCTTTCCTCCTCTTCTCTTCTCTTTCTGCCAAAATGGCTTCTTTACCAACAACCTTAATAACTGACGTCAGGACTCCATTCTCATCTTCCCGATCTTCCAAGCGCACTCCCAATTCAGGCAACATGCTGTCCCTTAGGTGGTCACACCACTGAAGAACTTCGTCGGATTCATTCGAGCCAGCAAATTTTTTTGCGATGCTACGCACATTCTGCCGAAAAGCTGAGAGAACTTCGAGGTAAGGCTGCAAAAGCTCTTCCTGGGGGACGTTTGACTCTTTGCCATCACCTGCTCCAAATCCAATTGTAGGAACCACAGCTTCATTACAGACTCCGAACACTCGCAAGATGTACGTAACATATCCTGCAACATTGCGAAGCAGCGTGACATCTGGACACTTTTTTGATTCCAGTTTGCTCCTGATGTACACGTTGCAGGCGGTCACAGCCGAACGAAGGGCTTCCAACGCAGACCTAGTGTCAATGTTGTCACACAGGGCCGCATGCACTTGATCCTTGGCATCGAGGAACTTGTTGTTCAGTGCTGTTTCGTCCTCTGACCATTTAACAAAAGCAGCAACGCAGTCGGCTCCTGGAGCACCCCGCAGGAGGTCCTTGATGTTCAAAAAGAACTCACTGAACACTTTCTCCCACTGCGAGGCCATGTCCATTGTGTTTTCACTGTAGTCTAGCGTGTCCTTCCACGAATGAAGGAGAAATGCCATGCGCAGCCTTCGTGCCGAGTGTCGACTCAAGGCATCACGAATGCTGACGAAGTTCTTGAGTGACTTGGACATCTTACAGCCAGCGATGGTCAGGTGCCCCGAATGCAGGAAGTAGCGAACCCAGTGGTCGTTGCCAAAGTAGGCTTCTGCCTGCGCCAGTTCGTTGTCGTGGTGCGGGAACTTGAGGTCGTACCCACCCGTGTGGATGTCCAGCGACGAACCTAGCAGGCTACCTGCCATCACTGAGCACTCGATGTGCCATCCGGGCCTTCCGGGGCCCCAGGGCGACTGCCACGCCGGCTCACCCGGTTTGGAAGCCTTCCAGAGCGCGAAGTCGTTGGCGCTTCTTTTCTCGTCGTCACCGGCCACCATCAGCGCACCTTCGCCTTCCTTCAACGCCTTCTGGTCGCCGTAAGCCTCGGGCACAAGCTTGGCGTAGAAATGCTTCGGGTCGGCATCGAAGCGGGCGGTGTCAAAATACACCGAGCCACTGGAGACGTAGGCAAACCCACGGTCAATGATCTCCCCGACGTAGTCGACGATCTCGGGAACGTATTCACTCACACGCGTTACGACGTCGGGTGGACGCACGGCGAGCGCCGCCATGTCCTTGTAGAACTCTTCCTCCCAGCGTTTGGCCAACTCGGCGAAGATTGAGTGATCCGAGACAGTCGAGCCCATTTCAGAGTCTAACCACTCCGAGACTGGATCCTTGGCGTTGTCGAGTAGCGCCTCCCGTTCTCCGTCACCTGAACCTTTTTCGTAAGCGCCAAGAGCTTGCAACGCCTGATCCAATAGGCGCGAACACATGACTCGCTTGTCCGGGTCATCCTCTTTTTCAAGTTTCGCCCTGTACCGTTCAATGGCTTCTTTCACGTCACGGAGGAGCGCACTGGCCGACCGCTCTCGATTGCTGCGGTAGCTCGCAAAAAGGTGATCTTGCCTGGCCCTTTTGATTATCTTGTCGTCGATGTCCGTAATGTTCATCACGTAAAATACATTATAGCCGAAGTAGTCCGTAAGCACCCGGCGAAGGATATCGAAGCTGATGTAAGAACGGGCATGGCCCATGTGTGAAGCGTCATACACCGTCGGACCGCAACTGTACCAAAGAACGCGGTTGGCATTCTGAGGCACAAACACTTCTTTAGATCTCGTAAGGCTGTTATAGAGGCGTAGTTGCGGGGCGCTTGAATTGTCTGGCACTTTCCACGGCGGCTGAGAACGTTTCGAGCTCTTTGAATCTGCCATGCTGGCAGCACTCGAGCCGGCAAGTGTGGCCGATGTGGCATTGGTATCGACAGTAGCAACAAATAAACTATTTATCCAACAATAATAAGCAATTTTACCACAAAACGTTATCTGCATATAAATTTCAATTGGTACTAAAACTGTTCAAGCTTTGGCACTTAGTTCTATTTTTTATTCTTATTGGCCGGTTTTGTGTCTAATGCGTCATTGTAGGGCGCCACCATCGCATCATCTTTTAAACAACATGGAGTTCGTCTTCCGCGCCTTGGCTTCCTGACAGCGACGTTTGGCCCCGGTTTCACCGTTCACGATGCCGTTCGGTATGAAACCGACGTGCGCTACATGCAAGACCACCGTATCGTCCATGTGGCGCAAGAACGAGCAAGGCGACGTTTTGTGCAATTCGTGTGCGCTGCGCGGACACGCGGTGCCTACGGAACCTGAGCCGCCGTCCGCCAAGGAGGCTAACGGCTGCCCTTTTACGCTGCGCAAAAGTACCAGAGCCAAGACTTCCAAGCTGAAGCAGCAACAGCAGCAGCAACAGACCAAGACAGCCGCACCCAAAGGAAAAGGTCGTCGGGCAATTTTCAAGAAAACGGTTCGTGGTTTGCCTTAGATCCTCCGCTCGACAACAGTTGTGTAATCTTTTGGATGTCTGCGAAGACGCCCTGCATCGTAATTTCTTTCGGAGCGTCTGCTGGTGTTGCTCCCGTGCTCGCTTTCCGTGTTATTCCAAACCTGCGTTTGTCGTCCGAACGTTAAAAATTGTGCCCCCCCCCCCTTTTTTTTTTGTTATGCTCTCTTGCGCTTCTTTCGAAAGTAAGATGTCGTGTTATTTCAGTCTAAAGCAAAATATTTGACGTACGAGCAAGTGGCCGTGTAAATCTTCTCAAACTTTGCCTCGTTCCTGGTGTCGTGTAGTCTGTGTCGTCCGTTTCGCGTGCGTGGGCTCTTCGTTTCCGTCCCATAGTAAAAAAGGAGGCAGTACGTCTTGGCGTTTGCCGAACGGCGCGATCTACACCGTTAGCAATGGCGACCCGAGATAAGCCCAATATGGCCCGACCGGTCGTGAGCTGGATTCGGCGACTATAGTCGGGTTCACTGCGTTGGCACTCCGACTTCGTCGCTTTCATCGCGGTTCTAGACGTAGAGATCAAACCGCGCTTGCACTGAGCTTGAGCACACTACTGTATGCAACGACTGCGTTATCTGTCCAATGTTTGTACTCGTTTGAAGTAATGGTGAATTTTCTCGAATTTTGCGACGTTGCAAGAACTGCAAGTTTGCGCAGAATAACGTTTCACGATACAGTGTGCAACACGAATGTCAGGTAATAGAAGAGTGATCGTCCTCTCCTATGCTAACAGTTGCCTTGGAATCCATGGGCGAAGCATTGAAGTTTGTGTGCGCCAGGAAGTTTTACTGCCCTTGAGAAACCTAAAGCTTAATAAAGCTGAAGAAATCAGTGCTGCTCCAAACTCGAATTTTTCTTTTGTTGGTAACTGCTCCACAACGGCTCTGCGAAAATGGAGGCATGGAATCTCAGCATGTGACTAATGCGCAAACTGAAAACGACCTGCCTACAGCTAGTGCACAGATTTATAGCTAGTATGCACTGAAACCCAGCCGCAATGTGGCATTGCGGTGTACCACGCCAGATCCCATTCTTTAGGTTCTTGTGCAGCAGACAATCCATGCTTTCCATTGTGTTTGCTCTGTTGAGTGGTGTTCCTGGGCCTTTCGTGTCCTTGTGTGTTGCATTTACATTACTCCAGCATTGGAAGTTTGCTCTGCCACTGCGTGCGCCATGGACTTGTAAATGTTCCCAGGCAACAACACCTTGTTGCTCGAACAGTAGTGTCAAGTCAACAGTGATCAACAGCACAGTTTACGGTTCCTCCTACTGTACAAACAAGGTCAACAACGAAAATTCTCAACGCGTAAGCTTCTATGTGGCATTGAAAGTCAAATTAGTAGTATGTGAAGACAATGGAGCTGTTGTCAAGGCGCAGAGCTCTGTGGCTAAGACCTCGACAAATTGGTGTCGTATTACCAAGCTTGTAGGTCGCACTGTTCCAACGTATTACCACATCTCATCGAGGTCAGATATGCATGCGCTGTGTGCACACTAAACTTCTCAGCCAGCTTTAATTAGTCACCACGGCAGCTACGGCTTTTCCTTGAATGCCTGCGAGTGCGGACCTGCACAGCGATGGTAAGATAAATCAGTTGCTTGAAAAACATGGTGCTTGGTTAGAATCGAGAAAGAGGCGGAAGGAACGCCATGGTTCTAACATTGCATCTTTCAAGTCTTTTAGGTAACGAGGCACCAACTGGCCCAATATAACGTACTGTCTAGATAAATCAGTGTTTAGCTTATACGATTAGATGCTACGAGCACGATTTCAGGGGTTAGAAATACGAGGAACATATCGGTAACTTGGCTACTGATTTATTGAACATTGACAAGAAATTGCGATGGACTGGGCGCCCAATCACTAACTTTACAAACAGCTAAAAAAAAACGTCGTTGCTGACGTGCCATACATTGTGTACAGTCCACCTTTGCATTGATGGCAAAAAACCACCCGTGGTTGCTTCACGAGAGCGCTGGTAATGTAATTATGAGCCTCCGATAATTTGGAGCTCTTTAATTGCCCCTGCATTATGAAGTTTGGCCCTTGAAAGAAAGAGCTGATAATATCCGCTCAGTGGGCACTAGAATAGGAAGAAACATCATGGTGAACTAGTCGTCGGATAGTGCTAAGGAGTCTGGCCAGAAAATCCCGACTTCGATGATGTACTACCTGTTGCACACGAGGTCAAACAGCGACTGTGCCTATTCACTAAGCTGCATCTTTCGCAGCAGGAACGCGACAGGGTGAAAGAAATCAGTGGTACTCATCATATCATCGACACGTAGCAACGACAAGCTACTTCTTGGTCACCTTTACAAGTCCATGCAGTAGTAGAAGAGAAAGCTCCCAATGCTGCAGTAATGTAAATGCAACACACAAATGCCCAGGAGCACCATACAACACCCATGACATAAACACAGTGGCAAGCATGGGTCGTCTGCTGCGTGAAAACCTCGAAAAGGGCACCTGGCATGGCGCGCCACATTGCGGCTGAGTTTCAGTGCATTTCATTTATGCTACCAGAATTGGCATATTTATCATATTGCTAATTTAGCTGGTTTTTTCCCCCTCTTTATTGATTGATTGATATGTGGGGTTTAACGTCCCAAAACCACCATATGTGAATATTAGAGATGCCGTAGTGAAGGGTTCCAAAAATTTTGACCACCTGGGGTTCTTTAACGTGCACCCAAATCTGAACACACGGGCCTACAGCATTTTCGCCTCCATCGTAAATGCAGCCGGGATTCGATCCCGCGGGTCCTCAGCCGAGTACCTTAGCCACTAGACCGCTGCGGCGGAGCCATTTCCCCCTTTTTATATATAGGTTATATTGGTGAGATGTGGAAAAGACAGATTGCTTTGATCTTACATCGGTCATGAACTGCTGCTTTGGCAACAGTTAGACGTGACTGTGGTTAGTTCTTCACTATGGTACTCAGTTTTATTCTCTTATCATTTCTGTTAAGATTGCTGATATTTTCAATATATAGCTTATTGGGGGGATAATCAAGAACCAGTAATCTTTGTCACTGTTTTTTGTGATTTACATTGTCTGTGAGAGCCTTTCATGGCAGATATTAATATGTACATGACACTTCAGGGATGCTATCAACTCAAGGACTTGTATGAATGATTTGCCATCTGCCCCTAAAGCACCAACAGCTGCTCCTGCTTTTTTTTTACTGTGAACACTTATAGCTGTCCCCTCAAGTGGTACTTTTCCTGGTCTAAAAAGTGTAAGGTCCCTTCCATCACTGTAAGCGTTTTATTTTCTATATACATCTTGTAGCTGCTGCAGAATTAAGAAAGATGGTTGACATTCACACACCGGATGAGGGCATGCATTCCTCATGTTTGACTTTGTGTGAACTTGCTCTCTTGCAGCCCTTAAGAGCACCAACAGCAGTAGCGACGTGTGTTACCAGTGACTACGTGTTTTTTCGGGTAAGCTTTCTCATTCAATGTGTGTTTTTATTTTATGGTGATATGAACTAGATGTTAAAAATGTACTTTTCGTTAGCATGCCATGTCATTTGTCTTTTCGCTCGAACAAAAGTTCACAGAGCACACAAAAAAGAATAAAAAAAAACAGTCATACCATGCAAAAACAAGTTTTTTACAAGAAACAAAGAGCGGGCACATTTAAGAGCAGGCACATTTGAATAGATGATTGATGAGACCAATAAACAAATATGACAGAGCACTAACTTTGTGCTCTGTTGTGTATATACCAATTAGCCCAATTTTTCTCTTTAATGCAGATTGAAACCATGCTTCTTACAATAGCTGTAATCCAAATTTTCAGGACAGGCCAAGCTTGAAATAAGTAAACACTACATGCTTGAGTGAATCAAGATGGTCCACATAGGGGGCACCTCACTGAAGCTCACCCCAAAGTCCTTAGAAGAAACTAAAGCAGCGCCAACCGCTCCCCTTCGTCTGTGCCTCCTTTCTCAGCAGCGCCTCTAAGAGGTCCGCCAGGAGGACACAGGCATACCCTCTCCTGGCACACAGGAGAGGCTAAGCCGGTGTCGTCGGGGGATATCTGGTTGCTTCGGAAGCCACGGCACAAGCAAAACAAAACACGCAGCATTTTATAAACAAGATCATGCACAGGGGAGGGAAGGAGTCTGCACGCTGACACTAATGGCTCTACTTTAGTTATTTCTAGCAACTTTAGCTCCATTCATTGCGTTGCACTTGCTGCAAGCGGAAAAGCAGGTCATTTTTCTTGCAAAAAATGTCACTTGTACTGCAGCGTTGGGAAATAAAATGTGCATGAGCTGAATGGCTGGATGAATTTAACGACCTTATGAACACGCATTTGTTGCAAATATTCAAATGGTAATATGTGATATTAGCAAAATCTTGGGGCCGTGTCATCATAATACATAGAATGAGACATAACTCTCATTCCAGGTTTTCGGAGTTTAATAGTTGGGAATAAAGAAGTTTCATATTCCCAGTCCCTTAAGTCAATACAATACCTTGACTTTCAATAAAAGCGATGTGCATGAGACGCAAAATTGGGACGTATCAGTACTCACGGGCTATCGTAGCAACCAGACGATAATCTGGAGCAAACACTGTTTATGTGTGCTTGCTATTGTAGGTGCTTGTCAAAAACCACTCCAAAGTATTTGTAAAAGTTTGTTCTTGCGAACTTCTATTAATTTGTATGTTTAAAGGTGTACTATCTACTATTTTGAATTGAGACTGAAAAACGTTTTTTGTGTGTGTGTGAATTATTAATTTATTGCTTATGAACCAACCCAAAAAAACTCTTCAACTCCAAATTTTAATTATAACTAAGTTCAGGCACTTATTTCTTGCACATCGTTCATATATAATGAAAAAAGAAGAGTACCTAATACTTAGCCAGTAAGGATGTTTTGTTTCGAAGAAGATATGCTTATTGATCATCATGACCTGAAATTGAACTTTTATGTAACTTGCTAAAATGTCGAGCACCTTGCCATGAAATCTACAATGCTTAAGTTTGTCTAACAGTATGCAATGATCACTGTGTTGAATGTTTCTTTTAAATCTAAAAAGATGACTGCTACTGATTTGTTTAGATTTAAAGGCATATTTATCTTTTGTGATAACGTAATTACTGCGGTTGCTGTCGAGAAGCGTGGTCTAAAGCCATGTTGCTGATGAGAAAGCACATTGTACTTTTTTATCTGGTTGGAAATAATTCGTCAGAAATATCAGAAACATATGCTATATACAGAGATAGGTCTATAGTTTGCTGGGTTAGCCGGATCACCTTCTTTATGAATAGGAATGTCTTTGGCGGCTTTCAGAGAATCTGGATACTGTGCCTGCGTTATTGAGTGATTGAACATATTGTTGCGCATGCCTGGGAAGAAAACGAAGATGGGTGAACAGGCTGGTGGCCCGAAGCTGGAGAAAGAAGGAAGACGACACTGCGATCATCAACCTGTTGGCCGCTCTGGCGCTTCTCTTCGCGACCAAAATAAACGGCCCCCTTCAGCCGTATACGTCCTGGTCCTCCTTGTGCGCAACAAATTGGTGGAGATGCTGGGTAAGACAAATCCAACGACGGGAGCTTCACTTCCAGGACTTCTCTGCAGCCGCCGCCTTGCCGGACTCCCACCTGCGCCGGTCGTAATGGACCAAGATTCAAGGCCAACTACAGTGGGTTCCGTGCCCTACTACCGAGCCCCACCAGCCTTCGGAGGAAAATCGGGAGAAGATGTCGACGCGTGGCTCGTCCAGTACAAGTGAGTCAGCAAGTCCAACAGCTGGGATGCCGCCGTTCAGCTCAGTAATGTGGTCTTCTGCCTTACGGATACTGCGCTCGTGTGGTATGACAACCACGAGGACATGTTTTTGTTGCCGCGCTGAAAGCGTGTTTCGGTGACTCGAGCATCAAAAGGAAGCGGGCTGAGCAGACATTGTCTGAACGCGCGCAGCTTCCAGGTGAGACGTACCACGTATATAGAGGATGTGCTGAAGCTCTGCAAGGTGGTCAATGATCAGATGTCAGAACAAGACAAAGTAGGGCATTTGCTGAAAGGCATAGCCGAAGATGTATACAATTTTCTCATCGGGAAAGAGCACCTGAGTTCGGTGCCCGACATGATTCGTCATTGCCGAACTTTCGAACAGCTGAAAATGCGCAGGATTGCTCCAAAGTTTGGCCGGCTCACAAATGTTACAACGGTTGCCAGCATCGACACGAGCTCCTGCCCAGACCTGTCCTCGATGATTCGACAGATTGTTCGCGAAGTACTTTTTCGCTATAGAGAACAGACACATTCAGCAGTTAATCACCATTCTATAAACGACCAACATTCGGTATATGTGCCACGTGAGGCTGTGCCTGCGCCGCCGCCTTCTACGACCCCTTGGCAATCGATGGTCAGTGCAGCAGCTGTTGAGTACAGCGCACCCCCACAACCAAGGAGAGCACTACGCTTGCCAGCTCCTCGCCATGACCGGCGCCCTCAGCGTCCGCCTTCTTTGCGACGTCCGGTCTATCCTTATGATATACGGGACGAACAAACCACTGTGCCAGGGAAGACGATGTTCGATTCATTGACGAACAAACAGAGTTTCAACCTCTCATGGTTTGCTACTCCTGTGGTGTCCCAGGACATATTTGGCGATTTTGCAACCATCGACGTGTAACTTCACAGTATGGCCACCCACCACACTTTGCACGGCCTTCCGAACGACTTCGCGACGACCCTCGAGCAACGTACTATGGCCCACCACAACACTCCACACGATCGTCTGATCGACCGCACGACGACCCTAGGGCAGCACACCTGCTGCATCGCGAAGACTACTGGACACGCAGCTTCCGGAACCACTCCCCTACATCTGACAGGAGCTTGACGCCTCCACCGCCTCGTGGTCCCCGTTCTCCTTCACCATGGCGTCGCAACATGTCTCCTTTGCCACAGGAAAACTAGCAAGCGCGGCCTATGGAGGTGAGGTCGCCGGAGACGTGCTAATATCAGAAATACCTCCTGTGTTGATGCTCAAGAACAAAGTATGTGTTTTTGTTGACGATGTGCCTGTGATGGCTTTGGTGGATACGGGGGCAACCATTTCGGTCATGAGTGCGTGTTTTAAAGATACCTTGGGGCGGAAGGTTTTATTTAAGTGGAATCAAGCTTCGAAGTTTTGCGGAGTGAGTGGTGAGGCACTGCATCCTGTTGGTGTGTGTCAAGCTCACGTGTTTCTCGGAGGCCGCGTTATCCCAATGGAGTTCGTGATTATTCCGCAGGCGACACATGATGTTATTTTGGGTATGGACTTTTTGAAGGAGTGTGGTGCCACTGTCGACTGCCGCACAGGGACAATAGTCTTGAGTGATCATGTTCCACCGGCACTCTTGGAAAACCCTGTGGATGGTGAGACGGCATTGTGTGTCTGTGGCGACACTATCATACCACCGTTATCAACCGTTCGTGTACCTGTTGGTTGTAGCGACAGCTATTCCGCCAACTTTGATGCCAACGTAGAACCAGTGTACACCAACTACATGAAAAAGAATGTGCTGATCCCACATTGTGTGGTGTCGATCAGACGTGGATGCGCTGGTTTATGGACTGTCAATTGCTCCACAGAACACGTGATGTTACCAGATGGTCTTAAGTTAGCCGTCGTCAGTGGACAACATGAGGCCTTACTGGTGACCGAGCTTAGAGATGCGCCGGAAGAGCGTCGTAGTCACAGTTTTGAAACGGCTCTTTTGTCAATCGTGGATAAGTCGCTGAGCACAAGTGAAGGGCGAACATTGGTCATTGTACTTTCGAAGCACGTCTCTGCATTCGACTGCGCAGAGAGACAAAGCGCCCTTAATCTCTGCTTCTCGGACATGTCACACTATCAACACGGGTTTGGCCAATCCAATTAGACAAAAGTCATACCGTGTTTCGCCATCCGAGCGGCGGATTATTAATGAGCAGGTGAACGAAATGATTGAAAACGGAATTATTCAAGACTTCGTAAGTCCATGGGCAGCTCCAGCAATTCTCGTTAAAAGAAAGACGGATCCTGGAGATTCTGCGTCGATTATCGCCGATTGAATGCTGTAACAAAAAAAGACGTTTACCCACTTCCACGTATTGATGATGCCATAGACTGTCTGCATTCGGCCTCTTACTTTTCCTCTGTAGACTTAAGATCGGGCTACCGGCAAATTCCTATGCATCCTGAAGATAAAGAAAAGACAGCCTTTGTAACCCCTGACGGCCTTTTCGAATTCAACCTGATGCCATTTGGACTGTGCAACGCGCCGGCGACGTTCAAGCGATTTATGGACACTGTTCTTCGTGGCTTGAAGTGGAGCATTTGCATGTGCTATCTCGACGACGTCGTCACCTTCGGTTGCACCTTCAGCGAACACAATTCACGTCTAGATACTGTAATGACTTGCATAAGAAACGCTGGCCTTGTTCTTAACTCAAATAAATGCCACTTCGGAGACCGACAAACCCTTGTTCTCGGACACCTATTCGATCAGGATGGCATCCGTCCAGATCCCCAGAAGACAGCAGCCATTGAAACGTTCAATGCGCCGGGCTCTGTTAAGGAGCTCCGCAGTTTTTTGGGGCTTTGGTCCTATTTTCGCGGCTTTATACCTAAATTTGCCGATGTCGCGTATCCGCTGACATGTTTGCTACGGAAGAATACTTCCTTCGAGTGGACTCTGGAGTGCGACTCCTCTTTTCCTCAACTGAAGTTCCTCCTGACGTCGCGGCCTGTTCTTCAACACTTCAATCCATCAGCTCCAACAGAACTGCACACGGATGCCAGCGGCATAGGAATCGGTGCCGTCCTAGTTCAACGTTATGGTAACCGCGAGCACGTGATTGCATATGCAAGTCGCTCCTTGAGTAGGCCTGAGCAGAATTACACTGTCACAGAACAAGAATGCCTCGCGGTAGTATTTGCGATTCACCTGTTTCGGTCTTGCCTATATGAATGCCCTTTTACAGTCGTCACCGACCACCACTCATTGTGTTCGCTCCTCAACCTTCGAGACCCTTGCGGCCGTCTAGCGCGCTGGGCACTTTGGCTTCAAGAGTATAATTTCATAGTCTCGTACAAAAGTGGTCGACGACACGCCGACGCAGATTGCCTTTCGCGCATGCCACTGAGCACTACAGAGTGTGACGCTGATGACCTCGATCACCTCGTAGTTTCTGTGTCACCAAAGTTTCCCGACCTTAGTACTTTCAAACATGAACAGTAAAAGGACACCAGGCTATCATCGCTCTGCACAGCTTCTACGGCATGCCATTTCTGTGTACGCAACGGACTCCTGTATGAGAAGAACTTTTCCAGCATTAGCGCACGTTTCCTCCTGGTAGTGCCAGAAAGCCTTCGGACAGCGATTTTAGGTGCTATCCTACGTCCGGACATTTAGGTTCTGCGCGGACGCTTTATCGTGCTAAGGAACGCTTTTATTGGCCAGGAATGCGACAGTCAGTCGAGGCGTATGTGGCCAGCTGCACGCAGTGTCAACGCCACAAACGCCCATCTACTGCTCCGGCTGGTCTTCTACAGCCCTTGCTACCTCCAAGCACACCTTTCCAACAGGTGGGCATTCACCTCGTGGTCCCTTTTCCAAAGTCAGCTAAGGGCAATCTCTGGATAATTGTATGTGTCGATTACCTCACGCGCTACTGCGAGACGGCGGCCATATCAACTGCAACTGCCAGCGACGTCTCTGTGTTCCTGCTGCAGCACGTTATCCTCCGACATGGTCCACCTCACGTGATCATCAGTGATCGTGGGCGACAATTTACGGCAGATATAGTAGAAGAGCTGCTTCGATTGAGTGAGTCCCGCCTTCGTCACTCATCGCCATACCATCCGCAAACAAATGGGCTCACAGAGCGCACCAACCGAACAATTGTAAACATGCTCTCTATGTATGTGGCATCCAATCACAAGAACTGGGATGACGTGCTACCATTTGTAACGTACGCGTTCAACACAGCTAAGCACGAGACAACAGGCTATAGCCCCTTTTTTTTGATGTACGCACGACCGCCACGGCACACACTCGACACAGTTTTGCCATTCTCGGCGCACGAGAACCTCTCGGTCACCGAAATCCTCTGCCTTGCAGAAGAGGCGCGTCGTATTGCTCGTCTACACACTTCGGCATCACAGGAAAAATCGAACCCACGCTATGACGTCCGCCACCGGCCTGTAACTTACCATCCAGGCGACTTAGTGTGGCTGTGGACTCCGGTACGAAGGCGCGGGTTATGCCAAAAGTTCTTGGCCACATATGACGGACTGTTTGTTGTTCTCGACAAAATCACGGAAGTCACATACACAATAGCTCGCCTCACGAGGAGTGGGAGAAGAGCCGCTAAAACCCAAGCAGTTCATGTCGCTCGACTGAAGTTGTACAGTACACACCAAGGTGAATCAATTACCTCGCCCGGCGGCTTCGTCTGTGAGGGGAGGAATGTCGCGCATGCCTGGGAAGAAAACGAAGATGAGTGAACAGGCTGGCGGCCCAAAGCTGGAGAAAGAAGGAAGACGACACTGCGATCATCAACCTGTTGGCCGCTCCGGCGCTTCTCTTCGCGACCAAAATAAACAGCCCCCTTCAGCCGTATACGTCCTAGTCCTCCTTGTGCGTAACAATATGATAAAGTACAGGGCCTAGGATGTCAACATTATCCTTAAACAACTTGCAAGCTATTCCATCAGGCCCTGCTGCTTTATTGCTGGGTGTACGTATTAGCGTTCAAGTGATGTCATGAAGTTCAATCTCACTTGAGATAAGTGAATCTGCAGTGGGATGAGCTTTGTTACTTAAACGTGGTAACTGAGCTGCTAGTGCTGGGTCTACGGTGGTAAAATAAGTGTTAAAATTTTCTACAGTAACAGCATCAACAGTAGGTGGACAAACATTCTGTTTAGTTTTTATTCCCGTAACTTCACTTATAATTTGGCACAGTTCTGAATCATCAGCAGCTCGATCAATGCATTGTAAATTGAAATATCTTTTTTTTTTTAGTATTTATTATGGATGCCGCTTTGTTGTGAAATATCCTGTTGCTTCTATTGAGCCTCCGCTTGTTGTACCAACATTCTTTTGAGCTCAGTATTTCTTAAATTTGGCTCGTCATAACTGGTAGGCTTCTTCTAAGCATATCGAGTATATTTGGTGCTACATTTGGTTATCATACTGGTAATTAAGCTGACTAGATTGGAAAACTCTTCATGTAAATTTGTTTCAGATCAGCCTCAATGATGTTGTCTCTGATTTTTTCATAATCTAGCCTAATTAGAAGCCTGCTGTGAACTGTATTTTCGAGATTCTGTATATCAAAATTACAGAAAATTGGCAAATGGTCTGAAAGAGGAATACTATACACTCCATTCACAATTCCAGATTCGATATGTGTCAATGCATCATCAATTACAGTTGCCACAGTGCTTGTTACACATCTCAGTTGACTTAGTACATTTTCAAGATTAAGTTATTCAAGCCAGTAGTTATAATCCTTGTGTATTGGGTTTCCTGTATCCATATTCGCGTCCCCAACAATCACAACCGACATGTTTTGGTATATTCGTAACGAAGACAATATTGCTTTCATTTTGTTGAGAAAACTGGCATGAGTTGCATTTGGAGGATAATAGATTACGCCCACAATATATTTGTTATGTATTTTTACAAATAGTGCTTTAATATTAGGGGATTAGAATGTTATAGAAGGCGAAAGTCTGAAACTGGGATTATTTTCCACGAAAAGGGCGGCGCCACGCCCTCGAAGGCGTGTCACTCGCAGGGTAGATATTAATCTGTTACCGAGCATATCTATTCTTCATTCAAAAGGCATGCTTCACTTGTCACAATGACGTCATACAAAAATTTTATGCATTGATAAAAATGCGGTCATCAGGTTTGCATTTTTTTTTTGGACACATTATTTTTCAGGCGAAAATTGTCAATTTTGTTTGCTGTGAAGGCCATTTTGATTTAATGATTATACCTGACAGGCAACCAGTGGTACATGGATCACACAATTAGAGCTAAATCTTCACTTGTAAGGCAGATCGAAAGTTATCCGCCTTCTGATACCCAGGCAGATTTCCACTTTTTTCTCGCGTCATTTGAATAGCTCTACCAAGCAATACCTTATATTCAGGACAGAGATGCTCATTCTCGCGCAGAGGTTGCTCATTCTCAGAGCCAGGCATTGCTGTTGTGGGTCTTTCTTGCGCCTTGCAGTAATAAGTACTGCTTGTGGCGTGAGTGGAACCTGACAATAACATTGGCTGGCCCCTCACTTTTTGTACGCACCCAGTGAATGGCATCAATGTTCTCTTCGACAAGATCAACATTCAAGAATTTAGCCATCTCTTGCATTGCTTCGTCAAGGACCTCATTTTCAGTGCAGGGGTTGCCTTTAAGTCTAAGTTATTTCTGCGACTATACTGTTTTAATTCAGCTAGTTGCCTATGTGTTTCTTTTAGTTCTTTATCCATCTGTTTCGTTTCTGTTTGACAAATCGAACTTTCTATCTTCACCTGCGAAAGTTCTTGTCGAAGACTAGCAATTTCTTCTTTGAATTCTTCAAAGTTGCTATTCATAAAGCCCATAGAAGCTACGACAGACTTGAGCTCAGCTTTTGTGCTGTTATTAAACCTGTCAATATTTTTCATTTCCGCTTTCACTTCTTGTAAAACTTCTGCAAATCTTTTAGTCAGTTTAGCAATTAACAGACAACTTGCATTATAGGTTCAGGCAGATTATTCCCCATAGTCTTAGTAAGTTCTACTTTCCACTGTCCATAATACAGAGAAAAATATACACAGCTCTTCAACTAAAAGATTACCTATAATACTCATGAATCAAATACTACAACAAAGAGTATTTGAAGTCCCCTCTAGGCCTACCTTACCCCAGCTACAAAAAAAAAAAAGAAAGAAAAGTGGTGGTTCCAAATTTCCGAACAGTCGTCTGGTGATCCAAGAGCCCTACATTTGGCAGCCAGTGTCGGAGGTCGTGAAATGAGAATTCCCGCTCTCGGAACACACGGAGACAGCTGACACAGGTCGGGCAAACTAATAATAATAATATTAATATTTTCTTTTTCTGCCATGTCACAGTTACATGCCACCAGATTCAGGCAAAAAGAAACGAATGTAACTGTTTCCTGACTAGGCCTTAAAATCATTTATTGAACTACATTTACATTGATGATATCATCAGTCCAATCAAATATGTCACTTGTGACACACTAAAGTGAAATTATAGTACAATGTTCCAATACACTCAGTCAACATAAGAACAAACGCAAGGTAACTCTTAGGCGGCGGCGGCTACGAGAGGATGACCTGCAGTGTCATCCCCATGGACCCACCCCTGGAGACAATCGTTCGTGCCAGCCTCAGGATGCCTGAGAGAGCCGCTCATGTCTCCTGTGCCGCCACTCAGCCTTGCTGCCAGGCACTGCCGTGCCAACCATAATGTTAATGATGGTGATCTCTGCACAAGCACTGCGCCACCTACTGCTCGATGATTGTTAACTCTAAATCCGTGAATCCGCCCTATCCGCGAGGCGCATCTGCACCACGAGGTGCAAACAACTTTCCAAGAGGTGATCGCACCCCCCTCTATGCATATAAGCAATTGTTGCTTATATGTATACCCAAGTACTTATTCTAAAGGTTGGTTATTTATGAGATAGGCAAGATTTGCCATATCAGTATAAGAAATGAGCATAGCTTTGCATTTACTGATGTTTAATTCTATGTGCCCAGCATGGCACTATGCATGCCTAGTGTTCAAATCATTCTGGAGAATTGCGAAGTCAGAGGTGCTAGTTAGTCTTCTGTAGGTTACACAATGATCTGCAAAGGAAGAGGTATGTGATAGAATGTAGATTACATTCCGTACATTACTAGTTTATGTGCGTTAAATATAATAGTCTGAGCACAGAGCCTTGTGGAACACCAGACAAGACATGTGTGCTTCCCGCAGGGGAGCCTGCGCAAGCAGGCGTTTGGTGTGTAGCGACACCACTGACCCGAGCTAACGGGGGGAATTTCGACTCCCTCTCACGCCCAGCTGTGCGTGGCTTTGCCGTGTCCGGGGAAAAGGGGTTCCTGGTGGTTGAGCTGACGCTGGGTGACTGGACCTTTGAGGCTCCCCGGCAGAGGCAACACACCCCTTTGGCCCCGGCTGCACGTAGATGGCACCCCTAGGCTGACCCACTTAGGGGAAATCGGCAGTTGCCTTTTTCTATCTCTCTCCCCCTAATATTCGTCTTTATCTCTCACTTTTATCGGTCCTGTCATCTTCTCTCTTCCATTTATTTCCAAATTTCCTGGCGGCAAGGGTTAACCTGGTGCAGCCATCTAACCTACGATAATTATAATAGGTTATAGCGGCGATGTATGGCTGGTGTCTCCAAGTGTTTGCTTTCAACCTTGTAGCGTCCCCATGTTGGGCTCAGTGGTGGGTGGCCACCATCACCGCCGAACTTTATAGTATTTTTATGGCAAAAGCTTTCCCCACCCCCCCACCCCCTTCCTGATCGCTCCCTGAAAAGGTGGCGCACCGAAGACACTTTCCTGCGTAACACACCAAAGCCGACATTCTCAAAGTACCATGTTATCCACAGTCAAAATGAAAAGACAGTCCGAGCCATTTCACCTTTCCTCGTTTCCAAAACTCTCACAGAAGCAATAGGCCCAAGTTATAAAGTCACAAAGATGGGAAGTGGCGATTTTCTTCTAGAGGTTCGTGACAAAGCTCAGTATGAGAAGCTGTCTAAACTTGTAGCGTTTGGGGAAACCCCTATTTCGGTGGGCTCACACAGGTCCATGAACACTGTCCGTGGCGTAATTTTCGATGATTATATTACTGAGCTTTCTGAAAGTGAGCTGCTTAAGGTTGGCAGGACCAGAACGTGGTCAAAGTCCAACAAATGAGAATAAGGTGCCACAACAAACTGACCCCTACAAAACACGTAATAATTACCTTCGGAACAAGGGACCTACCAGAATCAATCGAAACCGGCTATTGTAAGCTCTGTGTAAGACCATACATTCCCAACCCTCGTCAATGTTTCAAGTGTCAACGTTTCGGTCATGGATCACAGAGTTGCACAGGGTGTGCCACTTGTGCAAAGTGTGCATCCATTCAACACATATCAGACAACTGCACCTCAGAAACAGCTCATTGTTCGAACTGTGAAGGAGATCACGCTGCCTACTCATGATCATGCTCTCCATGGAAGAAAGAGAAGCAAATAGAACTTAAAGTCAAGTTCAATCTCTCATTCCAAGAAGCACGCCAACGTTTCACACTACACAACCCATCTTATCCCTCCTTCGCAGATGTGACGTGCCGGGGCGCCGCGCCATATGTCTCTGTGCCAGCGCCCCCGGCTGGAGCAGCCTGTACCCCGCAGGGGCGCCTGCGCAAGCAGGCGTTTGGTGTGTAGCGACACCACGGACCCGAGCTAACGGGGGGGTTTCAACTCCCTCCCACGCCTAGACGTGCGTGGCTTTGCTGTGTCCGGGGAAAAGGGGATCCTTGGGGTTGAGCCGACGCTGGGTGATTGGACCGTTAAGGCCCCCCGGCAGAGGCAACACACCTCTTTGGCCCTGGCTTCACGTAGACGGCTCCCCTGGGCTGACCCACCCAGGGGAAATCGGCAGTCGCCTTTTCCTATCTCTCTCTCCCTACATCTTCGTCTTTATCTCTTACTATTGATCTGTCCTGTCTTCTACTCTCCTCCGTTTACTTCCAAACTTCCTGGTGGCTAGGGTTAACCCTGTGCAAATAGCCTACCTTGGTCCAGGCGCATTGGGTTATAGTGGCGTTGTACGGCTGGCGTCTGCAGTTTTCAGCATCTGTAAACTTGTAGCGTCCCCTCGTTGGGCTCCGTGGTGGGTGGCCACCAACGCTGCTAAACAAAAATAAGAAAGGCATGCATAGAGCATTCCCCCTACTGTCTGATCGTACCGGCTTAAAGCGGGTACGCACCGATGATATAAATTTTTTCAACCAGCCAAAAGAAACATATCCTCACTTTCATGTTATCCACTGTGAAAAAACTGAAAAGCAAGCCAGGACCGTCTCTCCTTTCCTAGTTTCTAGATGTCTCACCGAAACTCTTGGCACAGGATACAAGGTAACCAAAATGGCTAGTGGAGGCCTTCTCCTCGAAATCCGCGACAAAGAACAATTTGAAAAGCTAGACCGTCTTTCAGATTTCGGTGGCATACCAATAACCATAACACCACATAGATCAATGAACACAACTCGCGGAGTGGTATCTGACATGGACTTAATTGACTTGACTGAGAGTGAACTTTTGGAGGGGTGGAAGAGCCAAAACGTCACTAATGTACAGAGAATCATCATCAGAAGAGATAATAAGGAAACACCGACAAAACACTTAATACTCATGTTTGCGTCCAGTAAACTACCGGAATCTATTCACACAGGGTACACAAAGACATCTATCAGGCCATACATACCAAACCCTCGTCGTTGCTTCCAATGGCAGAGGTATGGCCATGGCTCTAAAACCTGTCGTGGTCGCCAGACTTGTGCACAATGTGGAGTCCTAGGCCACGTGTCTGAAAACTGCAAACAACCGCCACACTGTGTAAACTGCGAAGGAAACCATGCCGCATATTCACGCTCCTGCACATACTGGAAAAAAGAAAAAGAAATAATTACATTGAAGGTGAAGAAGAACATTACATTTAAGGAAGCACGGCGAAGAGTCGCTCCATTCTATGGATCTACATACGCTGATGCGGCGCGTCAGGGGGCACCGCCGCACTAGCCCTCGCCACACCTTCGGCCCGCGCATACCGAGCCGGTGGTTGTGGCACCTGCCCCCAAGGCGGCTGTAGCCCAGGCTACACCGCCTACTCCCAAACAGAGACCGGAGACTCCAGAGTCCTCGGGTCTCAAGGCCTCACCTCACCAGGCGAGGCCCGAAATTCGTACTAACAGCCCGCACGTGCGGGCATCCAGTGCCTCCGAGGAGGCAATGGATACATCGGTACCCTTGGTGCCGAAAGAGCGGCGTGGCTCCTTGGAGCGCACCAAGAAATCAAAAAAGCAGATAACAGGGCCTGGTGACAGCCCTGTTAAGTGAACTCATACTCCCTGTCTAAACAGCCACTCGCTTTTCGTACGCACAGCACTAATTTACATTCATCATGAACATTCAAATTATACAATGGAACGTGAGGGGCCTTCTTAGAAACCTTGACGACATCCAAGAACTCTTACACGAACACTCACCAAAAGTGCTGTGTGTACAAGAAACACACCTTAATTCAAAACACACAAATTTTCTTCGAAAATACGTTATTTTTCGAAAGGACCGTGTTGATGCTATGACATCATCCGGAGGTGTTGCCATCATAGTGAATCAAGGAATTGCATGCACACACTTACAACTCCAAACATCCCTTGAGGCAGTGGCTGTTCGAGCAGTTCTTTTCGATAAACTGATCACAATCTGCACTATTTACATTCCTCCTAGCTATTAGCTGCAAAAACGTGATTTACACTCTCTAATTGATGAACTTCCGGAGCCTTATGTTCTCCTTGGAGACTTTATTGCGCATAGCAAACTAGGGGTGACTCTCGGTATGACGCGCGAGGTCGACTGATCGAACAGTTCCTTCTCTCGTTGAGCGCGTATCTCCTGAATCCAAAAGAACCAACCTATTATAATCTCGCTAATAACACCTACTCCTCCATAGACCTAAGCATAGCATCTCCATCTCTTGTGCCTCTACTTCAGTGGAATGTCGTCAGTAATCTGTACGGAAGTGACCACTTCCCCGTAGTTTTGAGCACAACTACAATAACTGAGTGCCCACCACGTGTTCCCAAGTGGCTCATAAATAGAGCCGACTGGGAACAGTTTTATACCATCGCTCGTCTAGGTTGGAATGACATATCTACTTTGAACATTGACGTTGCTGTCAACTACTTCACAGCCTTTTTGATTGATGCTGGAACAAAATGCATCCCACAAACAAATGGACACCCTGGAAAACGGCGTGTGCCATGGTAGAACTCTGAATGCCGAAACGCGCGCAAACAGCAAAACAGAGCTTGGAGGCTGCTTCGGAACTCACCGACAGCCGAAAATCTCGACACTTTCAAGAAAATAAAGTCTCAAGGCAGGAGAACGCGTCGGCAGGCCAGAAGGGAAAGCTGGCAGAAGTTTTTGTCAGGGATCAATTCATACACACAGGAGGCTAAAGTCTGAAACATGGTCGGTAGGATAGCAGGAAAACAAGTACACACACTTCCACTCGTAAACACTCAGGGTGATACCTTGGAATATCAGGCAAACTTCCTCGTTGCACACTTTGAACAGGTGTCCAGCTCATCCCACTATACTGACACTTTCCAAAAATACAGAACAAGAATAGAAAAGCAGAAACTCGAACACAAAGGCACTAGATACGAGGCATATAACCAAGCTTTCAGTCTAGCTAAGCTGCGAACGTCTCTAAACTCCTGCAGTACTTCTGGCCCAGGTTCTGACCGTGTGGTGTATGAAATGTTAAAAAACCTACCAATCAAAACACGAAAAACCTTACTTTGTTTGTACAATGCTATCTGGTTTTCTGGCACTATCCCTACCTCCTGGAAAGAGGCTATTATTATTCCCATTTTGAAAGAGGGCAAGGACCCTTCTTTACCTTCGAGTTATAGGCCTATTGCACTTACAAGCTGCTTGTGCAAAGTCTTCGAAAAAATGATAAACTGCCGACTTGTACATATTCTTGAAACAAACAATTTGCTCGACCCATTTCAGTGCGGGTTTCGAGAAAGTAGATCCACCACAGACCACTTTGTTCGTATTGAGGCACAGATCGGGGACGCCTTCGTCCATGAACAATATTTTCTCTCTGTATTCCTTGATATCGAAAAGGCTTATGATACAACATGGCGTTTTGGAGTTCTAAGAGACCTGTCCCACCTTGGCGTGCGCCGAAGAATGTTTCATATAATCGAAAATTACCTGTCAAACCGGACATTCCATGTCCGAGTGGGCACGGTTCTTTCCCAATTATTTGTCCAGGAAACAGGCGTGCCACAAGGTGGTGTACTTAGCTGCACACTTTTTCTCATCAAAATGAATTCCTTGCACTTGTCCATTCCTCGCAATATGTTTTATTGTACATATGTCGATGACGTCCAGCTTGGCTTTAGATCTTGCAATCTGGCAATGTGTGAGTGGCAGGTTCAGTTAGGTTTAAACAAGGTCTCCAAATGGGCAGAAGAAAACGGATTCCTACTGAACCCACAAAAAAGCACGTGTGTCTTGTTCTCCCGAAAGAGAGGCATGCACTCAGAACCCGACATTGAACTGAACGGTCAACGTCTGTCTGTTAATACAGAGCATAAATTCTTAGGATTAATCTTGGACAACAAGTTGACCTTCGTACCGCACATCAAGTATCTAAAAACAAAATGTTTAAAAACCATGAATGTTTTAAAAGTGTTGTCACGTACTAGGTGGGGTAGTGACAGGCAATATCTCATGAACCTATATAGAAGCCTCATTCGCACCCGCTTAGATTATGGGGCTGTTGTTTATCAGTCTGCCACTCAAAGTGCTTTGAAGATGCTGGACCCCGTGCACCATTTGGGCATCCGCCTTTCTACGGGTGCTTTTCGCACCAGCTCGTAGAAAGCCTTTATGTTGAGTCAAATGAGTGGTCGCTTCATCTGCAGAGAACTTACATGTCCTTTGTTTATTTCCTTAAGGTAAAAGCAGACAAGAAGCACCCCTCATACTCTACTATTAATGATTTGTTGAGCTCAATTCTGTTTCAAAACAGGCCTTCCATGAGGCAGCCCTTCTCAATTCGCCTGAAGGGTCTAGCTGAGGAAACTGGAGTCTCACTTGAACACAGTTCAATGGCTCCTGTAGCATACCCGCCACCGTAGCAATGGCAGACTATAGACTGCGATGTGTCTTTTCTAGAAGTTACAAAACATGCGCCTATTGCCCATATCCGAACACACTTCTTGGAACTTCAACACAAATACACACGTCCTGAGTTCTTTACAGATGCCTCCAAGTCTAACTCCTCTGTGTCCTACGCTGCTGTCGGCCCATCCTCTTCGGATACTGGCCCTCTACATCCAGACACTAGTATCTTCACAGCGGAAGCTTATGCGATACTTGTGGCGGCTAAACACATCAAGCAATAACAAATACAAAAAGCAGTAATTTATACGGACTCCCTCAGTGTGGTAACGGCTCTGCACACTCTTAAAAAACACAAAAACCCAGTCCTTGTCTCACTTTACTCCATTTTGTGCACACTCTACGCACTCAAACAACATGTTGTAGTGTGCTGGGTGCCAGGGCACCGTGAGATTCAAGGCAACGTGAGGGCGGATCAGCTCGCTGCATCCGTCCACAAAAGCACTGCCCCTACACCCATATCAATCCCGGCCCTTGATCTTAAGCTGTCTCTCAAACGAAACCTCAGGGTATGCTGGCAGAGAAAGTGGGATACACACACACAAAACAAACTACACGTTATTAAGCCACACCTTGGTCATTGGCTGCCCGTATCGAAATCGCGTCATACAGATATAATACTAACGAGACTCAGGATAGGACACACATAAGCAACACACACTTATCTTTTGTCTGGTGACGATCCACCATTGTGTGACAAATGTGGTGAAACACTAACAGTCCTTCACATACTAATCCAGTGCAAACACTTAGAAACTCTAAGAAAACAACATTTTGCATTATATTTACCCTACAGACAACATATACCTTTACACCCTGCAATGTTCGTCGGTAGGGAACCGCTTTTTAGTCATAAATCATTGTTAGAGTTTTTAAAAGAAATTCACAGTTTTCATATCATATACCTGGGCATTCCGTAGCACGACCTCTCCAGAGAGGTTTTTGCTGCGGTGGCTACACAAGAAAGCACTTGCCTCACGGCCCTTGGACGCAAGGGTATGAACGAGTGAGGCACTTGTGCTAATGCCATACATATCCACCATCGTCTTTTATTATCACCAACTTTTGTCATCTATTCACACCACACGCACCTTTCACGGCATGGTCATGATTTTATTACTTGTATAATCTTTCCCGCCTTACCGCGAGGAATTTTATGGCCCTTATACAGCCGCTTATCACAATCATTGTCCATATTTTTACGCTCTTTGGTCGTGAAATGGCCCTGGCGCCACAAAACATCAAACATCATCATCATGGAGCAGCCTGTATTGCTCTACCACCTGACTAACAGGGCCGGCAGACCCCTGCGTCTTCTGAACCTCGGACCACTGCAAGCGCAGTTAGGTCCGAAAGTTCTGTGAATGTGCCTGCCGAGCAGGCACCATCCACCACCTCACAAGAGGTGATGAATACAAGTCCCACTTCTCCGGTGCCTCAGACGCTGAAGGATAGGCGCAACTCCTTGGAGCGCGCCAAAAAAGAAAAACCTCGAATTACAGGGCCCCTAAAAGGCCCTGTAACTTAACACAACACTTTTGTACACACAGCACCACACAACGTTAAAATGACACAAATACTACAGTGGAACGTCAGAGGACTGCTGAGAAACCTCGACGATATCCAGGAACTTTTACACAAACATACACCTGAAGTGCTGTGCGTAAAAGAGACACACCTGAAACCTAGACACACCAACTTTTTACGTCATTACGTTATTTTTAGGAAGGACCGGAATGATGCCATTGTGCCACCCGGTGGTGAAAGCCATTACAGTCAATCAAGGGTGTGCATGCACACACCTACCACTACAAACATCCCTTGAGGCGGTGGCTGTTCGGGCAGTTCTTTTGAATAAGCTTGTCACCATCTGCTCTCTCTACATACCTCCACAACACCGTCTTGAAGAGCATGAATTCCAGTCTCTCATAGACGAACTTCCAAAACCCTACCTTGTCCTAGGAGATTTTAATGCACATAGTAGCCTCTGGGGTGATTCTTGCTGCGATGCGCGAGGTCGCCCAATTGAACAGTTCCTTTTTTCTGCCAGTGCGTGCCTCCTGAATCGGAAAGAGCCAACATATTACAACATCGCTAACAATACGTACTCAACAATAGACCTCAGCATAGCATCCCCATCACTCCTGCCTCTACTTATATGGAAAGTCATTGATAATCCATACGGTAGTGACCAATTTCCTATCATTATCAGCACATCAGTAACAAATACATGTCTTGCACAGGATCTCAAATGGCTCACGCACAAAGCCGATTGGGAAAAGTTTCAAAAAATGACTGTATTAACTTGAACTGACATGGCGGCATTAAGCATAGAGGATGCTGTGTGCTACTTTACAGCTTTCTTGGTTGATGAGGCAACGAAATGTATCCCCCAACTTGTAGACTGTCAGGCAGACGACAAGTCCCATGGTGGGATAACGAGTGCTGTGATGCACAAAAAAAAAGAAAACTAAATAAAGCGTGGAAGTCGCTTAGAGACTCGCCTACAGCCGAGAATTTTGTAAACTTTAAGAACATCAAGTTGCTAGGAGGGAGGACGTGCCGTCAGGCGAGAAGGGAAAGTTGGCACAAATTTTTATCAGGCATTAATTCATACACAGATGAGGCGAGAGTCTGGAACATGGTTAGTAAGGTAGCAGGACGAAAAGCACATTCACTTACTCTAGTGAACACACAAGGGGAGAGTTTGGAAGACCAGGCTAACACTCTCGCAGCGCACTTCGAACAGGTCTCCAGCTCATCACACTATAGTGAAGCGTTCCTACGATACAAAACCAGAATAGAAAAACAGAGATTGGAGCGCAAACCCACAACACATGAGGCATACAATGAACCTTTCTGTTTGGCTTAACTGCAAGCCTCACTTACCTGCTGCAATAAATCTACCCCTGGATGGACTGTGTGGCATATGAAATGTTAAAACACCTGCCCACTGAAACCGAGAAAGCTCTCCTCTCCCTGTATAATAAGATATGGTCTTCTGGCGAGCTACCCTCAGCCTGGAAGGAAGCTATCGTTGTCCCAATTCTAAAACAAGGCAAAGACCTGGCCTCAGTTTCCCGCTACAGGCCAATAGCGTTAACCAGCAGTCTTTGCAAGGTCTTTGAGAAAATGATTAACAGGCTCCTGATGCACTTTCTTGAAATTAATGGCCTACTTGACCCATACCAGTGTGAGTTTCGAGAGGCTCGGTCCACCACTGACTACCTTGTTTGTATGGAGGCACAAATTCACAACGCTTTTGTTCATGAGCAATTTTTTCTTTCTTTGTTCCTCGATATGGAAAAGGCATATGACACTACATGGCGTTTTCGTATATTGCGAGACCTGTCACATTTCGGTGTGCGGGTAGAATGTTGATAATCATTGAAAGCTACCTGTCCAACCATATATTCAGTGTCCGCATTGGCACTGTCTTATCTCGAGGATTTGTCCAAACACAGGAGTGCCACAAGTAGGTGTATTGAGCTGCACACTTTTCATAGTTGAATTGAATTTTTTGCACCTGTCTCTCCCACCTAATATTTTTTACTGCATATATGTCGATGATGTACAGATCGCTTTCATATCGAGCAACATCTCAATGTGCCAACATCAAGTTCAACTAGGGTTGAACAAGGTGTCTCAATGGGCAAATGGGAATGGTTTTACACTCAACGCGCAAGAGAGCACTTGCGTCTTGTTCTGCCGAAAAAGGGGCCTCCATCCTTACCCTTACATTGACCTGCATGGTCAATCTCTGCCAGTGAAGACCGAGCACAAGTTTCTTGGACTAATATTAGACACAAAACTAACCTTCATCCTACACATCAAGTATTTAAAGAACAGGAGCTTAAAAACAATGAATATTTTGAAAGTGTTGTCAGCCACTACGTGGGGCAGTGACAAGAAGTGTCTGATGAATTTATATAAAAGCGTCGTACGCACACGCCTAGATTGCGGTGCTTCAATTTATCAGTTGGCAACACCATCAGCCTTGAAAATTCTCGACCCTATCCACCATTGAGGAATTCTCCTCTCTACTTGTGCTTTTCGAAGTAGCCCTGTGGAGAGCCTGTACGTGGATTCGAATGAATGGTCGCTCCACCTACAAAGATGTTACCTGTTTTCTTTGTACTTTCTGAAGGTGAAGGCCGACAAGAAACACCCCTCTCATTTCACAAGTGATGATTTGTCTTCTTCTGGCTTGTTCGAGAACCGTCCTTCGTTGCGGCAGCCCTACTCGTTCCGTGTAAGGGGCCTGGCCGAAGAATCAGGTGTGCCTCTTCTCGAACAGTTTGATGGCTCCTGCAGCAAATCTGCCACCGTGGCAGTGGCAGCTTATAGACTGTGATGTCTCTATTTTTGAAGTCACAAAGCACGCACCACTTGCACACTTACATACATACTTTCTAGAACTACAACATAAATACACATGCCCTGAGTTCTTTACCGATGCCTCAAAGTCCAACACTTCTGTGTCATATGCAGTGGTAGGCCAATCCTTTCCAGAGGCCGGCGTTCTTCATCCTGATGCAAGCATTTTCAGAGGAGAAGCATACGCAATACTAGCAGTCGTAAAACACATCAAACAGACAAAATTACAAAAGGCGGTAATATACACAGATTCTCTAATTGTGGTTGAAGCCCTAAAAACCTCTAAAAAACACAATAACCCCGTGCTGGTGTCACTTTACTTGCTTCTATGCACACTGTACACATCAAAACAGCATGTCGTCTGCTGGGTGCCTGGGAACCGTGAGATGCAAGGGAACGTTTTGGCCGACAAGATGGCTGCTTATGCCAACGACACTACTTCTAATGAATCAATACCAATCCCTGCACTTGACTTGAAACCTTTTCTAAAACGAAAGCTCAGGGGGTATTGGCAGAGCAAGTGGGATAGACACACTGACAATAAACTCCATGCTATTAAGCCACAACTAGGTGATTGGCCGCCACTATCAAAATCACGACACGCAGAAGTAACACTAACAAGGCTTAGAACAGGACATACACACTCCACATATTCATATCTTCTATCTACCGGCAATCCACCATATTGTGAGAGACGTGGAGAACCACTTACGGTTCTCCACATTTATCTCCAGTGCAATGAGCTAGATGCTCTAAGAAGAAAGCACTTTTTACTGCCCTACCGACAGCAGCTCCCACTACACCCTGGGATGTTCATCGGTAGGGATCCGCTTTTTACACTGTCACGTTTTTAAAAGATGTTCATAGCTTTCACCCAATATTTCAAAGTGATCCGTAGCACGACCTCTGTACCATGGTCGTGGCTGCGGTGACTACATCTCCATCATGGTTTTATTATCAGGACATTTTGCCATCCATTTTCACTGCACATATATCGCGCCACTGTCATGATTTTATTTCTTCCATGTTTTTACCCGCATAAGTGCGAGGAATTGGAAGGCTTCTTTACAGCCACGCATCATATCATTGTTCATATCTCTAGTCTATTGAAATGGCACTGTTTGGCCATCAATTGGCCCTTGCGCCATTAAAAACCACTCATCATCATCAAGACATGGGTGCTACTCATCGGTATCCAAGTCCGCAACCGTGATTGGCTTATTTATGCAAAATGCATCAGGGAAGCCAAAAGTACTAGAAAATCTCGTTTAAAAAATGTTTGTCATGTGATATATGGCAGTACAAGTGAGAAAACGTTATGGTGGCCTGAGTGGTTGACATTTTTTGTGAGTATGGAGCCAGACGAAAAGACGTCACATGGGCTTATTTACTACTCATTTGTGTGTACTTTTCCTTGGTACTTTTCTACGCCCCGTTAGCCAGCCTCACTCGGAGCAGTCTGTGCAACGGTGCTAGCCCACTTTTTTTGCACGTGCCTACCTTGTCTTCATTTCAGGGCAGCTCATGTGGGTTGTACAGAGAAAGATTGTGAGGAATCGTGCAAGAGAAAGATGCTGCAAGATTTACGTAATAACACCCTGATATATTGCGGTTACAAGTACTAGCAAAACTTCAGTGGTCCAAAGTTATACACCACGTATTGATTCATTAATCTCACACTTGTTGAAGTGCTCTTATTGGAGCCCTGCAACACTCTTTAGCAGTTTCAGAAAACTGCCGATCAGCAGTCGAGGCTCCCGAGTACATGCGTGCCAAATATTATAGCACAGCAAGCAGCCTGGAATTCAAAGTCGGGTACAAATCGCTTTCTCTTCTCTTTACAAAGGACGCTACAGGGTCAGAAATCACTGCGTCACAGGCCTACTATCTGCCACTGGCTCATTTGAGCATGGCCCATTGGGTCGTCATTTGGGACGCCACAAGAGGCCGCAACTTGTCCTCACGTGCGCGCATGATTGCTCTGAAAAAGCGCGCGTTTGAAGAAAAAAGAGCGATTTTAACCGACTTTGAGTTTTATTACAGTTTTTTAGGGTTTCTTTTTCTTTCTTTTTTTGTGAAAGTAGACAAAGCAAGTAGAAATGAAAAATATGTGGTTTCGGAAAAAGAACTTTCATTTTTTCCCCTTCTCAGTTGGGAGCAGCTGTGCACACCCTTGTCCTATTAATCAAACGGTTGTGACAGCTGGGCCCAAAGGTGAATGAATGGTGTTCACGCTTGCGATTGAAAGGGGCGTAGCTTCAAGATTTGTTCTAGAACATAGGGCCTTCATGATAACCAGAGGGCTTGATACTCCCAATGGATCAAATCATTATGCATATCACTGTAAATAAATATTCTGTTGACATGTTGATTGACTATTAAATCTCTTTCATTAGCCTCTCTCTTCTCTAACAAAACCAGAAATGGGGCTATCTGCCGCTGTGTTCGAGTGGTTATTGTGCGCGGCTGCTCACCTAAAGACTGAAGATTGGATCCCAGTCATATCCACTGCATTTTCAATGGAGGCGAGAATGTTTGGAGCCCAATGTAGTTGCACGTTCCAGGAGGTCCAAGCTTCTGGAGCCCTCGAATATAGCATCCCTCATTGTGGTATTGTAGTTCTGAGACCTTAAACCTAAACAGTTATACATAGAAACAGGGCTCATAATTAGTTTTATTGTTCATGTCTATAGCTGCATGTATCCTTGTGCTCTTTTGTTGTCTTGCGGGATGGGAGGAAATAAACTGGTTTACGCGCAGGTTGTGGCAATTCAAAACATAGTTGTCCAGCTCGGTGAAAAGGGGTTTTCTGCTCACCCAAAGGTCGCGGGTTCAATCTCGGCCGCAGCGGTCACATTTCGATGGAGGTGAAAGGCTAGAGGCCCATGTACTATGTGATGTCAGTGGTTGTTAAACAACACCAGATAATCAAAATTTCTGGAGCCCTCCACAAGGGCGTCTCTCATAATCTTATAGCGGTTTTAGAACGTGAAACCCCACGTAATGTTATTAACAAAACACGGATCAACAGCCTCATTACTTGCTTAGGTACCAAGTAAGTGAGATCTTGCTTCTCATCAGTTTTCATTTGTGTTGATTGCGTTAACCGTAGGTGAATGATGTTTTTGCAGGGCACCTACTACCAAGTGGGGGATATCGTGGCCCTAATGGACGAGAATGACGACACCTACTACGCTCAAATTCGAGGCTTGCTGCAGGACCAGTACTGCGAGAAGAGTGCAGTCATTACGTGGCTGCTTCCCACTTCAGAGAGCCCCATGGATCACTTCGATCCTTCCACCTATATCCTGGGTAATTGCTTCTTCGTCTTTCACCGTCTGATTTGAATTTCTTAAGATATTTTTGTTTTCTAGGTACTCTGTTGATAGTGCCACCTTAACAAAGCACCACATCCATATTTGCTGCAAATGTTTCTTTGTGTGTGGTTGAAACGCTCGTTCTCTGCAATCTTTATTCAGTCTTTGTGGCGGCATAAGCTGGATGCAGCTATAGGAGGGGTACCCTCCTTCCCCTTCCAAAATTTGGTCTTGAAAATAGGTGTTTTTCGAGAACAAGTGCTCCCTGCCTCCCCCACCTCAACGAAAATTTCTGGCTATAGGCCTTGCTAGATGGAACCTTTGTCAGTAAAAAATGTTACAACTGATTGTTGACCGAGCTGGCCCAAAGGCGTTGATACCACAAGAGAGCAATGTGTTGAGGAAAGAGAGTATCGCATATAATCGTGATCATCAGTGACTGCAGCCTACCGTGAAATGCTGGGCAAGCACCCCTCATCCCTTTTTCGCGAGACTTCAAATATGCGGCCTCTTTACCCCTACCAATTTTCACTGTTTCACTCCGTTTTTATTCAACCAATGAGGGTGAAGGAAAACAGTGAATGCATAATGAAGCATTTCATTAGAACCGCGGGTGTACATTCTTTGTGCTTAGTAGGACTTCCACCTCCATCTTGAATTTTGATCCACGACCGAGCGAATCTTGTCAAATTATCCATCTTTGTTGGGGGGGGGGGGGGGGGGGCTTGCTTTCTTGTCATTTTATGGTAGTTTATGTCCACTGCTGAACAAAGGTCTTTTCATCTCCTGTTTGTGTTTTCATACTCAAGCTGAAGCCTGTAGGCTTCCTAATTTCATCAGACCATCGCAATTGTCTTCTGCTACACTTGGGCAAATCTTTGCCCTGGTCACGAAACAAAGGCCTCTTCGCCCTGGTCGTGAGCAGGACGAAGAGGCTTCTGTTTATTATTACATGGCCAGCTGCCCTGCTCCATCTCTTTAGCTGTTCTGACATCATGACTAAAATTCAAGAACTTGTTTATAGCACAGTGTAAGCATTTCAGGCCAACAAGGTACCGTTCTAGAATTCAAGAATACCACGTTGCACCATACTGTGTAGCGTGAACTTGATGCAGTAACAAAGCGTGAGCTAGAATCCAAAGTGGTAGCTGCAGCTTGTTCCTTACCTAACTGAAGTATGTTCACTGCTGAACCCTTTTAAACATGGAAGAACATATTGCTACGAAGTGCTGTCAACAGAACGCTTACGGACGATTATGTGCGTTACTCGATTATGTGCGATCCGTAATCGTGATCGTACGAATGTAAGCGTTCTGTTAAATCGTCCATACCAAGTCTTGCACCAAGTCATCGACGTCACGTACGAAGTCAAACCTCTGGAGACCACCACAGAAGATCATCTGACATCGTTCACGTCACGCGACTAAAGCCGTTCCACTCCAACCAATTGAGCACCAGGTCGGTGCCTTCGCTGCCGAAGGTGATGCTACGAAGCGCTGTCAGAGATGAAGAGGAAGACAACAAAGAGAAAGACAACGCTCGCTGATATTCGTGTGGACTTGGCTTTGCCTTGTATGTCTGGCGTTACGTGTTTAGACACACCTTGTAAATATTGTCGGCGACGCCTTTTCTCCCCATAACATTTCGGTGGAGAGTGCGGGTTCTCCCTTTCACCATCACGACGATTCTCCATGGCGGACACTCCTTGGCTGCCTCAGCTATATCTGCTCAAAAGGAATACGAGGATGCATCGGAAACGTCTCCAACCATGCCTCGGCCAGCTGGGCTTGCCATGCCGCAACAAACCGACACCTACCGTACAGTCGTTCTGACCCAACCACGCGACCCAGGCACCTTTTCCGGCACTAACAATAAAGATGTCGAGGATTGGCTTCAGCTCTACGAATGGGTGAGCGCACTATACAACAGGGACCCGACGCTCATGTTGGCCAATGTTCTATTTTACCTTTTGGGCACGGCCAAAGTTTGGTTTTCCAACCACGAGGAAGAGATTACCAGTTGGGACGTATGCAAACGCAAACTCATCGACCTCTTGGGCAAGATCATTGAGTGTCGTCGTTCGGCGCAGAAAGGAATCGCGTGCCGACTGCAGTACTGCACCGAGTCATGCATGATTTACATTCAGGATGTGCTCGTCCTCTGCTGCTCAGTCGACGAAAAGATGCTGGAATCCGAAAAGGTCACGCACATTCTTAAGGGAATCCCGGATGATGCTTTTACTCACCTCGTGCTCCGCAACTCCTCAACAGTCGACGACGTTATAAGTGAATGTCGGCGCTATGAAGAAGCGAAAAGTTGTCGCATTGCCCCTAATTTTTTACGCCTTCCCAACACAGCGGTGACGTCTACTTGTGAGCATATCCATCTGCCACCTGCTCCTGCTGTAGGCGAGAACATAGTACGCCTCGTCCGCCGCGAAATCGAAGCTGCAGCTTCAGTCCCCATGCAAACTCGATGCCATGACGATTCCCACACGATTTCTTTAACACAGACCGTCATATGCCAGGAGCTCGCTAACGTCGGACTCCAGACGCTCTGCCCCATGAACAGACCAGACTACTGTCCTCCTGATCTGCCCCGAAACTTATACGCCCGCCCTCGGTACCGGAACCTGGCAGAATGGCGAACTCCTGACGACAGGCCCATTTGCTTCTGTTGTGGACGCATCGGCCACATTTCCCGCCACTGCCCTAGTCCCTGAAGTCGCAATCCTGTTACAACTATTCCAACAATCGCCGTTCTCCTGTTCCTAACTGCCCACCCACGGAGACGATGCTTTGGCACCATCAGTGCCTCCACGACTGCACCGCTCTCCTTCGCCGTCAAGTCGCCTGTCTCGCTCTCAGCGTCTTCGTTCTCTTCTCCCTCCTCCTCCTTTCGCCGCTCCTCTGAAAACTAATGGGCGCAGCTCCTAGAGGTGAGCCTGCCGTGACGACTTGAACCGAAATTCCTCTGCTTACACTACCTGGGCACAACAACCTAATCGAAGTAGATGTCGATGGTGCACCTGTCATAGCACTAGTCGACAACGGTGCTCACGTGTCAGTTATGAACTCGAACCTCCGTGCAAGACTACGGAAGGTTCTCCCTCCAGCTCCGATCACTGTACTCAGCGTAGCCGATGGTACGACCCCAGTTGTCAGTGGGATGTGTACTGCTCGGGTCACTGTTCCCGGACGCCATACCTTCGTTTTGCTTTATGTATTAGAGCAATGCCCACATGAACTGATCTTTGGACTTGATTTTTTTATCCCCCCATTCAGCTCTTGTTGACTGTGCTCCAGGTGTCGTCCAACTTGCCCTACCATATGCCGTTGAGCCTAGTGATACCAAACCGGGCACACTGCGTTACGCCAATTATGTTCGCGTCCCCTCTCTATCCATTATGTATATTGCGGTCTCTCCTGATCTACCCGTGCCTGATGGTGATTACGTCGTGTCACCCAATCTGCTCGCAAAACACCACGTTCCCGCACACGGTCATCAGTATAAAAGACAATACCGCATGTCACCCTCTCGTCAATTTTGGGCTATGCTCACAAGTTCTGCCCCAGGGTATCTCCCTCGCGTCCCACTACCACATTTCCGCCTTGACAGGGGATAACCCATCACCCACGAGTCTTGATTTATATCAAGCTGCTTTCGAAAGGATCACAAAAATGATCACATCAGACCTTTCCGCTGTGCTTCATACCAAGATGTCATCATCATCATCATCAGCCTGACTACGTCCACTGCAGGATAAAGCCCTCTTCCATGTTCCGCCAGCTAACTCGGTCTTGTGCTTGCTGCTGCCAATTTATACCCGCAAACTTAATCTCATCTGCCCACCTAACCTTCTGTCTCCCCCTAACCCGCTTGCCTTCTCTGGGAATCCAGTTAGTTATCCTTAATGACCAGTGGTTATCCTGTCTACATGCTACATGCCTGGCCCATGTCCATTTCCTCTTCTTTATTTCAACTATAATATCCTTAACCCCCGTTTGTTCCCTAATCCACTCTGCTCTTTTCTTGTCTCTTATGGTTACACCTACCATTTTTCTTTCCATTGCTCGCTGCATCGTCCTCAATTTAAGCTGAACCCTCTTTGTAAGTCTCCAGGTTTCTGCATCATAGCTAAGTACCGGCAAGATACAGCTGTTATATACCTTCCTCTTGAGGGATAGTGGCAATCTACCTGTCATAGTTTGAGAGTGCTTGCCAAAGGTGCTCCACTCCGTTCTTATTCTTCTAGTTACTTCAATCTCGTGGTTCGGCTCCGCGGTTATTACCTGCCCTAAGTAGACAGTCTTTTACAACTTGAAGTGCACTATTACCTATCTTGAAGCGCTGCTCTCTTCCGAGGTTGTTGTACATTACTTTCATTTTCTGCACATTCTGTTTAAGACACGCCTTTCTGCTCTCCTTTTCAAACTCCGTAATCATGAGTTGCAATTCGTCCCCCGAGTTACTCAGCAATGCAATGTCATCGGTTAAGCACAGGGTACTAAGGTACAGTAGAGCCCGACTATATCGAACCCATTTATATCAAGTTATCTCGTATATCGAACAATTACTAAACAAGGTATACTTACACTGAGATTATATAGCAAAAGTTACTGTTTTATCGAACGAAAATAGCAACACCGACTGGTATATCGAACTCCATGTGCCTCAAAAGTGCCCCAGCAAGTTGGCTTTCCCTCGCGGTGGTTAGGAAAACTGCCGGCACCCCCCTAGAAAAAGTTGGTTAGACCCAATTGTGCACGGGCGAACACCCTCTTGCAAGAAATAATTCTGGCCCGTTCGCAGCGCTTACAGCCAATCAGAGGCCGTCGTGCTTTATCCAAGGCGCGGAGGCGGTAGAAGTGAGTGCCATTTTTTCTTGCTTTATGCCTGAGTGCCTGCAGCTGCCTGTTTTCCTCGAGTCCTCATACAATGTGGTCTGTGCTGGTGGTGTTCCCCGTTGCTCTGTGAACTGTGTTGGCACTCTGTCATCATGGCTTGCGCAGAGGCAGAATTAGCCGTTCGGCGCGAAACTCGAAATCATAAATCGGGTCGAGCGCGGTGAAAAGAAGTCCGACGTCGCCACCGCATACAAAATTCCTAGGAGCACCTTGAGTACTATCCTGAAGAACAAGGCAGACATCAGGGCAAGTCGAACAAATGGCCAGGTATCCGTAGTGTCCGACGTGTATGCACTGCAGTGTACGAAAATGTTGAAGCGGCCGTTTACAAGTGTTCCCGGGTGTGGTCGACGGATCGACATTCGACGAGTTCGTCAGGGCGGACAATGAGATTGCCATCACGGGTCAGCTGCAAGATGAGGACTACATTGCAGACATCATGCCGACCACAAGCAGAAGCAACAGCAATAAGGAAATGGGCGATGCCCCATTGCCTACATCTTCCGAGGTGATTAGGGCACTTGCGTTGGTCCGGCGCTATTGCGTGAGTGTGGAAGGTTGCAGCCTCAGCTTCTCCGACTCGTTGGACAATGTGGAGGCGTGAGTGCTGTCGCAGGCAGCGAAGTCGTTGACACAGAAGAAAATTCGGGACTATTTTGTACCACAGTAGGGGTTGCAAGTAAGCCGCCATATTAATAAACTACTTTTCTTCTAAATTATTATGTGCCTCAGTGTCAAGTCGTATACCAGGCCTATATCGAATTATGTCATATATCGAACTAACAAACGTTTTTTGGCGAGTTCGATATACCCGGGTTTGACTGTACTCTCCATTAACTCTAATCTCTAAGTGTTCCCATTCTAGGCCTCTGAAAACCTCCTGTAAGCGCGCAGTAAATAGCATTGGGGAGATTGTGTCCCCCTGCCTTACACTTTTCTTGATTGGTATTCTGTTGCTTTCTTTATGAAGCACTATGGTAGCAGTTGATCCCTTGTAGATTTCTTCCAGGAAGTTTATATATACTTCATCGACGCCCTGATTCCGTAGTGTCTGCATGACTGCTGATATTTCTACTGAATCAAACGCCTTCTCGTAATCTATGAAGGCTTTGTATAGTGATTGGCTATATTCTGAGCATTTCTCTATTACCTGATTGATAGTATGAATGTGGTCGATTGTTGAGTAGCTTGTTTGAAATCCTGCTTGTTCCTTTGGTTGATTGAATTCTAATGTTTTCTTAAGTCTGTTTGCAGTTACGTTTGTAAATACTTCTGCTGTACACTCTGTAATGATGCTCGTAAGGTAATCATTAGCATTATTAATATCGTGAGATTACCAAGATGTATTTGACCTTAATGACCGACCACTTGGCCAGACAACCATTGTGAAGCATCGGATCAACACCGGCGATGCCAACCCGATGCACCGGTGACCCTATCGTGTTTTTTCGATTGAGCGTCAAATCATACATAAAGAAGTCAACAAAATGCTTGCCCTGGACATCATAGAACCTCCTTCAAGCCCTTGGGCTCCCCTGTCGTGCTCGTCAGAAAGAAGGACAATAGCTGGCGCTTTTGTGTTGATTACCGAAACATCAACTAGGTTACAAAAAAAGACCCGTACTCCCTACCACCCATATATGATGCCCTTGACTGTCTCAGTGATGCGAAATATTTCTTTTAAATAGACCTTCGGTCGGGGTACTGGCAGATTGCAGTTGATGACACGGACTGTGAAAAGACCGCATTTATTACACCTGACGGCTTTTATCAGTTTAAAGTGATGCGATTCGGGTTATGCAACACCCCAGCTAAGTTCGAACGAATGATTGACTCTCTACTACACGGTTTCAGGTGGTCGATATGCCTATGCTACCTTGATGACGTCATTGTTTTTTCGCGGACTTTTGCAACACACCTCGAGCGCCTCTCGACAATTCTTTCCGTTTTCCGAAAGGCAGGCCTTCAGCCCAACTCGTCGAAGTGTCACTTCGGCTGTCGGCAGCTTTCTGTCCTCGGACATCTTGTCGATTCTTCAGGTGTCCGTCCTGATCCCGACAAAGTGCGCACAGTCAAGAATTTTCCTGTGCCGACCTGTGCGAATGACGTTTGAAGCTTTGTAGGCCTCTGCTCTTACTTTCAAAGATTCGTGCGCAATTTCGCCGACATTGCACGCCCTCTTATAGACCTACTGAAGAAGGATATGGTTTTTGTCTAGGGTCCTGAACAAGCCACTGCATTTGCTGAACTGACCATGCGCCTCACGTCCCCACCGATTCTTGGCCACTTCGATATATCCACTCCAACAGAAGTGCGAACCGATGCCAGCGGCCATGGCCTTGGCGCTGTTTTGGCACAGCAACAGCATGGTAGTGACCGCGTCATTGCATATGCTAGCCGTCTTTTATCACCAGTGGAGCGCAATCATTCCATCACTGAAACCGAATGTCTTGCGCTCGTTTGGGCCATAGGCGAATTTCGCTTATATTTGTATGGACGGTCATTCACCGTTGTCACGAACCACCACGCCTTATGCTGGTTGTCATCATTGAAAGATTTGAAGGGAAACAGACTTGCTTTGTTTAGATCATAAAGCCATTGATTACAGACTCACATCTTCACAGTTGGCTGTATAATTGCACAGCAGTGCCTTGGGATCGCTCTGGTAGATGGCCAGAGGCTGTTCCGTCATAACGAGGCCAACTTGCAACGAGGCCGATGGCAACCGACCTATCTTCAGCACTGCGAACAGTTGCATGCACCCTGTGGTGTCTGAACGTTTCCACCAGCTAAGAGCCACCATTAATCCACGCGTGTGTTCATCTGTCTGTCTTTCTGTCCCTTCGGTAAGTCCAAAGTGTGTTTGGCGGATGCCTGTGCCCATTCAGGCGGGGTTGGTGAGAATGGAATATGACGCACACGTCTCTTTTCTTGCATGATCGGGCACTGTGACGCTAAGCAAGTAAAGTGCGAGCACTGTAGACTCCGGCGCAAGGCACAACTGACACGACCAACGTCTGTTGCCGTGCCCTGGCGACCACCTGGCATTGTCGTAATCATTGAATAAGCATTTAATAATTGTCCAAGGAGCTTCGCTCCATCATCAGCATTCACTATGTAGATCGGCTGGCAATTTTTTCACTGCACATTAAAGTTGTGCATTTATTTCAGAAGGAAAATGGTGAAATTTTTATATGCCAAATGGGTGTCAAGTGAACGTGCATTGCATAGAAATTTCTATTAATTCGAAAAATATTTTTGTCAACACATATCGTTCCTGTCTTCAACTTTTTGGAGGCTCGTGACTAAGCTGGAGAAATGTTAAGTGCCAATCAAGAGTTTAACTGCCATGGGTGTCGCTGATCTGCGAACTGCCACTGACATAGTTTACGTTGTACATATAGTACTATCGGGAGCACAATGACAGAGGGTAAGCATGCTTATGGAAAATACTCTGAAACCACAGTTTGATAAATGGCACTGTCAAAAAAAAAAAAAAAAATACTAGACATAGTGATGCATTCCCACAAACTGATGTCACACAAGAAACACCTTGGTGTTGGGACACCTGTTCTAATGCTCATGCACAGTAACGAGTGGTATTTTTTTAATAGTCTTTCTCTGTATACTGATTTTAGGTGTAATATGCATACAGACAAGCAAACTGAACATCGGCCTTTTACGCAGAGCTATGAACAGGACACTGCCGCACAGTGCTTGGCATACCTGCCATATACTCGCGATTGTATATTGGTCTGTAATACGCAATCAGCTATATTAAAGTGAGCATGTCAACATTTTAAGGAACTGTAGCATCCTTTCCTGCTTGTTTCCAACAGCGGCCACTGCAGATCACTCTGTGTCAGGTTTGAGGCTATTTGCCATGCACTCGTATGTTCCCTCTCATAAAGCTCACAATAGTACGCATTAAGTTAACTGATCGGGGAATGAACAACCTTGACCAGTAAGATTTGCTTAATGGGGCCCTGGAACTCTTTTTGAACATGACCAGAAAATATCGTATTAACTTGCCTATTTCGTGCCTCCCTACACACTCGAGCCAGATTGCCAACGCAAGCATGCATAGGCTTTGGACGGGCACACCCCTCACCAAGTCATGCATAAAACGGACTGCAAGCGCGAAGTCGCTCTTTCAGAGGACTTTCCCTAAACTACGATACCGAGAATATCTTAATCAAATCTGTGCTGCTTGAACGTTTGTCTCCCTCTATCTCTCCTTGTCTTCCACCGTGAGAACACACGCCCACGATACAGACGATGTTCTGTACCGGAGACGTGCATTGGCCTGCCGCGCCAACTGTTCCTTTTGATCTCTGCATCTGTGCTGCAACACACGCTTGTTTGATTTCAAAAGTTTAGGTTTTGCCATCTGTCCGTTGTGTTCTTTTCTGTTTCCTTGCTACGGTCTACAATAATTATATGTAGAGTGAAATTATATATACTATATACATTATACTGTCAGGAGGCGTTCTATAGGACAGAGTCGTCAGATGGTAGTGTAGGGCAGCGAGAAGTAACGCTCAGGAATGCACCCGAACAAAAACTTTATCAGCAACTCGTTGGCCTTTTCTTTTTTAAGCCATATTCCCACTGCTCATTGCTGTCCGGTACAGTTATCTCCCCCGGGAAAAAGAAGCCGCCCGGGCTACTTATGGGTAGCAGAGCATAGGTGGATCATAGTAACGCTTTAAACGTTCGACATGCACAATTTCGCACTGCCAGTGGCGCTTGTCCAAAAGTGGTTGTAAGAGTTCAACGATATAATTCATGGGAGACATTTGCTTTACCACACGTTATGGACCCTGGTATTTCGAAACAAGTTTTGGTTACAATCCGGGGCTTGTGGCAGGCACCCAAAGCCATACCAGTGAGCCAGGATCATAAAATGCAGGGGCGACGGCAGGATCTCGGCGGTGCTTCTGACGTTGCTGGTGTTCAAATGTCAACATGCGGGAGAGCTTGCGGCTCACTTCTGCATGAGCAGCAGCTTCAGACAGGGGTGAAAGTTCCGTAGCATCAGCGCTATATAGAATAGTGTCCATGGTGGAGGATGGCTCACGCCCATAAAATAGAAAGAAGGGGGAAAAGCCTGTAGTGGCCTCTGTGGCAGTATATGTGACAAATAGGAGCACATAGTAGTCCAAATTGGTGTGGTAAGACGCGACATACATGGCTAACATGTCACCAAGAGTTCGTCGTTTCATTAGAAACTTGCCATCATTCCATTAGTCTACGGGTGATGTGCAGTTGTAGTCGGGTGAATGATACGGCATTTTTTTAGGAGAGCTTCAATGAGGTTAGAGAGAAACACTCGGCCTCGGCCACTGAGGGATTCTCTTGGGGCGCCGTGGCGCAGGATGATGTGGTGCAGGATAAACAAGGAAACATCGACTGCAGTAGCGCTAGGTAAAGGTGAAGTTGCTGCATAACGTGTCAGATGGTCGATGGCAACAATCGCCCATCGGTTGCCGACGGGGGTGCTGGGTAAAGGACCATAAAGATCGATTCCTACACGATCAAATGCATGGGTTGGGCAAAGCAAAGGTTTCATTGGGGCAGTTGAACGGCAAGGAAGATTCTTGCGACGACTCGTGAGGCAGGAGCGTACATAGTGACGGACGAAGTGGTACTTGCCGGGTCAGTAATAGCGAAGATGTAGGCGTTCAAAAGTCTTAAGTACACCTGCATGGGCTCACTGTGGGCCATCGTGAAACACTGCACCGATGTCCGAGTGGAGATGCCGAGGAACGACAAGCAACCATTTTCGGCCGTCCATAAGGTAATTGCGGGGGTATAAAAGGCCATCTCAAACGGAGAAGTGGTTTGCTTGGCGATGCAATGCCTGACTGGCAGGAGGCGGCAATGGCGTTTGTAGAAAGTTGAACATAAAAACAATTCATGGGTCCTTCTGTTCGAAAACATGTTGGTAGCAGAGAGGGAGGACTCGGCTAGCGAGGCATTGGGGGAATTGGTCTTACCGTGTAGTGAGGAGCGAGACAAGGCGCCTGCGTCGGAGTGTTTTCTGCCGGAATGGTAGAACACCCGAAAGTTGTATTCGGGGTCCAGGGTTGACCTGGAAACCTTGTACCCCGAGAAGGACATGTTTTGAATGCTCTTTTCTGCCCCGCACTTGTGTAAGATGATGACATGTGGCTTTTCTTTACATGATCTCGCTAATTGCGTTAGGTTAGCTTTCTTTTTGTTGAATGAATTACAGTTCCATTGCGAGATTTTGAAAAATTGTGGTTTGCTGTCCATGGTGCTGACTTGGCATGACCACCTGTGTGTTCATTTCACCTATTGGGCCTGGTGGCTGAGGGGATGTCGGCAGCGCAGGTTGGGGACCCGGGGAAGACATGGGCCCCGAATCCAGCGTGGGAATTGTTCTCGTGGCTCTGGGTGGAGCGATTGGTCTTTCCAGGTGATCGAGTCGGCCGCAAATTTCCATGAGTGCCTCCTTAATGTCGGCAGTTGCTGATTGAAATTTACTGAACTTGCTCTTCATCTTGCGGTGCTTTTTGGCTTTGTTGTCACTAGCCGAGGCGTTAGAAGTAGCCTCGCTGACGTCAGACATAAAGTCTGCTTTGTCGGAGGTGTCGTCATTTGTCTGGATGTTGACGGCCCTGTGTTTGTTTGAGCTACATGACACAACCACGGATCCTGATGATTGAGGGATGGGTGGCGGTGTGTCTTTTAGGATGCGTCCTTCTAGCCTGGCAAGAGTTACCTTCAATCCAGCTAGTTCCTGTTTGAGTGCTTTGTTTTCTCATTCTAGTGTGTGTATTCGTGGGTCTTCCACATGCTCTGGCTGTACCTTACCTTGCTTTGAAGTTGTTGGTGTTGTCGGTGCAGAGCCGCTGTCGTGAACCATGTCGGCCCAGGTCATTTTCTTGCCAGGTTATCTCGACCTAGATCGGCCCCTGAAACAGGAGGGCCCGCTGGATTGAGAATGCCCTGTGGCATGGGAGCGCCGTCTGGAACGGGAGCTTCCTCTGGAACGGGAACACTGGAGCGCCAAATGGGAATGGAACCAACTGCCATCTCCAGTTGCATGCCCGCGGGGTCGTTAACCTCGTCAGCATTGGCTTCTTTCTCGGAGCGGTTGCGTCTTTGTCTTCTGTGTCGTCGCACGACATATGAGATATGGTATCTTTTGCTACAGCGACGGTCGCCTCTGGGGTGATCACCTTCACAGAGCTTGCATTTAGGAGTGCAATGGTGGGCTTCTGCAGCATGTTTGGAGAGGGCTTCTCTGCAGTTGTGCCATTTACTTCTCTCTTCCTTGCTCTGGTGGTATACGTCAGCTTGGCGCCCGGCTCGGACGCAGGCGTGACAAACATCGACTTGGCATTTGTAGAGGGAACACGGCACTGAAGCCGTTCCGCACATGACGTTTCTGGGAACTCGAAGCCCATCAAAGAGTATCACAACAACATGCGTGGTTTTGATTCTCTTGACTTCAATGGTGGTCGGATTTCATTTGTTGACAATCATGCCTCTGAGGATGTGGTCTTCTATCAAGGGGTCAACATTCCTGATGACTCCTTTACAAGTGTTTTCCGAGGCGGCTAAGTAGGCAGAAACATCAAATGCGCCGACTTTCGTGTGAAGTTTCTGAATTCCAGCATATGCGACTGCATTGGATCCGACTGGAGTCGAAATAACATGTATATTCTGTACCTTGTTGGGGCAAACTGTATCTTCCGATGCTTCTTGGTCGTTGAGCGCAGCTGCCATAGTCAGGGCCCTCGACAGCAGTACCAAGTCCGCCTTCGAAACGTCAAGCCCTCCGCGGAGCCGTACATTGACTTTTGTCTGGTCTCTCGCCAGCCGAGGGAGTCACGAAGCAGCTACAACCTTCTGAACTGCCGAGACGAAGCGAGCGTTGACACCATGCTTCTGTGCTGTGTTTGCCATAGACTTGGCAGCGATAGTAGATGATGCGTTTTTTGCCGGATCTCGTTCCTGTCGGGCGCCAAGGGCGGTGGTCCACCCCGCTCTGTCGAATTCTTCCGGGACGATGTCTATGTCTTCAACTGTCATCATTTCGGGCATCCTCGCTGCTTAGTCAGGTGCGACAGGGGCCTGACGAGGCCTGGTGCTGTCTTGAAGCGGACCCTGGCTCCGTACTTGTAGCTGGAGGGTTAGTCCTAGCGACGCGTCGCTCGCTTCGCACACTTGAAGTTCAGTGACTCGCTGAAAAGTTCACTCACCCCAACAAGAACAATGTCGCGAGATAGCTTGCACAGAACTGATTTAGGAAAGTCCAGTGGAGAACAAAAGTGGAGAACACAGTGGAGGACACAGTGGAGAACCCAGTGGAGAACACAAGAAAGATGTCCGAAAACATTTAAAGAAGTGGCAGCCAACACGGCCACGTCTGAATTCTTGGACGCCACCTCTACTCGGAATTATCTTGAATCTCTGACAATTCAGATGACACACAATCTTAAACATAGCGACGGCAACTTCCCACACATGCACGCATATTGTGACTTGTGTTTTAAAACATATGTATGCAGGCTATTTGCAAAATCATTTTTCATTGTGTATGAGGCATCCATGCGGAAACTGAAGTGTTCTGCTTTTATGTGAACATTTGCGGTAGGTTTTGATGTAGTCGAGGGTCTACCCATAGGATCGGAGCTAGCCAAAGTCTCGGGTAGATGTCGAGGAGAGTAGCTTAGAGCTGTTTACAAAAAACATTTATTTACATTATTTACAGGTAGCGTGATCACATGATGGGGGCAACATCATGAAAGCTCTCAATGGACGCTTCTCGGAAGCTTCTGGGAGCTCACATTTTATGCCTAAGTCTTTCCAAGATTCCCTGCAGGGAAAACAATAGAGGCCAGGACAGTCTAATAAAAATGTCTTCACCCCCGGCCCCAAAAAGAAGGTGAAATGCTGTTTCCTTCCCAGCCCACAACAGAGAGATGCGTCCCATAACGAGGGAGAAAACACTACACGACACAGCCCACCGCAGAGACGTTGGGTCGTGCGGGCAAATCAACTGTGTGGTCTGTTGCAGTGCTGAGTGTACGACGCCGGGCAGCTCAATGTTTGTGGAAAAGGGCGGCATGAAGGCACCACGAAGAACATAAGAAATGCACCAAACACGGATCCCAGACGCTTGGCTCAATGTCCAGTGCAATGCAGAGATGACCACCCTTTCTAAGCAGTTTTGGCTGCAAACAGCCCTTAGGCCGTCAGTCAGTCAGGCATGTTCAAAGGGTTTCACGAGGGAAGGCGACTGCGCTACAAAATTCAAAGTACTGCTATCGTGTTGTCGCTGCTTTTGGTGCATCCCTAGGAGTGCTGACATGGAACAAATCAGGGTAAGCTCAGCTGCAACGTGTCATGCGTCCAAGCAGCACCAAGCCAGGCAGGCCGATCATAACAGTGTTCATTCTAATCCCATGCGCTTGAAATAATAACAAACTAAGAGAGAGCTGATAGCGGCATCACACTCTTGCAAAGGAGGGTAGGGATAAAAGTGAAAAAATATTGTGCCTGGCACCTTCGTGTACGTAATGCACTGTAGCGCAGAGCAGAAGGGTGCTGTGCCGCTGATAGCTCTTCCTTCACTTTTCTGGATTGTGTTGTCTCCAGAGGTTCGCACACATGAAATGTGAACAAATTAATGCACTTCAATAGTGGAAACATTGCGAAGTCCCAGTTAAAAACAATGCATTCAATCACCCACTTCCCTTTGCCAGAGCGAGGTGAGATCAATGGATCAAACCGGGCACATCGCAGCGATTGCAGCGCCTGCTCCTCCAGTGGTGGGCCAGTCACCCAATACGCTCAAATTGATGAGGGAGCATTGTAGCTAACATGGGCACTGAAAGAGTCCATGAGTACGCAAATCAAACTATTGTTTCACTTTTGTGGCTGCTGTTGTTGCCTTGCTTAGAACACTCTCAGCTGTGCTTGATGCACATCTAAGTACGGCGTTGCGCAGTTCAATCTTGATATATCTAATCGGTAAGGGATCACAAAGAAGTTGTTAATCTTGGTGACTCGGTCTATAAAATACTTTATAGTATATAGGGAAGATTCTACCAGGGAATTTAGAACTGTTGAGTATAATTCTCTCACTTTTATTTTCATTTTACCTTGCCAGAAACAGACAAAGACTGTGGATAGGTTGCTTTACCATCCCTTTACTGTACCCAAATATTCAAGCGTAGGTACACTAGACATGCTGTTTCATCTTACTGTTGGTCAAAACCCCTGCCAAACACAGGTTCCACTCAATAGTAACACCATGAGTGCCATGAACACAGATTGTACTTCTTTGCTTGTTTTGTCTGTTTGGCAAGGACATTATAATGTGCTTACTAAAGCTGAGGCGATCGGTAGTGCAGGGCCTAACGTTTGAGTCAATCGGTACTCTTTAACGATACATTTTGCAGTTTTCGTCATGTATTCCAGATTCAAAATGCGTCATCTGCCACAGGTAACATTTGAAGGTTCTCATCACATTGAAAAAGTGCGGGTTATAGGTAGACTAGTGAAAACACAGATTTCAGACAAAGGCAAGAAACATTGTATTTTTGACAGAGTGCTCAAAACTTTCGAGTCTGCTGTTAATGGACCACCGTATTTGGCCAATGCACGTGAATGAATAGCTCTGGTTATAAGTCTCAAGGTAAACTGGTGTGGGCAAGTGAAGACAACAACACAGAAGAAATGGGACAGGGACAAGCGCAAAGTTTTAGTTGAATTTTATTATTTGTCACCCTTGAAGTGTAAACACACGAAAAACATAGTCACGTGGTCACATGGTCAAAACCAAACAGCTTACAAGACACGCAGAAAATTACTTTCACTATCAAATAAAATACTGACGTGTTGCTTACACAAGCATTCCTTCTTGCAGATATATAAAAGGCTTGCATCAGTTCGCGGGCTCTGGTAACACCGCTCCTACCCAAAATCTTAATCTCTTTGGAAATCGGCGAGCACATGCAAGCTTGACAATGCGCAGGCAAATGCACGTTCCCGTCATTTCTAAGTGAAAGCTCATGTTCCCTTGCACGGTAGCTGATGCAATGCCCCGTTTGGCCTACGTAACATTTCCCACAAGACAGCGGTATTTCATAGGCGGTGCCAGTCGCACATTTTGCCTATGCCAAAGCTTGCTTCTTTCCGTAACCGCTGGATTTCTTCTCGCCAGGGGAGATTCTGGGACAAAGCCCAGCCAGATTACGGGAGGGGGGGGGGGGGAGAACACCATTGGCATTACGTGCCTACTCGCTAGCTTTTTCAAGTTGTGGGAAATGTGATGCATATAAGGCATCACCTCTGGGTGCCACCTGTGATGCGGGCTAGGGTCCACGCTGGAACGGGCTGCTTTGTTGTCACTACCGTGCAAGGATACCTGGCAGCAAGTAAACGCCGAACCTGATCATTAAAGCTATCTTGCATTTCATTTCGGCATGATTTCCTGAGAGCAGACCGTAGACATAATTTGGCAATCTCCCTCCTCACAAGCTTACACTGCGCAGCATTGTAAGGCAACAGGGCCTTTGTGCGGCCGTGCACTAAAACACCAAAATAGATGATCTGCTAAACGAGACATAAATCTAAAAGCTGCAGTGAGTTATCAGTGGAAAATTTATATATGAAGGTCAAGCCCTTTCTGCACTGTTTAAAAACGTTAAGAACAGCATCAACAGAGTTGCCTAAGGTTATAAAATGGGGCCTCTCTAAAAGAATTTAAAAAATCATCCACATACCTAAATACTTCAAAAACACGTCATTCATCAAGTGTACTATCTGAACACCGATCAACGTCACATACGATCCAGTTCAAATTCCTTGTCGCTGCAGATAAAAACCGTTATCAAACAAAACGGAGGTAGAGCGAAGATAAAATTTTGGTATAGACATAGAATTATCGACCGACAAGCTTGAAAAACAATGACGTCATCGTTTTCAATGCAGTCGCAAACAGAAGCAAAGAACTGTGCATAAAGTATTGAATAGAATAAATTGTCTACACCAACTGAAAACACAAACTCTGTGTAATTTTTCATCTGCGAAAAATGCACAACATTCTCTAAACTCTTGGTAGCAAAGGGATCCAACACTTGACAGCCTATTGAGTTCTTTAAGCAAAAACTAGCTAATTGCTGCCAAGGTCGCTGCTCATTTACTATTGTGTGCAAAGGAACTTGAGGCTTCTGTGTCTTTGCAGTGAAAAATAGATTGAGCCCATTACCTTTAAATTTACTAATATCTCTTGCCAACCAAACAATTTCCAGGTCTTTACTCATGTTTTCTGCTTTGGTTTTCACACGAGAGCGCTGCTTTTTACAGAAATAAAGTTCTTAGAAATTCACCTCTAAGCATACGTCCCCGAACCTAAAACAGCAAACTCTCTCTTTTTATCTCCTTGATGAAAGCAAAGGTCTTTGTCTCTGAAATGCTTCACCACCTGTTCTGTGGGATCCCGGCACTGGCGGCAGTCTGTTTTATGCACTGTCCTTGACAATACGTCGACCCCCTCAAGCAAACAACCCACGTGTTGATTTTGGAATGGCCTAGTAGCAACACGTCTGTTAAAAACTAGCATTTCATGGGGCGGTAGAACCGTTTCATAGCCAAAGTTGGGACCCTGCTTCAGTATGCATTCAACGTGTTCCCCACATCATCGCCTAAAACAAGAACACGCGACTCCCCTCTTCGTTTGTCCTCTTTTTTACGAATCAAGTTAAGCACATTACTCAGCCAGAAGGCCCATCAAAACTCAATAGTACAAGCAGTGAAAATCCTCAGGGAATGCAATTACACTGCTGCCTTCCAGGGAGGGACACTGGTGTAGCAATAGACACGTAGGTAATCCTGAAGAAGCCGGTTTTGCTTTCAGACAACACACACATACAGGAGAGCATTACAGACAACACACACGTTTAGCATCTAACGCTGCTAACGGTTCAAAATGTCTGTGGGTGCTAGTCCTTTCCTTAAACAGAATGAAAAACATCTTGATCGGCAAGTAGTTGTGGCTCACCAAGAGGTTGATGGTTGACGACGAGACAAGACATTGAAGAAAGGGCCCGTTATAGTAGAAATTCGGTTCAGTAAAACTTGCAGTTGGACGAGTTGATTCATATGTCAAGGTAAACTGGTGTGCGCAAGTGAAGGCAAGGACACAGGGACAAGAGGAAACTTTCAACTGAACTTTATTATTTGTCACCCTTCAAATATAAACAGGAAAAACATAGTCATGTGGTCACATGGTCAAACCAAACTGCTTACAAGTAGACTCGCAGAAAATTACGCGCACTATCATATAAAGATACTGACGTGTCGCTAACACGGGCATCGCATCTTGCAGATATATTGTATAAAAGGTTTGATCAGTTGCATATTAAGTGTTTAATTTTAGTTTACTTATCGAAGCTGTAAGCGGAGCAATACAGAAAAATTTTACCCAGATATGACGCCATATCAACATCATTAATTCAAGAATAGACACTCGGACTAGTTGGTGATAATTCATAGTTAGTTGTATTGTGCAGAGCAAAAAATGCAAGACGGAAAAGCTGTCTGCGTGCACTTTGCTGTCTTATGCACTGGCTACATCTGTGTCTCTTGCGCCTGCGTCTTATGCGCTACCCATTCGAAGTAATGCTTTCCCATTTCTCTCTAGCCATGAGACACATGTGTTGGCTTTTGTTGCTGACTCTCTCATTTTTTAGTGTAGAGCTTTGCTGCATTGATGCCGTAAAATTCGGGATCTTAGACACGATTCCACTTTAGAACATAGAGCTGACACAAGATGGATACAATATCTGATCAACAAAAAATTGTACTTCAATGAAATTAGACTAAGAAAAGTTGATTTGTGAAATGAAGAAATTTGCTGTAAATGAGCAAATTTCTGCGGACGAATAAAACAGATGCCTGGTTGGGTCCTAATTGAGAATTTCTAATTGAAACCACGAAATGTTTCAGGGCCGGAGGAGGACATTCCTCGGAAGCTGGAGTACATGGAGTTCGTTTGCCATGCCCCTTCGGAGTACTTCAAGGCCCGAAAGTCGCAGTACCCCATGCAGAAGCCTCCGGGCCCTGAGTGTGGTTTCATTTGGACTAGAATTGGCCCACAGATCAGGCCAGTTCCAACCCAGGAAGAAGTGTTCGGGACAGTTTAGGTGGCCGTGTTTCCTAGAGATCTGACAGAACAGTGTTTCATATTTCTCATTTCCCAGTGTTAGGTGAGTGACAGTTTGCTCGATTGTTTGCACCAGATTTGTGCCCGACTTTTGTGCGTCAGCATAATCGGACTAAATGGAACAGTCACAGCTGCCACGTGATGAGCTTAATATTACAAAGAAGCTCATGATTTGACGTAACAACAGGAGTTTATTTATTTCAGTGTTGACTCCAGTGTGATGGAATAGGTATCCTGTTTTACTTTCATGTATATAACAAGAATGAAGCCAAGTAGCACTACTACGAGTAGTTATCTGTTACAAGCTTCCTTGAAGTGATGCTTATGTTTTGCAGTGAATATTACTGCCATAGGCGAGACATATTACAAAAGAGAAAAAACAATGTGCATGAGTGTACCTCCACAGGTACACCACCTGCATTTTTCACAGACCGGTGTACTTAGGAAATAGGGGCTGAAATTATTGGCCTTCGCATAATTGGCAGCTGCTGCATTCTTCAAGCAGGAGAAAAGAGCAAATTTCCTTTTAGTTACATCGTATTGAAAAAATTGATCTGAGCAGAAAGAAAATGTTTGGCCGTAACATCAGTACGAGAAAGAAAGCGGCACACAGCTGTATCATATGCATTTAATAGTCTTATGAGAGTATGAATCATGTTATACGGTGTTCACATTATATTCTGGCATCATTTGCCAGTCCAAAAAGTCGAAAGCAAGCACCCCTATTGCCAATTCTGTTCAACCTCGCTCTATGCACGAGTTTTCTAGCCAGTTTTTAAATGAGTCTGCAGATGTTTTTTTAGGAGACAACAGCAGAGTGGCTTTATTTTCCCCCATTTATTGATGAAATGCATTACTCTTGTAAAGCCTGAATGCGCACAATTGAATGTGAAAAATGTAGAGGAAAAGGTCTTGCAGTGTGCTACACTTGTCCAGAACGAGTGTAGGCAAAGGAAAAAAGACAGTTTGCGAGATACTATTTGGACAAATCTTGCGGCAATTGTCATGCAGTCTCCATGTTTGCGCACATACTGTACACATGGTTAGCACCTTTGCACACTACTTAGTTTGCCTGCTAGCCACATGAACCCTAAGGACAATAGATTAACAAGCAGCAAACCGTGCCAGTGGCTGGTCAAGGTTTTGTGTTGGTGCCAAGCTATGGCACATTTCTGGCTATTCAGTTGATTTTCTGGGGTTGAAGCTTACCAACACTCTGGCAAATCAGTTCTATAGAAGCCTGCAAGGTGGAAAAAGATCTGTGAAACAGGAATGGTCATTCTCCCACTTTGTAGCACAAAGCTAAAAGGAAGTCTATAAAGCAGCGAAGCTTCTCAGGTGAGTAAAAATTCAGGACTACAAGCGGATAATCTTTTTTAAACTAAAAAGTGAATGGTCAAGGAAAACTTGGCACTCGTTCACGCAGTTCATACGTTCATCACAAAAACAAGTTTAGCTTCACTCATAGCTACAGCTTACCTTATGCCATGTTTTTGTGATGCCATTACAGCACCGCATTACAATACTGTGGTAACTGCGTAATGTGTATGAAACAGCATCAAGCGTCTTTTGTTATCTACATGAAGGGCTGGGCAGCTATGAAATCGGGATGTCAATGGCCTAGAAGGCATCCTACAACCCACGCACAATGCATGCAAACTTGAAATTTTTTGCAATTCATAGATGGCAGCATAAGCTCAGTGCTCCACGTGTATGTCCTTTAAAAAACAAAGTGGATAAGCTTCGAGTGTATGAAATTCATGAAGTGAATAAATCTCTCAAAATCCACCATTGTTATTCAACATGCTGGGAAGAAAAAAAACGTATTGAAGCAAACTATTGTTCATGTAAGCCTAGCCGTATCCATATTGTGAAAAAACGGGAGTGTCTAATGACAGTTACTGTTATGTCTGTGGTCACCCATTCACAGTCGTCACTGTTAACAATTTGGTGTGCTGGCTGGTCCACCTTTGTCACTTTGCATGATAGGCCCTCAGTCGGCATTTTCCACGTCCTGCAAAAAGGGCTGCTCACAAGTGGACAGAAATTGCCTTTCTAGAGTATCATTGCCGCCACGGTGCATGCCGCCACGGTGGTGGTGGTTCTGGCACTCGGCTACTGACTCAAAAGGGGCAAGTAAGATCCCTGCTGTGGTGACCGCGTTATAATGGAGGTGAATTGCTTGAGGCCCATGTACCTTACAATGTTAGTATGTGTAAAAGAACCCGAGGTGATCAAAATTTTCCAGAGCCCTCCACCACAACGTCGCTTGCAGCCAGAGTCGTATATAATGCGTATATATGCGTCATATATGCGTATATAAATCAAAACAAGCTAGGTGTGACTGATTGCAAGGCCTTGACCACCTCATTGCCTGAAAAGACAAGTTTACCTTCATCTTGTGTCTTCATCTTTTGCACTACCAGCTCAATCATGCAATCTAAATAACTTTCCCAGAATTCAGTTCTCGTAATCAAAAGGCAGTTCTGTAGCATGCTATAACAGTTGACACAGACACATTATTATGTGCTTTTCTAGTAAGCTTGTCTTGTTGTGGTTACGCTGTGCTATCACAGCCTAACCCAGAAACTGCTCAGAGATTGTGTCAGGGTGGTGAACAGCATACTACCTAGCTTTTAGTGCTTGTCAAAGGCTGAGGCGGTGCATGTTAGCCTGCTGAAGCTGTCTATGCAAAGATAGCTGGAGGGATGCCTTGGGTCTTGTTCTGGCGGAGGAAATATTACAATGCATTGAAGTGGATTAAAAATTGGGGAAAAAGGAGGAGGAAGACAACAATGTTTCTCCGAATGTGACAGCTTTAATACTTCAATGCTAGCTGCCTTATTAAAGCCCCCTTTAAACAACTCCAAAGCATGTTGCAACATGTACATTTGTGGGGGTGGTGATGCACCCTAAGCATGATTCAGACAGACTGTTAAGGGATATTCACTTGAGGGAGAAATTGGCAGGGGGCAGAGGGGGATTGTGTATCACGTGACCACGTCAACACGGATTAGTGAGTGTGTGTAACCTACCTGTGACTCCTCAGCGGAGGCGGCAACCTTTTCCCCGACAGGACAAATGATCCCTCGCCGGTGTGGGATATGGTGGAATTTTGGGCTCTTGTTTGGCCACATTGTTTCACTTGCTCCTGCAAAGAGCGGCTGTGGGTGTTCAGTCTGCAGCTGCATGGTTGTCTGCAGCATGTTAGCAGCTCATCGAATCGCTGGTATAAGCTACCAGAGTAGTCTGTAACGCTGGTCTCCCCCTCCGTTCACCTCGTCCATGTGAGTGAGAGACATTTCGGGGGGACTTCTCCTCGCCTGTTGGCGTCACTAGGCTCCACCTTTACACGTGTGAATTTGTCGCTCAAGTGAACACCGCTTCAGCTGGTAACCTTGCTCAACCTCGTGGTTTTTTCTTAAATAGACTTCGTCATGTAACTTCAGGCTACCAAGAATTCAAGCACGTGTGTAGGCCTGGTTCACTGACTGCACGGTATCTTTCCCGTAGTAGAGAACATTTCAGTGTAAATGGTGAAATCATTTTCCATCCTTCAAGCTATTTGGTTTCAATAAATGCAAAGTTGTGGGATGATTCTTAAAAGAGTAATGATGCAATTGCTAATATCTTTGAATGCCTGAATTTGAAGATCTTGGTCTGGTTTCAATTTAACGAAAGGAAGATGGGCAGATTGGCAGAGGAGGCCGCAGGTAAAGTAATACCGCAGCAGTGTACAGTCGAGTGCATAATTTTAGAGACCACGGGAGCGCGTGCCGAGGCGCGTCGCTGCGCCTTCTGGCGGCTGCACAGCTCTGTCCGGGAGCGCGTACTGCGCATGCTCGTCCCATATCACCCGACAGCCTGCCCGTTCGCTCGTTTCAACGGCGCGCATTTCGAAACGATGTGGAATGCGCAAGGTGCCACTTCTGCAGTCGCTGTGCAAGCACCGGTACTCCCGAGCGATAATGTAGCGGCGGAAATGCCTCTAATATAATAGCATGGCTTGAGCGCGCCATGCAATGTGCTTTCTTCCTTGATGCAGCGCGGAAAACATGCAGTTTTTCAGCTTTTCTCAAACGGAGTTGCGTGATATGCTCATCTTGCAGTGATTAATTTTGTGCTCTGTCTCGGAGACGTTATGCCAGCTCCATTTCTTGGTGCGAATATCGCGTGTGCAGTGGTATGCCGTAAACCACTGAATATCGTGCGTCCAGAATGAATAGCCAGGAAACACGATAAATAAACAGTTTATTCTTATAAGCCAGAAAAAAAAAAGAAAACGATAGCTATAACTGCTATCCAGAAAATATCACTACTTTTAGTATTTAATCAAGCGCCCATCGGCGGAAATCACTTGCGCCACACGAGATGGCATCGAATTGTAAAGCGCGGCCACGATCTCGGGGCATGAACGAAGTGCTTCCCACTCCTCCTGTATGGCCACGAATAGGGTCTCCTTCGTTAAACTTCCAAGATTCTGCGCAAAGCCGTTTCACGAGACCCCAGAGGTTTACAATGGGGTTCAGGTCCGCTCCTACAAGTGGCTATTCCAATGTGCGAACAGCAAGGCCCTCAAGCAAAGATTTCACACTGCGAGCAGTGTAAATCGGGCTCCTGTCATGCTGGTACACGAAACATCCATCCTTGAACGGCCTAGTCAAGACATACGGAAGCAATTCTCTCTCTATTATAAGAGAGTATGTGGAGGCTAAAAGGTTCCCATTGATAAGAACCAGTGGTCCAAGTCCTTCCCTGGTCATGGCGGCCTAGACACTCACAGAGCATCGGCCACTGGCAAAGACCGACTGCGTGTACTGAGGTGAATACCTGGCGAGGAAGGAAATGCTGGATTGGTTACACAGATTTATAAGAATGACAATGACACGTAGTCACTTTATCCCCGAACGATTTCGTCTTACTTGAAGATCCATATAATGAAATTTTAATTATGCGAGATAGCCAAGATGGTGCGAAATATTCGACATGTTGGTAAGGCACCCTCAGTGCGTTCCAGAAGGCCTCGCAAACTCAACTGTATTTTTCTAAGGTAATAAGGTACAATATACAAATATTGATTGATATGTGGGGTTTAACGTCCCAAAACCACTATATGATTATGAGAGACGCTGTAGTGGAGGGCTCCGGAAATTTAGACCACCTGGGGTTCTTTAACGTGCACCCAAATCTGAGCACACGGGCCTACAACATTTCCGCCTCCATCGGAAATGCAGCCGCCGCAGCTGGGATTCGAACCCGCGCCCTGCGGGTCAGCAGGGTGCGGGTTCGAATATATACAATATTGGCTAAGGTGCTTAAGTTTGGCAAGCTGCTCACGATAAGAAGCAACACAGCTTAAAGAGAATCAAAGCTAAGCAACGTTCTACAGCAAGTTCAAAGACAATAAAGTGCTGGGCTTTAATAAAGACAATAAAGTGCTGGGCAATAACGCGCACTGTAGTGGGTGACCTGTCGTTAATTTTTACCAGTTGCGGTTACTTACCCTGTGCACTACTCTTTCTACTAATTCAATGGTAAATAGTACAAGTATGACATTAATGTAGAAGACAAATCGCAAATGTTACCTCGAGTACATTGGACGCCATACTCGCCGTTCCTGATCCCAGCGACTTGAAAATGTTGATTCATCGCTGAACACGACTTCTCTTCACTCTTCCGATCCCCATGTCTGCACAGAACGCGCAAACTGAAGTCGCATGGATCTTTGCCTGTCCGTGATGTGGAGCTTCTGGGCCGCAACGCAGTTGGCAAGCCCTGCTTCTGCCAACCTCCAATGGATAGTCCAGAGGGACGCGTTGAGATGCAATGCATCTTTTATGCCTTTCGCTGTTATATGGGGATCAGCTACTACGGCAGCAATAATTAGCCTGTCCACTTCGTCATCTGTGCATCTTGACCTTCCAGCACTGTCTCTGTCACTGATCCCCCTGTTTGTCGGTGCGCTTGGATGGCACGACTCACCGCATTTCTTGACCTTTGAAGGAGCCGGCAGATGACTCGCTGAGAAAAGCCTTGAATGCTTAACTCTACGATGTGTCTCCTTCCGTCAGCTGGTACTCGTGGCGACATTTTTGAAGACGAATGTGGGGGCCTTGAAACCCCCGATCTTGTACTCCTTCGAGAATGGCACTGTCCAATAGCTGTCTAATAGCTGGGCTGTGCTGCAATATGCTGCCATTCAACATTTGCTGTACGAGATAATTTCTTATCGTCACCAAGCCCGAAAGACCAGGAAACAAAGCAAAGAGTTGACAAAAATGACAAAATGGTACTGCGCCTGCGTCGCAAGCACGTGTCAACCTTCTTAGTGCCCAATTTTTCTGAGAGAGTTCTAATAAAGAATCACATTTCCACGCAGTGAGTAATGTGTACAAAAGGAGCGGTGTGCCGCCGTGCGAGGTATTTGGTCGAACAGCTTAAGGAATTAACTTTTGTTTCCTTGTGGGGCCTCCAACATTTGAGCACTTTGAACTGAAATGTGCTCGCCTGTAATTCACTGCAGTGTTTTACAAAACAACGTGACCAGAATAACAGAATACACGCTGATGCTCGAGCGACAGATGTTAATAGAGCAGTATCAATTCCCGACTACTTCACGTTCGAGAATGTTCCGTGCATATGTCATGGGTAGAGTTCTATTGAAATACTGAAAGCAGTGACGCCCCTTTCAACCTTCGTGATTTTCTCTGGTTTTCGGAAAAAACATTCCCAGATACCCCCAAATATGAAAAGACTCGAAAGTGAAAGCCTATGACATCTCTTGCACGTCTCAATCGGCATTAATTCACGCTTACTTGTCTTAATCTCGCCCCGCCGCGGTGGTCTAGTGGCTAAGATACTCGGCTGCTGACCCGCAGGGTGCGGGCTCGAATCCCGGCTGCGGCGGCTGCATTTCCGATGGAGGCGGAAATGTTGTAGGCCCGTGTGCTCAGATTTGGGTGCACGTTAAAGAACCCCAGGTGGTCTAAATTTCCGAAGCCCTTCACTACGGCGTCTCTGATAATCATATGGTGGTTTTGGGACGTTAAACCCCACATATCAATCAAATCATTGTCTTAATCTACTATAATGCATCCAATTAATGGGTTGACTTCAATCGGGGTTTATGGTTCGAGTAGTAGAAGACGGCACATGAATATCTGAAATTCTAATCCTAGAAACTTTTGGGTCGAGGCTTCACTCCTACCAATAATAACTGGGGCTCTCGATGTGACAGAGCCACGATATAGAGAGTGAAATAAATTTTAATATATAGATATGACATAGAGCTCCACCAAAGTAACGTCTCGGGAATGTTTGCTCATTCGGGGTTCTTTAATGTCCACTCAGTATACTAGTTTCAAGTATCTCTCCTCTATCGAAATACGGCATGCGTAACTAGGCTTGAAGATGCGTCTTTCGGGTCAGCAGATGAGCATCAAAACCACTGCACCATTGCACCGGCCTTAATAAAGGGTTTATCCTTAATAAGCCGAGTTTGTTTTCACCTTTCTTCCTCGGCTCTTTTCTGGAGCTGTTAGACGTTTGGTGGTTTCGTGCATGTTCATAGACACATGATATTTGGACCGAGTATTACTACGTGCGTTAGTTCGGCGAATGAGAGCGCAAAAGGCAACACTGCTGGCTGAGCTTATTGATTGCCTAACTCGACATTCAAAATGTGATCACGCAGCGGATCGCCTAGGAGCAACGAGCACTATGTGCAGCACGCCGAAACCTGCAAATGATGTGCTGTCGTCACATTAGCGCTCGGCTTTTTTCATTGTCTTCACTGTGACTACAGAAGTGGCTCATGCACCGTCCGCATAGCTTCGAGATGCACGCCGTTAAAACGAGCGAAAGGGCAGGCTGCTGGCTGATATGGGACGAGCGTGCGCAGTACGCGCTCCGGGACAGAGCCGTGCAGCCGCCAGAAGGCGCAGCGACGCGCCTCGGCACGCGCTCCGGTGGTCTCTAAAATTATGCACTCGACTGTACCCTGACATTCTTTTCATCTAGGAAAAGTGGGGAGCAAAATTTCTTTTCAAAGGAGACTTTAAAACATGGAATAAAAAAATTGGTGAAGCTTGCACACTAAGCTGCACTAGGCTTGAAGCAGTGGGCTATTCTGAAGAGTAATCTGGTTGCATCCAGAACTAGGTGATGCTAGCTTGTTTTTACATTGACGCAAATAGGTTCGAGCTAAACCACAGACAGTTGCAGATGTGCAAACTCCAGAGACAGCCAAGCGTTTGCACCTCTTATGGGCTCGACATTGCTGGCGTAGGCCTTCCATGGCTTTGTACTGGGCTCGCCACCGTTGCGTCACAGCCATTTGTTGGCCTTCAAATCCAGTGGTGGGATCTATCTACCCTGTGGCACAGAGCTGTTGCTTATGTCAGCTTTCTGACAGGCTGCACACACAAATCACAGCTGGCTCAAACAGCTTTGACTGTTAAACAGACTGCAGTTTACATGCACAAGCATTTCTATCTCATAAGTATCAGCACAGAAGGGAAAACAAAGTTAAGAAAGTAGCAGCCAAGTACAGAACACTTAAATATTTCTGTAGATAACCACAAGTCCTCGAAACAAAACTGAGAGAAGTAGAGGCAATAAATTCACAGTAAAGCGTAGAAACTATGCGGCTTCACAAACACGAAGACAAAAAGAGGGGGGGGGGGGAATAAAGAAGAATGGCTATTTGGGCAAGTTGGTTGGAATCCATGATAATAAGGGCTGCAGCGGGAGCACGAAGGTGCTAGAAGAAAAGTGAAACGAAAGGCAAGGCAAGGAAAGCAAAGAGGACAACACGAGCGCTGACTACCAACTGAATTTTATTATTCGCAGCACACATGATAATATATACAACAGGCAATCTATTAACAGCAAACGTGAGCAACGGGACATATTCTGGGGAAGGGTCTGATAAAAAGAAAGTACAATGATAAAATGGCTAACCCTTATCTAAAAGCGGGAACTCTTTGTCATGCAAGGCCACCGAAGGTTGGCTCACGCATCCGTCACCATGTTTTCTAATAAAATGCGCCTCAGCTATTTCAAGAGTTACTTTGTCCATGTGGCGTACCAGCACACTCACGCCTGGAAATCGAGGCTGGCACCCGCAGCTTTTACAGTGCGGGAATACTGTATAGGGGGGAATACTGTACAAAGGGGTCACTGCTTCAGTATTCAGAATTTGCACTGTTTTCTTGAAAACCTGTACACACTGGGTTGGCTGTTTGCTGCAGAATAAGCTTCATGTTTGCTACAACACAATCCACAAGCTAAGGAAGGAAAAATAGAGAACCACTCTATTTTTGGCACGAAGCCACAAGAAAATTCGTACGGATTTCTTAGAAGGAAAAGCCTTTTAGTTGCGGAAAAATTTGTTGTTATTTGGCGATCAAACCCAGGACCAACGATTTTCCGCGGAAGTCGCAAGCTAGCATGTGGCAGCACAAGGGCGAATTCATCAACAACTCAAAGCACATGGACAGAGGTAATGGGAATTTGTATTACCATGTCCTTTGAGTTGGTGGCTGCCTGCGAAAAACATTGCCACTGCCAGATGAGCTCCAAGGTGACAAGCAGTGCCGTTCCGACAAGCTGGGCATGTCTGAGCATAGATGTAGTGCATACACAGAAACATGCCTTGCGTGAACTCTGTAGAAAGTTGCCATTCAAGAAGGAAATGTGATCTTTTGCTTGCCTATGCAGCCACTTGGAGAAACAAATGTGCAATGACACGATGCACAGTGTGTGTCAATAATCATCATATTTCAGTTTCTCTAGATGATTGGAGAATAAGCCTAACTTTCCTCTGATGGAGCTCTGCATATTGAGATGTAACAATATTATGCTTGTGGAGATATTAAATTTTATGTTCGAAGCAAATAGTGACTTGGTTCAAATAGTATATGATACAGTGATGCGATAGCTGCTCCGATTGCGCCATACTGTGCCAAGACTGGAAACCTGCTACATCCTGCTACATATCCTTTCTACGCCAAAGCTGCACCTAATTACAAAATACTATCGAAAAAACTGGCGCAGTGCGTCGTCGGTGACAACGCGCGGTTAGGGGTGGCCTGTGCCTTTCAATGTTGCCACATGAAAGAAAAATCAGTGTCCAGCCGCGGGGGGGAGGGGGGATACGGCTGGACGCTGATTTATAGGGAGGCACAGACAATTGTCTCCAGACTGGTACAAGTTAACGTAACCCCCCGAAAATGCACCTTGGACGGAACGGCTTGCTGCGAGCCAGTGTCCGAGGTTCTGAGATAATAATATTTGGCAGGCGGATAGAAGACAGCAGCACGAAACGGCTGAAACCTATAAGGGCAATAAACTAGCGAACCAGATTAAAACTTCTTTATAACTTCTTGTCATAGGTCAACTCAGACTTTGCACAAATATTGAGGGGGGCGTAGCTTTCATATCGAGAAATGGCAAAAAAATCTATATTTTAAAAATCATGTTTTCATTTTTCGGAGGCCTTTTCTGGAGAATGAGTCGGACAAATTTTTCTAGCTCTGCTCGTACCGGTCGGATTCTAAACGTTTTTGCGGTGGTAAATTCATGAGTTAATAAGCTCCTTTAGTGAATCCATTCCTTGGCTGCTGGGAAAAGTGTTGCAGAGCCGTGATGTTCCGTACTACGCCAAAGAATTCCGATTCAGAGACATGTAAGTTCCCTATTTTGGGAATTTTTCCCTGCAAATATTGACGAAATTCCTACTGAAATTCCCTGCACAACAGTAATAATTTCTACCCCCATTCAAGCACACACATGCTATAATTACGTGTCTCACTACTGGTGACTTTTGAAATCATGACTAGCCCCTCCACTGGCACACAACGAAAACATGACTTTAATATTTCATGTACTGTTAGTACACTGCACATTGTGGGCTTTTAGTCTAACACCACTAGTGAACTTGAAATCGCTCCGCGTTAATTTCAAAAATAAATCTCAAAGGCTATGCTTACGTAGTGCATGCGTCAGAACCAGTTACAGCAGATGAAGGCCCACTATGACTGCTATTTATTGGTCGTCATAGGAGAATTGAATAATTAATGAAATTTTCTGTAATATTATGAATATTCTCTTTGGCTCAAAATGACAGGTTAAAATTCCCAAAAAAAGAGAAAATTCTCTACATGAAACATCACTGTTGCAGAGCCCCTCTAACCTTGAAGTGGGCTTTGTGGCAGCATGGGTTTTTTTCGCAACGGTGTATTCACACCATAGCATTCCTTTACGGCAGTGAAACCACCTTTACAAGAAGTTGCATCGGCAATTTACATTTATTTGTTCATTTTGAATACTTCAAAATTTTCAATAAGTGAAATTCCAATCAAAGGGATTTCGAATATGTTACTAGTCGTTAAAATATGTAAAATGCATGAATATTCGTACAAGTATGAAAAAGTTGCTTGGCAGTTCTGTTAATAATGACATTGTTTACAATGTAGCATTTGCTCTATTTGAAGTACCTTTTTGGTAAATAAATACTTTACTGATGATGCAAGCAAGACAATAAAATATGTGATGTCAGTAGTTTCTTTATTGTTGAAAGACTAGCACAACCTGTTTCAACAATGAACTACTTTGTTTTCGTGCTGTCCACATGTAAGTCCACGAAATTTCGCCAAGCATTCACGTGCATGCATTTTATGTGCATTACTTTTTTATGTTGTTGCCATTCCTTACATTTGGTGACATGTTGATTGTGTTTATAAATTGTAAATGTCTCCTAGCTGTGCAACATACTGTCACATTCTGTAGGAGAACCTACATCACTACTAGTGTACCATCAAACTTTTGTGCTGTTTCCTGTTATATTAGCATTATGTTATTGTATGTTGGCACAGTTGCAGTGACATCTCTGTTGTGTGACGTTAAACAGTAACAATACTGTGGGTGTGACTTTTTGCAATATTATCCCATTTGCGATACCTGTGTGCGAGACTCCTCTCGAAATTGCCATGACCTAAAAGATCCTCCTTCTTACATAATTAAAGCTTTTTTAGAATGGTACCATGATTTTCTGTGCTTAATAACATTTCTTGTTAATGCTTACTCGCATTAGATAAAAAGACATTGGGAAAAAAAAAACTAAAAATCCATGCATCTCCTTGAAGTGAATCATGATGAGTGGGCAAAGCACTGGGGATCATTCTTACCATGAATCAGCTGTGGCACTGCCATTTGCCCACTTGTAAATGCATATGCGCTATACAAACAATGTAGTTTAGTCATTGTGCTGCCAGCACCTTCAACTCTTCGGTAGACTCTTGTCGACCTTGCCATTCTGACATTGCTTTTTGAGCTACAGCCACCGGGGTAGCTTCTCTGCTTCGGTTTTGCCTTCCCCATGCGAGAGAGTGTTCATGCTGGTTTTCATCCTTTATTCTCATCATTACCATGAGCTCGCTTATTCTTGATCGTCATCAGCCTCATCGTAACCGTGAGCAGGGATAATGCACAACAGACAAGCCTTGACCATGACGTGCTTGGCCCCTAATAGACAATGTGAGCCGATGTCCAGCATGTGCTCACCTTTCAGGTTCATAATAGGTCAGGTGCACACTGCTTCAAGATTTGGAAGAGGTATGCATTGGCTATTATTGGCAGAGAAAGATTTCTTTTATAAGTCAATTACAACTCAGCAATACCAAAAGCACTGCTCTTGCCATGAGTAGACACTTCTAGGCATGTCAGAAGCGTCAAAGGCACGGAGCAAGAATTCTTGAGGAGGTCAAACTGCGCTCGTTCGGGTGCCCTGAAAAAGTCACGAAATCGGGTACAACACTTACGCGCCTCTGTCATGAAACTTCACTAGCGGAGGAGGAAAAACGCATCTGGCCCTTTCACCACGCTCTCGTTCAAGGCCACCCTGCTCCGATTTACCATTCGCGCTTCACGTGCAACTGAGTGCGTTTCTGTGAGCCCTCGCCTGCTCCAAATTTTGACGTGACTGTGTTAAAGAGTTCGATTCGCAGAAAGGCCAGCATCATTGGTTGGGAAGGAAAAATTGGTGTTGTCTGATACTGCGACATTGAGACAAATGGAAATGTCTTCGGTTTTAGGTGTGAATCACACACGCATTTTTATGGCATGCAGCTGTTCGACCACAGAGCTGCACCACTGCTGGAAGCTACTTCGAAAAGAAAAAAAAAACTATGTGAATGATATGCATTGTCATGTAACTTGTCGTGTAACATGTCTGCATGTCATGTAACATGGCATGGCAGGGTCACCGTCCGAGAAGTGTTCCTCACAAAGGTAGTTGTGAAACGTCAGCTTGCAATATAACTTGGTATGCCGCGAGCCCACTCTTTCCAATTTCACCGGGTCACTGGGAACATTGAAGGTAATGACCTTTCTCTTTGCAGGACGCATAACCACTGTTGCAGTTCGGCACAACACATTTCCGCCCCATCTTGCAGAAACATTGCTCGAATTCTGCAAAGCGCTCTCTTTCGTCACGGCATGACAAGCGCGCGCAAACAGCCAGTGCCGCTGCTGCAACGCACTGAAGTCGCTGAGAGTGCTAAATAGAAAGCTGGCATATTTTGAAGGGATTCGCGCTCTCAAAGTTGCCCACAACATTCGACCGAGGAGCGAGAGTCGTGTGCGTGTGGCAGACGTCGTCTACTCCAGGGCCATTACTAGCAGCTCGTTTCAAGTTCTTTGTGATAATGCTGGCAGTATCAGTTAGTAACAGCTGCTGAAATATCTGTCACACCTAGTTATTCATGTTACACACAAAAATTTCAAAAACTTTGCAGTGTTCGAGGCAATATCACAATGTTTATGCATCGCCCCCATAGAAGCTTATGTAAAAAATGGCAACACGCCATATGCGTCATCTGCGGAGCGTTGGCGTAAGCCACATCACTCCGTGATGCTATTGCATTTGCCTCGCGCGTTGGCGCGACCTGGGAGTTTTTCCTCTTCAAATACTTCTTCCTCCGTGATCAAAGGTGAGTTGGGTACTATTTTTCTGAATCGTGGTTGTCTTAACTAAGCACCACTTAAATATCATAATTTTACAGGGATCACAATGGTTAAATATTCTTAATGGAGAGGCTTAAAGGGACACTAATGACAAATATTAAGTCGACGTTGATTGTGGAAATTGTTGGTCCAGAATACTTGCAGTGCTAGTTTTGCACCAAGGAAGTGCTTATTTTGAAATAAAGTCATGTTTTAATGGTTCGCATCACATAGTGCACTAAAAATCAGCTGCGCCTAAAAGTGATCTTTTAGGCGTCACTGTTAACATGCCCAACGTTGCCTTTACTAGGTGGCTGCTGACACCAGTTGCAGTAGAGGGAAAGTAGCTGGAGCCACGGTAGATACAACGGACATCGAACAATTTTCTACAATCTTGGAGGACATGATTCTGCTTGCTTGATTCAACCAGGCGCGGCTAAATGGCACCACCTATCGAGCCTAATCAGCCAAAAAGTGAACTATTGGACCACTCGAGCCATTCTCCATAGTAACGCCGGGTGGTTGTTTTTGTTTTTTTTATGAAATGAACAAGCAGCATTTTATTACATCTCTTGATGCATGGAAAGTTTTTTGTTTTTTATTGTAGCTAGTTAGCAGAATTTTATTTTATCTCTTGATGCATGGAAAGTTTTTTGTTTTTTATTGCAGCTAGTTTCATTACTACTGATTTATTGTAGGCGGGCACTCTCACGTCACCGAGGTCATTTCACTAATATCCTACTCATGGCGCACGTCGTGTGATGCATTTAGCTTAATATTTTGGTAAGTACAGCACTCCTGTTAATAATATTGCTGTTTTAGACGTCATACTTTTAGACACATTTACTCTGACCTATATTGTAATTTGCCTTTAGTGTCCCTTTAACTCTCACTGGTTCCTTGATTGATTATTATCTTGGGTTTAACGTTCCAAAACCACCATATGATTATGAGAGATGCCATAGTGGAGGGCTCCGGAAATTCCGGCCACCTGGGGTTCATTAACGTGCACCCAAATCTGAGCGCACGGGCCTACAACATTTTGGCCTCCATCGGAGATGCAGCCGCCACAGCCGGGATTCGATCCCGCAACCTGTGGGTCAGCAGACGAGTACCTTACACTGGTTTATCTGTAATATCAGACGGATTGAAGAGCCCCCTCTGAAATGTTTGTACCTCTGGGCTGTAGTGCATTAAACTTGTGAATAATGTGTGGCCCTTGATATTTTCTGCCGCTCGCTGACGGGAAGTTTGACATTGCTTTCAACATCTGAAGTTTGAGATTGTTGAAGTTATGACCTGCTACATTAAAATGTTGTGCCACTGCTTTCAGTAATTTCTTTCCCGTGTCTGTGTGATGCCCATTTAATGTAATATTAAAAGGTTTTTCAACTGAACAATTTGTTACAATGCACATATTTGAGCAGGTGAAACTAGATTTTTTATGGATGCTATCACTTCCGGTGCTTTCAACTATAATGTCATCTTGAAAGTGTTTGCGAGTCTTACATCTTGGAGGAGAGCAAGGTGATACATGGGATGCGAAATTGTGGGTTCACTTTTGCATTCACCAAATTGTCCTTACGATTTTAATTGCGGTGATACATGGCCTTTGGTAATTCGAGAAATGCTTTACTACGTGCACGTTGCTTTCTAATATTGGGCAATGCTGGCAGTTGATATTATTTACATTTGGGAGTTCACTTGAGTACCTTGTTATAAATGCTGGTGGCTAGGTAGGCTGTCCTTTAGAGGCTGTTCTAGCTCGTGCCGATTTTCTGTCTTAATTGGCACGCTTCTTGTAGACCTTGTCTAGAGTGCCTAGTGGGACTTCTTTTGACTAGAATTTCCTTTGGACGGCTCAAGTGGTTATTGTCACCACCGTGGATCCTTCTGGTAAACTTCGCTTGTCCGAAAAATATCCCTTGTTTGAATTGTAGTGGGTGATTACTAGTATAATCTAGCTATTGTTGTTAACACGGTGGTGCGCTATATATAAAGTATAGCGCAAACGAAGGGCTACTAAACACAGCGGAAACCATCATAAATATGACACAAACTGGCGGTAACCGTTTAGGTGGTATTTGCGCAGCTGTAGAGAGAAAGCTCAACGGTGAGGAGCAAGGCAAGGATTCATGACTTTTTTGCGCAAACACGTACACGGACACAAGGAAAAGAGGCAAACAACACGGGCGCAAACTCGCAACTGGTTTATTTAAAACAACGAACTGTACTTATATCTTCACGTAGCCCACACGCCACCCCCATCGGTGGATCCAGGAACACACGAGATAACCTAAAGAAAGCTTATTCAGCGCTACGTCATGATAAGAACCACAAAACGACAAAATTTGAAGAGTTCACGAATCTGCAGACGGATTGTTGCACGTGCCTTTCAAAAACTCAAATTCTTTATCGGACAAGGTGACGGAAGCTTGGCTAACACATTTTTCTCCCATGTTTCTAATATGGAATGCTTCAATCAACTCCCTGTTAATTTTTCTCTTGTGAGTTGACAGAATCTTTGTGTCTGTAAAAATTGGTACGCACCCACAAGACTTGCAGTGATCCACCAGATGTGTTCGTCCTGAACTACGTAATGCCGAGTCATGCTCCCTCAACCGTGTATTTACACACCTTCCAGATTGCTCGACATAAGATCTGCCACAGCTGAACGGAACCTGGTATACCGCACGGTTGAGGGAGCATGACTCGGCATTACGTAGTTCAGGACGAACACATCTGGTGGATCACTACAAGTCTTGTGGGTGCGTACCAATTTTTACAGACACAAAGATTCTGTCAACTCACAAGAGAAAAATTAACAGGGAGTTGATTGAAGCATTCCATATTAGAAGCATGGGAGAAAAATGTGTTAGCCAAGCTTCCGTCACCTTGTCCGATAAAGAATTTGAGTTTTTGAAAGGCACGTGCAACAATCCGTCTGCAGATGCGTGAACTCTTCAAATTTTGTCGTTTTGTGGTTCTTATCATGACGTAGCGCTGAATAAGCTTCCTTTAGGTTATCTCGTGTGTTCCTGGATCCACCGATGGGGGTGGCGTGTGGGCTACGTGAAGATATAAGTACAGTTAGTTGTTCTAAATAAACCAGTTGTGAGTTTGCGCCCGTGTTGTTTGCGCAAAGAAGTCATAAATGAGTACCAACTCGCCCAACTTTCAGTACTGTTAAGGCAAGGATGTTCACAATGTCAAGCAAAGGACTATAGATGTTGAGTATGTTGCTGGTGTGATCTACGAGAATCTACTTTTGTGTGGGAAGCATTACGTTGGACAAACCGGGTATTGTGTGAATAACAGGCTAGTGGATCACAAAGCTTCGCCAGAGAAACAGCCGTGTTCTAACCTTTCTTTGCATTGTAGTGAATGTGGTTGCACACCCTTGTTCAGTCATGCCACAGCGAAATCTATATTGAAGAATGCAGTAGCGCGTGAAATCATAGAAGCCAAATGCACTGCATATGTATTACACTTGTTGTATGTTTTCCACCCCTTATGTAATACCCTCTAGGGGGTCTTTAAGGTAATAAAGTGAAGTGAAGTGAAGCCGATTTGATCAACAAAGTAAGTGATGCATGTGTCGTGAAACTCTTGGTCACATTACTTGCTGCTGACTTAGCTTTGCTAAGAGCGTGTAGCTAAGACAAGATTCGTCAGCTTATCTAACTGTCATCAACACGCATTCATCCAACCGCATTGTTCTTGCATTAAGTTCTCATTTGATTGTTTGTGTCATGTATTGTATTCCTTCCACCGTTTTTTGCGCACCACCATGTTAAGATGAGTTTCCAGCTCGCCCAGAAGTTTGTGCCTCCCTACGTATTGTTGGTTGTCTGTTGGTTTCCTGTAGAACATCTTTATGTTTCAATAGATACCTTCATGTTGACAAAGTTAATTTCATAAAAATAAAGAGAGAAGATTTGTGAGAATTCATTCACCGATTGGCAGAGAGTTCGCCTGAGTGATAGCTTGCTACACGACAACGGGGAAGGGGAATAGGGAAGCAAAAAATTAATGACAGTAGGGAGATAGGAATGTTGGAGCGACTCTGAAGCTATTCATCTGATCTTGCAGTAAAACTATGACCGCTCTTATACCCACATTTGTGCTGATGACAGGCAGGCCTAGCATCAAGTAATACAACGTTACTGGACATGAAGGTGCTTGGAAGTGCAAAATGTGGTTATGATTTTTGGGAGAAACATTTTAATAAATTTGTTTAGTGTCTTTTTGCTATGTTCCCATATAATTTCATATATGTGGTGGACATAGATGGGAGGATTCAGAGGAGATGATTTAAAAAGCTCAGATTCTGATTTTGCCATAAAAATGTTTGCGTACATTGCTGCTAAAGGGGTTTTTATACTAGTACCAATACGTTTTTTGTAGCAGGTTGAATGGCATTCACAATAACTTAGCATGAGGGAAGATCACTTTATGTAATGAGAGGTAAACCTGAGCATTATGTTTTTGATTGCATTCTGTGGCTCACTTTGAGACTAGTGCAATTCCTTCAGTGATTGGTGTATTTGTATCCCTTTTGAAATTTTCCAATCCATCCAAAGCAAGTGAAATGCCTCGTTACACGCTTCAAGCACCTTTTGTTGTTTCTTCCTCTCAAGTGCACTGTAAACTACACATGGAGTGATGACATGAAGGAAAGGAGCTACATCGGCACGCGTCATGACGCACAACTGCTCTCTCCGAATGTGATTTCAGAAGGTGTTTTGTGGCTAGGAGCACATATCATTGAAACATCGCTCTTCATTTTTGCCGGCTATACACCAATACAGTAGCCTGTTGTACAGCGAAAAATCGGCTGTATGGGGGTCATCTGAAACGGCACTTGCGAAAGTCTCACTTCACTTGCAAACTTCTCGCCATGCACAACTGCAAGATTTGGCTGAGCTGTTTGCGGCAGCATCTGCTTGTCGCTGTATATGTCTTTTAACGCAGCGTGCAGGGTGGACCAGCAGGGTTGACACAGAAAAAAAAAAGAAAAAATTTCACTGAGTGAACCAAACTATGCAAAAAAATTTTAAATTTTGACATCCACGTGCTGAAGTTTTGGTGTAAATAATCAGAATTTTAAAATGGAAGTGCAATCTTCATTTCACCTTTTAATAATTGTCTTATGGTGAAAAAGTTAATCAAAATAGTGTTCTAAAGAAATAGTTTCTCTAAACTGGTTCTTTAGTGTCCCTTTGTTCCAGCAACGTTCATGTCTTATATTGGTGCATAAACCCACTGTAGAAGTCCTCATGGTGTTACAGAGACAATTTACATTATAGTAATAAAAAAGCATTTCACACATCAAACAAGCCTCCACAACTAAAAAAATGCTGCTAGCAAGACGTGTCTTCACAATGTGTTGGCTCATTAAGAAAGAAGCCCGTTTTAAACCGTCACCTCTAAACATTCTCACATGTTGAGCAACAAGTAGGTATCAGTTTTTCTTCTGACTATTTATCTGAAATTGAAGCATCAGGAAGTGTGGATAGCCTTGTGCAAACCCAGAAACAATTGTAGGTATTGACAAACCAGAAACATCCGGTGGTGTCGCACTTTGAATGCATGATTTCTTTGTGCATTGCCTGTTCCTGCAGCAAGAGACTGCTGTTAAGTTTTGTTTAGTTTATCCAACAGGTCATACAATGATTTTCACTAGCATTGATCTCACTGCAAACACTGTGTCCTGGGGCCACAACTATCAGTTATGTGTCCGATAAGTTTTCTGATTAACAGTTTGCTTCCCACCATGTTAAGTTTCAAAACACAGTGTGTATTTGGTTTGCTGACTGTAGCAAAGATAAAAAGTGGTTAATAAAGAGTAGTACGTAATTAACTTTTTTTTAGTCTGATGTGGAATTGCGCTGCACTGGAATCCTAATCATCGACTTCCTGCACGCCAGGTTGGCACTCTAACCACTGCGCCATAGCTGGCATAGTGGTTAGAGTTATCCACATGATGATAAAATTGCATTAAAGAGGCCTGGGTTGCTGTGTGGCCACTGACCACCGCAAATGACGCACTCCCTCACCAGAGAAAGATTCGCCACCCTGGTGTAGTATCTGACCATTACCTCCCACGTAAATACGTCAATTTAACCCTTGTCCCTCAGTCCCCAGGGGCTGCGAAGCAACTGATCGCTGTGGCTGTCACATCTGCGATGTTGCAGAGTGCTAAGAATCTCTGAGTCTAGACAGGCTATCATTGGAACCTGAACTTGGCCACGTTTAACACTAGAATCTTATCTAGTGAGGCAAGTCTAGCTGTTCTATCGGAGGAGCTAGTGGGTGTTATATGGTTTGTCATAGGGCTCAGTGATGTTGGGACATATGAGGCCTATACAGTGCTACAGAATAAACATGTCCTTTGCTATTGTGGCTTGGCTGACAGAAGAGAACTGGGAGTGAAATTATTTATCCACAGAAACATAGCCGGCAACATGAAGGAATACTATAGCATTAATGAAAGGGTGGTAGGTGTCGTAATTAAACTCAATAAGAGATACAAGAAGAAGGTGGCACAGGCTTACGCACTTGCATCCAGGCATGATGACGTGCTAGTTGAAAGCTTATATGAGGACTTGGAATCGGCAATGAGTAAGGTAAAAACAGTATACTATACCGATGGGCGACTTCAAAACCAAAGTAGGGAAGAAGCAGGCTAGAAACCAGGCAGTAGGGGATTATGGCAACGGTACTAAAGATGCCTGAGAGAAGTAATCAGTAGAATTTGCAGAACACGATAATTTACGGATCTTGAATACCTTCTACCAAAAACGAGGGAACCCCAAGTAGACATAGAGGAGACCTAATGGCGAAAGTAAGAACGAAATAGATTTTATACTCAGTGTAGGATGTGAGAGTGCTTACAAGGTACGGTGCAGTGGCGATAGAATGGTAAGGCCTCGAATTCACCTTGACTTGAAGGAACTACAGAAACTGATACGCAAGAAACCAATCAATTGGTTAGCACTGAGAGGGATAGTATATGAATTCAGAGTCTCGCTTCAGAACAGGTACTCGGCTCTTATCGAGGAAATCAGCCATACCGTTGTGGCAATGAATGATAATCTGACGATTATTATTACGGGGTGTGCTGTGGAAGTTTAAGGTACGGTAGTTAGACAGGACACTGGCAAGCTGTCCTAGGAGAAGAAGAATCTCTATAAGAAACGTCAAAGCATGAAAGCCTCAAGCGCAACAGAGAAAATAGAACTGGCAGAGCTTTTGAAATTGATTAATCAGCGCAAGGTATCCAATGTAAGTAGGTATAACAAAAAGAGAATTGAACACACTCTAAAGAACGGAGGAAGTGTCAATGTTGTGAAGAGGAAACTTGGGATTGGCAAAATCCAAATGTATGCACTAAGGGACAAGGAAGGCAAAGTAACTACCTATATAGATAAGATAGTTAAAATAGCACAGGAGTTTTACAGAGATCTGTAGAGTAGCCGGGACGACCACGACCATAATGTAAGAACTTGCAGTAACCCAGAGGACATGCCAGCAGTAATGATAGAAGTCAGAAAAGCCTTGGAAGAAATGCAAAGAGGCAAAGCTGCTAGAGAAGATCGATTAACACCGGATGTGCTGAAAGACAGAGGACAGATTGTGTTAGAAAAACTAACCACCCTGTTTACGAAGTGTCTCCTGACGGGAAGAGTACCAGAATCTTGGAAGAATGCTAACATCATCTTAATTTATAAGAAAAAAGATGACAAGGACTTGAAAAATTACAGGCCGATCAGCTTGCTCTCCGTCGTATACAAGCTATTTACAAAGGTAATTGCTTACAGAAATTAGACATTAGAATTCTATCAACCAAAAGATCAAGCGAAATTTCGTACAGGTTACTTAACAATCGACCACATTTATACTGTCAATCATGTGATAGAGATATGCTCAGAATACAACCAACCACTTTGCGTAGCCTTCATGAATTATGAGAAGGCATTTGATTTAGTAGAGGTATCAGCAGTTATGCAGACCCTGCAGAATCAGGGGGTCAATGAAGCATGTATTGTAGGCATTTACAACATGCTTCTTCATAATCTGTACATAACCATCATCACATCATCACCTGTCGTCTTAGCTCCTTAGATTACCGGGTCTTAGATTATCGGGTCCTTAACAAGATCACGTGCAAAAATGTATACCCTATGCTGCGTATCGATGACGCCTTCAATTTGTTACAAAGAGCTCAATATTTCTCAACTCGGGAACTGCGTTCGGGATACTGGCAGATATCAATGCACGAGGACGTTAAAGAAAACGCGGCATTTTCGACACCAGATGGATTTTACGAGTTCAGTGTAATGCCCTTCGGCCTCTGCAATGCTCTAGCAATATTTGCGCACATGATTGACACCGTTCTGCATGGCCTGAAGTGTAAAACTTGCCTGTGCTATTTGGATCACATTATCTTTTCTTGTCAACTATTTGTGAACACTTACACAGTTTAGACGAAGTCCTCATGTGCCTTGGTACTGCTGGCCTTCAGCTGAACACAAAAACGTGCCATTTTACCAGCTGGACAAGGTCTTGGGCCACATTGTCAGTAAGGACGGCATTCGTCCTGATCCCTATAAAATAGCCATTCTTCATTTTCCTCATCCCAAAAGTTTTCTTGGCATGGCTTCGTACTTCCGCTGATTCATACCAGATTTTGCCGCGATAGTGGCACCTTTGCACAAATTACTCGGTTACGATGTTTGCTTTGACTGGTCTCCAACCTGCGAATCAGTGTTTAGCCATCTGAAAAGTGCCCTCACAACTGAACCAGTTCTTCGCCATTTCAATGAAACAGCACTCACACCTACATACTGGCGCTAGTGGTCACGGAATAGGAGGTATTCTATTCCAGCACGATGAATTATCACATGAAAGAGTCATTGCATATGCGAGCCCCGTCCTGACCAACGCCAAGAAGAATTACATCATCACTGAACAGAAATGTTTAGCTGTCGTGTGGTCGGTGCAGAAGTTTCGACCTTATCTACATGGCCGTCATTTTATCATAGATACAGATCATCATGCCTTATGTTGGCTTTCCACTCTCAATATTTTTTCAGGACACCTTGGTCGACGGATTATACATCTTCAAGAATATGACTTAACTATTACCTAGAAGTGTGGCAAAAAGCACCAGGACGCAGATGCGCCTTCTCGCTACCCACTTCCTATGACGCCGTCCACTGCTCCCACTACTAACTTCAGCAATGAACGCTCGGATAGTCCTTCCACATCTGTTTCATTTTGAACCACTATTGACGAAATCTCCCGCTCCATCATAACGCATTAACTCGCTGACGCTTACTGTAGACACATCATAGATTGGCTTCAGGAGAAATCGCGACTGCCCAATGCCCGCTTTAGGCGACAGCTCAGGCAGTTCAAGCTCAATAACCGCTTTGTTTACCGTCACATCTATCACTTGGATGGTCAACGCTGGGTACCCGTTCTGCCTTTCTCTCTTCGAGACTATATTCTTTACTAAGGCCTATCACGACGACCTGACTGCTGGTCAATTCAGTTTTCAAAAAGTGTACGATACCATTAAAGGTTATTTCTACTGGCCAGGGGCGTCTGCCAGCGTAGCGAAATACGTCACTACCTGCAACCATTGTCAGCGCGAAAACTTCCGACATCACCTCTATGCGGAGAGCTGCAACCACTTCCATGTTTGCTGGCACCATTCGAAGTCGTTGGCATTGATCTATATGGTCCCCTTCCCGCGGCTCCCAGTGGCCATTGATTCATAGTGGCAGCTGTCAACCACTTGACATGTTACGCTGAAACGTCCCGCATGCATTTGGCCTTTGCTTCTGCCGTGGCTACATTTAAGCTTAAAACCTTGAAACCTTCTGTCACGGTGCTCCTCTTGTGATCCTGAGTGACAGTGGAAAAGCTTTCCTTTCGCAAAGCCACAAGACAACATCTAGCTATCGCCCCCAAACCAACGGGCTCACTGAGCGATTTCATCGTACTCTCTCCGACATGATAGCCATGATCATCGAGCCATACCACACCAACTGGGCTGCAATTCCGACGTTCGTAACGTTCACATATAATACTTCCGTACAACGCACAGCTGGCTACTCGCCGTTCTTCCTTGTCTATGGCCGATCGCTATCGTCCTTTCTTAACGTCTCGTTCTTAACAGCCCCTGTCACACCATCTGCATCCTCCTGTAAACAATGTGTGTCCCGCCTCCATCACTGTCGCCAGCTCTTCAGACTCAACAGTGAGGCAAGACAACAAGTCCGTAAGAATCTGCATGACGCATCCCACACCAGTGTGATCTTTCGCCCTGGTGATGAGGTGCTACTCCAGACACCAGTTCGCACTCCTGGCTTGTGCGACAAATTTCAGTTTCGGTTCCTCGCCCATTAATTATCGCGTTGAACCTGTGGCTGCTTAAAGTGACCAGCGCTATCACGGTACCAAGATAGTGCATGTCTCGCATATGAAGCCTTTCGCAAGGCGTTCTTCGCACCTATAAGTTACGGCAAGGATGGCCGCTCTCATGCGTGGGGATTTAGTGTGGGCATTCACAACACGCTTCTTCACATGAACATAACCATCATCACATAGTGTTCATCTTCATTGTTAATGAATATAGCTCTTGAGTCTGTTCTGTGCCTTGGAGGCGACTGTTTTAGCCACGTCTTCTAGGCCTAATAAAGGCGTGTGAAGTACTACGTCGCAATATAAACCTCCTTAAAGAAATTTACTGCGGATCAACTGCCACTACAGTGCTTCATAAAAAAAGCAACAGAATACTAACAAAGAAGGCTGTAAGACAAGGGGATACGGTCTCCCCAATGCTATTTACCACGTGCTTACAAGAGGTTTTGAGAGGCCTAGATCCGAAAGAGCTAGGGATACGAGTTGATGGAGAGTACCTTAGTAACCTGCGCTTCGCCAATGACATTGCATTGCTGAGTAACTCGGGGGACGAATCGCAACTCATAATTACTGAATTAGAAAAGCACAACACAAAGGTAGGTCTTAAAATTATTCTACAGAAAATGAAAGTAATATACAACCCCGGAAAATAACAGCACTTCAATATAGGTAACAGTGCACTTGAAGTTGTATAAGGCTACGTCTACTTAGGACAGGTAATAACAGTGGAGCTGAACCACGAGATTGAAGTAACTAGAAGAATAAGAATGCGGTGGAGCACATTCGGCAAGCACTCTCAAATGATGACTGGTAGATTGCCACTATCCCTCTAGAGGAAGGTATAAAACTGCGGCATCTTACCAGTACTTGCCTACGGAGCAGAAACCTGGAGGATTACAAAGAGGGTTCAGCTTAACTTGAGGACGACGCAGCAAGCAATGGAAAAGAAAATTATAGGTGTAACCCTAAGGGACAAAAAGAGAGCAGAGTATATCGGGGAACAAACGGGTGTTAAGTACATCATAGTCGAAATCGAGAACTCATGGGCAGGGCACGTAATATGAATGCAAGATAAGCGCTCACGGCGCTGGTCATTAAGGGTTAGTGATTGGATACCCAGAGAAGGCAAGCGGGCGAGGTGGAGACAGAAAGTTGGGTAGACAGATCAGATTAGGAAGTTTGCGGGTATAACATGGCAGCAGCAAGCACACGACCGAGTTGACAGGCCGAACATGGGAGAAGAAGCCTTTGTTCTGCAGTGGGCGTGGTCAGGCGGACAACAATGTTGCAATGAACACAGCATGGACCTGTCTGCAACCATTCATGTTATGCTTAAACTCCACCACAACCTAATTGAGGTCTTTTTTTTTTCACTGTAGAGACATCACTGGAAAAAGGATGCTTGTGGTCATGTTACTAATATCCCAGGAATGCAAAAGTTTTTGTCCTTTTAGAGAAATGTGAAACTTTAAATTCATTGTTATTTCAACAGTGAATCCAGTGCGTAAACAAACTCGCCTGCTCAGTATAACAGTGCTTGTGTATTCTAAAATTTTATTTTTCGAAGCTTTTAAGTTGACAAGGTAAACAAAATTATTGAAAAAAAATTCTTTTTTTTGCTTTATTTGAAACTTGCAGCCTTTTCTGAACCAGAATCAGTCCTTTGTTTGTCTTTGCATAATTCTCTTCCAAAAAGACATATTTCAAAACTTGCGCGGCGGCCTGCCATGCCCCGTTTTTACGTAGCAAGGGACTCCTTGCTGTTCAAGAATCATAGCCATATGGAGAAGTTACAGTTTACAAGCTGCAATGCATATGGCACAATCTGAAAAGAGTGGACCGAGAACTGCGAAAATGAAAGAAAGCCGAGGCATCAAACTTTCTGCCGGCAAATCTATATCTCGTTGGGAACGTCTTAGTGGTGTCATCATTGGCAAGCACCAAAACTATTATTGTTAGGCCAATAAAAAACTACAGCCACCATGAATGACATCCGAAAAGCTGTCCAGGCTACATGTTTTCACATGACATCAAAGGACACCAATCAATCCCACGACCTCTGTTTGAAGGGCGCCAAAACGGTGTAAATTCAACAAAGCCCAGTTGAGTGGTGAACCGTTCGTTCGTAAGAAGACCTTCCAGCATCTGTTATTGAGGCCGTTATGACAAATTATTTGAAACTAGCTCATCAAGAATTACTTCCTAAATACCTCCATGAGAAAACTCGAAACTATAAAGTCATTGGAATGTCGTGTGAGAGCGTGCTCTAGAAAAACATTTTCCTCTGGCACCAAACACTGTAATTATGCACTCTTAATGCTGTGCTCACTTTTAATGATGGTAGTGTAGCAGATGTGAATGTGCTGATTTATTATGAAATTTCGCGAGAGCACTGCACAGTGCCCAGGACCTGTGCACCCTTGATTTGCGTCATTTTTTTGCTGGCATGGCTGCATAGCAGGCGACAAAGGAGGCTCGACAGGCAGTACGTGTCTACACAAACAGAAAAAATGATATTGGAGATGAGTATCTGGCTGGTGCCTATTAAAAGGGTCCGTCAGTATGCTGTTATCTCCTTGTACTTTTGAAATAATGCACATCTTCAACCTTAGGTGCTTTTTTCTCAGAATATGTTTTTTTTTTTGTACTTATGTTCCTTTTTTCTCAGCAACCACTGTATTTATATGGATAGATTTCGGCTAATATTTAGATAACTTAATAGAGAATATGTTGAAGCAGAATTATTGTTGTATGAGAAAGTGCTCTTCTGCAACATGGCATCTAATAACTATTACTCAGTGATAATTAGGTATGCAGTAAAAAATTTACGAAAAATTTGCATTGTGATTTTCAGTGCTAAATCTGCTTCAATAAAAAAACAAATGGCTCCTGATCACAATGATAGTAAAATAATTACTAAAGCTCTTATGGTTATAGAGAAAAAAGGTACATAAACCTTGCCAAAAATACATGGTGGGTATGGGGCTTATTGTGTTCCCTTAAAAGGGGTATTTTTATTCTCCGCTGATATTTTGCTGTAGGTTTCATTCACAGCGAATTCAAATGCAGCATTATGTAACGTTGAGTGTTATACTAGTTGGTCCAGGTGATGTGTCCCCATGTGAGAGTCTCTTATGCCGTATGCCCTATTTGAAATTTGATATATAGAATGACATTATCCTATCACTGTCAACCTTAAAGGTGGACATCAGTTTCAAAGAGTATCACATTTTGTGAGATTAATTGCCCAAAAAAGAAACTACGCTGCTCTTTATAAAAAAAAAAATTGTGAATTGCCTTTCAACTGTTGGTACAAAAGGCCACTTTGTTGCTCCAAACTGCTATCAAGAGGCCATTTTGCTACACATTACCATAAAATCCTGAGCAAGCGCCCTGCCCCCTTTACAGTGAAAGATGATCGGACAAGATTTGAGGGGAATTTTTTGTTCTGTCATGAACCAAAAGTCAAGATGGCAGCAGAAGAGCCGCTGAGTAGTGGTTCCAGTCAAATGCTTAATTGAATATGTATGCATTTACTGTTTTTACTTAGCCATAGGGAATCCTTGTGTGTCATTTATAGCATTATGACAAGGGGGAAAGACATTCTTCAAATGTTCCAATCATTTGTGACTCTACAGAATGTTACATTGCATCACCACACAGTAAAGGTGCAAAGAAATCGTGCGCATATTAAAAGACTGAGCAGTCGGGCAACTAGAAACTGATGCTGCCGGATTCTGGGGTGGAGGACAGGCCTCGAAAAATTGGCGAGAGGGGGTTGGGGCTTGCTTGGGCATTGGCGCACGCTTCAAATCTTCAGGGCCCTTGCTTGGGATTTTGCAGTACTACAAAGGCCTTTTTTTGGCAATACGTTCTCTAGGTCTGCACCTAAGAGTTTTGCTGGAGTCTCGGTAATAATGATTGCAAAGTAGCAAGCAGAGCTTACCTATTTACTGTTTTTTAGCATATCTGTGGTGGTGGTGCATTAGTATTTCTCATTACCTATTTGTCAAAATTTAGACCGATACCAACAAGGGAAAAAGAAAACATGAACACGGAACAACGTGCAGTGCCATAAATTTAGCTGCTTTGTTGTTGTAGCACTGGGTACAGGCAAATTCAATCTCCACTGCCAATGTTATTTTAGGACATGAATTCTATGATCTCGCCAACAGTTTTACCTTTTATGTGGGCAAAAACTGAAAACAGTTCCAAGGAGTGAAATCGGAGAAAACAACGGAGCTGCGATCGTTGCTTCAGTGTTTTTCTGTTTAGCTGTGGTTTCTGGTGTATTGTTTCTGTGTTTTACTGCTATTCGTCCTTAGTGATAGACGTTAACGGCAGCCAGGTGGCACATTGGGTCAAGCTGCTGAGATCTTGTTACGCTGTATCACACATCCAGCTTTGCATACAGTAATAGATAGCAAAAAGCTCACCCCACCACCGCCAGTAACATTTGTGTGGCTTAGAAGCTGTGCTTATAGATACCCACTGGACAATGCCTAGTTTACCACGAAAAGCTAGACTATGCATCATCGCTCTTCCAGTGGAGGTCCGATTATAAGTCAGTGGGTGCCCTCTAACGGTGGAAGATGACACGAAGCTACGACATCACAGTCTTGGATTTCACTCAAGGAACTGAATTGTCCGCAGCACCACCATCCGGTTCTCCCCGCTCTTGTGGCAAAGGCACGGCCTTCCGGAAGGCAGACGACTCAATTTCCAGGGTTACAGGGCCATCGTTCTGAATGTCCACTTGCATTAATGCTCCAAACTCTCCGTTCTTTACGAAGTCCTCCTTGTGCTCCGTCCTGATCTTGTGAAGAAACCTCTCGTAGAACTGCTTCGAACGGTCTCCTTCCATGGCGAGATGGAAGTCGGGCTTGTTTCCCTTGAGTGTGCCATACAGCGTGAACTGACTCACACAAAGCACTTCAAACTGCAGCTCCCTCACAGACAGCTTCCACCGCTTGCCAGCATCATCATCAAACAACTTGAGATTTAGAATTTTGCGTACGATGTAATCAATGTCATCTTCAGTGTCATCCCTGTGGATGCCAATCAAGACGCACAGGCCACGGCCGATGCTGCTTATGAGGCGTCCATCGACATGCACTGCTGCTGACCGAACTCGCTGGATGACTGCACGCATTCTGGGAAGATACAACAGTTCTGTTCCCGTGGTGTCCTGGAAAAGACCACAGGAAATGTCAGAGCTGTGACGTAAGGCTCTTTTTGTGTGGGAGAAGGTTAAGTGTAGCACACCATCGTTGGCCACACTTTATGCTATGGCAGCTAGAATATGCAATGCTCACCACATTTGATAAATGTCCACGTGTACAGGTTACATTGTGTCTTGGTGAGAAATAAAACAATTTGCAGCTAAATTTTACCTAAGTCTACTACATTTTACATAGAGACATTTACTTCTTCCGAGTTTTGCTATGAACTTATTTAGCAGTTTTGGAACAGGGTAGACAAAGCTTAGCGTACGGATTCGCCTTCGGTTAACGTCGATACGCGAGCGCTAAAGCCACTTGTGTACGCGCGCTAACTTTTGAATAAGCGAAATCTCTACAAGTGCACCATCGCGTACGCGAAACGGCCGAATCGTGTACGATGTACGGTCGCTACAAAGTAAGAAAAAAGTTTTTTGTTGTTGTTATTGTTCTGTCTGCAGGTTCTTGCAACGCTGTAGAACAGCGATTTCTTCTAGAAAGCGGTTCAAACAGTCACCTGTTGCACTATCGGCACCTACCGATGTATTCATGTAAACCAGCTGGCCCTTCGGTCGCTTTGCTGACAATGTATTACGTTTCGCACCTTTTTTTTTTTCTTCTTAAATCCACTGTGAAAGCATTTTGAAGCGTATATGAGAGCCGTGCACTGCATGTGTGGTCACTCTCTGTTGTCACAAATGCATTATTGCAACTGCCGTCACAACCAGCACAAAAATCTCACAACGCACCTCGTAGCCTGGCCAACCGCAGTTAGGTTAAGGATCGTACTGAAAGAACAGTATTCACTGTATTTCACGCCCACTGACACAATCGCATTGAAATTGTATTGAAATAAAAAACTAAAAAAAACAACGTTGTCTTACACAGTGTTGCCTGACTTTGTTTTTTTATCGCTAAACTTAGCAAAGTGTTATATTTGTTTTGGTTTCAATTTGCAAATAAACTCAAACAATCGTCTGAACATACCTATCTTGAGAATAATTTTCAATGTTCGGCTGATACTTTAAACGTGTGCGTGGTTTTGTTTGCGTCGACCACTCGTCGTATTCGTCTGCTTCGGTCGGTGGCGTTGCGCTGCTTAGCATATGCGATGTTTCCGTTGTGCGCTTTCCACACAAGTGAAACAACAATCGTGCTTCGTCGTTTCTGAGGGTGCGGCAACCGAAGTGACGACTCGACGTCTTCCTAAAGCGGCCGAAAAGGCCGACAACGAAGCAGGCGACAGCCGGCGCATGCGCCCAGGCGTTTTCTCATCCTGATGCCGGAGGAATGCCGAGAACGGACTCGGCGTTGTCGCTTCTGTTTTGAGAGAACTTGACGTACCGACGGACCTTTCGCTTCAAGTGTACAATCTTCCCGAGTGGTGCAACGTGTGCTCGTGGGACCCCTCGTCAAGCGACAGCCGAAGCGGTAAGTACGAGTTTGATTTGCTTGTGGAGCTATTTTCCACGTGAGGATGCTCGCAGGTGAAGCGCGTAGTACGTGCGCGCTACCGGTTCATCAGCACCAAGGCCAGCTGATTTCCTCCTAGTTTTAGGCTTAATCTCTGCGTTACAAATGTTTTTCACGGCCTCTTTGTTACGAAACGAGCTGGCCTTGGATGTGTGGAATTTTATAAGCGGGCGTGCTACTCGGCCGATTTGTCGCCGACGTCTTGCGTGACCTTCGAGGCCAAAACTACGGTGCCCGCGACCCTGGTGAGTCGTCGTTTAAGGGCTTATCTTCGGGGTTCCGCGTCCGCTGCTGTTTGGACGCGTGCCGTGCTTTTTCTTTTTTTTTTTTGTCAACTGCCGAAGGTCTGGGGCGTGCACTTGGCCGCATAAGATAATCACCGCCGGCGACGACGTACGCGAGCGGTCGGTGCGTAAGTACGTGCCGGACGCGTTTACGTGTTTTCGTCGCGATTTATCGGAAACGAAGCAGACGATGTTGCAGAACAGCGCGGATCGAGCCATGCATGTTTGTCCTTTGCGGGGATGATCGCGTGGCCTTCGCGTACGTCTCTTGCCTATTTGCGGGAAGAGAAGAAAGCAGAACCTCGAGAGGTGCTTTGCAGTCGGTGTCGTACAGTCCGCGATGCGGTTGCGACACGTATGTGCTTGTAGGCCAGTATCTGTAGTGCCGACACCGATTTCTACGGTTGTCGCTGATAAGCGATCCACTCTTTCCGTTAGTGCCTCATCATACTGTGTGCGAGGATTCTGAATGCTTTGTGCAAAGGTCCCATCCATGGCTCCGGGGTGCAAATAGTTGTAGGGGAGTCAGGCGCTGTGAGAGACGTGGCCAGTCTTTTGCTTGCTACTTTTTACGGCGAGTTCCTTAATTTGCGCTATCGTGCATGTCAGCCCACTCGCCCAGAACCACAGTTACACCTACACAACTTGACTAAAGAGAAATAATAATTCAGCGAAGACTACTGAGTTATCTACAGAACTCTGTGGTAGTTGATTTCATTGCCACAAGAATTCATTAGTTGAAAGAGGAGATCATGCTCATTTGAAATAGACGCTAAGGAGCAATACGCTTTTTCCAATATGACGTAGTTAAGTACAATCTCATAATCTCGAAAACACCATTCTTACTGCGACACGGCACTTGGTTAGGGACAAAACATTAAAAAATAAACTGCGGGTGGAGACGCCACCTTGCAATTCCCGCAAGTGACGTCATCAATTTTCGAAGGCGTCTACTGTGTCTTACGTAGCTTCTAAGCGATAAAATTGAAGTACATTGTAACTTGCGGGTGCCATAGACATGGCATACGAAGTATCGGAAAATTTCATCGAGTCAATGTCGCTAAAATATGAAACATACATTGTGGAATTTTCTGCGTCATGCGTGGAGATGGCGCGAAACTTAAAAATGAAACTTGGACCATGATTTCCTCCGCTAGCAACGAACTTATGACAGCGAAACTGATGACATTACAGTTCTCGGAGCTGAATTTATCAATCTGAAAGAACTCATTGTTTCTCTTAAAGGGATTTGAGGATGCTAGCAGTAATGTAACTCCGGTAACTTGACCTACTCGTTACAATTTCAGAACTGTGACGGGTAGCGTAGTTACGCGACAATTTAGAGTTCTTCTAACGCAGCATCAGGCAGCTGCTGGCCTGCCAGGCATTGACCAAGAATGCGCGGGTGGACTCTGTTTTGTTTGTGGAAATCCCAGGTAGGAAGACAGCGACTTCACGCGGGCTATACGTTGGGCCATCGCCACGCAAAGCTTGAAGCAAGCCGAGGAATCCTCCAAGAGTAGCTGAGCTACACTACACATGTACGGACATGCTTTTCGTAGATTGCAGGAGATGGCCTTTCTGTGCCCGAAGGGAAAGCACCACACTGCGTGAGCATTCTGACGCGGGGAGGCAAAAAACTTCCATGAAAGAATGTGAGCACTTGAAAACGACGCCCGCAAGTTCCAGTGAAAACGGAGCACACTCGCTGAGCACAGCGTGGCGAACGACCACCGCATCGAACTTGACAAGTTCCGCATCGTCGACGGAGATAACTTACTGTAGGTAGCTTTTTGTGGAATTCTGGCTCATCCTGGAGACACCCAGTAACTTCACTATAATATTTGGGGCATTAAGTCACAAAATATGATATGATTATGAGATATGCCAAATGTGGAGGGCTGGCCCTGCCGCGGTGGTCTAGTGGCTAAGGGCTGCTGACCTGCAGGTCGCGGGATCGAGTCCCGGCTGCATTTTCGATGGAGGCGGAAATGCTGTAGGCCCGTGTGCTCAGATTTGGGCGCACGTTAAAGAATCCCAGGTGGTCGAAATTTCTGGCGCACTCTACTACGGCGTCTCTCATAATCATATGGTGGTTTTCGGACCATACATAACAATCGAATGTGGAGGGCTCCGAAAATGGTGACCATATGATTTTCTTTAACGTACATCTCACAGTACATGGGCCATTTTGCCTCCATGGAAATGCGACCGCAGCAGCCGCGATCGAATCCCTCGGATCAGCAGCCTTACTAGGGTTGCGGCTTGGGCGAGTAGGTTCTTGCTTATAAAGGGGGAAAACAGCGCCAAATTCAGACAGACACAAGATGAAGAAGGCACGACAACTGCGGCGACTTACAACTGACTATTCTTTGACATGTGGACAGTCAAAAATCGGAAGAAATGATATGATCGACCCTCTATTTCTTTTTTTTTTTTTTGCAGTATTGTCCCCCCTGCATACACACATGGGCGCCTTTGCCCGAAACTCTCGCAATGGTCCGTTGGTCAGCGCAGCACCCATTCGTACACGATGAGCTCTGTGAATTGTTGTACAAGATGAACCGTACAGAGAGAGCTAGAATATACTTTTTAAAGCATTAGTCCGGGTTGCCAGCCAAAGCAGGTGATCCCACGTTACCAACGCGGCGCCTCCCTGAATCCCTACGCGACAATTCGCCAAGTCGTCATTTCAACATCAATGCATTTAAGTTTGAACAATATTAAAACATCATCATTCGTTCAAACCCATAAAAAAAATGTCTGCGTGTTCACTAACTAAATACTAACCGTTTACTTGTCACAAAAAGCACTAACCTCCTAGTAAGTGAAGGTGGTAAAATGCAGGTTAGTGAAACCTGTTAGTTTGCCAAGTAGTTCGGAAATAGTACTGACTCGAATTATGAAGGCATTACTGAATTGTTCGTTAACGCGCGTTTATATGTGCATGTACATTGTCACATCAATTTTTTTTTCTATTACGAAAGTATATAAAAGGTGATAAGCGAAGTGTCATTATCTACGTTTATTAATTAGTCGTCACTAATTGCTTCGTGTAATTGCCATTGCAAGTACGCATCACAGCAACATACATAGAGACATGAACGAATCACAGACGAGGACATACACGTAAACGCGCACATATCAAGACGCAGCCGGTATCTATTGTAGCAGCCGTTTGAAGGCTATTTAATTATGCTCCCACTTTAGAATAACACACTGTGCACTGGTTAGTAGACATGGAATTTAGAAACATAATGGACGTTTTGTACACATCATTGTCTGTCCTATTTGCATATATGTGTGTCATATCACTTAGGACGAAATTTTCGTTCCAAGGTAATTCACAAAATTGAGGTTGATATAAATTTTCTGAAGAGTGTCACGACGACTTCCAGATATACGAGAGATCTGGCAACGTATGTGGCTTAGCAGTACCCCATGGTTAAAAAAAAACTACTAGCTGCGGCGCATAGTAACGAGATGCTGCGAAGGTAGTAAAATCCGCTTGAAACAATTAAGCGGATACATGCGCTGCCATACTGACTTCTTTTCCTATGATTGCGCTGACCATGCAATACTATATAGGCAGCGGGAGAACTGCCCCGAACTAGTAGCGTGGTTGTGTACTGCACGAGATAAGTCACCAAGCTATATATACTATCCCTCGACCGTAGTAACGTGTTTTGCAGTTATTGATGTATCTGATGACATCAGCTTTATGAGACGCTCATTCTTAGCTCGATGACGCTATGAAGATACTTTTCCTACGTTGAGGAATGGTAGGAATGGAACTTGCTTGCCCGGCCATCCCCGGAGTGAGAATGGGCTAAGTTTTGCTTTCATTCCGAGGAATGGAGAGAAGTAGAATTGGAATGAAATGAAGGCACCCATTCCGCAATACTGCTGGGATCTCATCTGGGAGGAGTCCAGCCCCGCAGTGTGATTGGGAGCGCATTTGTGGTTCACGGTGCTGACCCAGTACTGTGAAGTGGTTCCGATGGTGCGTGTAAATCTAACGGTAAGCATAAAAAATTCGGCACATCCCTTGTACCTGGAAGTCGACGTTATGCGAAGCATGCGGAGGGAAGGTGACCGTGTTGCAATTTTTTTATTGAGCGATACGTCATGAAATGACGCCAAATATATGTTCGAATGTTGCACGCACAGACACATGTTGAAGAGTTGCAGATGTTTATATAACCTGTTGTCTGCAATTGCGCCACGATGCCAACTGGAGCATGCGTATTAGGAACACCAGAAGCTGATATGAACCGCTGATGCTCGTGAAGATGCTGGCCCTGGACACTGCTGCATAAATCAACTTTAGCGCATGGCAACTAACCACAATTGACGTTAACCTGACGTCACAGCTGTATCAAAGGAGTACATATCTGATGTTTATGAAATTGGGTAGGCAACACTGCAATTACTATTGGCGTTTCACGAAGACTACCGTCTATTTGAAAAGTAGTTCCGAGACCTGGCATAGCTCTGTGGTATAATGCTCGATTGCCACGCAGAATGCTTGGGTTCGATTCCTGCTGGCACCCTGAAATTTATTATTTGCATTCGTCGGGGGGTCAACGCTGTCTATGTCAGGTTTTTCTTAACACTGGCATTTATTGTATGCCTTCGTTGGGTCGACGCTAGTGATGTCGGGTATTGCTTAACGCTCACGCGTTAAAATTGCCTATGTGTGTTCTCGTCGTTCCTGGGTAGATAATAAGTGTCAATCACTTGTGACACATACCCGCATACCAGTGGCACATACCCACGGACGCGTATGTGCCACTGCCTGGCGAAAAGTGTTTGATGACGTACGCGACGGGATTGTGACACTATTCATGTCTTGACCAGGGCGTCATATTCGTCAAACCATCTTACCCTCCCATGCCAATTTGTTTCTCGCCAAGTTAAGGTGGTGACCACAAGAGCACCCGAACGTAAGCGGCTCGATAGATAGATAGATAGATAGATAGATAGATAGATAGATAGATATACGCTCAAAGTCGCCGAAGTTTGCTAACAAATGCTTCGCATTTCAGAAACTACAACAAATGCCTGCTGGAGAGGCTTTCTTCACGCGCGTAAATACAGCCAAAACAGTGGCATACCCCTTTTGCAAGCGACGTCAAAAGGAACAACTTTGTGATATAGTAGTAATGATAAGAATAAGTCGGCCGTAGTATATAACACTGTTTTGTCTTGGAACAAATACATGCTGCTGCGGACATGGTCCGTGTGGTTGCCTCCCAAACAACTTGAAAAAAAAAGCTGCAGTCTCCGTTAATAAATTTAAATGCCAACAGAGCAAATACGTCAAGATAAATCGATGTTCTGACTTGCACATAAAAAACATAATGACTGCGGTATAGCATGGGACGCGTTATCCAAAGTTGTTAGGTTCGGTCCTTGCCAGAGGCAAGTTATTTGCCTTATTTGCCTTATTGCCATACTTGCCTTATTGACATTACTGTCTGTTAGTTCTATCAGTGCGTTAAAAAAAGATGGATGCAGCAGTAAGAAACGATGACAGCATCGAAACAGGCAAAATTACTGTTTAGGCATTCATTGAAAAGACGCCGACCCCAAGATAATAAAGATGCTGTGGCACCCAGAACGGGAGCCTTGTTCGCAATGATCGTGAACAAGGCTCCGTTTTTTGTACATTTTTATCTTTCGGTCATCGTCTTTCTATTCAGTCATTCTTTGAGAGCACACATGCATGCGTGGAAGCCTTGATTTCAACTGTTTAGGCAGAACACGCACGAACAGGTAAGTGAAGAAATATTAACAATTTTAATGACGGGTGATTACTTCTTCTCTGAGCAGTGCACTTCGCAGATAGCCACCCGCCGCTCAGAAGTACGCCACAGACGAGATGAGAAAGACCATACGCGATATGTCCTGCGCTAAAAGGTGACCACGTAAGACGGAATAGTGGTCGATTTGGTCGAAGATTGAAAGGGTGTCATGAACTTGTCTCAATCTGCATATATATACGCAGTTCTTCAAAGCATCAAGTGTGCCAGTGAGCTGGAGAAATAATGCTCTTAGGTTAATGCACAGGATAGGGGTCATAAAGTATTCGAAATAATTACAGGCCCATCAGCTTACTTTCGGCAGTATGCAAATTATTTGCGAAGGTAATGTCAAACAGTATACGAGAATCGGCGGCGTTAGAGAGCGCGCGTTTCGCAGAAATTTCGGTGTCGGCGTCGTTGGTTGTGAGCGAAATATCATCGTATGCGTGAGCGAAAAATCTAGAATGATGCAAATAAAATACTCATTGATGAAAAAATCCTGCGTCACAGTGGCTACCGAACCAGGGTCGTTTGGGTCTGAGTTCGCATCGTACCCCTGGGTCATTTGCGTGGAAAGCGGATGTTCTATTACTCGGCCACGCCTCTGTTTGTGAATACAATGAAAAAAAAATTCTTCTGCTCGTAAATGCAGTGAACGTAGCTTTCATGCTTCACAAACACACACGTCCTGTATACATTCTTCACAATGCAACCTGAAATATTGCAGTAGAGATGCGTGGTACAAGTGCCCATTGCCAGCGGGCGTCAGAACACGTGATTATCATAATTGTTCCGTGCTTTAAAGCAGGTCACCCGCTACAAAAAGAACAACGCTCCCGCTACTGTGTCTATTCCCTTAAGTCCTCGTATAGTAGGTGCATAGCAAGTTCAAAAAGGTTCCATGCTCTAAGTGTTTGAAGTGTGCACTATAGAACAGGATATCGCTATCGTGTGGGACTCCTAAAGGCGAAGCTTTAGGGTCCCCTAATTTTTTCTACAACTGATCACAGCCATGTCATCAAACAGGTGATTTAGAAATTTACTCGATCAGTGGATATATATACCTGCAGTTCTAGACTGATAACATCCCTATAGGAGTACTTGAGACATATTGCTGACATCTATACAAAGACCCGACAGTATACACAGACAAGCACAGCACTATGCTTTTCCACAAGAAAGGCAATAGATTTGCCATGCAGAGAAGGGCCAGACGGGGAGGTACCATCTCGCCGGTGTAGTTCCCGCACGCGTGCAAAACAGTTCGAAATACTACATTGGAACTTTGGAACAGCGTGTACGATTTGCAGACGTGCTCTTCATTAATGGTTGTATTGGGAAAATACTGAAGTGGGGCGGAATGTGCGAACGATTAATGACGCAGTGAAAGAGCAAGATTTCCGTCCGAAGTGTTTACCTCGGACTGTGAAGGGAGCTTGTATTCACGATAAAAAGAATTAATAGAATCCACCGATGACTAAAGGTGCGGAAAAGGTTTTGGCGTGGCAGTGTAAGGGTTTATGAAAAAAAATCCAGAACATTCATATGATACGTAAATGAAAGGCCCCGATAACGAAACTGAGAACGCCCAGCTCGCAGGAAATGTCGCTATTGATATAGCGAAACTTCACATTCAGTGAAGGCGCGTCGCAGCATAATCGGGTATAGGGCAAATGGCAAGGGGTGTGAAATATGGAAGTGCATCTCTCATTAATGGGCGTCAATTTTCGAAGCAAGACCTGTCTGGAAGGAGGGCCCGTTTTGAAGAAGGGCTAAGCTTGAATACTGCTGCCCCTACGCTCGAAGAAGCCATGCAGTTGCGTTTTCCCAAGTGGCGAGCGTGCATGTGCTCTCGCGACGAGTCGGAAAAGCGACAGCGGCCAACTAGCTGCCGGTTGGCAGGCTGCATGCGCAGAAGAAGTGAGGCCAAATTGGGCAAGGCCATGTTTAGTCATGCCAGCCCACTTCGCATGGTGCGTGCGTTTTTACAGCTCTTGCACGGTGACCTTAAGCCGCCTCTCGAACGGGGAGCATTGAGCACGCGGCCAGAGGGTTTCGGTGGCCAACTTAGGCCCGAATAGGGAGGTCGTTTTCGTATGCATTCATGTTCAAGAGCGCGCTAAGCAACGTTCACCTGCATACTTCGCACCAGAAGGGCTTAGTAGAGGCGTGCCTCTATTGTATACCTTCGCGCATAAGTGTGTTTCACCTAACACATGTTGCCACTGCGATGCTGCCGAAGCGTTGCAACGAGGACGCAAAGAAAACTTCTGAAAAGCATTGCGAACTATACGCCCCGAGTGGCGTATACCTCCACCGTCCGTTGAAACACAACGAGATCGCCGTTCGTTTTTAAAATGACGTGGTGGCTGAATCGTGACGGGCCACGACCTCTTGCTGACAGCCAGGTGTGCTCGAATATTATCAAATTGCGGATAATGAATCGAATAGCGTACTGTTCGAATACGTATGCTATAGTGCCTATTAGAAATACCGAATACTTTTCAAAGGAACGAAATACTGGAACTGTGAGGAAAGAAATTACGATATAGGTTAGGTCGCCCAAGTGAGTGTGTCCTCTATCTCTCGCCTTCACGTTAATAATAACGTTGGTTTGTGGAGCACGTTCTCTTATTATGCCTCAGTTTTGTATAAAACCTAGTGATAAAGTGCTACCTTGAGTACTAAAGTATCGGCTGTATTTGGAGGCAGTGTTGTAAAATACATCGAAGAATCTACTGCTGTCTTCATCAGGCTCAGTCTATCCACAGTTGTAGTTTTCCGTTTCGAACGAACGGCCCTAGAGGAGACAATCCTCCTCGGTTCACCTTGTGACGCGGATTGTCAACGTTGATGCATTGTCGTCAAGTAGCTGTCGCACTGGCCGTGATAATTCACGTTTCTTCACTTCTTTTTCAAACGCCCTGTTTTGCAGTTTTTCTGGCCACTATAGTTGGGCTGTCTGTTTGGTTTATCGTTATAGTTATTGTTACGGTCAGGACACTAAAGCTAGCCTCCCCTCCCCTATAGTGGGGAAGACCACATACATCCCCATTATCGGACATAAGACCCCACGGAATGAGTCATCTTCACGCCCCACGCAACAATGCCCCGCTGATCACGTGCCCTCTGTCAACGCGAAAACAATCGGTAGTGACAAGGCAGTGTGTTTGACGATGCGCTATCTGTGCATGCTACGACTATGTGATCCGTCAACGCAAGGGCGCGGCCTCGGTCTTCCGCCGCGTACTTGACGAGGCGCTGCACGCGCGGGCTCCCTAGAGTTACTGTGTATGCTACCTTTATGCAGCATATACAGCAACTGCTACCTTTAGTTAGCGAATAGAGTAATGTTCAATGCGGCGATTGGCAAAATGTTCCCGCGGGTGCCTCAGCGTGGTGCAGTCGCGCCATGCTTATGACAAGCCTTTTTCTTTCTTTAAACGCTTAAACTTCAGCTTACTGTGGCAAGATTAGAGGAGGTAGGTGACAGAGAACATACACGTGTGTTACTAGCTGCGTGACGCAATACTCGCCACGCTGGCTGGTTGTTCATCTCAAAGAAGTGAACACACGTGGCGGCCTGCGCGAGCAATAGCGCAATCGTTTTCGAAAATGTGCGATGTTTATTGTAAGCGTGCATTGAAATGCCTCGACAATATTGATTCGCCGTTACGTACAGTGAAACTTGGAATATTGTGTGGTGGGGTGTGCTTGTGAATAACGATGGCTCTTGTTCGCGAAAACATTGGCACTCGTTGCGGTCCGGTGGCAGTAACCGGCTGTCGACGAAACTTACGATTCGACAGTTTAGTGAAGGTAAAAAAAATGCATTTGACGCGATCATCTGCGGGTGGGTACATCTCAGCGTTTGCGCTGTGCAAACGGGTTGATTTCTCGGCTGAAAAATACGAACACGCATGAACTATGAGGGTGGTTACTATTGCCGAAGCTGCAGATATGCTGGGCCACTGTGATTGCGCAAACAATAATTGTATAACTCGTATTATCGGAGGACTCAGTTGTCTTTATGCAAAGACTGGATATTCTTGTTTCACGTATACTTCGTACGTTTACGCCTCGATGTTTATGAAGGAACGATTACAAGGTGTGTATCAGGTGCCTAAAAGATCAGAGTATACAGACACGTTGTAGGCATCAGATGCGGTGAAGTAACCGCGCAAGAGATCATCGATATATATAAGTTATCGGGTTTAAAATCGCATACACTTTCAGTGGGTTAGGGGAAATAGCTGCCGCTAATGCTGTTCATGGTGGAAAACCGCAGTGCACATTTCACGACGGAAATTGAGTGCGTTCACATCCATGCCACGCAAATATTTCTCAATGCGCCAGTCACTGTGAACATCAAAAACGTACCCCTGGTGACTTATCAGCGAAAATATTAAGCCCGGCTTGATCCCTCGCGCCTCGTCGCGCGTGCCCCTGCGACGCCGAGAGGCACTTACGCGAGAGCGTTAAAGCGCTCGTTTCTCATGAATTCCGGTGCCGGCTTCGTCGGTTGTGAACGAAAAATTATCATCTTTGCATGACCGAAATATCGAGAAAGGTGCAAATAAAGTAAATGAAAAATTCTGGGTCAGAGTGGGAATCGAACCAGGGTCGTTAAAGGGACCCACAACCAATTTTAATGGTACCGGTTTTCTTGAGTGCAACGTAAAGCTTAGTGTCAGTGCTTGTAATCACGGAGTGGTAACGCTGAAAACACCGTAGAACATTTATAATCAAGATTTTTCGATTTGCGACGATTATGCAGTCTTAAGGAGACATGCTGCAAACAGTGGATGTGATCGCGATAGCGATTATACGCGAGTGAAACGCCAGCAGCGAGGAAAAGTGGAGCTCTAAGTACAGCCACGTAATATTGTGTTTTTCAATCCTGCAGTCCCGCGACCACTGCTGTCTAGCGTGCAAAATTATATTACAAGAGTTACAGCACTTTTCCGGGGCTTGTCATGCAAGTACTTTTGGCCGTGCACAGGTGGTTTTTTCGACTTTAGCCAAGTCGAGCCAAGACAAGTCTTCGAAAACGGAACGACACGTTTACACGTGATCGACAATATTTCACGTTCGGTCGTAGTTGGTCAGCTTCGATATGTGATCGCTTGTCAACTCGAGCGAATTAGAGGAACGAATATTGGCTCGCATGCGAGTGCAAAATGAGGACACCTATCCAGTAGCGCCAGACCGACATGCTTCGGACAGCGGTAGCGACGAATGTGTCGGAGTGCCAGCATCGCCAGCAGCACGCATGAAGTGGTAGCGATTCTCCGCAGAGCAGTAGGTGGACGGCATTTCGCGTGCCGCAGCGATCGCATTCACAGACTCCCGCGCGAGGGTTCGTGGACAAGCATCGAAAGATTTCTTGGCTCTCAGTCGTTCGTGCGTCAGAAAAGTTGTCGCATGTGCACCAGGCAGTCCTTTATGTCTCAGAGTTCTACCTTCGAAACAAGTCCGGTGTCAAATGCGGCCTCCTCGCTCGTCAGAATGAGTGCACACTGCAGACAGCCACTTTGTCCGTGTATTGCTGTTTAGCCAGTTTGGAATCGGCCTTCGATTTCTCGGCGTACACGCTCAATCGAGCCGAGCACGCATCGCCCATAGCTGCAACAGCTTCACAAACGGTAAATCTCGGACCTTCTAAAGCCAAATAAAATTAAAGCAAGAGCAACATGCCCGCAGTAACTTTTGTGCATCAGTTGGAACCGCCGGACGGTACTGCCGGTATGGTTGCCTTCAAATTGGTGGCTACGTCGTTGCCAGCACTTTTCGCTGCGGCGCCCGCCAACCTAACGTCACGCTGATGCAACCTGCAGCGTTCGTTATAGCACAGGTCTGCACTGCACTTTAATTATTCGACGCTTTCTTTGTACGATCGAACGTCATTAAGTATTTCCAAATCTTCCCTTGCAGCGCCAATATTATTTCCACCCACGTCTGCAAAGGGATGGCACTGCATCGTCGTCATCGCTAGTCAAGCTCATTCGTGCACCATTCATATTGTGTAGAAAAAGAATTCGTCTTCACTGCGTACTATTGCAGTATTCGAGACGCCTTACACATTACCTGAGGGCAGTTTTCTCGCCTAAATCAACAAGAAATGGGCAGCTGTCACATGAACTATGGCGCTGGATTGGCATTATTGCACTTAGGAGATGAAGATTGTCAATTTTTGTGGGCGGTGCGTTATTGTTAGAGAAAACTTACTTTGTAAATAGCAACCAAGTGAAACATTTTTGAAACAACACAAAGTGCGGAAGTGATCGATATAATAGTTATTCAGTAAGATGTTATTAAATATTCGGTTGCGGCGAACGCAAATTTTTCACCTTCCGCCATTTTGCTTCCCACTTTGAAAAGTTCCGAAGGCGACAATGACAAAAAAAAAAAAACTACGTTTGCGCAGATGTACATATGAAACCTCGGGCACCTCTTTCAATTTATAAGTTAACTCTGGCAGAATTTCTTCGCGTTCTTTCTGTACGACTGCAGGCCCGAAAGATTTAAAGGAGCGAAATAATATAGTAGGACGTAGAAGTAACGCTGTAGACTGCAAACGCAAAGCCATGTTTAACGAAGCGATATCGGTGTGTACGCTGCCAAGAGGATATACCGTAACCTGCCGTTCCCTTCAGTTCATTTTTGTCGAAGGTCTCGTGTGCAATAGTACAGACCAGCCGTGCTTCCGCTTGAAAGCTATGGAACGCATCGAGTTTCCCTCGTGGTGCGGCGCGTCGATGCCGGCGACGTCCTCCACAGAGGAGGACGGCCTCGTTTCGCAGACGACATATGAATGAGCCGACGCTGCAACCAAAGCGGGTAAGAATGACGCACGGCGCCTCGTTCCACAACGCGAGCAGCGATCGCGTTCATTCATTGGCCGCGGCTGGGTTGGCGGTGCCCCTAAAAACGCTACTCCCGACACAATTTCACGGGCATGCGGCGATTTTCAATTTTCGACGTGTATCTTGCCGTTTTTTTTTTAACTCAATAGGGCAGAAAAAAATTAGGGGATCAAAACAGCGCGAAAAAAAAAAAAACTACCAAGTCTTCCTTCACATGGGAAGGAACGCAATAAAATAGCTGACTGGACTGTAGTTGGTTAAGGCTAACACCGCAAAATACAACACGGACAGGAAACAGACGGGACAAGCGCTGCCGTCTTTTTCCTGAACGTGGCCGTGTTTTTTACGCGCTGTTAACCTTTTAAGGAAGGAATGCGTAACCTCACTACAACATGAGCATTCGCACTTGGGAAGATTTTCAGTTATACACCAAATGCGGAACACGGTATCCGCGGCGCTTCGCTTCTTTCAAGCAAGCACACTTCTGCACCCGCTGCGGAGGAGAGTGAATCCGCACAGCGGTTGCGTTGCATAACGAGTGGAGAAAGCTTTCCTGTCCTGATGAAGCCGGTGGAGACAATCGTTCGCCAGCCAAGGCCAAGTCGACCTTGGCTAACGCGAATATCCCATTCGCGACACATCATGTTGGCAGCGCCTCCATGCTTTCCTTCCAAGGACAGCGCATCGCAGATCGGCCCGAGAAGCGAGGCCTTTGTGAAGCTGCGTGTGCATCTTCCAGGAGGAAAGTGTCATGCTACCCATGATCGGTGGCTTTCTAAAGGGTTTAGGAGGACTCCATTCAAACGTGTGGACAACGACTCAATCATCGACTGCCTATTGCAGTAAATTGCATGAGCAAGTCTCGGTCTGAATGGTATAACATGTAGGGTCATGCAATTGATTGATTGATATGTGGGGTTTAACGTCCCAAAACCACTATATGATTATGAGAAACGCCGTAGTGGAGGGCTCCGGAAATTTAGACCACCTGGGGTTCTTTAACGTGCACCCAAATCTGAGCACACGGGCCTACAACATTTCCGCCTCCATCGGAAATGCAGCCGCCGCAGCCGGGATTCGAACCCGCGCCCTGCGGGTCAGCAGCCGAGTACCTTAGCCACTAGACCACCGCGGCGGGGCTAGGGTCATGCAAGATTTCGACCATATAATGCTGGTCGAGAGCCCCATAATGTTGCATTCTGTGCACTTTTAAATGCAAACCATTTCTGAGCGAACTTCGGCGACTTTGGGCGTATCTATCTATCTATCTATCTATCTATCTATCTATCTATCTATCTATCTATCTATCTATCTATCTATCTATCTATCTATCTATCTATCTATCTATCTATCTATCTAATCTATCTATCTATCTATCTATCTATCTATCTATCTATCTATCTATCTATCTATCTATCTATCTATCTATCTATCTATCTATCTATCTATCTATCTATCTATCTATCTATCTATCTATCTATCTATCTATCTATCTATCTATCTATCTATCTATCTATCTATCTATCTATCTATCTATCTATCTATCTATCTATCTATCTATCTATCTATCTATCTAGCCGCCTACCTCTTTAGCTCTCCTTGCCGTTTCGATTATGCATCAATACCAAATATGGTATCGTATAACATGATTGTATTAACAACATATTTGACTAGTCACAACGTGAAAATCATGACTTATAAGTCAGGAATGTTATGATTTACATTTGATGGTCCTGGGGTTTTTGCGGTGGTTTCGTTGACTTGACATGTCGCAAAACTGGTATGGTATAGCATGATTGCATGGCGCACACAAGCGACAGACCCTAAGATGAAAATCATGACATGCGTGTCATGTAACATCACTACATGCCACGCTCATGATGCGCTCGCGGACGTTTCGCTAGTGTCACATATACCGAATTTGGTATTACAGTACGTGAATGGGTGACGAAGGTATATGGTACTGGTGCAAACATGATAAACATGAGATGCGTGTAATGTAACAACATGACTACATGCTACGCTCATGATGCGCTCGCGGCCGTTTCGCTAGCTTCACATGTACCAAACTCGGTATTAGGTGACACCAATGGATGACGAAGCTATGTGACTGGTGCAAACATCATAAATCACGAGATACGTGTCATGTGAGAACGTGACGCGGTGCGCGTGCTCGCTGGTGTTCATTTCGTTGTGTCGCACCGGCGTTGCGCCGGTCCTGCCATATACTCGCAGGCGCGCGCCGCGTTGCGATGCTTTGACACATTCGCGTTTCAGCGCGTCCGGCGTCCCTTCGTCACGAAAAGAGGGAGACGCAGGGTTGTCTGGGTAACGCATCGGCACGAAATGCAGCATGCCGCATTTCGCGCTGGTACCGTCGGGCCGCGCCGACGGATGCTGGTCGCGCCGGTCGCGCCTGGCGTCAGACCATAGAGTTTCTCACAAATACCTAGAGGAAAGTGTGGCGCCACCGTCTATGCGAATTTCTTAAGGGGCGATGTTGGAGCGCTGGGAATGACGGTATGTGTGTCTGCGAGGCTTGTGTTGGCTGGTGTTGAGCGAGGCTTCAACTTAAAAATGAATACGACTACGTAAATAAAGCCTGTCTAAAACAAAGCTTTTATTAGCAGATCTCATTCACGCGTATTATATTTTAAAAAGAAAGTCCACTCACCTTGACGGCACAACCAAATCGCGAAGGAAAGAAACAGATGGCACAAACGTGATGGAAAGAACGCTCGCTTTGTCGTCTGCCTGCAAAGTTGCAGTTAGTTACAGTTTTTACACTTCGTAAAACTGTTCGTCAACGGATAAATAAAATACGTTTCTATGCAATGACAAAAATAAATTGCTTATTACGTGCTCTTTTTGTACGAAATCAATCATCTTAACGTCAAGCCAGACGCGTCTTCGAGGTATACAACACTGAGTCAAGTTCGAAGCTCACGTATCCAGTCATTCCCTATATAGCATCCAGCAGCTCACTAGCGCTAGATTTCCCTCTAGGTATGATTGTGAAAAACTCTATGGCGTCAGGCTATAGAGAGCTCGCGTTTTGCTAACGTAGCGTCGCTGTGCCCAGCGTGCGCGCGCGTCAACGCTACATTGGAGTATATTAGGCCCTTTATGATGCGCTCGCGGCCGTTTTGCTAGTTCCAGATATGCCAAATTTGGTGTTACGGGACGTCAATGAATGACGAAAGTATATGGGTGGTGCAAACATGATAATCCTGACGCGCGTGTCATCTAAGAACATGACGACATACCGTGCTCATAGCGTGCTCGAGGGTGTTTCGCTAGCTCCACATATACTAAACTTGGTATCACGTGACGTCAATAGATGACGAAGGTAAACGACACATCCAAGCATGATAATCATGACACGGAAATCATGTACGCCATTTTTTACCTCCACCTCGTAGCGTTGTGCTAATTTTAAAGTGACGTATCAACCTTTCTCATTCGTGCTTCGCATATCATCGATTCCCACTGTACGTGGGATCTGCTATTTTTTTGCTCTTTTAGCCCCAGTAGCCAGGCACCTACACCTAGTTGCTGTGAGCAGACTGTCATTGATTTACTTTTTAAAGACAATGGTCTTTCTTGGGTTACTTCGACGCCAAGTTTTTGGTCTGTCGACTTTTCTGTTTGTCACCCGAAACAGCTAAAATCCAACCGCATCGTCAGCGCTCACCAATATTGATCTGGTTTCGGCGTTCATACTTGTGCGTATTGTCGACTAAAAGGAAATATTGCGCGTATCTGAGGCGCAACCTCAACACGCCAACATTTGTGGCCCGTTTCTTTACACCATAAAAAGCATGTATAAGTAATTCTAAGGAACGTAGCGTTTGCTACGCTGCAGTGACAATGTACATGAAATAGCAGGGGCTTCATGCGCTTTGCTAAAAGGATATGGTGGTGGCACCTACCCGTGCCCATGTCTACTAAATATGGCCTCTGATATCGCGCGCACACGTTGCATGCTCGCTATATCGGAGGCCATGCTTTCGTTTTCAAAGATTACTGCCAGGTGGCGCTCATGTCTCACGGAGGACCGAGCATCGAGGCTCTAATGCAGCGTAGGGATCCTTCATACACACACGCCTCCCGGCCGGTTTGAGGGTGGTGACATCTCCAACTCTCTGGGCTCTTCGATTTTCCTCTTCTGGCTACGCGCGGGCTACCAGAGCCAGCCAGAGCGCGCTCGTTCTTCTCTGGTTGTTTTGTCCCCTTTTCGATAGCCCCGCCGCGGTGGTCTAGTGGCTAAGGTACTCGGCTGCTGACCCGCAGGTCGCGGGTTCGATTCCCGGCTGCGGCGGCTGCATTTCCGGTGGAGGCGGAAATGTTGTAGGCCCGTGTGCTCAGATTTGGGTGCACGTTAAAGAACCCCAGGTGGTCGAAATTTCCGGAGCCCTCCACTACGGCGTCTCTCATAATCATATGGTGCTTTTGGGACGTTAAACCCCACAAATCAATCAATCAATCAATCCCCTTTTCGATAGAGGCGAAAATGCTGTAGGCCCGTGTGCTTAGATTTGGGTGTGCACGTTAAAGAACCCTAGGTGGTCTAAATTTCTGGATCCCTCCACTGCGGCGTCTCTCATAATCATGGTGGTTTTGGGACGTTAAACCCCACAAATCAATCAATCAGGACATCCCTGTCTCAGCGCCTTGTTAATTTCAATGCTGGAAATGTTACTTATTCCCTACCATTCTATGCAAATTGTATTTTCTCGGTATATTTCTTTCAAAAGCTGTATACAGTCGTCACCTGTGCCCACTTCCTTCAATATGCCCCACAAAATTTTCAGATCAACGTTGTCATACCGTGATGATACGTCCCAGTGATGCCCAGATAATATAAGGGCCTGTTTTCTTAGTCACGTTGTCGGGCTAGTTGGTTAGGTTCATCATTGATATGGGTATGTAGCGCACCACGACAAGGACACGACAGAAGAGAGACACACACACACAGCGCTTGTCATGGTATGCTATACCCGTATAAATGATGAACCCTGTTTTCTACTTTAGATACTTCTGTACACTGAGTAAGAACAAACAGGTTATTGTCTAACCGCTTGTTGATTTGGAATCTATTTTGGAGTTCTCCCAAAATATTGTTTTTCTCTGCCCACATTTCTATTTTTAATTTTACTGCCTGCATCGTCATCTGCATAGCACAGATTTAATGGTTAGCGGTCTGTAGGAGCGAATGTTAACCTTTCATCCCTTCCTTTTATTGATTAAGTTCATTCTACCTTTCCGCCAAGAGTCTGGCATTTCATTCTCCTGTAAGCACTTTTCTACGGATTTCAGCAGTGCTTCTTCAGTGATATGTCCTAGTTCGTTGATAAGAAGGACGGGGACCCCATCTAAGCCCGGAGTAGTGCGCTTAGGAATTTTTCCTTCGGCCTTTTCCAATTCAAACTCTTTAAGTACTACGTCTTCCTCGGTGTCACTCTTTTTCATACTTTTACTCCCCGGGGAATTCCCCTGGGTGATCTTTTTAAACGAATGTGTTGTTACCTTTCGGATATAAGCTTGCATCGTACCCTTCCAATTTATTTCCTTTTAGAAATATTTTTTAGACAGCGTGCCCCAACATCTATTGCAAGCTAAGTAACATTCTGAACTGTCATGGTAGCAAACGCTTCGCAAACCGATTACGGAGTGTTCTATTTCTATCTTGTTTCCATTTGTACTTGTTGAACGTCACGTTCGCAGTCCAGACAGTTTTCTCGAAAAGCTTCAGAACTCCTCCTCTGCCGGCACTGAGGGTCTGAAACCGTGATATCACCGCCTTGACGGGGCGACCTTAGACCGCAGCGTTGACGGAAGAAAATCAGTGCTGCGTCGCTCTATGTGTGTTTGTGTAAGTGGTGTGCGGTTTCGTCCACGGAAGGGGACGGACGGCACGCCTGCGTGAATGGAGGTGCTCGTGTAAGGTTTTGCAGAGAACGAACGTGTGTGGTAACGCTGACACGTTTCGTCTCGTTTCTTTGTCTTACCTTTAAGAATATAAGTTTTTCTGTTCTAAATAAATATGAGTTTTTTTTTCAATGGTTCATACCGAGTGCTGCCCTAAGCATGGCTCGCGCTTTTGCTCACCTGAGAAGTGTGTGTGTGTGTGCGTGTGTGTGTGTGCGTGTGTGTGTGTGTGTGTGTGTGTGTGTGTGTGTGTGTGTGTGTGTGTGTGTGTGTGCGCGTGCGTGCGTGCGTGTCAAACGTCGAGATGACCTGCTCGACAGTCCGGAATGTCTACAGCATGCGCATTGCAGACTGCGGGACAAACTTCGTCAGTTACGTCATATCGCGATGAAAAGAGACACGAACGGCGAAAGGCGTGGCTTTTTAACTGAGTGGACCTGCGACGCGCCTTGACTGTCGCAAAACTTGTGCTTTACGCCGGCATCAATCCCGCTCCGGCTTGCGCTCGTCATGCATCGAATGTGCTTATCATTTTCCTGACAAGCGAAATGCACACGCGATTCCGAAGTGCCAGCTAGAGCAATATTTTACGGTGTTATACGGTGACCACGGCTGGAAGCACTGATTCGCCTAGCGACAGTCAAGGCATGGCGCAGTGCAATTGAGTCGAAAGCCTTTCCGCTGTTCACGTTTTTTTTTTTTTTCAATTGCGATAGCACGCTGTTACATTTCTACAAAACGTGGCCAGCGTCTGCATGCACGCAAGAGTCGTAACATCTGCTATTAGAGAGTTTTAGTACTGCGTACGCTGCGTACGTCGCGGCGTTGCGTACGTAAGGATGCCACGTTCTGCGTAGTGCGCATGCGCAGACCGCAACTCGCACGTATCGCGTTACGTACGCAGCCGCTACGTACGCACGCATGAGATGCGTGCGTGCGTACGTATGAGCTGATCGCGCCGCTCTCGAACAAGTTCGCGAAAGCGCGAGACTTCGTTTTGCAAAATGGTGGCATCGAAGGCAAGCACCGACCGGCTCTGTGGCTTAAAATATGGCCATAATCTGGCTATAAAACTTAGATTGGCTCACATTGGCTGTCAACAACACGTACTTCTATTCTGATCTACCAGATGACGCAACACGCTTCACCATCGTCACGTATACGCGGGTACTACGGTGTACTAAAAGCCGATTAGTGGCAAACGACGCCACGTAGCGCAAGGCGCTTGCGTGATGCGTACGTAGCACCATTCCGCAGTACTAAAACTCTCTATTATTGGCGCGAGGCCTGCGAAAGAGCACAGCAAATATTTGTTTCCGCAAAGTAAAATACTGCTGGAAAGCGAAGTAGCTGGCGTCACGCTTAACTATAGGCAGTTAGTGTACTCGTACACTTTTACTGTGCTCGTAGTTGTTTTCTCTTGATGACAGTTACCCGCTGGTGGCGAAGCTCGCTGTTTTTCGTTTTAAATGAAAATTTGTACAATCTGAAAACACCGCACCTGCACGATTGCCGCGTCTTGTGGTTGTCACGGCCTGCGCTTCTCTTGCCCCGCCGCGGTGGTCCTTTGGCTAAGGTACTCGGCTGTTGACCCGCAGATCGCGGGATCAAATCCCGGCTGCGGCGGCTGCATTCTTGATGGAGGCGAAAATGATGTAGGTGCTCATATTTGGGCGCACGTTAAAGAACCCCAGGTGGTCGAAATTTCCGGAGCCCTCCACTACGGCGTCTCTCACAATCATATAATGGTTTTGGGACGTTAAACCCCACATATCAATCGTCAATATCTTTATCTTGCGCTGATTGCGTTCGCATCCAAAGACGGCGTGTAGTCGTGCCCAGACGACTTATTGTAAGCAGGAGATTCGTGAAGAGGCGCATTTTGAAGTCCCAGAGACGCCGCTTGTCATGCCAACTTAACGCAATAGATACACGCCTGGCAGTTCAGAGCGAAATGGCGCCTGGATACGAGAGTGTGCCGGCGGGAGCGTAGGCCGTGGTTGCGAGGGAGGCGTGCTCTGGTCTTCTCGCACCTGCACCAATTTACCGGAGTTGCCGTCAAAGCAGCAGGTGTGGCCAGCCCGTCTAGAGTCGCTCGGCTAGTGGCCCGCCGGGGTACACCTTAGCGATTAAGGTGTTACAGACTCGCTTCGCGGACTGCTGCGTAATCTCTTCGATTGGAAGTAGAAAGAGCAGTGTACTTAGGGATTAGTTCAAGAACCGCAATATGTATCCTGACTCATGGCGTGCCGCGTAATGTAATCAAATCGCGGCCTTGGCACGAATCACAAATTGGTTAAGTTGATCAGTGCAGCAGCCTTTCTATGGACTGTTTGTTAATCGATTACCTCAGTCCGTGCACATCAGAAGAACTTCAGGGGGTCAAAATTTCTGATGCCCTCCACTATACGGTGTGGCGCGTAATGGTGTCGGAGTTTTGGCACGTAAATCCGCACTAACGACGAAGTATGCGGAGTGTCTATAAATTGCTTAAAGTTAAGGCGACACGATAGGCGCCAGCTGGTGAAATTTGTTGTTGCAACATTGACGCGGGACCGAGAGACATTGCTCTGTTGGCTTCCCACGAGCAGTAATGCGACGAAAGGGCTAGCTAGTTGGTTCGTGTTGGCTTTTGCGATGCACTTACAGACGCAGTGTTCTGTTCCCACAAGCAGCACATTTCACGAAAAGTGTTTTTTTTTTTTCCCTCCATGCACCGAAGTGCATATGTGGCTTCGTTACATTATTTGGCATGGCTCAATTTTGTGTAACGCTCTTTTGTTGGAAGTGATTATGCCGACATATAAAACGTTGAAATCTTCCAAGTGTGCAACATTCGCGATGAAGCTGTATGGTCGGCTCGTTTTCGGCACACAGTTTTATATTGATTCGCTCGAGTTCATGGTCCGCGGCAAAAAGTAACATCTCTATTTTATTATAAGCATTTTTTATTCTGATTCATTGCACATTGCTCAGTTGATGCAGTGAGCTTAGCAGTATAGTTCCGGGATAGAGAGGTCCCAGTTTAGCGTAAATGAAGCGCGGTGACATAGCCTGTGCGGTGCAGCGCGCCGAGTTGGAAACGTGGGCGGATGTGCGTCAGCGCTTCTCCGGCGCGGCCTCGAGCGAGCAGCCTCGCCGAGAATTCATGGTCGCCGTTACGCCACGCGCCCGTGGCCTCCGCTCACCCTTGGCTCTCCGCCGCCGGCAGCGTGTCACTTGGCTCGCTGCGCGGGGAACCCAGTCGGCCATCCCCGCAGCTTGGTGGGCAAGCATCACCAGCCAAGTACGCGGCATCGAAGAGCTCCTTAAAAGAGCAGCGGTGAGCAACAAAGCCGCCAATGCGCGACTGCCGAAACACGGAATCAGAGTAAATCATTTTGATTACCTCAGAGGGAAGCGAGGTCGGTGTGAGTGAGGTACAGTGAAGCAAAGGATGTACAGGTGCGATCAAAAGTGTGCAGACCGCGGAATCGCGTGGCAGAATGCATCGACGGGCCAGCTAGCGACGAGACACCTGCTGCAGAACGCATGCGCGTCATCACTTGGCTTCCCATGCCGCTCTGTTGGACGCGGTTACGGCGCGCGTAGCCAAAACGACAACTGGGTGTCGCTTTCTTTGCTCCATCGAATCCACGCCGTTCTTTTACGTGGCGGCTGCGACGGGGCCGCTTCGAGTGCCGGCTCGCGTTGTTATTGACACCGGTTGATTAGGATAAGGAAGCATAGCGAGCATACCACCACCTGACGAAGCCAAACGAACAAAATTAAATTTTGTCAGGCCAGCTTGCCTTTCTCGGACTAATCCAAGTTGCACTCAAGTGAGCCTAGTTAAGTCAAAGTTTATGTAGCCGAAATTAATCGAATGTAGCCGAGAACCTTATGACCGATGCTTCCGCGAGCAAACGACACTCCGCCGGCGCTCCGGTTTCCCATAATGCTTTGCAGCCGCCGTAGCAGGGCGCTGTCAATTTCTGGAAAGATCCATTTTTTGTCATGTCACTTCAGTGGGTGCTGTCACGTTTTTCGGACCCAAAACTTTTGGGGCTCCCGCTAAATTACACAAATAACGTCCTCAACCCTAAACCCGAACGTGGTTCGGGTTTCGCGCATGCTCAGTGGCCTCGACGCTATTTCTTTGGGGCCCCAAACTTTTGGAGCCCCTATTCGAAAACTCCCTAATCGCATCTTTTTGAAGTAATCGCCAGTGAACAGCGCAACCGGAAATGCAAGTACGCTGTCTTATACGTTTCAGAAGCGTGAGATGATTGCGAGGCACGCTGCAGAGTAATTGTGGTCACCTCGCATTTTTTTTTTTTTAACCTGCTGCACATGCATCGTGTTGCTGTTCACCGCCGTCGGAGTGCGGCTGCCGTGGCCGGGAATCGAACCCATCTTCGAAGTAAGCTGTGCGACACTGTAACCAACCTCATCAAAGCGTGTAGGCTGGAGGGAAGCAACGTTGACGATTCTACCGAAAAAGAAAAGTGTACTTTTTAAATTGTTTTACCAGGAACATCATCGATGCTGCTTTCCTCGTTTATTCTAAGCGTGAGACGAGGAAAAGTGAACGCTGGCAGCGCAACGGCGTTCGAAGCGAGCGCGTGTTATGTATACGCGGGCCACAGCAAGATTGACGTCATGCAAGCCACTCCAGCTTATCGGGGCTAATAACCAATTACGCAACATTCACGCGATACCCCCACCACTCTGCGACGCATGTACTCGAGTTCCCCCCGTGGGAAGGTGCGGGCGGCGTTTGCTTTCATCAAGCTTTTTTGCTTGGCACTGAAGTTTTCATCTGCCGAAACGTTTGTAGAACTCGTCGTACATGGCGTCGCACGCGCCATGGCAAAGTGGTGCACGCTGGCGATGGGTGGGGTTTATAGCTGGCCACGTCTAGGGGTTGTTTTGCCCTGAAGTGTGTCTCTATAGTCATAATAGACCCTCTGCCTCTTCGTCATCGCTGCAACCATCTCGGCAAAAAACAGAGCTCTGCGATAAAGGGCGAGACACTGGAAGTTGTCAAGAAATAATAGAGCAGGTAGTGACCGTGGAGCCGAACCGGGAGAAGTAGAAAAATAAGGGTGCGGTGGAGCACAATCGGCAGGCATTTTCTTATCACGAATGATAGCCTACCACTGTCCCTCACGAGGAATGCATCTAACAGCTGCATGTTACAGGCACTTACGGGGCAGAAAACTGGAAGCTTTTAAAGAGTGTTCGAGATAAATTGAGAACAGTACATCGAGAGATGGTAAAGAAAATGATAGGTTTAAGAGACGAGTGGGGTGGGTTAGAGAACAAAGAGTGTTTACGGATATCGTAATAGAAATCAAGAAGAAGAAATGTACGTGGGCTGGGCAGGTAGCATGCAGACAGGATCACCGCTGGTCATTGAGGGTAACGGGATCCCAAGAAAGGCCAAACGCGTGAGGGTAAGACAGAAAATCAGCTGGGCTAGATGATATCAAGGAGTTTGCGCGTATAACGTGGTAACAGAAAGCACAGCGCTGGAGCAATTGGCGTAACATGGGAGGGCCCTGGTGCTGCTTGGGCGTTCACATGCCGATGATGATGAATTGACTCCCTACTTCTAGTTTTTGCTGAAGAGCACAAACTGCTGTGTGACCGTGTCATGGGCTGTGGACCTTTTAGGAAATATGTCTGAAATTCTCGGAAAAGAGGGGCATGCGGCATTTATTCGACGCCTTCACATTCTCAATTACTTCGGTGGCCGCAGGCATTATAAGATGGGTAATGACATCATTTAGTACCCTAATTAAGAAAGTTAACTGGTGCGGTTAGGCTGCTACGTTGAATGAGATAAATGAAGTCTTTCATGTGAAGAACCCATTGCAGCTTTTGAGATTTCGAAAATTGTGGAGTACTGAAATTCAGCCGAAACGCAGAAGGGGCGCAACTTGTAAGACGTGCAGAATCATATCAACCGTCTTCGCTGTGTGGGTGTGCATGGGCTGCGCTTTCAATTACAGCACGCACTGCGTACATAAAAGAACACAATTGTTGTTTTGCTCGGTGACGTCACCCAGGTTGTCGGCTTGTTGCGCTCATTGGTCTTTCGGTTTCGCTGTCAGATCTGGATTGTGCCGCACTAATTACCAGTGGCCGCTTTTTCTGTATCTCAAAGTCGCGACGGGTTCTTGGCATGAAGGGCTTTAATTCTCCCAATTGACATAACCGCCTATCTCCATTAATCAAGAAGTTAATTAATGTAACTTTTTATTCCCTGGTGGAAATAATTGTGAACGCATTGAGCAAATGCGGTTTTTTTCCTGATCTTTGAAGATTTTGGACGCATTTCATGAAGCGCCCTGGATGCTTATTCAGCCTTTGATAGCCGACGGCACCCGCCTACGGAGCGCGGCTGTTAATCTTCTCATCTCCGCTTCGCATCCTCCTTCCCGAGCCTCCTCTCTCCCACCCCAACTTCCTTCCCCACCGCTCTTTCTTTATCCGCTCTCTCGCTCTAATGTAATCGCGTTCCCTCGCACCTGTTGTACTCAGTAGTGGGGATCGCCCCGATTCCTGAGGCGCATTTTTGCGTACTCTGCATAGACCCATTCTGTGTTTGTAAACACGGTAGGCGCCGAGTGACGTCACGGCGCGTTGGCTCCGCCCAGTCGCCCCAGCTAAAAGCGCGTCACCAGCCTCTATGATTATGTGATGACGAGCGCTGCAGGTGCGCAAGCTGCCTTCGAGAACAGCGCGTCGTGAGGCCTCTTGCATGCTTACAAGCGGCGGCCGCAACAGAGGAAGTTACAGTGGCTATAGAGGGTTCTGAAATGAACATGAGAGCTATGTTGACGTGTAGCTTTAGCTTTGAGAACCTCATGAAAACACATGAAGTATCTTAACGGTGGAAATCTAGCTCATTTGCAAAATGTCATCGTCGTTGCTGCAGCCTACGTCACATGTGCACATTTTCATTGGTACTAATGCAAGTAGAGACCCAGTTCCGCAAGATACCCTACGGTACAATATGCGAATGCGCGTATGCAAATAGGCGGTGTAAAAATATGGGACCGCGAATGGTTACAATACATTCTCGCATGTACGAAATGTTCCGGAAAACTTATTCGTGTAAGCGACAAGGGCGACCTCGGCGTCACTTTCTTGCGCAATGCGCTTGTGATAATGCTCGAACAGCCTCACCTTTTTCCGTACCGATAATGCTTCTGCAACCTTTTTCCCACCGTGCCTTTTCATGGTCATTTCTCTTTTCCCAGTGCAGGGGAACAGACCGGAAATTTTCTTCTGGTTTATCTCCCGGCCTTTCACTCGACGCGTTATTCTCTCTCTCTCTTCAACAACATGCTGCCGGCATTATGGTTACGTACCTGTAAGCTACATAATCGGGTCACGATCGTGGGCTTCCATCTGATTTTTTTTTTTTTTGGGGGGGGGGGGGGTTGATGGGAATACAAGTTTGATATGTGGGGTTTAACGTCCTAAAACCACTATATTATTATGAGAAACGCCGTAGTGGAGGGCTCCGGATATTTCGACCACCTGAGGTTCTTCAACGTGCACCCAAAGCTGAGCACATGGGCCTACAGCATTTTCGACTCCATCTAAAATGCAGCCGCCGCGGCCGGGATTCGATCCCGCGACCTGCGGGTCGGCAACCGAGGACCTTAGCTACTAGATCATCGCGGTGGGGGTGGGGTAGCGGGACAAATTTGTGTTGGTGAGAATGTTATATGCTGAAAGCTTTGTCGAGAGCAATGAAAAAGGCACAGGCCTGCGAGGTGAACGAAGGGCTGATTCACTTTTTGTAATGCATAGCGACGAGGAAATCCGAAAAAAAAGAACCTTCGCGTTTCTACCGAAAAATTCGTGGTGGCCAGTGGGCAAACCATGGCTAGGAGTAGCTTCAGTTTTTCTCTTTTTTTTTTGAGAAATTTTTATGGCTTTGTGCTGCGCGCAAGACCTCTCTATCTCCCCCCAGCATCCCCCACCCCTTCCTCGTTAAAAGCAACGACACGAGCAAATTTTCTCTCGTTCCCCGATATCCCGACGACCTGTCAACTAGGAGTCTGCCGATTCGTTTTTCTGGTGTTCTCAGTCTGCCGCAACGTTACACTTCGATGGCATGCTGTTTTTTGAGGTGTCGTCGTCGTCCGGCTACTCGTTGGCTAACCGTCTGCGTCGGTGGTGTGTCGCTCGAATAAATAATACGCGCTCCGTCCCCAGTACTGCAGCGCGCCTGCAGAGCAATGATTGGATTTTTCCGTTCAAGTATATGTGGTTTTTCACTGATAATGCAAATACTACGCATATTATGAACTGGAAGTTCGTTGTTTCTTGTGAAAATGTTAGGTTTGGCTGAGTAGTGAAATCGGAATTCGTGACTAAATTTGCCGAGGAGTAAAAATTCTTGGCCGTTAACTTTCGAAATGAACACGTGCCTCCACGGCCAAGTCATGTACCTGAAGTACATGAAAGGATCTGACGTCACGTAAATAAACAACATGAATTAGTGGGGACATTTATGGAAATTCTGCATGAATGGGGTGGTGACCGCTGTGGGTGGATCTTACATTTATTCTTGGGCTGCAACCGACCATAAAAACAAATCTGCCTCAAGAGAGAAAATGCGCAAAAACAAAGTACGTGTGTAGACGCCACTTTGAGATTTTCCCACCTAACACCGTGACGCGTAGAATTTTAAGGTGTTTACGGGGTCGTACGTAAGTTCTAATTGGTAAAAATAAAGTACATCGTCATCTGTCCGTGCCATAGACCTAGCATAAGATATTTCAGAAAGTTCCATCGAGCCTATGTCGTGAAAAAATGAAAAATACATTTTAAAATTTCTGACGGCTTGCCCAGAGATTTCGGCGCAAATTTTAAAAAATGAAGCTTGAACCTTGATTTTATCCGCTGATAATGAACTTATGATGGTGGAACATACGGCGTTAGAGTTCGATCACGTGTGATCATGAAGAGGACGAAGAGAACCCGTTCGCCAGGCTCCGGTGTTTGAAAACGAGACATATATACTTGAGCGAAAAGCGGCACCGGCCAAAATGTTCCTGACAATAGATTAACCATGTCCACCGAGATTTGTCCCGCCTGAAAATCTCGGCTGCCATAGATTGTGTGAGGGTAAACCGACGATCGCAAATTGTGTAGGGCAAAGAGAAGTTCACGCAAGCCACAGCGAGTGTACTGGCCCGTGCCTAGTTAGCCCTGTGCAGTTGATGAACGAAGTGACCCTGCGCCACGGATCGACTACTGCTGCGACGGCGGCTGCAGTGCACGCGGCGTCGAGCTGCGTGGCATTTTGGCACTGGCCTCGGCAGTCGGCCTTGCGTGGCGTTGTCGCTGCCAAGGTGATCGCGTGCCCTTGTCAGAGCGTGCCCTCCTCGCCCGCGGCATTGAAATGTGGGGAAGGCGCGCCCAGTCGAACTACGATGAGCCTCTGCAGTGTGGCGCCGCTGTTTTGTGCTGCCTGCGGTGCGTAGCGGCAGGGAGAAAACGAACGTTGCGGTGGGCGTCGAGCTTGTTTTACACCCAGGGAGCTCTTACGTAATCGCCAAGTCTAGCATGGAGGTCGCTTCCGAGTTACGAATCGGGATGATTTCGTTCCTGCTAGCTGCGAAGACGCATCTCTTGCCTGCGGTGCTCGAATGGGCGGCTTTCGGTATACGATGAAGCTTCGACCAGTTTGTGGAAACGACAGCTGGTGCAAATCGTGTCGATGGGTAGGCTTCGTGGAGCTGCCGCCTGTCGAAGCACCACCGGTGGATGGCAGAGTTTTCCTTGTGTGGGTGCGTGTGTTGTTGGCGCCCATGTCGATTCTCTCTTTAGCGTTGTGACGTCGGCGAGCGCAGCAGTTCTAGGTGGTGTTGGCGCAGCGCTGTATGGTTCGAGACGCCGCAAACATCGCCAACTGTAGCCGCTTCCCGGGCTGCGTTCGGTTTACGCGGACGCACGCCCGGTTTGCTTCCTCCCCGAAAGCGGTGCATTCGGCAAGGAGGCTTGACGCTGATATTGCTCTCTGCGGTAATTTTGGCGTTTTATGGCAACGTACAACTGCACTGGAAGGAATGCAGTTTGTGGCGGACTTATTGTAAAGTGGCCAGACATTCCTCACTATCGACTGTCGTGTACATTTATCGGATTCAAGGCCATGACGCGTGCGCTGAACTTGAACCTATACAACGAATGGTCATTTCTACCATACAACTTCATTGCGGGAAGAAACAAACATACATACATGGAATTATCTTTATTTCTTTTTGTTCATACCGTTATAAGAAAATGAGCGAGTTGGAGATAACGAAAGTAAGGGATTTCACAGGATGGAGTTTGTGCGACCCTGTATGGCTGTCAAGCCAGATGAAAGGGTGTCAACACACCTATTCAACCGTATGCCCATCCCTCAATGTGACCATCTCATTGGGCCATATTTGCGCCATACGGTTCTTTTCTCGGGCCCTTTCTTGTTTAATTCCGTATAAAGAAAACACCGTGATGGCAGTCTAACGCGGTGTGTGGTTACATCCTCTTTTTTCGTCCTACACATCACGTGGGCGTGGACGGCGTTCCCTATATAATACTCCCGCGCTCGCCGGGTATTCGGTGCGCCGACTCCGACGCCCAGGTTGTCGCAGGTATACAATGGTGGTGGCTGTAAAAGGCGTGGTTCGCGGTGATTTTTCGACAGACCAAGGGACGGTCGGATGACGCAGCAACCACGCAGTATACATGTGACGGAGAAGAAAAAAAAACTGTCTCAATACTGGTCGTCAGTATTCTTAATGCGGGGCTTATTTTCACGATAAAGATTATTCGTATCTGGTTGTGTTCCAGATCTGCGCGTAGTCGGTGTAGCGCCGTCAGAGATCGACGCCGGCGTCCATCTGGTCGGAACCCCCTGCGCATTGCTGCTGCTCCACGACCCCCGCTTCGGGCTACGAAAATAGCGCCCAACTCAGTGCTCGAGTCCTTGAGCCTTAGCCGGCAAAGGTGAACGCGTCTTGTTTATTCCCTTTCAAAGCAACCCTCGAGGCGCCGCTGCGCGTGGGCTTTGCTTGCCGCTTAAATTCCGTTTCTTTTAAGGGTGAAGCTCCTTATAGCGGCACCCGTTCGTCCCCCGTAGTATGAAACAAGTATAACATTTTGACCTCCAAGGTGGTGCCGGTGAGAGACTTCTTCTGTGCGTTGTTGAACAATAAAAAATAGTGCTCAATGTACATGTCAATGGCTGCTAATGGGGAATGAGAGACAGGAGCATTCGGCTTTTAGTTAACGCGCAGGCTGCGATCACCATTAGCAGCCATTGGCATGTACATTGAGCACTATCGGACAAGAAAGGGTTGCTACATTATACTCGCTGGGCGTAACCTCCTTAGCTTTAGAAAGGTTTAGCGAGCGTTGAGCCGCAGTGCCATGAATACAATGAACTTGTATATAGCATGAATGAACTCGAGGTGGTTAAAAATGGGAAGTAGATACGAAGCGCGAGCAGGGGCGGCGCCAAGGGGGGGGGGGGCGAGAGCCCCCCCCAAACTTCTCGCCTGCCCCCCCTATGCCCACCCATGTGCCCGGAAGCATATATTGAAAACCTAGTAGGAGCAGAGCTAGCTTGCCCCCCCGGAGGAACTCACTTTTCGTTGTTGCCCCCCCCCCCCAGTAAATACATCCTGGCGCCGCCCCTGAGCGTGAGCCGTGAGAAAGTAAAAGCCGAATTCTCCTGTCTCTCATTTCCCATTAGCAGCCATTGGCATGTACATTGAGCACTATCTGACTGAAAAAGTTTGCTACGTCATACTCGCTGGGCGTAACCTCCTTGGTTTTCGAAAGGTTTTGCGAGCGTTCGGCCGCAGTGCCATGAATACAGTGAACTAGTATATACCATGAACTCAAGGTGGTTTAAGGTGGGAAGTAGACCCGAAGCGCAAGCCGTAAGAAAGTGTGCGTGTGCCACCTCTCGTTTAGTCCTTGGAATGTCCGCTGGATGGCGGTGCTTCTATATGGGGAATATATGATGAAAAGATGCGAGATGGTGGTACTTGGAGTGTTGAATAGATGGACGAACGGACACACAGACAGATGCATGGATGGACGCATGAACGGACGCAGGGGCGGCTGCATGGACGAACGCAGGGACGGACGCACGAACAGACGCACGCACGGACGGGCTGATCGACGCATGGACGGTCACACAGACGGACGCATGGACGGACGGAAGCAAGAACGAATGGACGGACGAATTCTTCGCCCCACTCTCCATCATTCACTCCGTGGATATGCTGCCATTTTTTTCTCTTTGCGGTGGGCGCATGCTCTGCGTTTCCTGCACACCTACATAGGAGGAAGATTCGGACCTTATTCTACAGATAGCACTCTATGTCTATATTCCACATTGGCGAATAAAGACGCTTTGTCCTGTCGTGAAAAACTCCCTTCAGGGGTGTTTCGTCGTGACCATTTCGATCGGCTGTAGAGCCGTCATATCTGGTAATGGAGTAATGCACTCAGTCACGCAACATAGCTGTATATTTAATTCCTGCACTCACACTCGACAACATGGCGATCGACGAGAGTGGGGCACTTGGCGCGCACTCAACTTCGTCCACTCTTTCTTCTAGCCTACGCACAAAAAGAAATGAGGCTTTGTGTAAGGCCCTGCTCTGTGCGCGAGATCATCGCCAGGTTGCGGGGCTACTTCTTCTCGCTTATGGCGAATCCTACTTGAGAGAACGGGAGCAGAGTGCCAGTGCAGTGAAGGGCAGAGCACTGATTGCAGGGCCGTCTGATGTGCCACTAACGCACGCTTCCCGAGAGCATTGCCATTTCGGGCGTGTTGGTAAACGGAACTCGAAGACATATTCAGCGCTAACAGACAAGAACGTATATAAGAACGTGGTGTTCCCTCTCTTACGCCGCTGTCTGTTAGCGCTCGATATGTCTTCGAGTTTCCGAAAGATCAGGTGAAAGGGTGACGAATGGGGATACCATGAGATCAAAACATTCCAAGCCCTGGCATTTTCTTTAGGACAGCTCTCGGCGCAACAAGAGCACTATCGCTGTACATATACCGCTGGGCTCAGAAGAGGGCATTTTCAGCGCGTTCTTGAGTGCTCCTGTTCCCCCGGTGGAATTCGCCATTTGTGAGTCAGTATAGCGACTCCTTGAAAGAAACTTCTCAGGGCCTCAAATCAAGCGCTAAAATTGACCGGCGCGTCCTCGTCGTGGGCGTGAACACGAGTGATGCAAGAAACTATCGTCACAGCGTGACGTCTTCATACGACGTCACTATGACGTCATTGGTGGCAGAAATGTCCCCCGTAGCGTGACATAAGACTGCTTGCAAGTACGTAGAGAAAACATTGCTAGAGGTACGGTGCAAGAAAGGGCACGAGACCACAGTTTCTGGCGAACAACCTGCAGATGTGCTTCACCACTATCTCAATGAAGCCGCAGAAAAACGAAGGGTCGGTCTTCGCATAGGCATTCCTTTGGAAGGAGTGAAAGCTTCTCCGCTAATCGTGGATACGATAGGCTTTTGTAATGCGAGGCGCACGTTCGGCAAGAAATTTTGACAGAGAAGTCGTATCTTTGAAAGATGGCTGCCTGCCAACCTCTTCCCTGCCATTGCAGTGCAGTGCATGTGCAGTGCATGTGACGGTCGCCATATGCACGCCATGGGGGAGAGCCACATATTTTCTTTTATGCCGCGAGGGGCGCAGCCGTCGTCGGGCGCACGGTGTTCCTTCCTCCGTGGTAACGCTCAGGATCCTCACCTATCTCTATCTTCGCTTCGTTTGACAATGTGCACAAGCACGCGCAAGTGTGTTTATGCAACTCCTGGACGCGCACCATATGAATGATCCCGGATAACGACATACTATTACCATGCCAGCGAAAAGCATGTAGGTGTTTTGAGCCCGGCTGTAAAAGTGGGTATACAGTAGTGTCCGGCAAGGGTGTCGTCGTTTCGAGCTGCCAAGGATGCAGTGAGACTGGAGCAGTAGGCCCGTGATATTGAAAGGGGTTGATAATGAACTCACCTAGAAACGACTGCGTCGTTGTGAACGTCGCTTCAAGGCGACGCTTTTACGAAGGACTTATTGTCATGTTATCAGTGGTGAAGTGGTTGAAATTCCCCACGATCTCGGCAGCTGCTAACAGAGGACGCCATTCCCAGATGTGCCAAAATATCTCACAAAGAAGTAAGGAAAGAAATTGATGTGAACAAGGTGAGCCTGCAATTAAGAAAAAAGGACGACTGTGAAGCAGCAGCGGCTGTAGGAAAGTTAAACTAATAGAAACACAGCATGCTGCAGAGTTAACCGAAGTTGTGCATGCTACGATAGAAGTGGAGCTGCACAGTCAAGTCGGAATACGGTGTGCCACAACATCAAACTTTGTTACTCAAGCTGGAACAAACGTATCGTGTAATTTTCTGTGAACCACCACTTTCGGCAGTTTTTAGTTCGAGGGTGCTTAGTTGCATCTCCTGCTGCTGTCAAAAGTGGTCAAGTGTGAGCAGGCCGGCGAGCAAGTATGAAGTTGCGCCGTCTTTCGGGGCAAAATGCACGTAGACGAGATGTTTCCTGTCACCAGATGATGCGCAGTTGGCGCTGAACAGCACTCGTTCCTAGGTTTCATGCGCTAGCTGTGATACAACATTGTACGCAGTCAGAAATAATGAGTCCTTTCCCGGCTCGTACTTTTGCAGCCTCAGCGAAAGTGTCAGTGGATCAAGTTGGCCTTCGTTGAGGCTCGCAACATCATCAACCCGCGGCAGCACGGTTTCCGGAAAGGGCTCTCTACTACGACACAACTGCTCGAGACATTGCACGACCTCGCAGGCGCTCCAGATAACCATGGTCAAATTGACTTAATATTTCTTGATATTGAAAAGTATTTCATCGCGTTTCCCATCAAAAAGTTCCTTCGAAAATTAAAACCAATCCTAAAGAAATCTTTTTGTACTAGCACGGATTCGGGCATACCTTCAAAGTGTTTCTGTAGATGACGCCCTGACACCAGTTAACTTTGGGTTACCACAAGGCTGCATCCTTGGCCCGCTTATGTTTTTAGTATTTATTAAGTATATAGTCAGGCCGTTAAAATAAGGCTTTTGCTGGTTGCTATCCTTACCATGTCATCATAACCCTAACGACCAGATAACCTTAAACAAATCCCTCGGTGCCCCGCCGCGGTGGTCTAGTGGCTACAGTACTCGGCTGCTGACCCGCAGGTTGCGGGATCAAATCCCGGCTGCGGCGGGCGCATTTCCGATAGAGGCGGAAATGTTGTAGGCCCGTGTGCTCAGATTTGGGTGCACGGTAAAGAACCCCAGGTGTTCGAAATGTCCGGAGCCCTCCGCTACGGCGTCTCTCATAATCATATGGTGGTTTTGGGACGTTAAACCCCACATATCGATCGATCGATCAAATCCCTGGGTATACGACACGGATGAGGTGTTCCACTTGGCAGATGAACAAAAACAAAAGAAATGTCGCATTGACAATTACACGTAAGAAATGTCCCTTGCCTTTCACCTATTGCATTAAAAATAAGAATTTATCTCTCGTTAAAAGCTACAAATACTCAGGTGTTATAGTTACCTTCTTCTTAAGCTGGAAGGAACACATAGAATACACACGAAAAAACGCAATGAAAACACGGGGGTACTTAATAAGAACTACTGGCAAGACTACTAACGAAATCATGGTGTTGGCGTACAAAGCTTACGTGCGATTCATTCTGAAACACGCGTCTGCTGTATGGGATAAATTAGCAAATATTGAAGACTGGAATGATTACAAGAAAAAATCCGTGATGTTTATTTAGAAGGCTTACAGCAGAAGCACGTCACCTTCAGCCCTCTCGTAAAGTTTTAACTTGAAACCCTATGAACGCAGGCGCGCCTGTGAACGACTGAAACTATTTTACAAGATCTATCACTATAACCTAAGTATCACTAGAGGCAAACCGTCTAAATCGCGAATAACACCGTCGCATTATAGCAAGAAAGTTCAAGAATTTTCATCTAAAACCAATACTTTGCAAAAAATCATTCATTCCTCGAACAGTACTTCATTGGAACGCGCTGCCCGATGGAGCTGTATCATCCACAACTGTTTCTTTATTCCTGAAAATGATGGTGAATCTGCCAGCCATCACTTGATTGATTTGCTGTTATTGTAATAATCATTGGTACTGGATATAATTTATTCTGTGTGTCTTAGTTGTATTCATTTGCTACGTTAAGTGCTAGCTCGTTTTTGTGTTACTTTGCGCGTCTTAATGTGTCGATGTATTAGTTGTTCGTCCTTTATTTTAAACGAAACTTGCTGATTCTTGTGCTAAATATATATATATATATATATATATATATATATATATATATATATATATATATATTATGTACTAATATATATATATATATATTATGTACCTACTCCTGCCTACGACGCCGCATAGAAGTCGGCAGTATCGACAACATGAATAAAATAAACAAAATAAAGTGAAATTTTGTGAGTACTTTCACTCATAATTATCATCTGTGTTGATTAAATTGCCATAGTGCATCTTTTCGCACTTTGTTGAACTTTTTCTCATCGCGCTGCATTGATGCGTGAGCATGTGGGAAACAAATCTTGTTTTTGGTGAACCGGCAAAATGCAACGTACAATTTTCGTTTACAATTGCCCGAAACACTTGTTGAATATACATATCAGTAGTAGAAGGACCAGAGTGTTGAAGCAGTGTGACATGCACAATTTACAAATCTTAAGGGAATGTAGCCCCCCTTCTTCGAAACACTCAAATTGCGACCTCGCGATCAGTATAGCTTGCGGATTAACCAGAACTTCCTTTTTTTTTAATAAGTGTGGGCCTAACTAGGGAACAAGAAAACGGTTGAGGATCACTTCGTACCGGATACGGACGTCCAACACAGAAATTTACAATAGAAACACGGGCCACTGTCAACTACCCTGCCTCTGTAACTACCACATATTTCGCACAGAGATTATTATTATTATTATTATTATTATTATTATTATTATTATTATTATTAGTGTTGGCATTTTACATTCCAAAACCACAATATGATTATTAGAGACGCCGTAGTAGAGGTCTCCGAAAATTATGACCACCTGGGGTTCAACACGCGCAACTAAAACCAAGTACACGGCTCTCGAGCATTTTTCGTATTCGCCGCAATTGCTGCCTCTGCAGCCGAGATTCGATACGGTGACCTGCGAGTGAGCACTCTGGCACCATAACCAGTGGACCACCGCGGCGGGTCTAGTGGCAACTGGCAACTCAATAAAATTGCTCAGTTGCATAATATATAAGAAGTTTAGCTTACAACAAAAGCGGGCGGCCTAACGAACAAAAATGAAAAATGTATAGACATATACATTTTTATGTATAGTATAGTATAGACATATACACCTCGTTGTTGGAGACGCTCTAGGTGCCGACCAGTGCGGACGCGCGAAGATCGGCTCCTGCTTTCAAGAATGCTTTCCTGTGGTATTCACGAATTTGTCGCCGAGTTTTTACTCTCATCGTGTGCCTAAGTTCTCAAGAAATCAGCAGATACCACCTTTGTGCCGGTGAGTGGACTTTTAAACCGTTTTTTGGGACATTTTTACACGGCAACGCCACCGGGGGATTTAGGCCTAACCAAGGAGGCGATTGTCGCCGATGCGCCGGCCCGGCGCCAACGCGACTCAACGCTCTGCGCGTTCCAGTATCTGCAACTGAGAATGGAATACCAAGTAGATGGAGAGGACATCTCTCCAGAGGATTGCACGGAAGAAATGGGTTGGAAGGAAGCCGAAACGAGACGCTCAAGGAATAAGCAAGCCGCGGTTAGCGTTCCTGCTGCCAAGGGTTCGACCGAGGCCGGCGTTGCGGGAGACGCTCGAGCCAGTCGTAGTAGGTATGACACCAAGCATACAATCGTGCGAGCTGGACGCATGCCGCCACTACCTAAGGACTTCAGCAAAATTGTGCTACGACCACGTGGAGGATTAAATATCTCGAGAATTGGCACTGGAGCCGTGGCAGACGCGATAGTACTGGCGGCCGGCGTCAAAGAGGAAGAGGCCATGCAGGACATCATCTGTTCCAATTTGCAGCAGAACATTATGGTGGCAAGCACTCCGGACCAAGACAGAGCTTCAAGATACCTCAAGGTCAAGCAAATTGACATTGGAGGCAAAGTTTTCGAGGTTAGCGCGTACGCCGCGGCACCCCACGACACTTGTAAAGGAGTGATTCGCGGGATCCCCGTAAGCGATACTCAGGACATTTTGACCCGAAAGATTGTGAACGCGAACAACCCGCTCGCGCTGCAGGCGAAGAGAATCAAGGACACCGGGACAATCATCATAGCGTTCGAAGGACACAAGGTGCCCAGATTCGTGAGATATGGACCTTCACTTTTGCAGTGCTCCCTTTACCGCAAGAACATCGATATTTGTTACGTCTGTGGAAAGCTGGGACATCGGTCTGACGTCTGTCCGAACCCAGCTGAAACAATCTGCAGAGGCTGCGAGATCAAGAACCCAGATAGCCTGCACCAGTGCAATCCAAGATGCAGGCTGTGCGACGGTCACCATCCCACGGCAGACAAGGAGTGCAAGAACAGGTTCTTAGTGCCATACGTCGTCAGACGCAGACGTTGGGAAAGATCGCGAGCAGCCGCAGAAGCCCGGGACGCATCAATCACATCGAGTCCAGACATCAATGACAAGCAGCTTATTCCAGCCTACGGGACCCAGAGCATCCCGATTACACAAGAACAGGAAAGGCGGTGTTGGAACTTCGGGTCCTGCCGGTCTCGTTTTCGGTAGCTGGCCCCGTCGCAGGATCCATCGTCCGACAATTCAGCGAGAAGAAGCGCCCGAACGAACAACAGAGATTTATTTACATGTGGAGAAGTGGTCAACTGACCCAAAGAGAGAAGAGTGAGTGTGATACAAAACGTCTTCGGCATTTTATAGCGCCACGTTGTTGACACTGGGCGCCTTGTCCGCATCGTCAGCCAATACGGTGTCCCCGGCACCTCGGCCACGAGGGAGGGGGAAACACCTCTCACAACACATGGAGTGGCACAACCTAACACGGAGTCCATATATGGTCACGGCGCCCTAAAATGTTACCAAACATGGTCACGAACGCACAGCAGAGTCCGGAGTTCTCCCGGTGAGAGGAGGAGCCTGAATGGGGAGGTGGGGGTGGACGACCCCGTCGGTCAAGAACCGGTTCTCCCCCAAACTCTACTTGCTTGGTTCCCTAGGGCCGGTCGTAACAGTCTCTCGCGCGGGGGGGGGGGGGGGGGGGGGGGTGAAGATCTCGATGGGCTGAGGTTTGCAGCCACTGTCCGGAGAGATCAGCGCCGGCAGTCGGTTTGGTGACGACCATCTTTGATGAAGTAGAGGGCAACACCTGCTTCATTGTGGGCTCAACAGACATCACATACGCACATGAAAACACAACTACTCAGCCGGTGAGCGCCGGACAAATCCGCCAAACTCCACCAGGCAATTTTCCCCTTTAATTGATATTAAAGGAAATACACAATTCATTCAAAATGTTACTCACACTTTAAGGTGACACAAAACAACAACACTGGAAGCACACCGAACCCGAAACCCTGGATAGCCGTGTCTTCAACGTTTTCAAACAAGTACACCTAAAAGAGTAAAAAAAAAAACAATCAGTAGCTCTTGTCTAGGTCAGGAAAAAAAAATGCCAGAGTTCTCGAGACATCCTCTCGCGTCAGGGGCACCGACTTAAGCCATCAGCGTTGCCATGGAGTACACCCTTTTTGTAGCGTATTTCAAACGTATATTGTTGCAAAACGAGGCTCCAACGCAGCAGGCGGCCGTTCTTAGAAGACATGGTCTGTAGCCAGGTGAGAGGACAGTGGTCCACTTCCACAATGAACTTGCTTCCGGCAATATAACAAGCCAGTTTCTGGACTGCCCAAACCAAGCACGCACATTCCTTTTCGCTAGCGCTGTAAACCTGCTCGCGAAGGGTGAGTTTCCGGCTAACATATAGGACGGGATGCTCTTGATCCCCCTCATCCCTTTGACTAAGAACTGCCCCCATGCCTCTATCACTAGCGTCGCATTGGACTATGAAAGGCCTCAAGTAGTCCGGTGAACTAAGCAAAGGTTGGCTCGACAAGGCCGCTTTCAAGACGCGGAAAGCCTTTTCTTTCTCCTCATCCCAGTCGACCATTTGGGGCTCGGTCTTGCGCAACGCGTCAGTAAGAGTGCTGGCAATGTCGGAATATCTAGGGATGTACTTACGATAGTAACCAGCTATTCCAAGAAAAGCCCGAATATCGGTTTTCGTTCGGGGCTGGGGAAAATCTCGGATAGCTGCCACTTTCATTTCAGAGAGACGGCGATGCCCTCGACCGATAACATGCCCGAGATAGAGTACCTCTGCTTGTGCTAGCTGACACTTGGGCGCCTTTACCGTTAAACCTGCTTCGCGTAGGCGTGTCAGTACTGCTCTCAAATGCGTCAAGTGTTCTGGCCAGGACGAGGAAAACACGGCGACGTCGTCCAAGTAACGCAATGCGAAGTCCTCTTGACCACGCAAAACCTTATCCATTAAGTTGGAAAAACAGTAAGGCGCGTTCTTTAGGCCGAAACTCAACACTTTAGGGCGGAATGTCCCCAATGGTGAAATAAATGCAGCATACCGGCTCGCCCTCTCGGTGAGCGGCACCTGCCAGTAACCTCTCACTAGGTCTAGCATTGAGATAAATTGCGCGCTGCTTACCCTCTCGACGCGTTCCTCAATGTGGGGAATTGGGTATGTCTGATCCTTGGTGATGAGGTTTAACTTACGATAGTCTACGCAAGGACGCGGATCTTTGCCGGGTACCTCCACAAGAATTAACGGGGAAGTGTAATCACTTTCACACGGCTCAATCACACCCAATGGAATCCAGCATCCTGTTAACCTCTGCTTTTATTAGCTCAAGCCGGCGAGGTGACACCCGATACGTCTTAGATCTTACCGGTTCCGATGAGGTAAGCTCTATGTCATGAGTGAGGACGGATGTCCGGCCTGGCTCGCTTACAAATCTGTCCTGAAACTCGGTCAAAAGACCACGCAATTCCTGCTTCTGCTTCGTTGCTAGTTGTGACTTTGATACTAAATCCTCAACTCTTTTCTCGATCGGGACTTCGTCCGATTCGGGAGCTAATTCAGGGATTTCTGCCGGAACCTCTTCCGGAACATTTAAAGTCATGTTCACGATGGCTTCCCTCTCTTTGTAGGGTTTGAGTAAGTTGCTATGATACACCTGGTGTACCTTACGACTTCCTGGTAATTTTACCACATAGTTGGTGTCAGACAATTTTCGAGTAATTTCGGCCGGGCCGACCCATTGCACTTCAAGCTTATTCTTTTGGGAGGGCCTCAACAACATGACCCTGTCTCCTACAGCAAAGTGTCGTGCTTTAGCGGTCCGATCGTAGTAAAGCTTAGCCTTCTGCTGTGCTTTGGTCATCGCACTCTCGGTCAGTTCTTGGGCTTTTGTTAGACGATCCAATAAGGTGAGGACATATTCCAATACTACAGGATCATCACCCTGACCTTCCCACGACTCTCTCAGCATACGAAGAGGAGACCGCAGTCTGCGGCCGTAAACAAGTTCCGCTGGCGTAAACCCTGTTGTCTCATGTGGTGCAGTTCTTAGTGCAAACATCGTTGCAGGTAAGCACATTACCCAGTCAGTTTTCCGTTCAAAACATAAGGCTCTTAACACTCGCTTCATCACGGAGTGAAGCTTTTCTATCGAGTTCGACTGCGGATGGTAGACTGAACTATGCAATAATTTCACGCCACACCGCTCTAGAAAGGTTGTCGTTAAGGCACTCGTGAAAATGGTGCCCTGGTCTGATTGTATCTCGGCAGGAAAGCCTACCCGGGCAAACACGGACAGAAGTGCGTTCACTACTTCCACGGAACTTAGCTCTTTTAGCGGGACCGCCTCTGGAAATTTAGTAGCTGGGCAGATTAAGGTCAGGATGTGACGGTAGCCTGAAGTTGTCTTGGGCAAAGGACCTACTGTGTCAATTACCAACCGACGAAAGGGCTCAGTGATTACGGGTACCAGCTTCATTGGAAATTTCGCCTTATCTCCCGGCTTACCCACTCGCTGACACACATCGCAAGATTTTACAAACCTCTCTACATCTTTAAAGCATCCAGGCCAGTAGTATTCCTGTAAAAGACGATTTTTCGTCTTCTTTACGCCTAAGTGGCCTGACCTTGATTCTCCATGCACCAAACTAAGCAAATCCTGACGATACGCCTGAGGTACGACTACCTAGTCAAACTCTACTCCTCGCCTATCTAGATATTTTCGATAGAGTATGCCGCTCCTCTCTTGGAATCTCACATTTCGTTTGGCGATTCCCTCTTTCGAACTGTCCTGGAATTGCTTAAGCGTCGGGTCCCCCTTTTGTTCGGTTAATAATGAAGCGGGACTCACCTGCAGCAGCCGACTGAAATTATCCGAAGTTGGCATGACACACAACTCTTTTGTATTTCCTAGTACCTGGAATGTGTCACCCTCTGTGCTATCCTCTGTACTACCAGGAAGCGGCTGGGGAGCAACGGCATTTTCTTTTTGCTCGGTCAACGAGTCGTAATTGACCCCTTCCAATTCGGGAGGAGGTTCAACGTCGCCTTTAGGAATGGTTGCCTCCGCGACTACGGCTTCTGCAGCCTGTTCTCGCACAAGTCGATTTGTTACCGTGGTGTCCAACTCGCAACCAGGCCCGTTGTCGATTTGAGGCTTGTTTGCCTCAGTGAATGTTGCTCTCGCAGCCAGCGCACGTGCCTTCGATCTAGTCAGTGCCTGCACTATGCCTTCTCCCAACGTTAGACCTTTCTCCTTCAGCATTTGATCTGACTTATTTGAAAATAAGTAAGGATACTGAGGGGGTAGATATGGCGATACCGCGGCTTCCGTTTCCAACGTACCAAATGCGCCTTTAAGGACAACTTTAGCTACGGGAAGGCACTGACTGTTTGCTTCTACGGCTTGTCTAATCCAGGCACAGTCTCCTGAATACTGTCCGGACTGAACAAAGGACTGATGAACTACGTCCATAGTGGCTGCGGAGTCTCTAAGAACCCGACACTGCTTGCCGTTCACGGTAAGGTCGTACATATAGGGCTCTAACAACTTCATGTTCTCGTCGGCTTCATTTATAGATAAAAAGGCCACCTTTTCTTTCGGGCAATGTTTCGCGAAGTGCCCTGTTTCGTGGCAATTGAAACAAGCCGCCGGTTTTTTTGCCTCAATTTTCCTTTTGCTTGCCTCTGCCGACGCCTCATGGTTAGATGCCTTGTTTTCCTCACCCTTTTGTGCGAGACTTGTCGGTTGTTTTCTAAACGGCGCCTTATTCGGTCGTAGGAATTTTTCCCTTTTTGGCTCGCTGCTTGCCCCGAGGGCGCGGCGCGTAACGAATTCTTCAGCGAGCTCTGCGGCTTTCGTTACGGTGTTCACGTCCGGTCTATCCTGCACCCAGAACCTCACCTTTTCTGGTAACCTTTGATAGAATTGTTCCAGACCGATACACTCGAGCACCTTGTCATGATTCCCATACGCCTTTGCCTCTTTGAGCCACTCCCCCATGTTGGCCATTAACTTGTAAGCAAACTCCGGGTATGAATCATTGTTCTCTTTTACGGCGTTGCGAAATTTTTGTCTGAAACCTTCTGCTGACAACCTGTATTTCTTGAGAAGGCTCGACTTTACCTCACTGTACTCGTCAGCCTCCTCTTTCGTGAGGCGCGCGATTACTTCTGAGGCCTCCCCCGGAAGTAGGGACAACAAGCGTTGAGGCCACGTATCCTGGCTGAAACCTTGCCTTTCACAAGTTCTCTCAAAGTTGACGAGAAACAGCCCAATGTCCTCCCCTAGCTTGTACGATCTCATTAGGTCCGTCATTTTGAACCTGACCCGCTCTGCGGTACCGGATGCCTCGCTGCCTCCTGTTCTACTATTATGGCTAATCTCTAGCTCGAGGCGCTTCATTTCAAGCTCGTGCTTTCGCATCTTATCTGCCTCGGCTTCTGCCGCTTTCCTTTCGGCCTCGGCCGCCTTTCTTTCGGCCTTGGCCGCTTGCCTCTCCTGAATCTCCTCGACACATTCTGACAGCTCGTCATCCTCCGCCCCCAATGCGAGAATCGCCTCTATCAGCTCTGGCTTTCTTTGAGAGTCCGACACCTCCAGATTCAACTCCCTTGCAAGTAGCAACAACATGGACTTTCGCAGGGATTTCAGATTCATGGCTGCTTCCAGTACCGCTGTCTCTGTTCCACAAAGATTCCTGTCCTGCAACTAATTAACCTTGACGGCAACGACAGCTCTAGGTTCCTGCCTTGCCTCAAGTTTTCCGTTAACTTAGTCTACAAATAAAGCTTCAAACAGCTCTTATACGGAATCCTGCCCTGCCACTGTTAACCTTGACGCCACTGACAGAAGGAGCTTAACCAAGCTATCACACAATTTCTGCCTGACGCAAGTTACCTGTTAACCCAATGACCAAGACAGCCCCTCTCTACCAGCTTTTACTTAACACATAGAGTAAATGCCTGGTAAAATTTAACAGAGAAAGCCGGCACTCACCCAGTTCGCAGTCATGTCTCCGGCGTCGTGCCTCTCAGATGTGCCGTTCGGTTCCCTTTGGAAGTCGATGAGCTCGTGTAATCCTTCTCCTGTCGTCCCGTTGTTGAACTTCGGGCTCACTCCGTCCAGTGGTCGCTTTCGGGGTTATCGGCATCCCGCCGCTGCCATCCAGTTGTTGGAACTCCGGGTCCTGCCGGTCTCGTTTTCGGTAGCTGGCCCCGTCGCAGGATCCATCGTCCGACAATTCAGCGAGAAGAAGCGCCCGAACGAACAACAGAGATTTATTTACATGTGGAGAAGTGGTCAACTGACCCAAAGAGAGAAGAGTGAGTGTGATACAAAACGTCTTCGGCATTTTATAGCGCCACGTTGTTGACACTGGGCGCCTTGTCCGCATCGTCAGCCAATACGGTGTCCCCGGCACCTCGGCCACGAGGGAGGGGGAAACACCTCTCACAACACATGGAGTGGCACAACCTAACACGGAGTCCATATATGGTCACGGCGCCCTAAAATGTTACCAAACATGGTCACGAACGCACAGCAGAGTCCGGAGTTCTCCCGGTGAGAGGAGGAGCCTGAATGGGGAGGTGGGGGTGGACGACCCCGTCGGTCAAGAACCGGTTCTCCCCCAAACTCTACTTGCTTGGTTCCCTAGGGCCGGTCGTAACAGCGGCCCCACTCCAGGGGGAGGTCGCGTTCCAGAAGAGGTTCTAGACCCAAGGCCCGCTCCCAATCACGGGGGCGCTCGAGTTCTCAAGGTCACCATCAGGGTCGGGATCAGCCTGGGCGGCACCCGAATGGCCAGCTGCCTGGCGTTCAGTTCGAGATCACGGCTTCACACCCGGGGAGGACGCCTGCAGTTACTTCGAAAGGCAGCTGGGCTGAGCGAGTGCGCAACGGCGGGGCAGAGGTGATGACAGGTAAGCTGCCAGAGCATGATAGAATTGCACAGCTAGAGCAAGAAAACGCGAGACTTACAAAATCGAATGAGAGGCTATCAGCTGAGTTAAAGGAAATAAAAATTCTTCTCACTAAGCTAACCAGCGCGCAATCTTCACAGCCAATGCCTCAGCCAGTTGATGTCCCTGTGGCTGAAAACGTGGGGGACTCGAGAACCGCGAAAAAGAGGGCAGTCATGGCAGAACACGTGGAAGCCAACCAAACGACCATGTCAGATATGAAATAGGTGTTTGACACGCTCAGCAAAGTAGTAGCCAATCTTAGCGAGCAGATGGGTAGGCTACAATCAAGCGTGGCGGCACTGGAAGAGCATATGACTTTGCGCATTACAAAGCTCGAAGCAGATCTGCACAACACAGCAAGGCCTCCTCATGCACCAAGCTCACCCCTTCGGCCACCAATACTAGTGGTACCAAACCTGTCGACAGGTGCAGCATCAGGCTCTGGCCGCCCATGTAATAACCATGATGGCAGCGCTACGTGAAGCATTTCGTATCTGGCAATGGAACTGTAGAGGTTACCTTAAAAAGAAGGCAACCCTGCAGCAGTATATCAGGAGCAGCGAAGAAAAGCCTCATATTATATTATTACAAGAGACCCTTTCACCGCAAGCAACGTTGCCTGGATTCCGGCCTGTAATAGGGGATACTGAAGGGAGGGGAGTCTGCACCTTCGTATGCAACAAACTAACGCACGTAACCCACGACCTCAAGATAGAAACAGGCCGGTTGGAACACGTCTTGGTAGAGATCGTGCCGGGTACCAGCAACCGTCAGAGCATTTTCATTCTGAATATATACAGCAGTCCAAAGGAACAAAAGCAAGGGTTCAAGACGGTTCTAAAGAAAGCTGTTAATATCGCCGGGGAATGTCCACTCGTCATAGCAGGTGATTTCAACGCCCCTCATCATACATGGGGTTACATGTACAACACTGGGAAAGGAAATCGACTTTGGCAAAGTGCCAGTGAACTTGATCTCACCCTAATCACAGACCCCAGCCTACCAACAAGGCTTGGTACATCTTGCTGCAGGGATTCCACCCCGGACCTTACATTTGTAAGGAACATCAAGAAGGCCCAGTGGATGAACCTTGCTGTAGACCTAGGGAGTGACCACTGCATTCTTGCCACTACCTTCTCCGTGGAGCGTAAAAAGCAGAGAGAATTTCACTTCACAGACTGGGATAAGTTCAGGAAGATAAGGATGGAAAGGGAAGAAGAGGGCCACAGACAAGGCTTGGAGCAGTGGGTCAAACAGATTAAAGATGACATCAAATCCGTCTCCTCCACCATTACCACAGATTTTCCGGTTGAAAGAATGGATAGCCGGCTCGCTCATCTTCTTGAGGCAAAGCAAGCACTACTGAACCGTTGGAAGGGTCAGCGCCTGAACCGAAGACTGAGGAAGAAGATAGCTGAGGTAAACAGATCAGTCGAGGAACATTGTCGCGCACTATCGAGGCAGCAATGGGACGAAATCTGCAACTCCGTCGATGGTCAGATGCGCAATGGCAAGACATGGAATATGTTAAAGCATCTCCTCAACGAAAACACCACCAAAACAAATCAAAAGCATGTTATCGCTCGAATTTTGCATAAAGAGATAGGGCGCACTACAGAACAGCAAGTTGTCCAGCAGCTCGTGCATAAGTACCTCCCAATCAAAAGAGGATTGGCACCACCAAGTAGACAGTACCAGGGCACGCCAAATCCAGGTCTTGAGGGCGACTTTAACATCGAGGAGATCAGAAGAGCCTTGCATGATCTCAACGGCAGGTCGGCCCCTGGCCCGGACGGTATATCAAACAAGGCCCTGCGTAACCTTGATGACGATTCAATTGAAACCCTGAGGGATATGATCAATTCAGCATGGAAAGAAGGCAGGGTGCCAGAGCAGTGGAAGCTGGCCAGCACGTTCCTTATTCCTAAGCCAGGAAAGCCCCCTAACTTGGACAACATGAGGCCAATATCCTTGACATCATGTATCGGCAAGGTCGCAGAACATGCCATACTGCACAGGATAAACAAGTACTTGGAAGATAACAACATATATACACACAATATGGTTGGATTCAGGGCAGGGCTATCCACACAAGATGCATTGAAGCTTATCAAACACCAGGTCATTGACAATGAAACCAGAGACGTGAGAGCCATTCTGTGCCTAGATCTAGAAAAAGCGTTTGACAACATCCACCACTCATTCATACTCGAAGCAATTTCCAAGCTTGGTCTAGGGAAAGCCTTCTATGACTACGTATGGTCCTTTCTTACAGATCGGAAAGCCGTGATGAAGATTGCAGATATCGAGACCGCAGCAATCGAACTAGAAGTAAGGGGCACGCCACAAGGGGCAGTGATTTCACCAATGCTGTTCAACATTGCCATGATTGGACTGTCAAAGAAATTATCGAGCATTGAAGGATTGAAGCACAGCATCTACGCAGATGACATTACCATCTGGTGCACAGGTGGAAGCGAGGGGCAGATTGAGAGCGCTCTGCAAGAGGCGATTGACACCGTAGAAGACTACCTTCGCCCTTCCGGGCTCAAGTGCTCCTCGAGTAAGTCAGAACTTTTGCTTTATCGGACTGCACGCCGGGGACCGAAGCCCAGGGGATGGAAGCCGTTAAACCAGATAGACATCCATCTCCGTACAAATCAAGGGGATGCCATCCAGAGGGTCGACTCCATCAAAGTCCTGGGAATGCTGATAGAGTCTACCGGCGCCAACAGCAAATCTATAGCCAAGTTAACTCGGAAAACAGACAGTGCGGTGCACCTCATACGCAGAGTAGCCAACAAAAGAAATGGGATCAAGGAAGACAACCTCATCAGGTTGATGCATGCGTTTGTTCTAAGTCACTTCACATACGAGGCAGCAATGCACAACTGGTCAAGAGCAGAGTCCGAGACACTGAATGTGCTCCTCAGGAAAGTTATCAAGAAGGTCCTGGGCCTACCCATACATACCAGCACCGAGCGTCTGCTTGAGCTTGGCATACACAACACGCTCGAAGAAATAGCAGAAGCCCAAGAGAGAGCACAGTTTGCAAGGTTATCTACTACAAGGTCGGGGAGAATGATCCTGCAGGAGCTGGGCCAACACCCAATAGCAATCAGACGCAATTACAATGATATCCCTGACAACATCAGGGAGACTATCACGGTATCTCCTATACCGAGAAACATGCATCCAGAACACAACGTCGGAAGAAGAGTAGCGAGGGCCAGGACTATACTTCAAGTCTCAAACGAGGAACGAGGGGTCGTATTTGTTGACGCGGCTTCCTACGCCAATGGGAAAGCGTTTGTGGCAGTGGTAGTCGATGGGGCTGGCCATGTCGTCAACTCAGCGACGGTCAGGACGAAAGACCCAATCATTGCGGAACAAGTGGCCATCGCCTTAGCACTCAAGATGGATAACATTGAAGTCGTCTACAGTGATTCCATGGCAGCACTACGGGCGTTCGCCAAGGGGACGGTCTGTGAACAAACGCTGAAAATACTGCAAGGCAAGAACATAACACATCATCTTCTGAGTTGGTTCCCAGCTCACCTTGGACAAATCAACGATTCCCCTCCCAATCTCAACGAAGCAGCACACGAGGCGGCGCGAGAACTCTCCAACCGCGCCTCCCCGGGGATGCGTTCTACCGGTGAAGGGGATAACCGGGAAATTCTTACAACATATAACGAGCTCACTAAACATTTCTACCTGTCTAGAAGGATTTTCCCTCCACCTCACAAAAATCTAACCCGGCCCCAAGCACTTACATTAAGGCTTTTGCAAACGCGGATGTACCCTACTTTGAAAATGTTACACATCATGTACCCTGACCTATACCCAAGTAATATTTGTCCACATTGTGGGGAAATAGCTTCATTAGAACACATGCTCTGGCAGTGCACCAAATTCGCTTATTTATCGCACATCACCTCTGCCACATGGGAGGCGGCAATCCGCAGCTCGTCTTTGGCAGATCAGCTCTGGGCTGTCCACCAAGCCCGCGAGGCGGCTGAGGAGCTTGGCATCTCAGTCCCCACGTGGGAGCTGCCCGCAACACAGTGATCTGTGTTTTGGAGGACCAAATAAAAGTTTATCCAATCCAATCCAATCCAATCTCGTTGTTAGAGCTGCGCTCTAACAACGAGAGTTGCAATGTCGGCTTAATCGTAGTGCGATTAGTCTGCGTGAAAGGCGCAGCCCAATCGCAGCGAAAGCTAGAACAGTGACCTTTCAGAGCCTTTTCTAAACATTCATTGGGAAACTGCTGCAAGCACACTTGCTGGGTACCCACTACGACATTAATAATAATTGCTGGGTAGTGGACCAGCATTCGCTATGCTATTTTTCGTCAATCTTCTGAGAAACGTTGTATCCGCTAAACACTTGTAAGGAATGTTGTGCCAATTGTTCATGCAGTGGTTGAGGACTATGAGGAATCATGCCTGAAGTGGGCATGCGCCACATTTAAAAGGTGATCAAAAACAAGCTTTTGTAAAAGCTTGGAGCGTTGGACGACCTACTCGACGCTGTTCGCATTGTGTGACGCCTCGTTGTTCTTTTCCTGCTCTAAAGCGCTATATTAACGCGATTCCTTTCCCGACATCAAGCCTGCCTTGCGAACGAGTCCCAAGCACAGGCGTGGCTCCGAATACCGGGCTAGCATGCAGCGGACCCGGGTTCCAGCCCCACTGTGCTCTTCGTACTAGGGTTTTTTTTTTTTTTCGCGCGACAGTGGTTACGGACACCGGCGGCGGCGGCGAAGTACGCCGCCGCGCATAACCTGAGTTTTGATATCATACCAGCTTTCGCTGTGAAAAAAACAACAAAAACAATTGTAGCTCGAGGCAAAATACGGAAACATGAAGGGATAGGCGGAGAAAATTGAATGCTTTCAGATGGCCTACCATTCCATAGAGTAATAAAAAAGGTTAACAGAGAACACTTTCATAGGCCCCTGATGCTTATTTGGGTTCGCAGCGCACCAAACGGGTGTGGGGAAACTTCGCAGCCTCAAAGATGTTAGGCCACAATATATCTCGAAGACTGTCTCGAAGGCTATTTTGTAGTGGATTATTATACAGCCTCCGAGACCGCTTCTACGTGCGTGCTCATCTCTGAGGCCATACTTTTTTTCTAACGTGTCGTTTGCATGCATCGATCAACTTGGTGTAAGCTGCACCGCTAGTGCGGCAAGCACACGGTGTCAATGTGCGTCTATGCACACATTTTAATTAAAACATGACAATAATTGGAGGAGCGAGAACTTTTATTTTCAAGTGATAGTCTTGGTAAGCACATGCCCACTTTGTAAGTGTTTAATAAACGCAGGCACAAAGAGTGGTTCACTGCACTGCGAGACGTGAAAGTACAGCTGCCATATCTTGATTATAAATTACACACAATAAATAAACATACAGGCAACAATTTAAGAAGAACTGCATAAGAGTAAAACTGCAATAAACGCACACAACTACACATACAGTGCACAACGTGACACAGCAGTAGTAGCCTCAGCACTTGACTCCGGCATGAACCGAAAAAAAGAAAAGAAAAATGTTGGCTAGGTTTTCTTTCCCACCTTCGCACTAATTTTCTCCTACGGACTTTACATCGCTCTTTCGTAAAAAACAGTGACAAGCAGCTGCCGCAGCAAAAACAAAGCAATTTTAGGTGTCATGCAAGCCGTCAACGAAGCAAGAGAGTTCACTCAAGGATTACGTCCTAGCTTTAGCTAGGAAACGTTTTTATAGATTGGCCACTTCTCTCTTATGTGCTCATTAGAGCTTCAAGAAATTTGCTAACGTCACAGATAACGATATTCAGCGTAGCTGCACTTTTCCCAAAATCTCACTCACTCAGTGAATTCGAATACATGTAGCGGCACAAAGAAAACCTAACAACGGGAGCGGTGACTCAATTTCTTGAGCCAAAAAAGAATTTTTTTCGCAAACGTGCTGCGAAGTATTCCAAACAGTTTCCTTTCGTGTGAAGCAACCCAAGAAAAAAGTAAGTGAAGTGAAGAGCACAAAAAAGATCTCTGCGCCGAGCAGCACAGTCCTATAGGGACGTTAAGTTAGGGCTTCAATGACAAATGCAATACACACTTGACATAGTATTGATGGCGTTCGTACCTAGCTGCAGCCAAGCTGAGAGGCAGACGAAACAAGCGAAGATCACGACGCACGCCGGGCACGTCATCGCACATCTTACATGTGATCTCCGTGCAGCTGCCCGTACTTCTTCTTTGCCTTAAATGCTCATAAACATGGATCGTGACAACGTTGACGTCGTGTCGACGCCACGTCCACTTCTCTCGCATCATATTCATGCCTGATCCCAGCCCGACAATGCCGTACATTCGCAGACGATAAAGACTGATTCAGGCCACTATCACATGCGCAAAAACACGTAGACGTATAATGTACTAGAAAAGGTACTGTAGTAAATAACTAGTACGTGTGTTTTCTTAAAGCAGTAAGCGATGTGTGGCCATCTTGCGGCTGGGGTGAAGCTGCGTAGCTCCGCCGCTTTTTGGCCCGTGTCACCACTCTTGTCATTTTTATGTTACTCAATGACCATTCTTTCAAATGCTCTATTTCGCATCCAATTACGTTCACCTTTGCCATGTTTCACGGCCTCACCTGCTACTTTATTTTGTGGGGACCGAGGCACAACTTCTTTTCTTTTATTGTTAGTGTTCGTTGTAGTAGAGAACGTTTCCACAGAAGGCCCAAACGCATGTGGTGTTTGGATAGTATAACATAATTTTAGCTACATGTCCGTATAGTCGGCTCGGAACTACAGGAGTCTGACTTTTCGCCAAAGAAGTTTTCAAGTTTTATTCAACAACGATGTCAGTTTACAGAAAATTGCGTACAGGATTAGTAATACACACAAGTAGCCCCAAAGTTAGAAGCTGTCAGGGGGCTCCCATACATGATGTTAACGGGAGAACAAACAAAATATACAACATTCAGTTGTTACGGTATCTTCAGTAAGAAAAAAAAAGCACAGTGCGAAAAAAATGAAAGCAGAAAATATATGTTTAGCAAGGCGAAAAAAAGGAAACATTGAAGAACAAACAAGCGCAAGTTATAATACAAAACGTAAGGACAATATAACATGTTGCAATTGTTATCGCTACAATAAAAAGCAGTAGCTAAGATGAAGACAACTGTTGCAAAAAATATTTCTTTACTTGGTTTTTGAATGGATGTTCTGTGGTTGATGATTTTATTACCTAAGAAAGGGAATTCCACAGCTTGATTCCCGTAAATGTGGTTGTGAACTTGCCGTAGTTTGTGCGAACTTTAGGCAGAAGGCCGTTATCAAGGTTAGAAAACCTAGTAATATTATTCTTTACAAAGCTATCCACGACAATGTCATCTATATGCACATTACCGCGAAAAAGCTTATACATGACAACTGATAACTTCAGCTGAAAGAGGTGATAAAGAGGATGTATGTTTAAATTCTGATAAAGTGGCGTTGCAATGGTTAAGAAATGGCTGAAAGTCATGAGTCGAAGTGCTTGATTCTGTAGGCGTTGTAGTTGGTTGAGGTGGATCAAATATGTCTTACGCCAGGCTGATATGCAATAAGATAAATGGCTGTGAATATGTGCGTGATTAAGGGAGGGGATTATGTGTGGCTGAAAATATGAACGAGTTTTGATTATGGCGTGTATTCCAAAGGTTCTCTTGCGAATGAGTGACTGCGCATGAAGATTGAATTTCATATGCCCGTCAAGAATTACACCAAGAAACGTTGTACTGTGGGACATGGGAATGAAATTATCGTCCAGACGCTCAGATATAGATTTTGAAAGTACAGTCGGGAAGGAATGAAAAGCCATAAAAATTGTTTTTGATAGATTAATTCTTAACATGTTCATTCGACACCAGGAACTTATATTATGTAGATCCACGTTAACGTTTCGTTTTAGCTCATCGACAATATTAGCATAAGTAAAAATGGTCGTGTCATCTGCATATAAGGTACAGTTTGTAGCGGTCAAAACATTAGGTAGATCATTAATAAATAACAAAAAGAGCAGCGGGCCAAGGATTGAGCCCTGAGGAACACCTTGATTTACTTTCTTAGCTGCTGAAACTTTACCGTCAATCTGACCAGCTTGAATGCGATTGCACAGATAATATAAATTGAAGTGCAGGGCCAGTTATACCATACGATTCAAGTTTATATGTAAGAATTTTGTGATTAAATGTGCCAAAAGCTTTCGTTAAATCTATGAATACGCCACCAACTACGTAGCCTTGGTCGATTGCCCTTTTTATTTTATCGGTGAGGGTTAGAAGCGCAAGCTCAGTGGAATAGCCAGGCCGAAAGCCGCACTGTTTAGATGTTGACATATTAAACTTTGTCAGGTAGGATATTAATCTTGTATGCATAAGATGCTCGATTATTTTGCTGAAAAATGGAAGAATACAGATGGGCCTCTAATTACTCAGAAGTTCGCGATCACCTTTTTTTGTGAACAGGTGTTATTCTACCAAATGTTAGGGAATCGGGAATTATGCCTGCTTTAAACATCTTGTTAACAATATCTGCAATTACAGGAGATAGCTCACTAGAGACTAACTTGATGTGAGATGGATGAACAGAGTCAAGACCAGGCCCCGTGGACTTGAGCGAAGTTATAGCACGAAGAACTTCCTCTGCACTTTCGTAGGTCGCAAGAAGAAAGAATAAGGCTGGCGAGGTAATGTTGGTAATGGGGGATTTCTCGGAGATTCACAGGTACTGCTAAAATACTCATTGAACGCATTGGCGATATCAGTTGGATGGCTGTGCGTTTGTGCTTCAGTTATAATTTTCGTTATGTGCTCACGACATTTATTATTGAAGAATTCGTTTATGACCTACCTGCAGTTGCGCCTTGTATCATTGCCATTATCCAAAATTTTTTTCTGAATATATTCTCGTTTTGCACATTTAAGTGCGGCTGCAGGCGTGTTGGAATATTTCTTGAAACGAATTTTAAGTTTAGAGTTAAATGGCTCACAAGTTTCTCTTTTGTGAAGTTGGTTTTTCTTCAAGATACATCGAAGTAGCGCCCTTGTAACTTAAGGTTTTCTGGGATTACAAAAATGACGAGCTATGATATGTACCGTTGTGCATTCGTTAGTGCATTGTGTAACTGTAGTCGAAAATAGCTGACAAGCCTTTTCAGCGCAGGGTTCACTTATTACGACGGTCCAGTCAATTGATTGCACCATAGATACGAATTTTTGAGAATTAAAAGATATCCTCTCTTTGTTTTCCTTACACTTGTAATTTTCTGTGCCCAGAGTCAGGAATATAGGGTAATGATCTGTTATGCTTTGCTCAATGACTCCTTTTGTATTGTCTGTAGCAAAATTGGTTAATATGTGGTCAATTAACGTATTAGACCCTGCTATGTCACATCTGAACCAAGTGTGTGGAAGTCTGAACCAAGTGTGAGGAATGTGCAAGAGCATTGTCGTGATGGATCGATCCACCAGTTTCCTGTTGACCACAACTCGAGTCTCTTGCGCCGCACAGCATCACGTAGTCTACGGAGGACGTCCCTGTAGTACTACTTGGTGATTGTTTAATACTGTGGTGCGTACTCGTGGTGTACCACACCGTGGGAGTCAAATAAAGCACTCAGCATCACTCTGACGTTGCTGTGCACTTGGCGGGTCTTCTTTGGCCTTGGGGACGTGGAATGCTTCCACTGTGACTACTGGGATTGTGTTTCCGCGTTGTACCCGTACACCCAAGACTCGTCGCGAGTGATAATGGTGTTCATGGAGTTAGGGTCACTGCTTGTAGAATCCGGCATGTCCTGTGAGACTTGAACACGAAGTTGCTTTTGCTCCACCGTGAGCAGTTTCGGCACAAATTTCACCGCAACTCTCTTCATGACCACATCTTCGGTCATAATGGGCTGTGCAGAGAAAGCGCTGATACCCACATCTTCGGCAATTTTTCGGATAGTAACACGACAGTCACGGATCACCACAGCGTTCACTTCGGCAATTACTTGGACATTTCGGCATGTTGATGGCCGACCGGAGCCTGGCTTGCTCTCCACCGATGTGCTGCCGTCTTTAAACCGGTTGGGTTGTACCACTCCTTAACCTGCGTGCGGCTCCGAAAGCAGTCGTGATCTTCCCAATGGTTTCCACTACGGGCTGTCGCCCAGTTCGTGGAAAAATTTGATGCAGTAGCGCTGCTCCAGTCGCTCCGCCATTTTCTTTGCAACGAAAAACTCACGAGAGCACTGTGCACTACCTCACTTGAATGCTGCGTCCCAGCGACGGACGCAGGCAAGAAAAAATTCACGCGTGCGCTCGAAGGCTCGGCTGACGCAAACGCCCTCGTTTCAAATCCATCAGGTGCTTGCAAAAAATATAATAATAAGTGAGGTCAGATACTTTTCTAACAGACCTCGTATGGAAAATTAACTGTGTTTATCAGCATCTTTCGAGTATAATAACGAAGTTTTGTCGTTTTTTTTTTCAAGTTTTGTTTAGTACCCGCTTTCACAAATTTCACGGATAAGATTAAACACTACATTCACACGGGTAATTATGCTGGAACAATTTTTATTGACCTCGCGAATTAATCCTTTTTAATATTTTAATTACTAAATTAAACGTGGCTGGTGTGGTGGCACCTGCGTTGAACTTCATTCACAGCTACTTAAGTAACAGAGAAGAGGCAGTTTGCATTTCTAATCATTTTTTTAATTTTAAATTAGTCAATAGGGGAGTACCTCAGGGATCAATGCTTGACCTATTACTCGTCATCATTTACATTAATGATCCAAGTTCTCACCTATCTCATTGTCTACGTTACTTGTGTGTGCATGACACTACGATTCCAATTGCTTGCACCTCTACGGATAGTCTTACTTTTAAACTGAATAGCGATATTGAAAGTATGATTCGCCGGTGTCGTCAAATCTTAATGGAAATCAACCCCACTAAAGCAGTTTTATGCTATTTCACCCCACTGAAAAAAAGGGGGTCGTTGAATTTCCGTCTATATAACAATCAATAATTATTTCCATCATTGTTTTTAGTCATTGTGGTATTCTGGGTGTGGTTCTTGATTCAAACTTGAAGTGCACTTTCCATGGAGCACACGTAAAACAAAAAGCTGCCTATGGCATCAGGATTCCCATCGAGGAAATACCTTGATTGTTCTTTGTTATATGCCTCCATTCACAGTCGCTTCACTTACTGAATTGCGTGCTGGAGTAATACGTACAGCACTCACTTGACTCCTCTACAATATGTTCAAACCAGGCCATTCGCATTATCACATTTCAGTCACCATGATGTAGTGCATTTGCTCTTTTACAAGAACATCGTATTCTAACCATTCATAAAATTTTCCCATTTCATCATGACAATCCCTACATGCAATTATTTTCACTCAAATATGTCATTCGTGCTTTTAGAAGCAAAACGCCTTAAGGGGCCACTCACCAGGTTTGACAATTTTGACCTGACCGTCGCAATGCGTACATGAGGCGTTCACGTTCACGTCTGCCAAAATTTCCAACGCTATATACGCACCGTGGAAATTGGCCGAATTTCAAGATGAACGCTGCTCCCTCTTCCTTTCGCGTGCGCACGCTCAGAGATTGAGGGCATCACGTGCACGTATGAATTGCCCTACGTACACGGCAGTGCAGTGACGTTGGTCCTCTACGTAGACGACTGTGCTCTGACGTTGCCAACAGTGGCACGTGGCATGGCGAAAATTATTTAACACGGCCTGCGTAGTTTATGTAATTTGTTGTTTGAATTGAGAGATCAATAAAACTTGAGATAAATAATGAGACGCGCAAAGGGAATGTGCGCGTCTTCTTTTTTTATTTTTTCCCCGTGATTTGCAATGAGATGCGGGGCTAATGGCAGTACGCCGCTCGCGTGCTCGGGGGTCGGGCTTGTTCGGGCACGTCATGTGCACGTGACCTCTGTTTCGGATGCCGGAGAAGTTAGCGAATAGATTTGGCTTGAGAAGGCTGCGAGGGGGAGCGGTAAGGGTTTCGATCGAGCTTGCCTCTTCTCATCATCAATTCGCGCAACTTCAGAAAAAAAAGTTTTCTCAGCTCGTGATGAACCGATTGAAAAACAAATTGGGGCATAATACTACTCATAGGACATACAGCAACTTCCATGGTCTAACTAAAATTTATTATGGGCCCTGGTGAGTGGCCCTTTAAACCGTGGGTCGTGCGTCTGCAATGTATGTATTAGTAGTAGGTAGCCACCTCTCGTTTAGTTCATGGAATGTCCGCTGAATGGCGGTACTTCTGTATGATGAATATATGATGAAAAGATGCGAGGTGGCGATACATGGAGTGTTCACTCGATGGATGGACGGACGGACAGATAGACAGACAGACAGATGCATGGACAGACGCACGGACGGATAGACGCATGCACGCGTGGACGAACGGATGGATGCATGGAGGAACGCACAGACGGACAGACAGAAGCGTGGACGGACTGATGGATGCTTCGCCCCACTCATCATTCACTCCATGAATATTCTGTGATTTTACTCATTCTACTCATTCTCGTTACTAATTCTAATCATTAATCAAAGTACAAGTTGATTTGCATCAAATAATAACTTCTTGTTACCGAAAGTTAAAACTATGGCAGATTCACTTCTATCTTCTCAACCATTTCCGTCTGCAACGGTATTCCAAGTGACGTGAAAATGTCACCGAGCATATAGTTTCAAAAACACTTATTTTTGTATTTACTGAATGTTTTAATGTTAATCTCCTAGTCTATGCTGTTCAATCGGAACTGTATTGCCTTTTTTATGTTTGTTCTATATTGTATCAAATATAACGTCTGATAACGTGGCAACCGAAAGCACAACACCGAGTTGATTCTCGGATCATGGGAGAGTCCTTGCTCTGCAGTGGGCGTAGTCAGGCTGATGATGATAATACTGAATTCGCGTATATTCATGGGTCTGAAATTGGTACCGCTTCGTGGCATACCACTTTTATTTTTTTCTTTGCCCATTATAAATCATCACTTGTGAGATCTTGCATAGCTGTATTCCATTCATGACTATTTTATTGTCACGACATGTTAGCATTTGGATTGGATTGATTTTTGCATTGTGATTTCTCTTAACCTGATTTGTATCGTTCGCTTATGATCTCACATGTATTTTGGTGTATTGGCATAACATGTTTTAGTTAATTTGCTGTCAAATGTTATTGATTCTCTGAAGGTTATCTTCTGTTTGCCAAATTGCTTCGCTTCTTCCTTACTTTCTTTTTTTTTTAGCCAGCACAGGAGGTCTTCTTGCAGCCTAGAGCTTTCAGACCTCCTTCTGCATGTTTCTGTGATGTATTATTTTTTTTCGAATCAATAAATTTATTCTTCTTCTTCAACTTAAGTTTTCTGTTGCAAAACGGACGAAAAGTAACCATGTTTTGTATATATTACGAAATCGCCGTGACGTTTACAGAGAATAATGTACTGAGTAGAACTGACAAACTACATAATTTCAGAAAGAAGTCATTTATGCACCCAATACAAGAAATTCTGTGTAAACAGACAGAAAACACCTGTAAGTTTTAGGTTATTAACATTCATTTCTTTGTCCCGCTGCGGTGGCCTAGCGGCTAAGGTACTTGGCTCCTGATTCGCAAGTCGCGGGATCGGATCCCGGCTGTGGCGGCTGCATTTTCTATGGAGGCGAAAATGCTGTAGGTCCGTGTGCTCAGATTTTCGTGCACGTTAAAGAACCCTAGGTGGTCGCAATTTTCGGAGCCCTCTACTATGGCGTCTCTCATGATTGTGTGGTGGTTTTGAGACGTTAAACCCCACGGAGCAATCATCAAACATTATTTTTTTACAATGTGCAAAAAAAAGTCAGTTTCACAAAAAGGGTGAAGCAATGAATGCGATAGCAACACATTAGAATGTTTTACGAAGCAAGACTACCATTATTAAGAGCAATAATAATTGTAGCAAACATGCACTTGCTAAGTAACCAAGTTTCCTGCGGTGCGGCCACAGTAGATGACCACGGCAATGCTCGTGTGCACGGCGTTGATAATAGAAGTGAGGCTGGCAGTCAACTCATTTAGATCCAATCTCGCGTAACTGCATACAAAACGCTGGTGCAAGAGAACACGGCCTCTCTAGGTAGACTTTCGGCACCGTTTTTTTCGTGTTGAGAGCGCAGCCCGTAGGAGCCCCTGTCTGCTGTAGGGGCACAAGGCGCGCGCTGATCGCGCGGCAACCATAAAGCCCCCCCCCCCCCTTTGTTCGCTGGCAAAACAAGGCGTGCACATGTTCGCTGCGCAGGAAGAGGAGGCTAGCATATCGTTTCCTCTATATACATGCATGGATACATATAGATATACGTGAAATGACAGTGGCGGTGACGGCAAAAACCAGCCGAGGCTGTCCATATAATTGCTATCGCAATAAAATTGTTGAAAGGGACTGACAACATATGTCATGCTCATGATGAAGCAAGCGCCAATAAGTACACTCAGAAAGGACACGGGACGAGTGCTTCTGAAAAATTTTATTTCGAAAAGAACACTCTTATATATGCATATATACACGCATGTGCGTCACCACAAGCCACCGTGACTGTCAACTACGTGAAATAACAAAAAAAACTCCAATAATTGATGGCATACAACCAAACACGTGTTAGCTCCCCCCCCCCCCCCCCCCAGAAGAAGCAAGAAAAAAAGACAAGAAACAAAATGCACTGAGTGATGCTACGTCCAGAAAAGCAAATTCAGAATCTGTTAGCGGAACGGACGCCATTTTAGCCAGAACGGACGTCAATTATTCGCACTTGTCACTTCCTTTCTTAATTCGATACGCTACCATTATTTCTCTCGTCGTCTGCTTCTTGTGCTTGTTAATCATTCGTGTCTCAGAAAGTGCATCGCTAAGTGCGAGTACATGAGAGTTCACTAAAAGGGGCCCCGCAACTGCGTAAGAGACATGGACCCACATCCGAAATTCATTATATGGACACTGGGCCATCAGGGATTGCGAAAAAATTAGGCGCTCATTTCCGGGCTACCTTCGTCAGTGCCGATGGAGACCGACGGGGAGGATTACCCACTCCTCCGATATGAGGATGCTCTTTATCGGGAAAGTCATCGCCGCTATACCCTTCCCTGGCAAAGGGATTGAAGAAAGTAGAGAAGCGCATTTCGAATTTCGCTTCGACTTCAGACCAACACAATGCTATTGTTATGATCGGCCTGCCTGGCTTGACGCCGCTTTGACGCATGAGACATTGTGGCTGAGCCTACCCTGATTTCTTCCGAGTCAGCGCTCCCAGAGATGCACCAAGAGCGGCGACAACAGAGAAATCATTCTTCTAGTTATCCCAGGTCGTCGGCGCCCCTCGTAAAACCATTTGGGCAGGCCTGACCGACTGACGGATTAGGAAGAGTTGTTGGCCGTCGAGGTGGCTTGCTTTGTCGTGAATGTGCCCCGGGCAAAGAGCCCAGCGTCTGAGAACCGTCTGTGGATGCATTTCCCACGTTCTCCGTGGCGCCTTGATGCCGCTGTTTCCACAATTTTTGGTCTGCCTGGCGCCGCATACCCACCACTGCAACAGACTACGAAATTAACTTCCATGTAATACTCAACGTCTTCGTTCTGCGCTGTGTCGGGCCCGGTGTGCAGTGTTTTCTCCCTCGCCATGGGCTGAACTGGGCGTGCCTCTTCGCCCTTTCGTTGGATGAAAAGAAGGCGGCGTTTCACCTTCCCCTTTCGGGGGCGGAGGTGAAGATTACAAACTTCATTGGACTGTCCTGGCCTCCATGTTTTTTTCCCTGCAGGAAATCCTTGAAAGGCCAGGACACAAAATGCGAGCGCCGAAGCGCTCCTGACAATCTCTCACAAGCTCGCAGAAGCTCCCATCATGCTTCCGTCGAGAGCTTCCATGATGCTGCTCTCATCATGTAATAACATGCTACCTTTAAATAAGGTAAATAAAAGTTACTGTTAGCAGCTCCGGGCTCCTCTCCTCGACATCTCCCCGAGAGTCTGGCTGGCTCTGGTCCTCTGGGCAGAACCCCGGTTCCATCACTACGTCCTACCATAGGGAAACATTTCGACCCAGGACAGTGTGATCACTGTGGGGAGGTGGCAGCTACCTACTAGATGGTGCAGGCCAAAATATCGCAACTGTGAAGAAGAAAGAGCATCGTTGGCAAGCAACATCGCCACCGCTTGGGTACTGGGTGCTGGGCTTCGCTCGCTCGGCTCGTGCTGATCATCGCCGGCATCTGCTTGACCGTTGCTCTTGCACGATCGTGTTTCTTCGTAGGACCACCGTCGCAACAGTCGCCAATAAACCCTTTTTCAATTGGTGGAGGGTGCTGACATTCCCCGTCGCCTGAACCTGGGTGCTGCCATTCGCCGTCGCCTGAACCTGGAGCTGCGCAACCGAACGCTACCTCCCATCATGGCTACCAACAACGCGCAACCTGGCTCTTCCACTCCATCCCCCAGCAACCCCGGCGTTCTTCGTTTGCGAGAGCCCAAGGTTTTTAGCGGAGCTGATGAGACCGACGTGGAAGACTGGTTAGCTAACTACGAACTGGTGAGCGCAAACAACAAGTGGGATGACGCGGACAAATTGACTAACGTCATCTTTTACCTCACTGACGTGGCCGAAATGTGGTATAACAACCACAAAAACGACATCACGACGTGGTCCATCTTTAAAACCTTGTTTGCTGACGTTTTTGGCCGACCCGCAGTCCGCAAGTCCAGAGCCGAACAACGCTTGCGGACTCGCGCACAAAAGCCAACGGAATCTTTCACCAGCTACATTGAAGACATTATTGGTCTTTGCAACCGTGTGAACACCACCATGCCCGAGTCGGAGAAGATTCAACACATCCTCAAAGGGATAAATGACGGTGCATATCAGCTGCTCCTGGCCCGTAATCCTGCCACCGTTGCGGAACTTGTCACTTTGTGTCAAAGTTTCGACGAGTTGAGCAAGCAGCGCGCCCTGACTCGGCCATTTTCCTCACACGCCGACTCGCTCTCCAGTCTCAGTTCTGTTCCCGACCACTCACCAACCCTGCAAGAGATTAAAGACTTTGTGCGTGAAGAAGTAGCTCGGCAACTGTCGTTGATTCCCTTCACGCAGCAGCCGCCGTCCTCTCGTCTGCCCTCACCACTCCGCGACGTTATTGCCGAAGAGGTAGCTCAGGCTGTTCCCGTCGCTGCCCACCAGCAGCCTGTGGCCATGCCTGTTGCCCATGCGCCGGCTATGCAGCCCGTGGCCGCGCCTCTTACGTATGCCCAGGTGGTACGTAGCAGACCCCGCCAGCAGCATTTGCCACCCATGTCTTCAGTCGCTCCCCACTCCGCCCCTTTTTCGACACCTTGGGCCGCACCACGAGTCAGCAATTCCTGGCGCACTCCTGACAATCGACCGATCTGCTACGCCTGCGGTACTCCAGGACACGTGGCACGATATTGTCGCCGTCGCTTCCAACCACTCCACGACGCTACTCGGCCGTTACCGTATGACCCACAGCCCATGCACATACCTGCTCCCTACCCCTCACCGCAGTATGGATACACTAACCTTCCTGAGTCTCGGTCACACCAGCCTCAAACTCACTCTCCCCGTTCCCCATCTTCTCGCAGGCGATCACTGTCTCCAATGCGTCCTAGACCCGCTTCCTCCAACCGGGAAAACTGAACGCCGCAGTTCCAGAGGCAAGAACTGCGCCGTCGTCGAAATGCTCAAGTCCTCGCACTTCACCAGCTAACGTCGTCGCTATATCTGTCGATGGTGTTTCTACCTTTGCCCTCGTCGACACAGGTGCTGCCGTTTCTGTTATAGCCGCCCAGCTCTGCCGCTCTCTACGCAAAGTAACCACGCCGCTCTCTGGACTATCGCTTCGTACAGCTAGCGCACAGCAAGTTCGACCTCTTGGCACCTGTACGGCCCGCATATTTATCCAAGGCTCTATGTACGTTGTCGAGTTCATCGTCCTTTCGGTGTGCTCGCATGACGTTATCCTCGGGTGGGACTTTCTGTCAAATCATCATGCCATAATCGACTGCGCACGCGCTGAAGTTCAATTTTCGCACCTGTGTGACGAACCTTTGCACGAAACCCTTGAGCGGACGCCAAAACTTGTCGTGCGTGAGGACACTGAAATTCCGCCAGCCTCTCTTGCCGTTGTCCCGGTTTGCTGCGATGACTATAATGATGCTACAGTAATGTTTACACCTTCCGACATTTTCATGAGCCGCAGAGCCGTTTCCTTGCCTTTCGCTACACTCGACGTCACTGCGGGCCGAAGCAATATTTTCGTCCACAACCCCCTTTCTGCACCGCTTACGCTACTTGCCGGCGAATGTCTCGGTCGAGTGGAGTACCTCGATTCCTCTTTATTCCTTAACATGCCAGACGAATCGTGCAGTAGCGCCTCGACCGAACTTCATGCCCTTTCCCCACTGGAATGCTCATCGAGTGACACCTTCTTGAGTTCCATCGCCGACACCTTAAGTGCGTATGAACGCGCCGAGCTTCTTAATCTCCTCCAGCACTTCGCGAATTCATTCGACGTTTCTCAGCCGCAATTGGGTCGGACTTCCGCCGTGCACCACTACATTGACACCGGTTCGCACCAGCTATTGCGTCAAAGACCGTACCGTGTCTCTGCTGCAGAACGTCACGTCATCAACGACCAGGTCGAAGAGATGCTACGCCGTCGCGTTATTCAACCATCGCACAGTCCTTGGGCATCTCCTGTCGTTCTAGTTCGAAAGAAAGATGGATCGATTCGATTTTGCGTCGACTACCGGCGATTAAACAAGGTGACGCGGAAAGACGTCTATCCATTACCGCGCATAGACGACGCCCTTGACAGCCTCCAAGGAGCCGAATTCTTCTCCTCCTTAGACTTACGATCTGGATACTGGCAGGTTCCTATGGCAGAAGCTGATCGCCAGAAAACTGCGTTCATTACACCAGATGGCCTGTACGAATTTAACGTAATGCCATTTGGTCTTTGTAATGCTCCTGCCACGTTTGAACGGCTCATGGACAACACACTGCGTGGGCTGAAGTGGTCTGTGTGTCTATGCTACCTCGACGACATTGTCGTTTTCTCTCCCGATTTTCCTACGCATCTGCTTCGGCTCCAACTGGTTCTGACGTGTTTAACCAACGCTGGGCTCCAACTGAACCTTAAAAAGTGCCGCTTCGCCGCGCGAGAGCTGTCCATCTTAGGGCACATCGTCTCCAAGCATGGTGTTCGACCCGACCCTGCAAAACTGCGAGCAGTCGCTGAGTTCCCGAAACCTACTACACTGAAAGAATTACGCAGTTTTGTCGGACTATGCTCGTACTTCCGGCGCTTCGTGCGAAATTTTGCATCGATCATGTCACCACTGACCAACCTCCTACGCGGTGATGCAGACCTTTCATCCTGGTCTTCTGACTGCGACGTCGCGTTTGCCACGCTCCGTAGTCTGCTAACATCTCCTCCAATTCTTCGGCATTTCGACCCAACAGCTGCAACGGAAGTTCACACATACGCTAGTGGGGTTGGTCTAGGTGCCGTCCTCGCCCAACGCAAGCCGGGCTACTCCGAATACGTCGTCGCTTATGCGAGTCGCACACTTACTAAAGCTGAGGCCAATTACAGCGTCACTGAAAAAGAGTGCTTGGCGCTAGTGTGGGCGCTTCGCAAGTTCCGCCCTTATTTGTACGGTCGCCCATTCGACCTGGTAACGGACCACCATGCACTTTGTTGGCTCGCCACATTGAAAGACCCTTCTGGCCGCCTAGCTCGGTGGGCACTGCAAATCCAGGAGTACGACATTCGTGTCATCTATCGCAGCGGACGCAAGCATTCTGACGCCGACGCCCTGTCGCGTTCGCCTTTACCTCCCGACTCGGCCTGCGGAACCACTGGTACCAACTCCATCGCATCTCTCGACCTCGACTCCTTTACCAGTGAACAACACAAGGACCCGTGGATCGCTTCCCTTTTTAACTGTCTTTCTGGATCGTCAACCACTGCGGTACCACGATCTCTCCGACGTCAAGCTGCTCATTTCGCCATTCGTGATCGGCTGCTACACCGACGCAACTACGCCCCCGAAGGTCGTAAGTGGCTCTTGGTTGTCCCGCGCAGCTCGCGATCACAAATCTGCGCCTCCTTTCACGACGATCCCCAATGTGGTCATGCCGGAGTTTTCAAAACTTACGAACGCATTCGCCATCGCTTCTACTGGCGCGGAATGTATAATTTCGTTCGAAAATTCGTTATGGGCTGTCCTGACTGTCAACGTCGCAAATCACCGCCTTTCCACTCGTCCGGTGCGCTTCAACCGCTTCCGTGCCCTGCCAAACCTTTCGATCGGATCGGAATTGATCTCTATGGCCCTCTACCGACAACATCAGATGAAAATCGGTGGATCATAGTCGCTGTGGACCATTTAACACGCTACGCTGAGACCGGCGCCCTTCCAAGTACCACTGCGCGGGACGTAGCATCCTTCATCCTTCATCGCTTCATACTACGACATGGTGCACCTCGACAACTACTAAGCGACCGAGGTCGAGCCTTCCTATCAGAAGTCGTCACGTCTCTGCTTTCTCAATGCCATGTTGTTCATCGCAAGACCACGGCATACCACCCGCAGACTAACGGGCTCACGGAAAGATTTAACCGCACCCTTGGCGATATGCTCGCCATGTATGTGACATCCGATCATACTAACTGGGATCGCATTCTTCCATTCATTACGTTCGCATATAACACCGCGGCACAGTCTACCACTGGATTTTCACCTTTCTTTCTTCTTTATGGACGCGAACCATCCCACACCATCGATGCTCTCCTTCCATACCGTCCTGACGCATCCGAATGCCCATCTGTGTCCGAAGCTGCCCGAAATGCGGAAGAGTGCCGTGAACTCGCACGCACCTTTACGTCTCAACAACAACAGCGCCAGAAAGAAAACAACGCCGACTCTTCACAAAGCCCCAGCTATTCCCCGGGATCACTTGTATGGCTGGCTGTTCCTTACCAAACCCCCGGCATTTCCTCAAAACTCGTTCCAAAGTACGAGGGCCCATACCGCGTTTTGGAGCAAACCTCGCCGGTGAATTTTCTCATCGAGCCACTTTCCCCATCTGACGACATGCGCCGGCGTGGACGTGACATCGTCCACGTCGCCCGCCTTAAGCCATATCATAGCCCTCTGCCTCCAGACTCTTAGGTCGCCAGGATGGCTCTTTTTCGGCGGGGGCAAATTGTGAAGAAGAAAGAGCATCGTTGGCAAGCAACATCGCCACCGCTTGGGTACTGGGTGCTGGGCTTCGCTCGCTCGGCTCGTGCTGATCATCGCCGGCATCTGCTTGACCGTTGCTCTTGCACGATCGTGTTTCTTCGTAGGACCACCGTCGCAACAGTCGCCAATAAACCCTTTTTCACAACCATTACTCCTCAGCTTAACCCGAGGCGAGAGTACTGAAAGGTAGCCCTGCTGAGGTACTCAGACCTTCAGGCCCAGCAGGCCTTGGTCCAGAGAGCCCGGGTGGTGGCTTTAACCAGCGGTGTCCTGGGACAGAAACTCCACCTAGTCTGTAGGGACCACTAAATGTTCTACAGCTTTCTTTTGTAAACAAAAGTTTTTCACCACCACCACCACCAAACCGGCCGTGGCCCGCGGTTAGGAAGGATGATTAGCGCGAGGGGTTGATTAGCATAGGCGGCGCCAGCGGGGCACATATTTTTCTTCTTCCCATCTCAGAAACTTAACATAATCAGGACCACGGTGGATAAGTTCCCCACCTAGCTGCTCCCCTCGAAGGGACTCGCTTGTCGTGGCTGTCCCGCCAGTTGTCGCCTCTGTTGATGAGATTTAATTCAGATGGCGAGTGATCGGTTGGCGTGCACCAAATGCGTAGACAGGTCGCATTTGGGCGCACGCGGTCGCACGAGGGCGCAGCATGATCCTCATGCTGCGCCCTCGCGAAGTCTCCAGCCGCGTCGTCCGCGCCTCTGAAGGGTATGTCAGAGAGGAAACAACAAACGAAAAGGCAGACTCTACGTACAGTGGGAATCGATGATATGCGAAGCACTAATGAGGAAGGTTGATATGTCACTTAAAAGTCAGCATAACATTATGAGGCGGGCGTAAATTATGCTGTACATGACTTCCACTTCATGATTATCATGTTCGGACGCCTCATTTGCCTTCGTTGTCGTTTCAAGTCACGTGATGCCAAATTTGGTATATGTTGAGGTAGCGATACGGCCGTGAGTGTATCATGAGCGTGGCATGTAGTCATGTTCTTACATGACACGAACCTCATTATTATCATTTTTGAACGTGTCATTTACCTTCGTCGTCCATTGACGTCACGTAACACCAAATTTATATATGGGAACGTAGCGAAACGACCGCGAGCGCATCATGAGCGTGGTGTGTAAGCATGACTTACATGACATGCATGTCATGACTTCCACGTTAGGGTCTCTCACTTATGTTCGCCATGCAGGCATGTCATACTATACCAGTTTTGCAATATGTCATGCGAACGAAACCGCCGCAAGAGCAGCAAGACCATGAAATGTGAATCATATCATTTATGACATAGATGTTACGATTGTCATGTTGTAAGTAGCCACTTATTCTCGTGATACAGTCATGTTATGCCATACCAGTTTTGGTATCGATACCATTATTGAAACGGCCAGGAGAGCTAAAAGTCGTAGGCTACATGGATGGATGGATGGATGGATGGATGGATGGATGGATGGATGGATGGATGGATGGATGGATGGATGGATGGATGGATGGATGGATGGACGGACGGACGCCCTCAAAGTCGCCGAAGTTCGCTAAGAAATGCTTCGCACTTATAAAAAAATCACTGCATATCCATGGAGTGCTTGATGATATATGGGGCGAAGCGTCCGTGCCTGTGTGACCGTTCGTGGGTCCGTCCATTCATGCGCCCATACGTCCGTGCGTCCGTCCATTCATGCGTCCATACGTCCGTTCACCCATCCGTGCGTCCGTCCGTGCACCTGTCTGTCTGTCCGTCCGTCCTTCCAACTAGTGAACACCCCAGGTACCGCCGTCTCGCATCTTTTCATCGCATCTTTTCATCGCATAGAAGTACCGCCATCCAGCGAACATTCGAAGGACTAAACGAGAGGTGGCATGGCCTGGCTTGAGGAGCGGCACGCGCGTGCTTTTTTATGGCCTGCGTTTCGTGTCTAGTTGTCACCTTGCACCGCCGCTAATTCATGGCACTGCAGGATAACACTCGCTAAATTTTACAGGGAGCTTGCGTCCAGCGAATTCAACTTGGCAGCCAGGTAGTGCTCAAAGTGCGTCCTTCTGATACTGTTTTTTTTTTTACTTTTTACTAAGCATCAAATTCAAGGCAAATTTTATGGGAGATTTAAGTCACCATTACACGTCTCTGTAAGTTATTTCATCAAAGACAACTCTCTTCATTTATGATTAACGTGCGCGGGATTCCTCAATTGAAAAGGGTGCGCGCGTGCCGCTCCTCCAGCCCGGCCGTGGAGGTGGCGAATTACTACTACTACTACTACTACATACATCGCGAACGCACTACCCACGGCTTAGGGAGCTTCGCTCCCAAAAAGCCTTGGCTGCCTCCTCCTCCGCACTGGGCAGGCTCGCTGTGCCTGACGGTATCGACGTGCTTCGCCAGCGAAGCCCTTTGCTGCCTCCGCACTCTCAAGGGTGCCACGTGGCTCGGCCGAGCGGCGAAACTCGACTGTTGCGATGGGCTCGATCCTTTGGGCGCGCACGTGTTTTTTTGCCGCTTGTACTTCCTCTCTTTTCTCGCGCCGTTGGGGAGGCTCTCCCGACGGCGGGCCTGTCGATCGCGCGGCAGCGCTTCCCCTTTCGTCGCCTTTGGGTTTGCCGTACGTTTTGCGACGGAGCGATGACTAATAGCAATTTTAAAATGCGGAGCATTTCTTAGTCGCGCGATGGCAGAGGCGCCGTCCATGATTCACTGTGCATGATCGCGCCTTGTGCCGCATGCTTGCATCTCGGGCCGGCCCGCCCGCAGAACTGTTGCTCCCCTTCCCCTCTCTAGCCTCGCAAGGCCGACGCAGTCAGCGTCTGCTAGTGAAGGAACTTGCTCAAGGGTGTTTTTTTCTTAGCTTTCGCTTGACGTTGAAGGCAACGCTTCTCCTTCATTCAATAACAATAATACAGACCTAATAATAATGGAGCATTCGCGAACCTCACGCAACATTCACGCGATACTCCCACCACTCTGCCACGCGTTCACTCGAGTTCCCTCCGTGGGAAGATGCGGACGGCCTTTTTATCCATTCCACCCCAGCATCCTCCTGCTTTTTCTTGTGGGTGGCCGCCACGTTGGAGCAGTGGTTAAGCTGCTCGGCTTCCGACTCGAAAGTCGTGGGTTCGATCCCTGCCGTGGTGGTCGCACTTCGGTGAAGCCGCATTCGTAAAGGCCCGTGTAGTGTGCGACGTCATTGCGCGAACGCCAGATGGTCGAGACTTCTGGAGCCCTCCACTACGGCGTACCTCAACCATATTGTCACATCAATATGATATTATTGCTACAAGCCTCTCTTTTTGCAGTGTGTGTGTGTGTGTGTGTGTGTGTTGTGTGTGTGTGTGTGTGTGTGTGTGTGTGTGTGTGTGTGTGTGTGTGTGTGTGTGTGTGTGTGTGTGTGTGTGTGTGACGTACATATGTAGCAGTTGCGAACCTACCAGTTCGAAAAAAAATCTACTCTTCAGGAACGTGCTCTTCGTCCTTTAGTAGTAAGATTTGCGTTAGTCGCAGTTCAGGAAACGTGACTATAGTGTGGTTTCTGTCTCTGATGCTGTACCTCTACTCGAGCGAGCAGTCTTGCGTGTATATATATATATATATATATATATATATATATATATATATATATATATATATATATATATATATATATATATATATATATATATATATATATATATATATATATATATATATATATATAATGAGATCTATCACACAGTAATGCCAAGGAATTTATAGGGGAATGTATATAGGAAAAGTGGCTGAAAAATAACCTACCGTGAGCAGGGCCTCTTGCTCACGGTAGGTTATTTTTCATCCACTTTTCTTTCTTCTTATTTACATTCCATTGGTTCTAATAACTTCCCCTACACATTGCTTGGCATTATTGTCTGATAGATCTCATTATTATTGTGTCAAAGCACGGAAAAACGAGCCTTTAGGTATAAACTTCTTTCCCTTATTATATATATATATATATATATATATATATATATATATATATATATATATATATATATATATATAATAAGGGAAAGAAGTGTATACCTAAGGGCTCGTTTTTTCGTGTTTTAACACAATAATAATGAGATCTAACAGACAGTAATGCCAAGGAATCTACAAGGGAAGTTATTAGAACCAATGGAATGTAAATAAGAAGAAACAAAAGTGGATGAAAAATAACCAGCCGTGAGCAGGAATCGAACCTACGACCTTCGAATAACGCGTTCGATGCTCTAACCACTGAGCTACCACAGCGGCCTTCCCGCCATCCACTTTTTTTTTTTTGGGGGGGGGGGAGGGGGGTTATATGTGAATTTAGAAGTAGGAGTGACAGTCAGCGCCATCTATAAGCCAAACGGCGAGTGTGAAAACGCTCTTATGCGCATGTTTTGGCGTCACGTAGCACATGATCTTATTATGAGCGGGCAGCTGATTAATTGTCCCTCTTATACAATATATATATATATATATACAAAATATATATATATATATTCACCTTTCCCTGGTCTCGGGAGGATTTCTTCTCCCAAGGTAAGCCTCTCTCTCAGGCCAGTTGGCGAATGCCGCAGCCCAATCCACCGAACCTTGCTGATCCTCACATCTCAATAACGTGGTCTCCCAGCTTTCTTTGATGGTTTGTCGAAGCCTCGGCTTCGTTGTTTGCATACGGATATTTTAGGCGATTTTAACTGAGCCGCGCTTTTCTTGGAGGTTCGACTTTCGGCAATTTCCTTAAACTTATTAGGCATTTGAAATCGCGTACTGTTAAACGCCTCTGCGTTGATAACAGCATGTGAATCTTGTCCAGACAATATCCATACAGAGAAACAACTACGTTGCTCTCAGAATTCGGATCAGTATATTTTGTTAGTGATTGCTGTAATCCAGATGGTGGGTGGACCATTTACTTTAAAGGTGTCTCGTATAAATTTAAGTATGCACGCGAGTATAGGCACGCCGTAGTCGGGGGCTCCAAATAAATCTCGACCACCTCCGCGCACACGGCCTGTCGACATGCGGCCGCTGTTGCCGGAACGTGAACACTTGTCGGCGCAGTGCTAGGATGTAAAGGAATACGTTCAGTTCTAGGAAAATCGATAAACGTCGGGTGAATATGCCTTGGTGAGCAAAACGCCCTGCCTTTTTCTCGTCCAGTCTGTATGCTCAACATCGTCGGATTTCCTTTATGCTTCGAGCGACCGAGTCGAGGGCCATTTTCTTCTCAGTCGATTGGGCTACCATGATAGAAGGTGTGCACGAGTACTATGGAGATTCAAGAGTCGATTAAGGCTCTATACTGTAGTCGACAACAAGCCATTTTTGAAATTGGCATAGTAGTTTTTTACATCTACTGTATCATAACACATGCCCAATCGTTCTTGCCTAATTAATTCAATCTCTCTTGTACGAGAACAGAATTCAAATTTTTTGCAGTTTGAACCTCACGTAAACCCGCGTATGCATCCCAGAAGCTTTGCGCATATTTATGTGTGTCGCAAGACTGGCTGGACATATATTTTAAGCTCACTCAGCGTCGGAGTCCTGTTTGTGTGTGAGTACAGCCCGGCGACGGCTTTTCACGGTCTCCACTCGGTGTGGCGTACGAGGAGGGACCCAGGTGCAGCAACCCTCGGCGATAGGCAGCGAGCGTGTCCTTCCGGCGTCGCGGATGACGCGGCGACCTTGCTGCGTCGCCAGAGATCAAGGCTGAGCGTCCAAGGTGAAGCCCGGAGGGGGCGAGGGATGCCCTCTGCTTCGGATGCCGCTGACGTCGTTGGCTGCGTCGCTCGCTGCCGGGCGACCGCCGTTTCTCCCTGGACGCGGGGTTTTGCCGGCGTACGGTCGTGTTGTGGGGTGAAGGCTTGTCTGATTCGGCTCACTTCGGTGCCAGCTTCTCTCGGAAAGCCCGTAGCCTTGCCTATTAGGGACTTCACCAGCGTTTCTGTTCTCAGGGCATGTATATAAGCTCATAACTCTGTTAATTTCGCCTTCGAAGCTCAATTATGACAGGATAAATGAAGGTGAAAGTTTAGTTTTTGATATTTCGCGGAAACTTCAGCACGGGAATGTGCCGTCGCAAATTTCAAAGCTTCTTTAGAGTTTCTTTCGCCGCATCGGTGCAGTGAAATTTCCTAAAGCTTGCTACGCTAAGAAATTGCTCTTCTTAGAACATGGTGCAAATAATATTTAGTGATGAGTGATGTCTTAAGCCCTTGCAGAAGCAGTCGAAGTCTTTGACGTCTCGGAACTAATGCAGGAACTTTTTGATTGTTTTATCCGTCTCAAAGCGTCACATTCTGGCGGGCTCCGTTGGATTCCACGCCGAGTGATTTTTTGGGTTTGTCTGATTATAAAAGCTGTATCATTTCGCCACCTTGCTTCCGGGAAAAGGGATTGTTCAGATGGCGCTTCGTCCTGGAATTCTTGTGGATCATCTCGGTAGTGAAAATCCACGGAATGGTATAGCCAAATAGTCTTCTAATATTTGTTAAAGCTTCTATTGGCATGACATTGTTCTGTTTTTTTTTGCGTTGTTTACCTGAAGTGCACAAATGGACGAGAAAAAATGTGAAGAAACGAGCGGGCACAAACTAGTAACCAACTGAATCTCATTTCCGAGGTACTGACAACAACAGCGTTAGGAGGGACTAAGAAAGAGGGGGCTCTTTGAGGCAGCAGAAATTGCGGGAACTGGCAGTAACTGCGTCAGCGTCCCGTCTATGGCCATGTCGAAAAAAAAGGGGGTGGGGGGTGGGGGGATTTGTCCCGTGCGCTGAAAGTTCATGTCGCATTTCAGTTTTTTTTTTTCAAATAGTTGTTCATTGATATCTTTCTTTTTACCGTGTCTTTTCCCTTGTGTTCTGTTGCGTAAGTTCACCGTGCTTCTTCCTTTCTCTTGTCGGTGTAATGGACCACCAACTTGCCCGGCAAAGATTTGCACGATCGGCCAGGCTGCCTATGCGCATACACCAGTGATAATCTAGCGTCTAATTTCAACAAGACTACGTGTATGTCGGTATCAAGTAAGAAAGCGCCATTAACGTTTACGTATCAAATAAAAATTAAGAAGTTAAACGAGCTAGTGAGATAAAATGTATCGGTGTTACAATATCTTCGAACCTAACCTTGAAAAAGCATATTGAAAACATTTGTAGTTCGTCTGAACGTGCTCTGCGGCGAAAGCTAAAAGATGCCATGCCTGAAACAAAGCTGATGGCTTATAAAACAGTAGTGCGTCCGACACTAGAATATGCCAGTATTATCTGAACCCGCACTGTCAGAAGCTTGTTGATAACCTGGAAGGTATCCAGTGAATGGCAGCCAGATTTATTTATTCGTGCTACCTAAGAACGTAATCGGTGACTGTGCTACTTGAAAGGGCCAACCATCAGAAGCTGTCGGAGCGAAGACAAATCGCACGCTTAAAGTTTCTTTATGAATTGTATAACAACACACTTAAGATCGATTCAACTTAGTACTTGCACGCTCCAGCCCGAGTGTCACCGCGAATCAATCACCCGTATGCGATTTTGCCATGTGCCACGACAATTTATGTATTCAAGTTTTCTTCTTTTTTTTGCTTCGTACGATTGTTAATTGGAAAAAACTTGATTCCAGTGCATTTATTGCTTGTGAGTCAGCTCAAGTTTTTCAGCGATGTTTGGAACAGATTAATACATAGCACTGTATAGTTAGCTTTCCCACCCCTGTAACAACACGTGAGGGCTAACAGTATTGTAAAAAAAATAACACAAGTGATGAGAAAGCTAGGTATATTGAGAATAACATTCAACAACGGAAAGCAACAACTTACACCCTGCAAACTAAATGGTTTCTGAGAGGGCATGCCTAAATGTACACTTTATTTATACAACATGGCAGTGGCAGCTTGCTTACGCAGTGGTGACCGGCAGAAACGATTCCATCGCTTTCTTTTGCTGATATTTGCACTTCTGGCTGGAATATCTAGTAGTGGGGCCCCGCCGCGGTGGTCTAGTGGTTAAGGTACTCGGCTGCTGACCCGCAGGTCGCGGGTTCGAATCCCGGCTGTGGCGGGTGCATTTCCGAAGGAGGCGGAAATGTTGTAGGCCCGTGTGCTCAGATTTGGGTGCACGTTAAAGAACCCCAGGTGGTCGAAATTTCCGGAGCCCTCCACTACGGCGTCTCTCATAATCATATGGTGGTTTTGGGACGTTAAACCCCACATATCATCATTATCTAGTAGTGGGTGACATGCGGGTCAACCGTCACTTCGTTTGTGTGTTCTTTCTGGCGGTCGTTTAAACGCCTTCCCCGCTGCAGTTTTGCGATAAGCAACACCAACGGCACACATGCGACGCGTTCTGGTTATAAATGCGCAGCATTTCTTATATCCCTGTCACACGTGGCAACTCAAGCGCACTTTGTGCGAGTGTATTTACGCTCATAAAGTGCCATTTTGGGGGTTTGCTGCTACACGAGAAAGCGAAGTGTACTTTGGAAATGATGGCAGGGGCGATTGATGGATTTGTAGCGTAACATATATTGGTTAAAGATTGATATGTACGATTTAATGTCCCAAAACTGCCATATGATTACGAGAGACGCCGTGATGGAGGGCTCCGGACATTTTGACCAGCTGGGATTATTTAACGTGCACCCAAATCTGAGCACACTGTCCTATAGCATTTTCGCCTCCATGGGAAATGCAGCCGCCGCAGACGGCATTGTCTACGCAGCCGGGATGGTCTACGCAGGCTGCTTAACTTGCTTGGAGCTGAAACAACAACCCCTTCGGCCTCCTATCTTTCTCGCGTGTGCAGTTGTTTCGATAATAGAAAGGTATCTATTATAAGCACCGGAGCTAGGCATGAACCTATGTTAGATCCATTGTTTTGCAGGTAAAATGTATTGTATGACAGGCAGAAACGTAGCAATACGCAGCATGTATGTAAAACATAGGGGAGCACGAAACATCGCACACAAGGAATAAGCGGTCAGGTTGTGTAGTTCAGAAGACTCGCTCGTTTTTGCTGACCGCGATGCGCCATATTTCAGAGTTCATGTTCGTTACGTCTGACGTAAGGTAACACAGAAACTTCATTCGTTCATTTCGATATATCAGATTACGTGAGTTTCAGTTGGGACTTATAAAAGAAAAGGTAATGGTTAAGCCATCAATTATCGCGTTCTATGACTCTCTTAGAGAACTGCCCTGAAGTTAATGATTACATTTTCAATGAACGAGTTCTTGTTGAACTTGTTGAACATTTCAAGTAACTTCAGGTGCGAGAAAGTATTTACGCCTCGACGTAGAGTTCGTTTGCGAAATTGACTGTCACAATGATATTCTAGTGAAAATGTGTTGTGAAGAGAAGCTCCCTGTACAGAACTCGCCTGTTAAGCGACAAACGTGAGCGAAGAGGCAGCGTACAGTCGAGACGAGTCACGTACGCACGTCCCCTATATCAACGGACATGTGTGCGACACGTGTGGCCTCAGAATCGAGGGCAGTAGGTGACGTCACGGCTGAGAGATAAGCTACGCAGCGGGGAGGAGTAGCCGGTGGTCTGGGAGCAGAGTCCGCTTAGCTCACGCAGCAGACATCCTGTTGCTCATCTGTTAATGAAAAATATCGTTATAAGCCTGAGTGAGAGTTTGCGGCATGGAAGCTCGAGTATGCTACAATAAAAAATACCAAGCCCTGGAGCACTTAGCGCATTCACAGCGCGAGCTGGAAGAAGGGCCTTCATGAAGCCCTTCGTCTTATCTATCAGGTTTACCGCAGCATGCTGCTATACTTGTGGAGTGACTACCGCGAAAAGATTGGCGAAAGTACACTTTATGCTATCCTTTTGTGGAGTAGCGAGGTGCCCACTATGTGTCTAGAGAGTAACGCTTGCACCATCGGCGCTTCGTTGAGGCTGTGAGACATGATGGACAATTGAGGCCCTTTGTAATGAATGGAAATCTCAGACCACGCCCCGCCGCGGTGGTCTAGTGGCTAAGGTACTCGGCTGCTGACCCGCAGGTCGCGGGATCGAATCCCGGCTGCGGCGGCTGCATTTCCGATGGAGGCGGAAATGTTGTAGGTCCGCGTGCTCAGATTTGAGTGCACGTTAAAGAACCCCAGGTGGTCGATATCTCCGGAGCCCTCCACTACAGCGTCTCTCATAATCATATGGTGCTTTTGGGACGTTAAACCTTACATATCAATCAAGACCCAAGGGCAGCAGCAGCAGCAGCAGCGGCAGATACATAGCGATAATAACGTGCAAAAAACGGTAACCAACCTGCTCATATGCAATAATATAGATTAAGACGGTGCTCTGATGGACCGTCTGCTGCCACTGCGGCCCGAAAATGTCCCCCGTAGCGTCCGAGTATATAAAGGGGGGCGTTTCACCAGCTAGTCCGTCACGTGTCAAGGCTGGGTTGCGATGAGTACGCGGATGGTGCCAATTTTTCGAAACCACAGCAGAGCAGCGAGGCTTCAAGCTTCGTTTGGGGCTATGAGCAAAATATGTGACGAAAAACGGACCGGTAATACAAGAGAAAAAAATTACACCAGGGAACCATGCATGAATGCGAAGCAGCATTGGGGGTGCACACCAAGTTTCCTTTTACGTTCACTCGGCGTTTCCATTAGTGTGTCCGGTTTGTACTTTGTGTTACCGGTACGTGGTGTTTGCCCTCAAGTTGTCCCTTCCGCCGCAAGTGCGTCTAACTTCTGACCTTTCTGCGCAATCTTATCGCTACCTGGTTACGTGCGTGGTCCACACTTCGCTAAGGCGCGGTGTGCTGTGCTAGCCTCGGAGCTTCTCCTAACGGCAAGAAGGCCCCCGGGGCACATGTTGGCCCGGACTACGAAGCAGTGTGATACGTTTTAGAACTGCGGGTGATATTGGCTTTTTTTTTAAAAAACGATGTGCGAAGAAATGCAAAGAAATATGCTTGGATGCGTATACTGGGACGCCAACCTATGCGGAATGAGCTGGCTCATGAAAAGAGGTGACGCTAGATGATATAGCGAAGTTTATTGGACGTCTAATTTATAGAGGGATCATTCATATCACATGTATCCATCTATATTGCAACACCTGGAGACTCTTATCGCAAGACAACAAAAATGTATTGAGAAAAGTGTACGAGTACACTTGCGTCTCATGAAAAACCGTGTAATGCCTCACCGCAAGGTACGAGCAACGTAGCAGCACCATGGTTCTGATTTTGTAAGTCTATATGAAGAAAAACATTTTGTACAACATTCATGATTTTTCATACTGTTCGTGGTTCATTTATCCAGAAAATGTATATACAGAATTTTTTCGCTTTGAATATTTTCGCACATATATATTGTTTTTTTATTTATTCCGCTCTTTACCAACAGGCGGCCGAAAATTCCACTTTTAACATTTTTTTTATTCTAAAATAATTCTGTTGCTCTGCAATATATATATATATATATATATATAGTTAGTTAAAGATAGTTTTTGCCAGTTTGAAAAGTACTTGAGCACGCATCGCAGCATACCAAACTTTGCACAATGAAATGCTCTTTACAATATATATATATATATATATATATATATATATATATATATATATATAGTTGGAAAAGTACTTGAGCACGCATCGCAGCATACCAAACTTTGCACAATGAAATGCTCTTTGCAATATATATATATATATATATATATATATATATATATATATTGCAAAGAGCATTTCATTGTGCAAAGTTTGGTATGCTGCGATGCGTGCTCAAGTACTTTTCAAACTGGCAAAAACTATCTTCCCGAGACATATATAAAACAACCATTTTCGCGTGGTAACGATAACGTTAATGATATCATATTATTACGACGTGTATGTGCCGGATTGATAAGAGGGAATAGAAGTGTGGACTTGGGAAGAAGAAGATCTCTCGGCAGTTTTATCCGGTGCGGCCTCGCCATCCCAGCTTCCGTTCAATAAACCCCCGTACCCCTACTTCAGGCGTAACAGAGTGGTGGAAGGTGCTGGGTACAGTATACGTCGACGAACCACGGAGCCACAGCTGTTCGAACTTCGCCGGAGCCGTCGTATTGCCGGTCTGCCACCGACACCAACTGCCATGGCCGAGAGCGAAGGTCACGCCTTCTCAACCACACAAAGGTCAGTGCCAGCTGCACCTCGATATCACTATATGGAACCCCGCCCGTTCGCGGGAAGAGCAGGAGAAGATGTGGATGCGTGGCTGACACAGTACAAAAGGGTGAGCCGGTACAACTGCTGGGATGCCACCGACCAACTGGGAAATGTCGCGCTGTTTCTCACGGAAACAGCTCTGATGTGGTACGAAAACCACGAAGATTCCTTAACAACGTGGGATCGTTTCACTGAAGAGCTCAAGAAATGCTTCGGCGACTCTGATTCAAAAAAGAAGAGCGCGGAGCGCACGTTGGCTCAAAGAGCTCAGACTCCTGGAGAAACGTGTACCACCTACATAGAGGAGGTCCTGATGCTCTGCAAGATCATAGACCCGTACATGACTGAAGAGGACATGGTCGGCCACCTTCTGAAGGGTATAGCAGAGGACGTCTACAACTTTTTGATAGGCAGGGAAGACCTCACTTCCGTCTCCGCCGTCCAACGTCACTGCCGTACTTTTGAGAAGCTAAAGACCCGTCGTATTGCCCCGAAATTTGGTAGGCTGGCAAATGTAACAACGGTCGCCAGCGTCGACGTGAGCCCGCCCGCCGACCTTGCCGCTACTATCCGGACAATAGTGCGGGAAGAACTACAGCGACAAGACACACTGTTCCACGACACCATCCGCCATACGCCTACCTGTTCATCCTACTACCCGGCCCCGTTCGCTCCTCTGCCACCATCAGTATGTGTGACAGACGTTCGCGAAGCTAGGGCTTCGTGGCCACGCCGAGACTCATTCGCGTCTGACCAGCGGTATGACCAACGTCTTCGTCCCGGCCCCGCCCCACAGAGGCGCGCAGCTCCCGTTCAGCAATCTGCTCCACCCCGTTCGGTTAGGCGACCCTACACAGCCCAGCGCTCTCAGCAGTGGTTCGGCGAGCGACCCCTACCCATCTGCTACAACTGTGGCGTCGAAGGCCACATTGCCAGGTACTGTAACTACCGGCAGCCGCCGAGGTACGACTGGCCACCGAGATCCCACCTGTCCGACTTTGCACAAGCACCAACGTTCCCTGGAAGCGCATCTTACGAGACACCAAGGCCGCTGCGAAACCGTTCTCCAGCCTCTGACCGCAGTCTGACACCCCCGCCAGCCCCTCGCTCCAATCGGTCGCCGTCTCCTAGGCGCCGCTACCCTTCGCCGCCTCCGGAAAACTAGGCAGCGCGGCCGCTGGGGGTGAGGTCGCTGGTGATTCGCTGCAAGAAGAGATACCTCCACCGGTGCTTATGTTTAAAAACAAAGTGCAAGTTTTTGTTGATGGTGTACATACGATGGCTTTGGTGGACACTGGAGCCGCCGTGTCGATCATGAGTGCTGCGTTCAAAGCTCGTTTGGGAAGAAAGGTGACCTTTTTGTTGGAGAAAGCGATAACGTTCTGTGGCGTGGGCGGCAACTCGTTGTGTCCGATTGGTGTTTGTACCGCGGCAGTGTTACTGAGTGATCAAGTGTTTGTGACAGAATTCACGGTTCTTCCGCGGAGCACTCATGACATCATTCTAGGCATAGATTTCTTGCGAATGTGCGGAGCCACTGTAGACTGTCGAAATGGCGAAGTTATCATAAGTGACGCTGTTCCTCATGGACTTATCGAGAATTCGGGTACGGAAAGCGGTGCGCTCCGAGTCTATGAAGATACCGTTATCCCGGCCTTCTGTGCTGTGCGCGTTCCAGTAGCTTCTTCGCATATTAACGACAATAAGACCAGTTTCGATGCGCTAGTGGAGCCTTTCCATCTAAGTTGTATAAAGAAGAACACGTTGGTACCCCACAGCATAGTTTCAGTGAGTGAAGGTCGTTCAGACCTTTGGACAACGAATTATTCAAACGAACCGGTGCTGCTACCAGGAGGACTTAAGCTAGCGTCGTTTAAAGAATACTCGCCAACAACAGTAGCTGTCCTCAGTGACGTTCGACGGGATGAACAAGTGACCGCCTGCTCAGACAGTTCGAAAGTTTTACCTATGGTTGATAAGGCGCTGACTGCCGACAAGCGCAGAATGCTTGTGGACGTTTTGTTAAAGTACTTGCAAGTTTTTGATTTCTCCCAGAGTGACCATACGCCTTCCATTCCTCCATTTCGTATACGCCATAGGATAAATACACAAACAGCACAGCCAATCCGACAAAAACCGTACCGAGTATCGCCGTCCGAGCGCAAGATAATAGACAATCAAGTGCGTGAAATGCTCCAAAAGGGCATCATTCAAGAATCATCGAGCCCTTGGGCAGCTCCTGTGATCCTTGTGAAAAAGAAAGACGGTACCTGGAGATTTTGTGTCGACTATCGCCGTTTGAACTCCATCACGAAGAAAGATGTTTATCCTCTTCCACGAATTGATGACGCCTTGGACTGTCTCCATTCGGCGTCATACTTCTCGTCTATCGATTTACGTTCAGGCTACTGGCAGATTCCCATGCATCCAGCGGACAAGGAAAAGACTGCTTTCATAACTCCAGACGGACTTTATGAATTTAACGTGATGCCGTTTGGATTATGTAATGCTCCTGCCACATTCGAAAGGTTCATGGATACCATTCTGCGTGGCCTAAAATGGAACGTCTGTATGTGCTACCTAGATGACATCGTGATCTTTGGGCGCACATTTCGTGAGCACAACGAACGCGTGGACATTGTTCTGGAATGCATTAGAAACGCTGGCCTTGTTCTTAATTCGAAGAAGTGTCATTTCGGCGAGCGACAAACCTTAGTACTTGGGCACCTTGTGAACAAAGATGGGATCAGGCCTGACCCGAGCAAGACAGCAGCTGTGAAAGCGTGCAAACCACCTCGCTCAACGAAAGAGCTTCGCAGCTTCCTAGGCCTGTGCTCGTACTTTCGCCGATTTATTCCCGCATTCGCCGACGTTGCCTTCCCCTTGACCAGTCTGCTACGTCAAGGTACTAGCTTTGAATGGACACATGACTGTGAGACGTCTTTCAACCAACTCAAGTTCTTACTCACATCGCAGCCCATTCTCCGACACTTCGACCCTTCGGCGCCGACCGAAGTTCATACTGACGCCAGTGGCACTGGCATAGGTGCAGTTCTAGTACAACGACACAGTGGAAAGGAACATGTCATTGCGTATGCCAGCAGAACTTTAAGTAAACCAGAACGGAATTACACAGTGACTGAGCAAGAATGTTTGGCACTCGTCTTCGCTGTACAGCGATTCCGTTCATACCTGTACGGTCGTCCCTTCCAAGTGGTCACAGACCATCATTCCTTGTGCTGGCTTGTAAGCCTCCGAGACCCATCTGGCCGCCTGGCACGCTGGGCCCTCCGCTTGCAAGAGTATGACTTCACGGTGTCATACAAGAGTGGCAGGAAGCACGCTGACGCTGACTGCCTTTCGCGGATGCCGCTTACTACAACACTTTGCGATGCCGACAATTTCGATCACCTAATTGCGTCAGTGACTCCAGTATTCCCGGACAAGACCACCTTTGAAAATGAACAGCGGAAGGATGTCAGCTTGGAGCCATTATTTGCTGAAGCACGAGCGTCCACTTTGGCCGGACGCTTTTGCGTTCGTGAAGGATTACTTTACAAGAGGACCTTCTCGGCCACGGGTTCCCGCTTCTTGCTGGTGGTGCCGCACACACTCCGTTCCTCCATTCTGCGCGCCATGCACGACGACGCAACTTCGGGTCACCTGGGAATGACGCGAACACTCCTTCGTACACAGGAGCGATTTTACTGGCCACGCATGCGCCAGTCAGTTGAGCAGTACGTGGCCAGTTGCACTCAATGCCAGACGCACAAATCAGTCACGACTGCTCCGGCTGGACTTCTACAGCCTGTGACGCCTCCCAGCACTCCCTTTGAGCAAGTTGGCATTGACCTCGTGGGCCCTTTTCCACGCTCGGCAAAAGGCAACCGTTGGATTGTAGTGTGCGCCGATTACCTGACCCGCTACTGCGAAACGGCCGCCCTGCCATCTGCGACTGCTGGCGAAGTATCCTCCTTTCTCCTGCACTCTATCATACTGCGCCACGGACCTCCTCGCGTCATAATAAGCGACCGCGGCCGTCAGTTTACGGCAGACGTTGTTGAGGAACTGCTCCGTATGTGTGGCTCGGAACTTCGTCATTCGACACCTTACCATCCACAGACGAATGGCCTTACTGAACGAACGAACCGGACACTGGTGAATATGCTTTCAATGTACGTGGCGTCCAATCACAAGAACTGGGACGACGTCTTACCGTTCATCACGTATGCCTTCAACACTGCCCAACACGAAACCACCGGCCACAGCCCTTTCTTCCTTCTTTACGTTCGACCCCCTCGTTATACCCTGGACACTATCTTTTCGTTTTATGACAATGACGATCCTTCATTAGCTGAAACACTATGCCTTGCAGAAGAAACTCGGCGTCTTGCCCGCCTGCGTACTATAGCATCGCAAGACCGCTCAAAGCTCCGCTACGACAGCAAGCACCGCCACGTCACATATGAACCGGGAGACCTTGTAATGGTGTGGAAGCCTATCCGCAAGCGTGGCTTGTCCACAAAACTTCTCGCCCACTACACTGGCCCATTCGTTGTCCTTGAGCGCCTCAGTGCAGTAGATTATAAAATAGCACGACTGACAGCTAGTGGGAGACGATCAACCAAGACCGAGGTTACCCATGTGGCTCGCCTCAAAGCTTTTAGACTGCGGGACGATGCATGAAACGCGCGGTGCGCTTCGTCTGCGAAGGGGGAAATATTACGACGTGTATGTGCCGGATTGATAAGAGGGAATAGAAGTGTGGACTTGGGAAGAAGAAGATCTCTCGGCAGTTTTATCCGGTGCGGCCTCGCCATCCCAGCTTCCGTTCAATAAACCCCCGTACCCCTACTTCAGGCGTAACAATATGAAATAAGAAGAAGAAAAGGACATGGGCCGGGCATGTAGCGCTTAGGCAGGATAAGCGCTGGTTATCAGGAGTAACAGAATAACATACTAAATTCTTAGAGAAGGCAAACGTGTAAGGGGGAAACAGAAAGTTAGGTGGGCAGATGAGATTAGTGGCCGGGTATAAATTGGCAGCAGCAAGCACAGGACCTAGTTGACTGGCGGAACATGGGAGAGGCATTTGTCCAGCAGTAGACGTGCACTGGTGATGATGATGATGATGATGATGATGATGATGATGATGTTAGGATTGCAGCTGTGCTCCCGCTCTAAACAGTACACATGTTGTGCGCAACAAGAAAAACGATGGAAATAATCAAAGCAAATGAAATCGACAATAATAAAGATAAATGTGTCAGTTGCCCCTCGGTATCGTTCTCTAAAAAAGCGCGCCGATACCTTGGTATATGACCACGTACTGTTTCTTTTTGCAACTTCTTATCATCACCACGTGTGTTTTAGATGCTTCTATACTATTAATATGATTTTTGTAGTCTTTATCGTTGTCACTGCTGTCAGTGTGCATGCATGTGCGCGTTCTGTTACATAAGCTGGGTCGCTGGAAAATAAATTACCAGTTGCCGTACAGCAATCGTGTTCGCGTCCTTTGTGTGTGTGTGTACGTGTGTGTATCCTTTCGTGCGCTGCTTAATAAAAAAAGTCACAGCATATCCACGGAGTGAATGATGATGAGTAGAGTTGCTTGTTGGGCAAATTGCTACATACTTGGTAAACTACAAAAGCCGCAAAACGTCGAAATCATAAAAAAAAGAAACTGAGCAGTATGCAGACAGCAGAATCGTGGCTCTAACAACTGGCGTTTAATTCGAAAAAAAAAAACGTTCTCCCAAGTCCGTACAACGCATGCGCAGATAACAAACCAAAAAACCAAAACACCAAGCAATTTTATGAAAAGGTCCTTCTCACTAGGGCCTGGGTTCGCCTCGATATCGCCACATATCCAGGCATAAAAGGAAGCACTTTAGACTATGCACGAGCAATACACATTGGGTAGGGCAACAGTATCGAGAAACAGTTGTCACTTCGATAACACCTCGTAGGCAGGTAAGAACTCACCTGCACCAAGAAGTAGAACGGATTTCGAAGCATCGTCTCCTAAATGATGCTACAAAGCCCTAAAAAAAAAAAACTTCGCTATATTTTTTTTTTCAATACCCCTACTCCTCAGTTTCACAGCTCCCTTGAATTTCAAGGTCGCCAGCTTGGCAGATGCACATTTTAATTCACTGGTTCTGTCAAGGGATTCCACAGACGCGGCAAGTGCTAATGTGGACTCTTATCATTGTTTGCTAAGTGAGGTAGATCTAAATACTAGTTTTATTGAAACAGTGGTGCTCTTATTTACTCTGTATGACTTAGGTGATGTTGAATGGCTTGAACATACTTTTTTTCTCAATATGTACGCTTTCTTTCCTCCAAACTTGGTCTTTCGTCATAAAAAATCGATGTTTAATTTTTTTCATATGGCCTGCTCCAAATTTGCATTTTAGTGGTCCAAAAGTAAGATTCTGCTGCTCCGAAAATTGCTTCACAACCCCGCAGAATGGAAAAGCTGACCTTATCTGCAAAGGTGGTTGTTTTATGCCAAGAAAGTAGGAAGCGAGGAGAATGCAACGCCAGAGTGATTACCGACGTTCCTGTAGAATACTGTCGTAGAATGCATGCTTTTTCGTATCATCACTTCCTTGGGAGGATCGAAGACAACGCCGAGGGAGTGCCGCACCGGTGAAACTGTGGCTACTCGGCTGCTGACCCGAAGGGCTCGATCCGCGGCATTCAAATGGCCCTGGGCGATGTCAGTGCACGTTAAGCAACACCAAATGGTTAAAATTTGCGGAGCCCTATGGTGACTCTCGTAATCATAACGTGGTTTTGGGACGTAGTATTATAACATTATTTTGAACGTCGAGGGAGCTATAGAGACCACGCTCACAGACCAGGAGCCAAGGGTGGCGCGCAAGTCGTTTGTAAGAGTCTCTGGGCAACCGGTATGATGTAGACGTTTTCAGTCTAGCGCAACTTATTTGTCTGAAACGCATTATGCAAGAAATGTGCTCGGCTATGCCCTGGCGTATGCAGTAATATATATTTCCTTTTTTTTATAGCTTCAACCATGTATATGCGAATGGCTGCTGGAAAAGGGGGCGTAAGGCCGCGTTCACACTGAGAATTCCGGCCGCCGTAAGTGCTCCGAATGCGGTTCGGCGGCGGCGAGATCCGCAGAAAAGGCCCTCTCCGCGCCGATCGCTCTCGGACCGATTTTTGCGGCGTCTGCCGCCGAATCGGTCAGCGCGGACCAATAGGAGCGCTAGTCAAGGAATTTTGAAAAATGGCGGCCAAGCCCTACTCACTTGTTTTGCCGCAGTGCACGTAACTGAATGTTGAAACCGACGGGAGTTTAACCTACTCTGTGCGTACTTCGCCTCCGTATTTCGTGGAAGAGGTGACCGAGCTTGCTGTTGGCGGGACTGAGCTTGTTGCGGTGTTGCAGAGCAAAACGAACCCATCAACGCCGCTGGCGTCGGTGGTTTTTTCTGCTTTTCGTGCATTACAAGACAGCCACTTGCCAGCAAAGTAAGCAGTACTGTCTTTTCTTGCTTCTTGCGTACGAGAATCGTCGAAGTATACACCACCGGATAGAGTAGTAGCGTTTGCGAGCCGCGACAACAACCGGGTGACAGCGCATCCATCCCGCGTTCGCCCCGTAGTAGATGGCATATTCGGCGGCGCGGGGCGCGTCCAGTGCGAACGACGCTGCGTTTCGGCGGCAGGGGAATTTCGGTCGCTGTAGAAAGCGGATGTTTCAGTGTGAACTAGGCATAGGCGTGTGCACATTGTACAAGGCCGGCGGAACGTCTATATTGGCAAGATAAACAGCTTTCGGGATTCTGATGTTTCGGCATTTCAAATATCGGCTTTCTTGTCATTCGGGCCTTTTGAATTTGCGAGGTTTTAAAAAGACAGCAAAGAGCAAAATGATTTTTTTTTGTATTGGTTAACTACAGCTTCACTATTCCGAAAACACCACTTTTACCGCGACACGACGCTGAGTGAGCAAGAAAGCATGCGAAAAAAATGATACAGGTGGCGACGCCACCTTGAACTTCCCCCATCAAACACTGTGACGTTAGGAATTTAGAAGGTGTCTACTGGATCTTACGTAGCTTTCAGTCGTTAAAAATGAAGTACAATGTAATCTGTGCGTGCCATTTATACTTCACATACGAAGTTTCGGGAAATTTTATCGGGCCAATGCCACGACAATACCGTAAATACATTGTAAAATTTCTTACGTCATGCGCGGAGATTTTCGCGTGAAATTTAAAAATGAAACCTGAACCTTGATTTTCTCCGCTAATAATGAACTTAAGATAGTGGAATGGCATTAGAGCTCTCAGTGCGTACTTTCTAAATCTAAACTAAGTAATTTTTAACCTTTAGTATCCCTTTAAGTTTCGGCATTTCAATAATTTGGCATTTCGTCTTTTGGTGTTTTGCATTTTGCCCAAATTTTCTTTTAACTTTTGTATATTTTCACTATTTCTGCTCTGCTTGCTTAATGATCGTCGGGGTGCATGTCTCTTGGTATCGGTAAGCTTACTAAACGTTTTTGTTATCTCATACGCGATTAGTGTCATATTGATTTGCGTAGTTCGTGCCCAGTTTGTCTAGTATAGTTCTACCTGCTTTACTGCCCGTTATCTTTTCATATTGTGTGGTTCTCTGGGTTTCAATAAGCTCTTCGTATGTGTTGTGAAGCCCTAATTCAAGTCACTTCTAATGGAAGGTAATCTTTTTTCCCGTTTCAGCCGAACCTCGTCTGCTGGACATCCTCAAGTTTACAGCGTACGAAACAAAAGTGAGTTTGTGCGTGCCACTTTATTTGTTTATTTGTTTTTTATTATTTTATTTGTTTTAGTTTATTTTATTTTTGTGAAGGACGTGGTGTTTGCGCCTAGAAACTGCTGTCGCCAAATGAGGGTGACTTCTCTTTGTCACGCCCGCGAGTGTATAATAACCTTGCGCCTGCTTCGTCCCCCGTCCCGCCCCCCTAACTTCGTGATGCCGGTATACACTCCGATCGGCGCATACAGGGGGCGCCTGTGTGCGCCGTTTATGGTGTGGCGAGCGCGCAACGTTGACAGCCCTAGAAGACTGTATCGCCTCATTCATTGTTGTTATGGTGGCACAAGCGCCCGTGGTACAGTGCTTCGAGCAGGATTTAAAGATGTCGTAGGGAGACATTCTTCTGCAAAGTCGTCATAAATAAATAGGGAAAAGATGCACGAAAGCAGCCACGTTTTTTACGTTAGTCAGGGCCTTGCTGCCTGTTGTCAGTACTGACTAAATTCGTGTGTCAGGTGTGCGGGTAGTCTAAGGTGGTTACTTCTTAAGTGTCGCGATATGCTGTCGTTCTTTCACACTTGGAATAATATTGGCGCGCTCCCGCTGCCTGAGTACTTGCGAAATACTCGGAGCATTTCGAAATGTCGATCGCTCCACGGCCACTCGCCGTGGTCGTCGCGGTGAGCGGCCGGGTGGCATGCTCGTTTGTTGCGGCTTCCTGCTACGGCGATTTTTAGCCACGCACTCTCGCGAAGCGCCTTGCTTGAAAATGTCGTGGCATCGCTCATAATGATCATGGTCTTGCCGCTCGCGCAGCTCATGCTAAAAGCTTCACGTGCTGGCGAGAAAGAACGCTCTACGATTTCGGCCAGAAAGGACGCCGCAGCCCCGTTTCGTCTTCGAGTTTGTGGAGTGGAGACGACGATGGCACGCTCATGCACTTTGCCTACCATCACGTCTCTCTCATTCGCTCTTACCTCTTGCCTTGTTTATGTTGGCATGAACATTCGCCGATTCATCACTCGCAAAGCTTTGTTTTTTCACTCTACAGTACTGTTAGGCTACACCTTGCATAATTTCTTCCTAGCATCCAGATTGTTTAACTACCCATCAAAGAAGAGGACTTCTGGATGAACCACTGCGAAGGATGACATTCAGTATATCACTTCGGTGGCTATTTTCTTTAGGGCTACAGCACTGGACTTTAGCCGCAGGAGCTTTTGCGATGCCGTATGCGACTTACTGCGTGAGACGGAATGAATTGAATGCTATGTTAACTAAATCAAACTGATTCTTCAACATTAGTCTTTTTTGTGAATTGAGCTAATTAGTTATTTCGAAAATTATCTATTGCTAATGCTAAATATCTCGTGATTATACACAAAATTATATATATATATATATATATATATATATATATATATATATATATATATATATATAAGGCACTGCCTATTTCGTGACCGATCCCTCACGGTGGGTTGCGCCAGTTTCAAAAAGGCCAACGAACGTCTTAGCTTGATCCTACCGGGTGCTCTTAGCTCTGCTGGGCGGGTACTTATGTTTACGGTAATATGCTACGTAGCTCAGTTCGCCCCTTAACTGATGATCAGTCAGCCCAACAAAGCACTAATTGACCTCGCATTGCAGTTTCCAAAACTCCGAAGTTTAGACGACGAGTTTCAAATGATTAAGGTTCATAAAAACGTTCCGTCAGTCTTGATATGAATTGAAATGCCTTACATATGTTTCTTGTACCAGTTTTAAGGCAGCAGGAACATCACGCAAGACTACTGCACCAACACATGAGGGGTCTCAGACCAATTCAAGCATGCAGCGGCAGAATTAACACGAGACGGCACAGGGAGCGGGAAGCAAACACTTTTTACGTCACACAGCAGTGATCCACCTATTTCGCTGACAAATAAACCAGGAACGAGTCGAGAAAATATAAAAAGTTGCTCCCGCAGGACACGACAGGTACCTGTTGGTACAATAGACTACGCAGCGATTCATGATTCCGATGAAGTATACGTGCTAGCGGGCTTTCGGAGAGCGTTTGGTTCTGCTCGGGCTCTCAAAGACTTCTGCTCGCTCACGGCTGCGGGGCGGCGCACCAGTCATTATGCACGATGATAACAAAGGCAGTGAGCATAAGATACAGGAAGTCACGCTAGAAATAGTGGACACATACAAATATTTGAGCGTATGGATAAATAACGGGTCTGAGTACCTAAGGAAGCACGAAAGATATGTAATAACTATAAGGGTAACACGAATGCAGCTGTAATGAAAAATAGGGCACTGTGGAACTACGATAAGATGACGTTGTGAGAGGGATTTGGAAAGGTGTCATGGTCCCGGGTTCGGCGTTCGGCAATGCGGTCTTTCGCATGAAGTCAGAGTTTCAAGCAAGATTGGAAATTAAACAACGTGGCATAGGTAGACTTGCTTTGGGAGCACACGGGAATACCACAAATCAGGAGGTACAGGGTGACATGGGATGGACATCATTTGAGTGCAGGGAAGTTAGCAGCAAGATAGAATTTGAGGAGCGATTGAAAAAATGGGAGAGGAGCGTTGGGCTAGGAAAGCCTTTAGCTACATGTACGCGAAGAATTTCGATACTAAATGGAAGAAAAGAACTTGAAAATTGTTAAGCAAGTATTTAGACAACAGCAGAATACGAAGCCAAAAGGAAACATCGGTTAAGAAGAGAGTGAAGGAAACAGAGAGGGACATGTGGAAGATGGGAATGCTTACTAAATCATCACTGGAGACCTACCGAACTTTTAGGCAGAAAATTGCAAGGGAAAAAAATCTACGATAATTCTCGGGGTAGTTCTCTGCTCTTCGAGGCCAGAACGAGAGTATTGCTGACCAAGACGTACCGAGCAAAATACGAAGACACAGACACGGTATGTAGTGCGTGTGCAGTGGAGGAGGAAACGGCTGAACATTTGATAATGTTCTGTAAAGGGCTCCCTCCACCCTTTAGTCGAAGATAATGGCGCCGAATTTTTCAAAGCATTGGGGTTTGGACAGTGAAAGCAAAATAGACTTTAAATAGGTAGAAATAACCAGGAAGAGACTAACTGATTGGTGGCTACAGTCAAGGCGCGAGAGAAATTCAATACCTAAACACGTAGTGATAGTACTTAACTTTATGGCTAGGTGGCGTGAGCCACCGCCCGATCTAAAGGGCGCAGCCGGATACATTCATCCATCCATCCATACGACTGGCAAAAAACCTAGCCTGGCCCTATACAGATTACGAAAAACCCACACTCTCCGCAGAACGCCTCTACGACAATAGCGTCGGCAGTGCCCTTCTGTTTGAGGCCCGTGCTGGAGCGCTTAGCACTCGGGTGTATCGGCGCCACTTCGACCCGTCACTGGATGAAGATACTGTGCAATGCAAAGCATGCGGGAAAGGCGAAGAGCACATTGAACACATTGTGCTTCACTGCGAACGCCTGTGCCCTCGTGAGCGTGATGATGCCACACTAGTAGAAGAACTAGGCTTTGTGGAAGGCTGCGGCGCACCGGTTCGAGGCGGTAGCCACGATACCAATGTGTACCCCCTGGCAACGACAGCAGTAACGAGAGCAATACTGATGTAGTGGTCAGGCAGACACCGAAAAAAAATGTGATGTTGGTGGAGCTGTTGTGAAATCGTTTTCTTCTTAATTTATTTTTATTCCGGTCAGGACACTAACCGGTGTCCCCCTGGTATGAAGGGGAAGACTACAGTTATCATCATCACGGCCTGTATAGAGCACTGTGCACTGGCAAGAGGGCGCTATCCATAGCTCTCACATACCAGCCTACAGGGATACCGGTATCAGCCGATAGGACTGCAAGGAAAGGTGTCTGCTGCCGAGGCAACCGCGTAGGCGCATACGCACCCAGTACGGAATAGAAATGTACCCTTTTCTTCCCTGCCTGAAAAACAAAAAAAAAACAAATTTTGTTTTCCGCTTCCTGTTTACTCTGCGTCATTTCTTGGTTGCCCTCGGCAGTTCCATGCGTAACCGCTGCTTATCTTGCCTACTGTTGTCAAGGCTACAGTTTCCTTTCTTTAAATTGGTTCTTTATTCTATGGCTAGGTTGGCTTTCGTCCGTCATTCTCGCTTCGCTCTCGTTTAAATGAGTCGTAACGTCAGCGTCGGTGCAGTTGCAGCAGCACTCCAACCTCTGTCGAAATCGTCGCGGAGCAGCAGCAGCGATCGGCTGGCGGTGTTGGAACGCTAACGCCTGCGCAGGCAAGGTGATCCTGAACTCCGGGCCAGGGAAGGGCAAGCTAAGCGTCCGCATGGAACTACAAATCCCGAGATCCGGAACGTCGAGGTACCGCTTCCGCTACAGAGATACAACGCGAGTTCGCGGCGAGGGTAGCGAGGCTTTAGAGACAACTACAGCGATAGGGAACTGATGGAACGAGTGCACGATTTAGAAAGACTTCCTCGACAACGCACAAACACAACGTAATGGTAACACAAAGTAACACCCTTTATATATGGAAACACCCTTTATATACTCGGACGCTTCGTGGGACACTTCAGGCCGCAGTGGCAGCAGACGATCCATGGGAGCACCGTCCTAATCTATCCTCTTGCTTTTGCGCAGGTAGGGTATACCGTTCTTTGAACGTTATATATCTGCCGCTGCTGCTGCTGCCGCCCTTGGGTCTTGATTTATATGTGGGGTTTAACGTCCCAAAACCATTATATGATTGTGAGAGACGCCGTAGTGGAGGGCTCTGGAAATTTCGACCACCTAGGGTTCTTTAACGTGCACGCAAATCTGAGCACGCGGACCTACAACATTTGCGCTTCTATCGGAAATGCAGCCACCGCTGCCGGGATTCGATCTCGCGAGCTGCAGGTCAGCAGCCGTGTACCTTGGCCACTAGGCCACCGCGGTGGGGCTGCCATTTGGTCTTGTATTTTGTGTCTAGAAAAGTGCTAGAATGAGTGACATATGTGAGACTTCTAAACAGTAGTTTTCTGAGGATGAGGATGTAACGTGCGCAGAATGCAGACAATGCTATTACATGGGAGGACGTATTGGCATAAGTATGCTGAGGAACCCTACAAAAGGAAAAGCAAAGAGGCAAGAAAAGCGTTGAAATGTCAAGCTTGCCGCGCACGTTCATCTCGGAACAAGCGGATGAATAATAACCCTGGTCAATCGGCTTTAACAGAAGCTGTAAGCCAACAACTTGCGGAAATTAGCAAAGGCCTGGCACGCTTGACTACCAAGGTCGATGACCTTACAGAATAAAACAAACAGTGACTAGCATTGAACAGTCCATTCAGCACATGTGAAATACGCATGACAAGCTTCTTGAAATCAGCGCAAGGCATGAAAAAGAATTAGAAAGCCTCCGCAACAGAATGGAAGCTGTTGAGCAAAACATTGACAAAAAAAAATTGTCAAGCCAAATGAAGATCTGTATGACAACAGTACAGTCTCCATCAGAATCTAGAAATTCACGGCATGCCTTTGATTGAAAAAGAAGATATCCTGTCACGGAGTGAACGACCTTGATTAACCTGCCGCCACTGTCTGACCGTGACGTAGAAAGCGAACAGTGGTTGCCACCGCTTAAAGCAAAACCCCCAGTTATACTGATAAGATTTGCTCGACTGAACTTGAAGGCAGCATGGCTTGCTAACCGCGCCAAACTGAAAGATAAAAACAGCAATATCCAGCTGCTTGATAACTTAACACCTGTAAACAAGAAGCTTCTTGAGATGGTGAAGACGAGAGCCACCGAAATAAACTGTCGATTCACTTGGTCTTCCCAGGGAAAGAGTTTTTTCAGAAAGAATCTTGAAGCACGGCAATCAGGATTACATCTAAAGATGATATAAACAAGATTTCTTAAATACCATATCTACTGCTTTGCTTTTAACTGTTTTGATCAACACGTCAATTCATCACAATGCTCTCCCTTTCGAAAATTTGATTAAGGGGGTGCCAGCCCATGTATTCTACCACTGAGCCACACCAGTGCTTAAAAAATTGATTGAACATTCGGACTTCCTTTCCGAACGAGGTATTTCCCTTTATCATATTAATGCACAGAGCATGAGGAACAAGGTTCAAGAAATTGAAAGTGAATTGGCACACCTCGGTTATTATTTGATATCATGGGTTTCTCGGAGACTTAGTTTTCTTCACAATCAGACGTGATTAATCTGGGAAATTACAATACGGAATCACTATTTATATCAAGGTTGTAATAGTAATGATCTACCGCCTACCGCCCCCCCCCCGCCTCCCCCCGATGGTATGTCACGGACGTTCTTCTTGAGTTCCTAGAGAAGCACCTTCTTCGTGCTAATTCTAACTTATTGTTTGTGATATCATTTAATGACTCTAATATTGATATCTCAAAAGATGGTCCTACTAAACTAAAGCTAATGGAATTGATGTTGTCCTATGGCTGTGAAAACATCGTTAACACACCTACCAGAATAACTAGAAGCCATTATTGATCTGTTTCACTAATCTATTGCCCAACAATGCACCAGCCGAGGTATTCCACTTAGGTGTAAGCGACATCCTGCCTTTCTTTGCACTGTTTAGAATGTCTGACCTGCAAAATTTCTCAAAATATATGCCTAGAGATATAAACGATAGAACTGTCTTCTAATTTTGCTTCCTAAAGCTTGACTGCAACTTAGATTACTTGTATCGAGAACCTGATCTGTCTAAGGCATACGACCTGTTTATGGCGGCACTTGTTCGTAATTACAATACTGCTTTTCCGTACGCTGTTGTAAAGAAACACAAGAGAGGAAGAAAGAAGTGGATCCCGCCGGCACTTCTTAAACGAATAAATGAGAAAAACAAACTTTTTCAGCGTTTTTAAACAAGAAAAAAAAAACGATCGCGCTGAGTTCAAAAAAGTTCAGAAACAATCTAAACAGGAACCTAAAAAACGACAAAATTAGGTTTATACGCCTACAAGTTTTTTGCAATTATTGATAATTGAAAAATGATTTGAAATTCGCTTGATAAACTGATAGGAAAATGGGCCACTGTTTCTAACGATATAGAAATAAACAACATTCACTATAGTGCGAAAGAACAAGCGGACAAACTTAATCTTAACTTCCTGGAAGCAGGATCATGAAGTAATATGGTGCAAGTTTCTGACATTAAACCGGCCGGTTCAATGTTCACGCGCCAATTCATTTTTTTTATGAACCGTTACCGAGGGGGAAGTAGCCACCGCTATATTTTCACAAAATAGTTCACCAGGCGAAGATGGCATTGCCGGAACATTTATTAAGGCAATTACTGAATTAATTGTCGCTCCATTCATTACATATGCAACAGGGACTTGTTGACGGGAATTTCACCATGTGCCATGAAAATAGCTCGCGTAAAAATAATTTTAACACAACAAAAATGAACTTCAAAATTATCGCCCAATATCTATATTACCTCTATTATCAAAGGTCGCTGAACGCTTGATACATAAGAGGGTATATTCTTTCACAGCAAACGGAAATGTAATATTTGAAGAACAACTAGTGTGCATTTCAGCCAGTTAGCTCAACCCATGCCGCCCTACTCCTGATTAAGGACAACCTACTTCAAAACATTGAAGAGAAGCTCTATACTGAACATTTGTGGACTACCGTAAGGATTTTGATTCGATGAAGCATGACGTATTAATTTAGAAGCTACCAATGTAAGGAATATGTGGGATTGCGCTTTATTTAATGGAAACATATACCTCTCGGCAAGAACACAATATGTAAAGCTTCATAATTTTAAATGTGACTTGGGTATGAGTAAGTATGAGGTTCCGCAAGGATTGATACTTGGTCCTTTACTTTTTATGCTATACATCTGCGACATCGTAAGCATTCCTTCTGCACCAAACATAGGCATGTACGCTGATGATTTTAATGTATTATTTTCTGGTTTAGATGTCTGCGATATTGAGACAACTGCAAATTTCTGGTTAGATAAATGTAGCTTACAGTGAACCAGTTAAAATTAAATACGAAAAAAAAACTACATTCATTCTCTTCAAGTAGAAAAATAGACCTGCAGAGCCGACAAGAACCAGCACATTCAGCATGGTGCAGATCATGCCATTTCATTAATCTTCAATGGAAAAAGTATTGCTCAGGTGAACGAAATTCCATTCCTGGCCTTATGTTTTCAAAGCGACCTTAGTTGGTCTGAGCATGTGGATAAAATTTGATTAAAGATATCAAGGTCTATCGGTTGAATTCGACGCTTTCAGCATCCACGTCCAGGCAGAGTTAAGCGGCAGCTATACTTTTCTTTTATCCTTTTGCAAATCATGTACTGTATTCTATCTAGTCTGGGTACGTGTAACAAAAGAAATAGTGAAAGTAATATTATTGTCCCTAAACGTGCACTACGTCTGCTGACTACCTCGGTCCCGACAAATGTCTCTTTTTCGTGTGTATAACCTTATACTATCTCTATAGAGTGGTATAAAGTACAGCTAGCTATGTTAATCTATAAAAAAAATAGCTTTCAGATTTTTTCTGATACATACTTAAGCAGAAGCCTTACATATAATCTGCGTACTGTTGTGTTCGTGGGGCCGCTCAGTCGGTCTAACTATAGCATACAGTCAATTAACAACCAAATTGTTCCACTGTGCAACAATATTCTTGAAGTAATTGAATACGCTGGGGTAACTGAAAACATTACATGTTTTAGGAAGCTAATTACGAATGTAATAATCTAAACCCACTTGTAGGGCGCGTGTGCTGAAGATTGGTAACGTATGAAACATATTTATTGTAATCGTTGTCTTTTCATCGTTGTTTTTCATATTAAACTCAATTTACATGTATTTCAATATGTGCTGATAGTGCTGATAATGTCTTTTTGTATGTATCGCTAAGGAACAGCTTTGTGTGATTATTTAACTGACATTTTTTTTGCTTGTTGTAGTGTTCCTCGTTTATTTTTTATTTGTATGTATGTTATGCAATATTTCTACGCACTGTTCTGCTGCACCTGCCCGAGGTGCGTAACGAAGAGTGGGCCAAGTAAGGAGCCGCTCTCTTCTGTTGCCCCCTTCGTGGGAATTTTGTGAAAATTCCCAAATAAAGGAATAAAATACCATTGCCGCAAAACAGCGGCAGTATAATCGGGTGCGTCTGTCACAAAGCTATAGTTTTGTCTTCCCTCCTCCTAATCTCGCTTGAGCCGTACTGTGGGCTCAATGACGTGTTGTCGACAATTAGAAGTTGTATTTCCATCTAAACATTACGCTGGACAGGAGCAGATCCAGCAACTAACTTTAGGGAGAGGGGTTGCTTGAAGTAACAATGTATGTGGGGTCCGGACTTTTTTGTTTTGACACGAAAACCCCGTCATACCATAAATACTGTTTATATGTGCTCACAGTGGTCTGACTCACTTGTTCCTATTAGGGATAGGAGGTGGTTACAAGCACTGAAAAGAAAAGGGGGGGGGGGAGGGTGCTGACACAAGCTTTGGGGCGGGGCGATCGTCCTTACACCCCTCTGGATCGGCCACTGACGCTGGAATGAACCCCGCCCGAGCATCCGTATTTTCACCGTAAGAAGGCCTGATTCGCAGCCAATGCACACTTATTCCGGCTTGGTTATTCCGGCTCGTGGGAAACCTACGCCTATTCTCGGGCGACGATATTCAGTGATAGTTTCCCGAATTATCGGGAAAGTGAAGTTGCCGCCAAGGGTTCGGCCAAGGATAGGCATTGAGAACTTGTGTGTCAATCGCTTTTGCCTGCTCTTAGCGTGCGTGTTTGTGTCGCGCGCACATCTCTCGTATCTTTCCTCGTTCATTGTAATGCATGGCACTGCACGCATAACAGTTCCATGTGACACGTACTGTCCCGGAGTATCGTTAAAATTAAAGGTTGCGCTGATCTGCAATGCCTCAATTGCGCGTCTCTCGTGAAAAACAGTGCTGATGAAACTTGCCGCCTTAACGGACAACGACGCTGCAGTCACCATTACTGCTACAAATCGGCGCAGAGAATGACGAAAGGTCCAAAGCCTGTGCGTCTTCCGTCGTTCTTTTGCGTTGTGTGCTGTAGAGGAAGCATCCATTCCTACTGCCACTGCTATATTACTGCTAATCTGGCGCACCTATGCACTGCTCGGTGATCCGTCGCTGATGTCATTTTGAAGTATTCGGTGGCATGCGAAATAGCTTCTGGAGCTTTTGAAGGCATCTATGTTTCTCCACCGAAACAGGTTAACATATGAAAAAGACATGGTCTGCGCCTGGTGAAAGCATGCCACCGGTGGCTACAAATGCACATGGTGCCCCGCTTTTATTCTTACAGCATACTTGCACACTGAGATGTGTGCGGATAACACAGAAAAGCTTTATGTGCTCGTTTGGGAACTGCGGTCTGCACGTTCCAGGCACGGGGGAAGGGCAGACGGGAGTGCGAAGACCGAATGGATGGCGTGGATGATATGCGAGTGACCAGCTGCGTCGCTTTCCTCACATTTGCCGGAGCACGCGGCCCTGCCAGAGTGTGAGAGCGGCGTAACAACCCTACCAACAGGGGCTCGCCGCCAGCTGACACGATGCAGCTGCGGCGGGTTCCTTGCACGCGCCAGCCGTCCGACCATATCCGTGTCCCCCGCTCATGTCGGCCCTGCGTGTTCGTGTTCAGTGCGCAAAGAGCGATGCAATCGTTCTTTCGACGTGCGCTCCTCTAAGAATGCGTTATCAACTGGTGAATTTCCAGACACTTGCGCTTGTGTGTGCGCTGAAATCGGTGCCTGCTATGAAAGACGTGCATTCGGGCCATTGTAAATATGCGGCAGCACTTCAGTTGTGCATGCCCCCAAATTTGTGTGCGATATGCGTGGTTGTTAATAGTCCCGTGCCATGCCTCGTACGGAGCTCGCCAAGTGCAATGACAGCGCTCCTTCCTTGACCTTCATATCGATTTCTCATTTCAACGTCTTCAGTCTCCATACAAACGAGTGGCATGATTTCATTTGTTTATTTTGAAGAAATGTTGGGATCACTTGTCCTTGCTGATATGCTGCCACCTACGGCCGAACTTTCCGACCGAACGTTTAGCAACAATCCACGACGTTGAAAAAGAGACAATGAAGTTACAGTATCTCGTGCAATGATACTAAGACTGCTTTATGCCGTCGTTGAATACTTAGTTTACACCTTTCACTAAACGTCGTATAAAAGAAGCTCTAACGTATTCGCCTAAATCGACTCGACCGGTTGTAATAGGTGCTGCATCAACAAGGTGGTAGTAATGGTGAACAGACGCGTTCCTCGATCTCTGGTTAAAAACTTGGGGAAATAATGATTTATTTCGTGTTGGTTTCATGATACAAGACGATATAGTGCACTACAAAGCCACAGGAAAGAAGCCCTCGTCCTTCTTTCGTGTGTTTTCTGTGGTTTTTGTACGGCGTTATACCGTCTTTTATCATGGAATACCAACCACCCCTCTAAGTACACTTTGCAACCGCACTTGCGGTGTGCCGAGTTTACAACGTTCTCTATTAGTATTGCTTCTCCAGCTTTCGCTATGCCCCGCCGCGATGGTCTAGTGGCTAAGGTACTCGGCTGTTGACCCGCAAGTCGCGAGATGGAACCTCAGTTGCCGCGGCTGCATTTCCGATGGAGGCGGAAATGTTGTAGGACCGGGTGCTCGGATTTGGGTGCACGTTAAAGAACCCCAGGTGGTCTAAATTTCCGGAGTCCTCCACTACGGCGTCTCTCACAATCATATCGTGGTTTTGGGACGTCAAACCCCACACATCAATCAATCAGGTTTTGCGATGCCTGTGCTGCGTGGTCCACGCAGGCCTCGTTTTGCTTTCTTTCTTTTCGTGCACTTTAGGGGATCCAAGAGAAACAGTATGTATACTCGCCGCAGCTGAATTTGTCCATAACGTCATGGCGCGTGGGGACTGACAGAGACGCAACACATCACCGGCAAAACCTGCGATATTTTTACAGCCAACCATGCTGGTAATTTGATGAGATTGGCCTCAGGAATGACGTCGGATAATAAATGGATCGTCGTGGCCGCCTCATTGACTACGCCCGAAACGAAGGCTCTGTCAAGGTACCACCAGAACCCTTCAAAGACAGTGTCACTTTTGAAACTTTGTGTCACTATTCAAACTTGTCACTATTGAAACTAGCTAAAAGAGTTAGGTAAATATGGGTCCTTTAATGTACGCATGCTATGAGTGTGCGTCATACGTGAGTGAATGCAGAGCTATGTTTGGTGTGGATGGGTGACGCTAAGAGGGCAATGGCTCTCGCGAGCTGTGTATGCGTACTCTGGAATGCGGTGATCGTGTGTGTATGTGTCAACCTCGAAATCGGGGCGCATAAGCGTAACCAGTGCGCACATGTCTCATGCAGATATCCGAAGAAGCGCCGCGGTTGTCGAGCTGGACAGAGCTCCGAGGTAGCTTAGCAGTGTTGCGTGCACGGAGGATTCTCAAGCGGCGGCTACTCGGAGGGGCGCAAGCCTGTTTTGTAGCGCTGCATGGGTGAACCTGTCTCTGTCTGCATGGCGATTTGCCGCGTGAAAACGGCACACGCAAGGAAGTCGGCCGTGTCTTTCTTGTTGTTTTCACTAAAATGCCGTGCAGTATAAGCAACACCATCGATCTAGGCCAAGCAGCTCTCCTGGCTGGCCGTGGCGAGCTTGCTGCTGTAGCCACACAGAGATTGTAGCGTGCACATAACGACGGGAGCGAGTTGCAAGCGATTGTTAGAGGGACACTGAGAGAGAAAAGGGATTTTTTTGCCTATTAATATAAATTACCATTTCACCACACATAAAACACCACTGTTACCGTTAGAAAACGCTTGAAAATGAAATGCACGCTTCATTTAAACTCTGCCACCCAAAGCCGTGACGTCATAGATATTGACGGCGCTTACCAGATCGTTCCTAATCGGCAAAAATTAAGTATACGTAGTGCTCTGGGGGGAGCCGTTGACCTAATACACGAAAAGTCAGCTCGTGGCCAAAATACGAAAGATTCACCTCGAAATCCGGGACGTCATGTGCAGTAATTTCTGCGCGGAATTTAAGCATGCAGCTTTGACTTCTGTTGATGAACGTATGATCGTGGAGTTGACGACATGAAAGTTGGCATAGTGCAATTAATCAACCGTAGTCGGTTCGGTGTGTCGGTTGAGCGTCCCTGCAGATTTTCGCCTCCGCTTTGCGAGTGAACGAGGGAGAGAATACGAGGGAAGGAGCTGTTAGGAAGTGCCCGCTAGCGGACCGAAAGAGAGCAGCTGCGACGAGTCACCGGGGCGCAAGAAGAAGCGGAAGGACGGTGACCCGACCTGCCCTGCGCGCTCCTCTTCCGGTCGGCACGGGGCAGCCTCGCAGCAGCCGCGCACAACAGGATGCCAGGGACTTTCTCGTCCTCGTTAAGTCCAGCTACTATAGATCGCAGCGAAAATTTTCAAAGACAGCTTTGATCACTAATGCGTGAAGGCCTTCGTGCCGACCAGCGTCGTCGCATCCCTTCCTCCGCCGATTATGGCCCCCGTCAGTAAAGGACTTTCTCTGCGCGGCCTTCAGCGCAGTGGCCGAGAATTACTTTGCCGTTGGAACCACGGCTGGATGGGGTGATCAGGCCTCGATATGGTTGCCCCTCAGACTCGCCTAGTGGTCTCCTCTTCGTAGCGACAGCAGCCTCGCTCAATCGGGCTGCTCGCAAGTTTGGTAGAGTGTCACGCCACCCCGCGGCTACCGGCGCAATTTTTTCAAGGAGTATCGGTCGGTGGGGCGGCGGCGCTCCTGAGTGCATTTGCTTTGTGTTCTTCGAGTCGTCATCGCGGCCACGAGATGTCTAAATTTAAAGGCTTCAAAAGCAATCGCATGTGCTACGTGCCGCAGTGTACAAACAGAGCGTTGACGACAGTCACCCTCAATTCCTTCCCAATGAGATTAAGTGAGGCAAAAGCAATGGATAGCGAAGTTGAGAATCGGCAAGTCGATCACATCACTGATGAATGTGTGCAGCGCGCACTTTATCAGCGCCGACTACTTCTGCAGCAACGTAGGTAGGAAAACGAGAAAATCTGATATTTGCTTGCGTCAAACCCCAGTTTATAATCGCCGTTAAATCTCGCCTCGTGAGAAACGCATGTTTACATCTTGGGCGGCAGTCAGTATGCCATCCCTAGGTCGAGCTGCACAGTTGTAGACAGCGCAGCGGGAATGAGCGGATTACGCCATCTCTTATGCTTTAGAAAGACGTAGCTGTTTGTGAAAGACGCACTAAGCGTCTTGTGAAAGACGCCGAGTGCAAAGACGTAACTGTTTGTGAAACCGAGAGAAAGACGTAACTGTTTGTGAAAGACGCACTCTGATACTCTCCGTGGGCGCCATATCGAATCACCAACTGCGCCCCCTATGGGCGTTGAAACTTGCGAATAGTCGCTTGCGCCATGGCGTTCTCCTGGACGCAATGTTTTTCCGCACAGTGCAGGAAGTTTGGCTCCGAAAAGCATTATAGCTTTAGTGCAATTTTTCGCAAAAATGTTCCAAAAGCCGGGCGGGTTCATCGTTCTGAAAGATTGGCTCTGATTTAACACAACAAAAATATATTTCGCCACCTATGCGTGTGGCATCCTCAGTGTGCACTGGTGCCGAATGCGCGGAGGTCGCCTGCTAGTCACATATGTCCTTGTAAACGTGTGGCTGCGGTTGTTGTTGCAAGCTAATTATTCGCGATGGATGAACCACGATTCCCCCGCCTTTGTTCCCACCAAGCCAGCGTCGTCTCATTGTTAAAGTCGAAGGTATGCTCTGTTGTCCAGCAGTGCTCAACGATCTCTATTTTGTGATGCGTGGCTTGGAAGTGTTCGGACTTCATCTTCCAAAATGAACTCACAATCGGTTTATTTTAACTCGGTGGACGACAGCGGACAGACAGCACTCGAACCGAAGCATCTCGTCCATCCCCGCATCGTGCTCTCTATAACGTCGGAAATTCTTGAAATACCTAGAGTTTCGTTTTCACTAAATTGTGGCAGGCCTAAAAAGGTTAGTAAATAAAAAATAAAAAAAAACGTCATCGCAGTGCTGCTAGTCAAGCGTTCGTACCAGTCTGGCCGTGGTTTTTCCTTGCGTGTGCACAAGCCGGCTGATCATTCGTCACAACGTCGCGCGCCCTGTGGTCACTGACAGGGTCCAGCAAGAAGCGCGTTCACTGCGTCACAGCACAAACGAAACACATTCGAAGAAGTGGACCAGTTATAATTGGATGAACTGCGATGCACGACGCGAGACGCCATGGCTAGGGGTGTAAAGTATAGAACTGCACAACGTTGCCAGTTAAGTAACGCACATCGCGCTTGCTCTTGTGTTGTACAGTTCATGTTCATAAAGGCAAACGTTTCTTCTACGACTCATTTCGTTCTATTTTGTTTCATTTACATCTATTCGTCGTAGCAACTGAACCCAAACATTTACTTCTAAATGCGAAGCATTTCTTAGCGAACTTCGGTGACTTTGAGCGTATCTATCTATCTATCTATCTAGCTATCTATCTATCTATCTATCTATCTATCTATCTATCTATCTATCTATCTATCCGCCTACGACTTTCAGCTCTTCTGGACGTTTGATTAGTCATAACATGAAAATCACGGCATGTATGTCATGAGTGTCATGATTTACATTTCATGGTCCTGCAGCTCTTGCGGTGATTTCGTTCACATGGCATGTTGCAAAACTTGTATGGTAAGACATGATTGCATGGCAAACACAAGCGACAGGCCCTAACTTGAAAATCATGACATGCGTGTCATGTAATATGACTACATGCCACACTCATGATGTACTTGCGGCCGTTTCACTAGCGTCAAATATACCAAATTTAATATCACAGTACGGGAATGGATTAAGAAGGTATGTGACTGATGCAAACATGATAATCATGAGACGCCTGTCATGTAACAACATGACAACATGCCATGCTCATGATGCACTGGCGGCCGTTTCGCTAGCTTCACATGTATCAAACTCGGTATTACGTGACTCGAACGGACGACATAGATAAATGACGCATCCAAACATGATAATCACGACATGCGTGTCATGTAACAACATGACTACATGCCACACTCATGATGCGCTCGCGGCTGTTTCGCTAGCTTCACATATGCCAAATTTGGTATTACGTGACGCCAATGAATGACGAAGGTATGTGACTGGTACAAACATGATAATCATGAGATGCGTGTCTTGTGAGAACGTTACTACATCCCACAGTTAAGGCGCCAATACATTTTGACATGACGCGGTGCGCGTGCTCGCCGGCGTTGCCATGCCAGGTGCCTGTCCTGCCAAATACTCGTAGGCGCGCGCCGTGCTGCGTTGCTTTGACGCATGCACGTTTCAGCGCGTCCGGCGTCCCTCTGTCACGAATATAGGGAGACGCAGTGTTGTCTGGGTAACGCATCGGCACGCAATGCAGCATGTCGCATTTCGCATCAGTTGCCGTCGGGCCGCGCTGACGTACGCTGGTGGTGCCTGGAATCCGACTATAGAGTGCTCGCGTTTTGCTTACGCAGCGTCGCTGGGCGTCCCAAAACCACCATATGAGAGACGCCGTAGTGGAGAGGCTCCGGAATTTTTGAACACCTGGGGTTCTTTAACTTGCACCCAAATCTGAGCACACGGGCCTACAACATTTCCGCCTCCATCGGAAATTGTAAATCTTGTATGACGTGACGTGAACAGATGACGAAGGTAAACGACACATTCAAACATCATAATCATGACACGGAAGTCATGTACGGCATCACTTACCTCCACCTTATAATGTTGTGTTGACTTTAAAGTGACATATGTACATTTCTCATTCGTGCTTCGCATATCATCGATTCCCACTGGACAAGGGATATGCCAATTTTTTTTAATGAAAGTTTTGAACCTGCTAGGAGGCGCTCCAGAAACATATGCGAGGAGAAAAGGGAAAGGTGTTGCTACATTGCAAACTTGTTTCATCTAGTGGCCTTACTTTTATCGGATTGTGGTCGTCGCTGTCCCGACTTATTTTGTCAACGGGTTACGTTGACGGTTGATAATAGGGAGGGAAACAGTGTCGTCATTCAGGGCGTTTTCGAGGTGAGTGTTATTAGCCCCGAGAACGAACACTGGAGTGGCTGCAGTCGCGGTGAAGTGACGTCACGGCACGGTGTCTGCTGCTCCGCCGCCGACGCATGCTGACGGCCGCTTCTTTCCGAGCCCGCCGTGTACCCGCTCTTCAGCCATACGGTGGTGCTTTCTTCTCAATTTCCACAATTAGATCACTAAACGTACAAAGTAAAGGTATTTATTGCTGTTAAAAGTTAACTGCAGAAAGTATGGATTCACTTTGAAAATGCAGGTGCAGGACAGCGATACACTAGTTGTCTTCACCACTGGACGAAATAAATGCTAAGAAAATATTTGTGCTAAATGAATCTGAATTCATTACCGTACTTGGCATAGGCTTCGCGTTTAAACATTTCTGTCGAAGTATTACAAATGGAATTAGAAAGTTTTCAGTTTACTAGCAGCATTGTGATTAAGCGTGCAAGTTATGTCTGCCTCTGCAAATAATGTAGCTCGTTAGACAGAATTCCGCTTTGGGATGCAGGAGACTTTAGATGGATGTCGTGCTACGATACACAATCACTTATAATAATGAGAAAAAAAGGTAACGCTGCAAACTACAGAGTGGTATTCGGAATTCTGAGAAGTTGGTATACTCGGATCTCATGTACAGATTTCTTCTCAACAGTCGACAGGATTACGTAGCCGCATACCCTGATTTCACCATCTGCCTCCCCCTTTTTCTCTCTCACTTTTTTTTTCAGGTGACGAGCTAGCAGAAGCACGCGAGGAAGGGTCCTCCTTTTTCTGTCTAGCCTCGCACATCACCGGAGGGCTGTTTGTTGTTGTTGTTGAAGCAAATTGAATGCGCGAACAGCTGACTCGATCTAGCATCGCGCCATAAACGGTAATGTTCACTTCACGTAGAAGCACTGCTGATATCAATCGTTTGCTAAACGAGCGCTGGAAGGTGTAAATGAACTGCTTCCGTCGCTTCGTGGCCCACGTGAAATGAAACGCCCTTTGCCTCCGAGAAGCAACGATTGGTCTCGCACATCATGTTCACATAGACCTATTCCATGTTTGTTAACACGGTAAACGCCGAGTGACGTCACGGCGCGTTGTCTCCGCCCAGTCGTCCCAGCTAAAAGCGCGTCACCAGCCTCTATGAGCACGTGACGACGAGCGGAGCTGGTGCGCAAGCTGCGCCTTCGAGAACAGCGCGTCGGTATGCCTCTCACATGTTTACTAGCGGTGACCGCAACAGAGGAAGTTGCTGTCGCGCCTGAAGAGGGGTTCTTGAATGAACATTTGAGCTATGTTGACTTGTACTTCTAGCTTTGAGTAGCTCATTTGCGAAATATGATCGTCGTTGCTGCAGCCTACGTCACATGTGCACATTTTAATTGGTACTAATGCAAGTAGAGACTCAGTTCAGCAAAAAGCTCTTCAGTACAATATGCAAATACACGCTGTAAAAATACGTGGCCATGAATCGTTACGGTGAATCCTCGCATATGATAAATATGCCGGAGAAGTTATTTATGCAAATGACCAGAACGACCTCGGCGACTCTTTCATCCGCAACACGCTTGCGATAATGCTTCAACAACATTCTGTGGACCGCGCCGTTACGTATTTGTAACGTCCGCTGCTCAATTCGTACGCTCAAGCCGACGCCGCCAAATGCGTACGACTGGGCAAGTTTCTTGCGTGATGTTTTTCTATGAATTCACACAGACTTGAAAATCTAGTGAAGCGCACCAGAGCCACAACAGGGCACTTGTGTCAGGTGTGTCATCGCGGCCGCATATAATCACAAAGAAGCATATTCTAAGTCATCCTTTTGCTCGCAGCTACTTGAATGAAACGTACCCACGCAGAAAGAAACACACGCTTGATGACCAAGTGACACTTTTAGTCCACACGAGTACAATGATATCCTTTTGACGTGCCGAAAACGTTTGCTGTTATATCAACAATGACAACCGTGAAAGATGCCTCGCACGGCAATGCTATCCAGAACGTTAACGTACTTTGAGGTAAACGCGCTCGATATATACGCTTCCACGGCTTATTTTAAATATGCGTAATTCCATGGCTTATTCCAACGCCTGAGACAGCTAATCGTTTTCCGGGTAAGCCACTTCAAAACATTACCGGAGAAGTGGTGCCGAAGGCAAGTTCTCGCGTGTCACATGTAGCTGCGGCTGATTGGAGACGGTTATCGTCAACACAACACTGGGAAAAAAATAACAAAAAGACTTGGTTTATCTGTTTTGTGCCTTTCCGTGCAAATCACCGTAAAAGATCGTCGGTACAACACTCTTTCTTCTTTGCACGGCCACAAACAGCGCATGCACCAGCGAAAACACAGCAGCAGCTGCGGTAGGCGCCGCGGCTTTTGCTTACCAAGCGAAACCAAGCGCGCCGCAACAGCGCCACCGCATTCGCCTGACGCGTTTCTGGTGCTATACAGATTGATGGTGTTCTGGGGTAATCATCTGTCGGAAAATTTATTAGGCGGCTATCTAAACTGGTACTTACAAGCGTGGCAGCACAGTTGGTATGAATGTTGCATGTATACACACAGTGAAATCAGTGGCTCCGCAACTAAGCTCAACTTGTTCGTCTATTGAAACGCAGCGCCGAAATCATTCCCCAAGACATGAAGTTAAATAACGTGATGAAATATGAGCAACTACACAAACGAAAATCTAATGCAACAGCTGCGGTGGTATTCTCGGGCGAGCGCATTCGAGATATTTTGCGACACTTTACCCTAACTTAAGCACGCGCCCACAGGGAAAAAAAAAGCTACCAGCAGTTACTTCGACGCGTCCGATACAAATACCATTTGTGGAAGCGAAACAATCACATCTTTTTGAAGGAATCGTCCGTGAACAATGCAACCTGAAATGCAAGTACACTGTCGTATACGTTTCAGAAGCGCGACATGATTGCGAGGTATTTGATTTGATTATGTGGGTTTAACGTCCCAAAACCACCATATTATGAGACGCCGTAGTGGAAGGCTCCAGAAATTTTGACCACCAGGGGTTCTTTAAAATGCGCTCAATTCTGCGCACACGGGCCTACAGCATTTTCGCCTCCATCGAAAATGCAGCCGCCGCAGCCGGGATCCGAACCCGTTACCTGCGGGTCAGCAGCCGAGTACCTTAGCCACTAGACCACCGCGGCTGGGCTGATTGCGAGGCACGCTGCAGAGTAATTGTGGTCACCTCGCTTTTTTTTAAACCTGCTGCACATGCATTGTCTTGCTGTTCACCCTCGTCGGACTGCGGCTACTGTGGCCGAGAATCGTACCCATCTTCGAAGTAAGCTGTGCGACACTATAACGAACCTCATCAAAGTGTGTGTGTTAGAGCGCATGCAACGCTGGTGATTCTACTCAAAAAATATTTACCCTATTGAAAAAACGTGCACCATAGGAACGGTGGATTCCACCATCCACCATTTTGATGGATTATGGAGGTGGAAATGTTGGTGGCACATAGTGTATGGTGGCTATAATGGAGCGGATGGTGGGCTCCAGCTGGCAACGCTGGAGCGCGAAGCAGCGTCAGAATCACCGTGACAAGCTGCCACTAAGGATAATAAAAATAATTGTATTAAAAAACGATGTAGAAAGCACCTGCAAAAAAAAAAAACTTGCGACAGCGGGGAATCGAATCTGCCACCTCCGAATTCTGAGCTGAGCACACTAACCATTGCGCCACGCCGACAGATGGCGGTGTGGGTGTTACAGCGGTGGTCAAGTAAGGACGTCACTGTTAAACTTCAGTTCTGTTTGTTGTTTACTCGGGAGGGACGGGGTCTGCATCTGCTTAAATTTGCACATTTGATAAACACGAACAACTGCTGCTTGTAACGATTGCCACTGCGATAATGGCAACAGCGCTTTTTTTGTTACAATTCACAACGGCAAGGAAAAAAAAACATCTCAGTGGACTAAGGAGCAGGTAGAGTTTATTGGCGGTTACTGCCAAGTTTATTATCCGTTTCTCGCTCCTTTCAAAGAGCGATATCAGTTCAGGCTTTATGACGCTTCTATGCTCATTCGATAGAAATGCCCACACAATTGATTCTGATGTTTTTCGCGCAACGCAGAGCGCTGTCGTGCCAGCGCACCGCTGTTGCTCTGTCGTTTGGAACTACACAACGGCTTGGCGAAAACGAATGCAGTGCGCCAGAGATATTATTCTATCATATTAGTTCAGTAAGCATACAAACTGACGTGTCTATGTTCTCGCATAAGAGCCAGTGAAGTGCCGGCGAGTGCGACCGGCGGCTGTCGGTAAGCGGAGGCGTACCTTTGGTGGAAGCGCTGCAAGCGCATCGCATCGATGTTTATCGCTTCTTGCGCGGACACCGTACACAATAAAACAGGCTTCATTTAGGTTAAATTATGCCCCAGCTGTGCTGTATTGTCATTTTTACTCGCCAAAATTGTGTATCCTGAAAACCAGAAGTGCTGAAAACACTTGTACGGGCTCGGTCGGCATGACTATCTTTTGTGGAAATCATGGTGGTAGAACAGAAGGGTGAAAGTCAGTTTCACTGGGGCTCATCTCGACGCATGTCGAAAGTGAAAGTTTATGCATATTCGCACGCACTTTGTTAACTTAAAGGTACGGCTCAAACAATAGAGTGTGCGAGAATTACCAGAGTGTCGTTTCTAGAGTGGCGACATCAAGTGACCGTTGTATTCTACTCTAACATTTACAGGAGCGATAGCGAACTGGAGCCCATTTATTGGTCGACAACTGCGCGCCGATGTGAAACATTTATTGTCATGTTCACAGCGACAAGTCTGGTCTTCTAAACATCACAACAAACACATTGCGGATGTCCAACTGATGTAAGTACGTGCGCGAAATGTAAACATATTCCCAGCTGCATATTCTATGCTCCACAAAAATTGAAGCGTTGTTGACACCACAGGAATAAAAAGACAAACGTACTAGAAAGCGTAATGAGCAGCGTTGGTTTCTTTTCACCGTAAACATATATCTCTGCGCATTCAAGAATGAAACACTACAAATAAGTGATTTCGCATACTGTTCTGTGCTTTTCATCATGCCACCATCATCCACCAAGCTTCCACCATGCCCCCGTCATCCACCTTGCTCACCTTGCATTCCACCGTTTGAAACACGTTTTGCCTCGCCACCATGAGCCGGCATTTTCCACCGTCACCACTATTGGCTCGCCACCACCACCACCATCTGCCACCATTTTTTCCACGCTAGCCGTCATCAGCCATTTTGCCCACTACAGTTTCCACCATATCCACTAATATTTCCACCATATCCGCTATTCTTTCCACCATATCCACCAAAATTCGAGCATCCACCAACCCAGGATTTTCAATAGGGTAGTTTTTCACTGTTTTACCAGTAACATCATTGATGCTGCTTCCGTCCTTTATTTTAATCGTAAGACGAGCAAAAAGTGAACGCTGGCAGCGCAACGGCGTTGAAAGCGAGCTCTAGTGCGTGTTAGCAAGATTCGAAGCGCCCGTGCCGTGACGTCATTCAAACCTCCCACCGGGCGGCGACACTCCAACTTCTCGGGACTATTAGATACGCGGTTTGGTGCGTCGGTCTCGGTTTCACTTGCTGAATTTGCCAGATTTCAGCGCTCCGCGGTAATTACCAGTGACCGCGTTTAAAAAATGTCAATTGTTATATGGACTATTCCCAGGAAGGACTTGCATTCGTCAATTTGACTCGACTGCTTTTTTACACAAGTAAAGAAAAAAAACGAAGTGTGTTCCACTGGTTAAAAATCAATTCTACATGTGAGCCCTGCGAAGGACGCGCTGTGCGCCAGGACTGTTCAATTCACTTTAGAAGCGGCTCATTTGACGCTGGCCTCGCATAGTGGATCTTCCGGAAACCGTCTGCAAGGCGTGGCAAAGGTGTCTCGAGCGCCTTGCCAGGGGAGCAGGAAAAAACAAATACCACTCTGTTCGAGTATTGCGCCAGCTCCATCTGGGTCAAGGCGACAAGAATTTATGGCCACCACGAAGCGGGCTTTTTCTCCTTGATGCGCCGCCGTTCGCACCCCGGCTAGCCTCAGCCATCCCATGCAGGAAGCACCCTAGTCGTGCAGTTGCCAACTCTAACCCCCTTTCCAGGGTGCAGGTCCTTAAGGCCAGCGTTAGAGTTGTATAAAGGTAACATAAAGAGTCACTCTAGGTGCCCAAAGTTTGAAGCACCCTCAGGCAACGCTTTTTTTTTTTTGCCAGATGTGACGCCTGAATAACTACATCATACATTCACATATAGCACGATTTTTAGCATGGACAGATGTGACGCCTGAATAACTACATCATACATTCACATATAGCACGATTTTTAGCATGGACGGAGATGGTCGAAAATTGACCGGGTACACTTGATATTGAAATATTAAATGAGCCATATTGAGTCAGGGTAGATGCAGCAGTTGACGTCTTAGGTGGTCGTGCTGGCTGTATCGCAAAGATCGGAACCAGCCACGTTGCGCCTCGGCTTGGAGGTCTTCCTCTGTGCTTTCTGGAGGTCGGAATCACCTCTGCCGCGGCGGTCGGTCTTTTTCACAGTGTGACGTCTTCTGAAAACTTTCCAACAATGTCTCTGGTGGGCGTACCTGACTGTTTCCAGATTATCGCAGTTCCAGTTGACGTCTGTACCGCCATAGTTGTATACAAAGATGGCAAACCACTGTGCATTCGCAACCGTTGAATGTCGCAAAAGGTTGAGTTTGCCGCGCTGTTTGTGAAGGGTCGTGCTGCGGCAGTGGGATCTTCCACCTGTTACTGAAGAAGGAGCCACGAGCATCTGTGCTGATGGTCAATGCACACCATGCCCTTGCGGTATAGCTCTTGTGTGTTCCCCGAGATTCTCGTAGTGGTGGTACTCGACAAAGTGCTGCCAACATTGGAGACTCGGAACCACATCACCAGCAGGGGACTTGGGTTCCGCCATGAAGCCCTCGATGACATTGACCAGAGCAGTCACAGGCACGTCGGCCATCATCCATAGAGGCAGCACTGTTTTGCGCATAACAGAGGTCCACTTGCTCGTCTTCCAATAAGTGCCGTGGCGGCCAGGCATAAGGGTCCGCCGGGTCAAGGTCCGTCTTGTCAGGATCTCCGGATTCGCCTGGATCGTGTGGTGATAGGGCAGCCATCGTATTCGCGGTATCCGTGGAGATATACGGGTGCTCTTTTAAGGCGTTCAATACGACGAGTACCGGTGACCCCAAGTGTCCAAGTGATGAAGAGCACGGGGGGAGCTCTCCCGACGGATGTGGCTAGGAACCACTCTCGGCCCCTGGCGGGGATGTTTTGGCGTCGTTTGCCGAGGCACAGTTGGAGCACATCTTGAGCATGCGGTTTATACTAGGTCTGGCTGCGCAGGTATCTGCCGGTGAACTGCAGTTCGCAGTTGCAACCTCGAGGAGGTGGCCCTTTCAAGCTTCTATCTCTGTAAAAGACTAGTCAGGCTCAACCTCAAGGAGATGACCTTCTCGAGCTTCGACCTGTGTAAAAGGCGTGGCAAGTTTGTTCGCCAGGTTCGTGCCGAAACCACGCGTTGACCGGTTTTTCCTATGCGTTGGAAATTTGCAAGGAAACATTTCAGAGTTCGAAACTGCATGTCAGCGTTCACTGGACTTGATAAGGGCACCGAAATCAGCAGCTTTATTCTTAAGACTGAGACATTCAACAGTTGCGAATGTGAAGTGCCTTGCCCTGCTCGTCGAACTACGGCAAAACAAAGTTCAACTAGACCTCTGGCGATCCGGAAACAACTAAATACGCGTGTTAGAGACAACGTCGGCAAGTTTTCATGGACTTCGCATGGACGAAAGCGACCGCATGCGATAGAGCTCACCCCGCCCGCCGGAAAACAAACTCGCAGATCCCCAAGCAGTGACGCATCGTGGTCCATGTCGTAGACCACCGCAACACAAGGTTTACACCTGGCGCCAACGTCCACAGGGACTGAGTGAACGACCGCGGCTCCGGTGCCAGTGTCAGGCACCGGAACCCTCTTTGAGAAATTCTGGAGCAAAGTTCAAGCGTGGATTCGAGTGGCCGAGTTCGGCCATTCTAAAACATTCAATGTCGCCCCCCGAAGGCATTATTAGCGCGATAGCGCTAGAGAGCTCTTGTCGCAGAAAACCCGCCGCCGGTGTTGGCCCCGTTGGTTGTGAGTGAAAAATTGTCTGTGCGCGTCTGTGACTGAAAAATTAAGTTACCGAAATAGCCGCGGGAGGCCGCTACTTGTCCATGCGTGCGCGCGCGATCACAATGAAAAAGCCGCGCGTTCGAAGAAAAAAAAATGTGCTCAAGGTCACAAGGCGCGGTAGTGTCTTTGCCCTGCCACCGCTCCCTGCTTAGCTTCCAGCTTTTTCGTCGGGACGAGAGAAGAGATAGTGCAATTGCAGCATGCGACAAACCTTTGTAGCTCCACTCGCACTGGACGGATTCTTAAAATTATTGTGGCGTTGAACTCGTGAGGCAATAGTTCTTCTAGCGAATTCATTTCATTGCTACTTGAAAAAGTGTTTCAGGAACCCTTTAACGCATTTTGTTCGACAGGTGTCACGACGAAAACGACCCCATTCGGCGATAATAGCGCGCGCTGGTCCAATCTACTGTGTGCGGGTTTGTGTGCGTGCGTGTGTACGTAAGAAAACATATTAATAAGTGTGCACTTAGCGCTTGAAGGGTGCACTAGAGGCGGGATTTCGCTATCGCGTTCAACTCTTAAAGGCGAAGCTTAAGGGTCCCCCAACTTTGGCAGCCCGCGCCCTCGCAGTGATAGCCGAGTGTAATAACGAAAAGCGGCATCGAACGTAGCTAGCAGGAAGTATAGAAAGAAGAGACAGAACAGCTTGCCCAACGAGGGACTGTTCTCTTTTATCATCTCCTCCTTCTCGTTCACTGGCTATATATATATATATATATATATATATATATATATATATATATATATATATATATATATATATATATATATATATATATATATATATATATATATATATATATATATATATATATATATAATGTGTTTGTGTGTAAAACGTTTTCACATCCCATTTGTTTAGAAATAGTTATTCGACCTATCCGAGCTCTCCATGGTATATATAGCTCTTTAGCCTAGGAACACTCTACATAAATCTCTTTGGGGCGGGTGAATGAGGGAATGCCTAGCAACGCGCGGTGCGTGAGGTGGAAGAGAAGCCTTCTTTACGACAGTGTGCCGAACAGAAGTGACCCAGCAGCCTGCCGCCGAGAGTTGTGCCATTGTGCCGTACAGGTGCGTGCTGATTTGCAGCCTTTTGGCGCGTATATCACCTGCGCCATTTGGCGCATCGTGCAATCTCGGAGACCGTTACTGGCGCCGAGAGAATCGAGCGCTGCAATCACGTCGACGTCCGGTCGGCCGGAATGAATCCACCTGATGGACGGTGTGTGCCGCGTTGACCCTCACGCCCTCTTGTTCAGGAGGCGTCGTTTTAAAACCAATGTCAGCGTTGTACAGAAGTGAAAAGCGGGGAAGGTGGTCTCTGAGTTACACTGCAGCTCCTGGTGGGGTTATTTCTTTAGCAACAAAAAACGATAAGTAACAAACATCAGGGCATGAAGGAATGTAGCATTCTCCGGCTTATCCACTCCTTCGTGCTCAGCTACATTACTTATGTCGCTGCCTACCATCGATGGTTCGCGGCGGAAAGAGCTAAATTCAACGCGCTCATCAGGCGAGCTCACGAACAGGCGCTAGGGCTTCGGCACAGTACCAGCACAGAACTCCTTCTTAAACTGTAGGCCTTCATAACACGATAGAAGAAATAATTGAAGCGCAACAGATCTCGCAGTTCAAGCGCTTCAGCACTACGAAAGCAATTGGCCTTATTCTCGAACGTCTCGGCATTTCTTACCATGCACAGCACGGTATCAAATATGGCATACTACGCGAAATCTGCACTAAACTCATGATACCACCATTGCCAAAGAACATGCAGCCTGAGCACAACAAAGGTAGAAGAATCAGTGGAGGCAAAGTTATGCTTCGATCTTATGAACGCAATAAGGAGGCGGTCTTCGTTGATGCAGCACGTCATCGCAACTATCGCCGTTTTGTTTCTGCAGTTGTAGACCACCCGAACAAATGCATAACCAGCGCTTCAATTCAAATCTCTTGCATACGGCAGAGGAGATCGCTATCGCGCTCGCCATAGCTCACACCGATGTCCAGTATATCATCAGTGACTCACAAACAGCAGTCCGAAATTTCGCAAACGGAAGGATTTCTCCAGTGGCGTTGAAAGTCCTTACTAAAGGCGGAACCTGCTCTGACGACCAAAAGCGTCTCCCTCGTCTCGGCGCAGGGAGTGTGGGATATTGGAGAGGGAGGGCGGACGCCCACGCGCAGTAAGGATATTCAGGCCGCACACCGGATTGAGCTCGACCCTGAGCTGCTTCGCTTCTGAAAGGAAAATTGGTTTGTCAGCTGGAGGCGAACGTTTTTCATGCTTAAGCCCGGCTGTCGTGCGCTATCCGTTGCTCACTGTCGGAAGCGGCAGCAGGATCGCAACGTCGCTCTCGTCCAGAAGCGGAGGTTCGACGTGTACGGCCGGCTGGCCTCGGTCGAGTGTAGCATCAGACCGCGAGTAAGGCAAGACGAAGCGACGCTTCGCTCTTTATTTAATAGCCTTCGTCATGTTAAATTAGTCTGTTTTTTTTTCTTTCTTTTGACTGCACTGCGGACAATAACGAGGAAAGAGGCAGATACATATGTATTATTTCGCGCTTTGTGAAAGGCAGCGTGTCCGGCGCCGTGCGGTGCTCGAGACGATCTTACACAGAACTGGATCCTGCGCAGCACGGAGGTGACGTCACGCTCATAAAATAACATTGCGACCATTCAAACGAACAAATTGTTCTCTTATAATTTGTTAAACGTACAAATATGTTAAAAAGCGTTCAACGAGTCTTTTAACCTGCATTTATTGAGGACATCGCAAGCATCAGGGGGCGCTGCGAAAATAGGTGGTAAAGGTGGTTGCGACGAGATAATGCATACGTGGAATAAAGTTTTTCACTTTGTTTTGGGGAATATTGCTGCTGGGAGTACTGTATGTTCTAGGTTACAATGTTGAAACGTGGTATTGTAAAGGGTGAGAGTGTCCTTGCTGCCGAGTACCTCACTTTGCTTGTCGCGAATGGCAAGGTTGGCGATGAAATGTTTTTTTTTTTCGCAGTTAGTTCACAGTTCACAAGAATACCCAATACGGCTGCGAAGTGCTTTGAAGGAGCCTGCATGCGATCTCCGAAGGCCATGTTCCTGCATTGCAGGTCTTTTCGCAAAGTGCGTACACGTATCGGCCGTTCTCATTCGTTGCCAGGTGGATGCTGCTGTGCTGTCACACGCTGTGTTATTCAGCAAGGCAGACAAACGGTTCGGCACTCTTTTCTAGGGGGGTGGGCTAACGCAGTTTGCACCTACCATTGCGCATCGTTTATGAAGTGATGACCACCTAAAGCATCATGGTGCAGTGGTGCAGCCAAGGAAGGTACGACGCCCCCCCCCCCCCCTCCGCGAAATTTATTGCAAACACCGTATACCCCCGCCACTTACCCACCTTATTTTTTCGTTGTTTCGCGCGGACATGGTTTAGAAACTAAGTGGTGCTACTATCACAGTGTAATTCCTGGGCGCATCTACAGTGAATAATGTCTGCATGTATGGAAAAACGTGTCGCAGTGTTTGTAAAGGCTTTGGCACTCTGTGTGACTTTCCGCAGGAATCTCGGCAGTGCGTGTATTAAGTTGGCTCGTTAATATTTAATGCTGCAGCAGGGGTCATACTTGTACTCGCCGGAACAGATCTGGCCGGAACAGATCTCGCCGGAGTTGGTCACTACGATGATTTTCACTAGGCTGAGGTTCGTTTTAATGGAAAAAGCCAGACACACTTCCCATGTCTGGTAGGCCACGTTCAAGCATATTACAGTGTGAACCTTCGTACGTGTGCTAAGATATACTCAAGGCAGAGATTAATATTGCTATTGAACCTTCGCACGTTCGGTTCGGCTAACATCTAACCGCGCGCGCGCACACACACACACACACACACACACACACACACACACACACACACACACACACACACACACACACACACACACACACACACACACACACGTGCACGCGCGCGTGACGGTATATTTGATTTATACATCCAACTTTGCTTGTACGCGAGTGTGCAATATATTTCTACACATTTTTACTGTGCCCTAACAGCTAAAGGAACTCCGAAGTGTTGGATATTGACGAAGGTGCAACACAGGCAAACGTGCAGGCCGATCACAACCTTAGAAATGCCTACTAACACACTCCTGTATCATGACATCATGCAAACTAAGCTGATAAAAAGATGGTGGTCATAAACCTCAAGCAGCGTAATGAGAAATTGAGTGTGGGCAGCTGTAGCTAGCACTAATTTTATTCTTTCTCTCTCTCTAATATATATATATATATATATATATATATATATATATATATATATATATATATATATATATATATATATATATATATATATATCGAATTGTAATGAGGGTGTGAAGAAAGAAACGTGCCTGAAAAAGATAACTTGGCGTGGGCAGGAACGAAACCTGTGACCTTTGAATAACGCGCGTTATTGACGAAAGCCCAAATGACATTGGGATCCTCGGGGAGGAATCGCGAGATCCTCGCTTGTAGTGCGAGTTTTCCCCTGCATGTCAGGTGAACGCTGGCTGCGGAAGATGCGGATTACGTCAGATGTCGCGTGACTTATCTGTCCGCGATCACGTTCGTCGAGTGGATATAGGTAGGTAGGTAAGCAACTTTCATGATTCACGAAGGAATCGTTTGAGGTGGGGGGGGGGGGAGGTAAGGAAAGGGGAAGCAGGATGACGACGGGCCCTCGGGCCGCTTTAGGTGGCCAGACACTGCTGTGCTTTGGCGACCCTTCTGGCCCAGCTCACCGTCCGGAGCTGTAACCCTGGTTGCGAGCTGCGCAGAGTAGCCTCCCATCGCTCCTGGTGTTCTGACTCTTGCCACGGGGCTTGAGTTTGTTTGGACAATTCAGAAATATGTGCTGGAAGTCAGCTGTGGTGCTGGGACATAAGTTGCAATGAGGTGAGGTTTCGCCATGTGTAAAAATGGAGAGAAGGAAAGGAGTCGTCACTGTGGCCGTTTGAAGTCTGCGTCACAAAGCCTGGTCACTTCTAGGAAGAGATTTATGCGGTCGGGGATACGTTAGGTGGGAATTTCGGTAAAACTGCGTGATATCGTGGTAGCTTAGGAGTCGATCCCTGGCACCTCGAAGCGAAGGCAGGTCGCTGTGAGCCCGGTTGGCGAGTGCTCGGGCTTGGGTGTGAGCGGCCGTGTTGCCTGGGTGTCCAGAGTGCGCAGGGACCCAGAGGAGGGTGATGAGGCCATTAGGCGGATGAGATAATTCAAGAATTTTAGCAGCGAGAGAATGAATTCGGAAAGGGGCGAAATTACAAATTGCAGTTTTGGAATCGGAAAAAATATACTCAGCGGAGGAGTGAACGATGACTAAAGCAACTGCCGCCTCCTCTGCTTCCAGGGATTCTGTCGAATTTCCAAGGGACACACTAGCGACCAGTTTTTGAAGTCCGTCTACAACGGCTACCACGAAAGCTCGATGATCTACATATTCGGCCGCGTCTACATAGACTGCGGGAGAATTAGGAGGGAAGCGCTTCAGAAGGGACTTGGATCGAGCTTCCCGTCGCGCCCGATTATGTTCTGGGTGACTATTTTTGGGGAGTGGCGGGATTAATAAGTTGCTGCTAACAGTGACGGGAACTGCGTGCGTGGCCGTGGTGTGACCAGGAATGTTGATTCTAAGTCGGCGCAGGAGTACCTTTCCTGTTTCTGAGAGTGATAATCTTTGATATTGGCTGAAAAGATGCGCCTCTATAAGCTCTCCAAGAGTGTTTTGCACCCCAAGTTGAAGTAATTTATCCGTGGCTGTTGATTTAGGGAGAAGGAGTGCAGTTTTAATTATAAGCAGTGCGAATGAGTCTGTTAAGTTGCTCGGTCTCCGTGGGTGAGTGATAGAGGTAGGGCATAAAATAGGTAATTCTGCATAGGCAAAAGGCCTGCATGAGCTGGCGTGTGTTTGCTTCTCTCATGCCGCGATGACGATTGGATATGCGCTTAATGAGGGAAGCTGTTATATGAACTGAAGTGCGGATTAATTTTATGGTGTCAGCATTCGAAAAATTGTCGCAAATATTAAGGCCCAAAATGTGGATTTTATTGACCCTGGGAATAGGGTTGTCATCAAGCATGACTTGAATGTGACGTGTATCTTGCTTTTTAAAGTCAATTACTGGGAATTCCGATTTAGCCGCCGAGCAGGTGAGCCCAATATTGTTGGCATGTTTAACAACAATGTCAGCGGCCAACTGAAGCTTCGATTCGATTTCGCCAGCCTTGATCCAGATGGTGATGTCATCCGCGTACAAGGAGTGATCGATGGAAGAAAGTTTGGCAAGTTCCCGCGCTAGCGGTATGAGAGTAACGTTAAAAAGGAACGGGGACAAAACCGATCCCTGGGGTGCTCCCTTGCTACCTAGCGTGAAGGGATCGGTTTTGAAAGTGCCTAATTGTAGGCGGATGGACCTGTTGCTGAGAAAGGCAGCGACATACCTGTGCGTGCGAGAGCCTACGTTTAGTTCGCTAATAGATTGTAAAATCGAGGAGTGAGAAACATCGAAAGCCTTAGTCAGGTCCAATGCAAGGATGGCTTTGGTGATGTGTGTAAAAGTAGGATTTCGCACGCCCTCCTTAAGCTGCAGCATGACATCCTGAGTGGAGAGTCCCGCTCGGAAGCCGTACATGGTGGAGGGAAACAGTTTTTCTTGTTCCATGTAGCGATTAAGACGATTGAGAATTACATGCTCCATCAGTTTTCCTGTACATGAGGTAAGAGAGATCGGTCTCAAAGTATTAAAGTCTAAGGGCTTATTATGTTTGGGTACGATTGTCAACCTTAGCTGATTTCCATTCCTGGGGCATCGTGCCCTGCTCCTAATGTTGATTCATGTAATTGGCAAGAGCGGCCACTAACTTGGAGTCTAAATTTCGGAGTGTCTTGTTAGTAATTCCATCTAGTCCTGGAGCGGATGTGTTGCGAAGTTTGCTTAGTGAAGCCCAAATTTCCGCCTCTGCAATCGGTGCATCAAAGTCTGGATTGGGAGCTTCATTGTAGGTAGGCAACGATTTTCGCCTTGGGCCAGGGAAATACGTAGTTTTAGGAGCAGTTTCAACGTCTTTCCCTTGTTTTTCTACTTCAAACAAGAGTTTCGTAATTTGCTTATTACTTTCACATCACTAGGAGCATGGGTCTAACATATGGCGAAGCAGGGACCAAGAGTTGTTCATATGTAGATTGCCGTCGAGTCGGTTACATTTATGGTTCCACTGCTGCGATGAAAGTGCGGCCGCGTGCTCAGTTACAAGCTGGAGTGTTTGTGCAATTTCGTGTTTTAGTTAGCGATTATATTTTTGCTTGAGCCATCGTTTCTCCAAGCTGTGATAGGCGTCCCCTAGGTGGAGTAGCCTGCTGTCTGCTGGATCGCGGATATGTGCTGCTGGTGCTACTTTTTCGCTAAGAGCTACATCCTGTTTAAGCTGAGACGCCCAGTCTTTGTAGTCTTGAATTTCTTTTTTCGGGTTTTGGTCAGCTTTACAGGACGGATAGGTCTTGCCGTCACATAGCGGCTCTCTTTTAGTTTTGACTTGACCCAAACGTCTATCTCTGCTAATCTAAAGGTTAGTGTTAGTTTTTTGTAATAATTGATGCCATGAGTAATCTCAGCATGTGTGTCTGAGGAGAAAATGTAATTATGAAGGAAGTGAGCAAAATTGCTTTTTCCTCATATTTGCAGATTTGTTAAAACAACGTGTGTAGTCATAACGGAACTGAGGCTGTCACGTGCGTTCTATGAATTGTTGAAGCCGTTATGCGCGTCAGCAGTTTATAACCTAAACGACCGCACCCTTCGAACTTCGTTCTGCCTTGGTCGCCGGTGGCCCATGACTCCTGCGCTTGCTACATTATTTCACATTGACGTCTGGGTGCCGCACAGTAGCAACAAATAAGTTTAGAAGAAATTGCGTCGTGATGACGTTTGTTTTGCTTTGGCAGGTTATGACGCCGAGGCTTCCTGAAAACCGCAGGCGCCCGTGCCGTCCGCGCGCGCAGCGGAGCTTCGGCTCTCTCGCTTGCCGCGTTCTCTTCGCCTTCCGTTTTGTCTTGCGGCTTGTGAGCGCGTTTGAAAGCGCGTCTCCAATTGGTCCTACATCTCTAGCCAATGGAAGCGTGCCGCTGGTTGGATGCGCGCAGCCGGCGCGCGTCGGTGCTGCCGCGCGTCGGCGAGCCCCGCCAACCGCAGTGGCCAAGATGGCAGCTTCCTGAGCATCGCCAGTGGGCGACGCAACGCTTGGCCGAGCCGGTCGTGCCCCACAAAGGCGAGGAGACCGGACGACGGCGGTGTTCGCACTCCATAGCCGCGCGATGGCCTAGTTTTTATTCCTTGTGGCCGCCAAGGTGTCGCGGAGGATTGTTCTCCCACTCCTCTCCGGCGGACGATGCGTGTTGCTGCCCAGTGAAGGCCTCTGCTCCGGATTTGTGGATTTAACCTTGCCCGAGACGATTGATCCGCCCAGGGGAAGCCACCCGCCGCCCATCCAACGGGTGAGTTTACGGCCACTATGGCACCACTCGTGTCGGCTTTCTCTCGGCCCACGCTCCGTTTGAGCTTGGCTGGCCACACGGCTGCAGGCTTGCTCAACGCCGTTGCTCCGCGAAGTGTACGTAGGAGGAAGAGGTTTCTCGACAGTGGCACCAGTGTAGCGAAAGGTTTATTTAGAAGAGCAAATTATATTTCGCGGAGTAACTCAAGGCCAAGATGCTCAGTAGCATGCTGCGAGCATGTAAAAGCGCATATATATATATATATATATATATATATATATATATATATATATATATATATATATATATATATATATATATATATATATATATATATATATATATATCATTACTAAGCAGACCATTCTTTTGATAAGATTTCGGTTACTGAAATGACCACGTATACAAAGACTGTAACATCAAATAGTGCAACTTCGGGGAATGCAAGAGCTACACATAAATGCGTGTTTCGCACGAGTGAAGCGCGTTCGAATTGTGACGTTCGTCCACAACTTCTGAAACGTGACACCAAGCTCCAAAGTATGATGGGTGCAGATTTGTCAACCAAAACTTCATTGCGCACGAGAAAACAAGCCAGTGATAGTTTAAGTACGCATGTCTTAAATTTAGTTATGTCGGGGCCATTTGGCGGCACGTTGTCAAAAAAAAAAATTACTGCATCTCCATTGATCTGAATTATGACGAGTGGCGAAGCACTGCATGAGTATCGTACCGGTCTGTCACTGTACGTCACCCGCTCATTGCCACGGCGAACTTTGAGTGACATACAGTGTAGTTTAGTTGGTTCCTCTGTAACGCTTCTATTTTGTTGTTTTTTAATCCTTTTGTTGTTCGTGTATTGCGTGCGATTCTGGATTCTGTTTGCCCTTCAATATTTCTCCTTTGTGGTGTGTATAATGGAGAGCCAATCATTCGAGTGGATGTAAAGTTGGCAAAGACAAAGTGTGTGCATGTTCCTGGAGTGGTTGTTGGTTGCTACCAGTCGTATGAAATGCATAGTGTATTGTGACGTCATACATGATCACCTAGTTGGTGCCCATAATGGCTTCGCTGAAGTCGCCGACTGGGGACAAAGTACAGGGTTTGTGCCTGTACCTTGTCTCGTAATCGCAATATACACACTTATATGTTTCGCCATTGATGTGGAAAGTGCGTGGACTTCTAAAGCTGTCTCCGACTCAAGCTCTAACAAAAGCATTTCTTCAGGGTTTTTAGTTAGCCTAGGTGGTCGAAATTTCCGGAATCCTTCACTATGGCGTCTCTCATAATATGTTGGTTTCGGGAAACCCCACATATCAATCAATCAATCAATCAGGGTTTGCAGTTTGAAACAAAATGTGACGTCTTTCACATCCTCTATAATTGTGGTAGCCATAATTGTGTATTTCCGTGTCATAGTGTCTATAATAGTTGTTCACTTTCACTGTTATCACGATATTTCAGGCGTGTTTTGAGTGCTGCATATACGTTTTTCTCTGAGACTTTATAATCGTAATTTACTATACCAACGGTGTTGCATATCCGGTGACAGCGGACAATGGAAGGCGACGGCGAATCTATATGATAAGGTGCTTCGGCCATAAAACGTTCAGACACGTGCACTGGTGCACACCGTACGTCTTCTCTGAGTCACCAATACAAAGCTCCTCCGATGAACACAAATGCCACACTCTGTATGTGGATACTGCGATCGGGAACTGGTCGTGTTGGTGCGAACACGTTACTTTGTTTGGTAAGTTAGCAACGCGCTCATTACCATTCTGTAGCATAAATGTGTAACTCGCGTATGTCAATATGTTTCGGTAACGTGAGGCCGGCTTACGTTACAACTCCTTTCTATTTCGATTATCTCGCAAGTTTTACACTAAACTCTTTATAGGCGCCTCTACGTTCTTTTGTCGTGGTCGGCCCGCCAGGCGTGGAACATTAAATGCACCTCTCTAGCGCGTATGCAGGCCACGTCTGGACTATACGCGACAAGAAGCGAGGCAGCCATGGGATAGCTTGCAAAGCAGCTGTGCATAGTTGTCCCTGTATTGCTGTAGCGCTGTTTATAGGCTTTTATCTGCTAGTATGGGTGTACGTATTGAATTGCTGACTTTCTGCACGAGCGAAACTGACCTTGAACACCTTCACATGAATTGCAGAAGGGTTCGTCGGTGGGCTAATTCTTTCCTCTGCCAAAATTTCTCATAAATGAATTTTCACAAAAACTCTCGCCATGTTTGAAATTATGCACGTGAACATTTGCACACGTATACAAATGTTCTTTCCTCTGAAAATAGGCCAATGGGAATTTATTTATGGCTACAAAATTTGTGCATCTCTAATGTTAGTCAGAACTATTGTATATTTGTTAAGAGTGGGTGATGCTTTCTTTGCGGGGCGTTGATGATTAAATCCCATTTGAACGCCACAATGCGAAAACGGCTTTTCCACGGGCCACAGACGTATTAGGCATCAAAGGCAATTTTGTTGACTGATGAATAATGCTGATGTCCGGCACATTCTGCAGTGGTCTTGTTATATCAGTGTTTAATGTAAAATCATTGCTTAGGCTCTAAGTCATACGTGAAACATAAATATCAGTTTTATGACACTGTTGCTGTGGGTTCCTGCAGTGAAAGCACACTGATTCATATTTCCGACCACGAATCATCGTCATCAGTTACGTGCTTTACTTCTTCTCACTTTAACGCATTGCCTTTTTATTTATTTTCAAACTTTTTGCTCGTAATGCATGGTGGTAGTGCATTCCTTTTTCGTTAGTACGAGTACGTAGTTAGTTCAATAGTTTTTTTTTTCTGGTAACGCCTACAACACTGGTAATTGATTACACAAAACAGGGAGCTACAGCTGACCTCAGCTGACCGGCAACAATCGCGAAATTTAGTTTAACAAGGCACTGGAGGTGAGGAAAATGGGGGTACTTTAAAAACTGTCAGCTAACGCTGCTATTTGAGAGCGGTCCTTTTTCATATCTCACACATGGATCATTTCTGGAGTAGATACAGCGTCGTATTTCAACAAGATATCGATACCAATCTGTAGCATGACTAAAATGTGGTCGCATATTCTGATCACCACATGTCCTCCGACACGGTGGAGCAGTGATTCCAGTGCTCGACTGCTAACCGGACCCGGCGGTGGCGGTCGCATTTCGGAGGAGACGAAATGCCAGAGACCGCGCGGCTGCAAACACCGTGTGGGCGAAATTTCCTGAGCCCATGACTATACGGCGTCCATCATAATAGCATAAAAACTCTGGGTATTATCGTTATGTTTGAACACATGGTGACTGCATGGGATGCGTGGGCCGGGCCGCAAGCGAAAGTTTTTTGGGCATTGCGTTTCAGACCTATGAGGACGGCGGCAAACCCCTCCGCCGATGGATATAGCTTGTTTTTCGAATTACCGGCCGTCGCGGTGGTCTAGCGGTTGCAGTACCCGACTGCTGACCTGCAAGTCGCGTGATCGAATCTTGGACACGACGATGGAGGTGAAAACGCTTGAAACCTGGCTACTTGGATTTAGGTGCACGTTAGGTGATCAAAATTTCCGGAGCCGTCTAGTATGCTTGTATCGAAGTTTTAGAACGTTATGCTTCATAGTGTTTTTTTTTTTCTGATTGAGCGTATAAGCTGGTCTTGGTGGACACCACTACGAAGATGAGCGCGATTCTATCGGTCTAGTAGAGCTTGTCCTTGGAAGCCGCCATCGCGCCTGCATGCCGCTCGCTGTGCTGGTCATTACTGTTAACAACAGAATTGCGATCCCTTCGGTCGAATGCGAATACCGAGTGTCTCACTCGTGTGTGGTTAAACTGCAGTTCGACGGATGGGTTGTGTGCAGCGTGTTTATAACGGCAGAAGGGTACGCATTTGGGCTAGTCACTTCATGACTTGCAGTGTAAAACAGCGCTAAAAACGCGACGAAGAAAGGGCACAAATGTCGTACCCATGTCAACATACCACTCTATAGAACCTCAATGGTATGTTCACATGGAAACTGGCCCTGTTGTGTGCGATACAGCCGGCAAAAAGCTGTCGCGTACTTGAACTTATGGAGAGATTGTCACGTTTGTGTATATATACATATTATGCTTTGTCGGTGCCATATTTATATGGTAGATAATACGACACGTACGTCAGGATACTTCGACTCGATCTGTTACCGTCTATGGTGCTGAAGCAGTGACCCCTGAAGTGATCTTGATCACAGTATTATGCGTTTAATATGTTGTATCTCGTCTTGATCTTTATAATTGATTAAACTTTATATATGGCTTATGGTTGTTTGTGCGTTACACAAGAGTAGAACACTGTGCAGTGAACATGACCGCGCCTGATGGGCACCACACCATGGCGCCAGATGCGAGACTATTGTAACCGTTGGAGGTGAAACGCGATGTCTTGGAGAACTCCGGGTGGTCGAAACTAACCAGAGCCCTGCGTATCTCATAGGCTGAGTTTCTTAAGGACGTCAAACTCCATTCACCGAACAATCAGCCTCGCAAACGGAATCGCGTAAAAATGAAAGCAAAAGCACACAAAAAACAAAATTACGCCATCTTCCAATAAAGAAAACCATGCAAAGAAACTCATGGGTCGACTCCATTCATCACCTTGCCCGATTGAACCCCTTCTCAGAAGTGTACCATATCGTCCCGAACTCTTGTGAAACCGCACGCCACGCGGGAGCGCGTTGATTCATCGCGTCTGCAAAATCACCTTTCCCGACGCCATCACATGATTGCTGAGGGAGTGTAAGGGGAAGAGCAGTCTCACCCAGCCACTTGCGCAAGTCCGAACGTGCTAGCGCATGCTAGCGCGTCCTGAATGACACCTTAGTTCATCGTGTGTCTGCAGAATGTAAGGGGTAGAGGCCACAGCGCCTTACACAGCCCAGAACGTGCGAGCGCGTTGTGGCATATTCCTTGGGCCTGCCGTTGCGCATGCCCAGTATAGGTGGTCACACCGCACACCTGATTGAACTCGGCCATAAGCTGCTTCGCATCTAAACAAATAGCGCAGTAGTTCTTGCGCCCGGAGCTGCATACGAAGTACAGCATGTGGTCTGCTTGGTCCCGGTTATTGAATAGTGTTGACGCGAATGATTAGTCCATTACTTAGTTGTTAGCAGCCGCCCTAGCAACCATATTAACTCTAATAGGTTATTATTAGCCAGTTACAGGTGTATGCCTATTTTGATGTGTGCGTGTACATTGCCATGTCAGGATGATGCTATATTAACAAAAGCATACAGGATGCAAGAAGTCGAAAACGCATTGTTTTCGTACAATAATTATCGGCGGCAAATACTTTATGTAATTGCCATGGTAAGTACGCATCAAATCAACATGCATAGAGACATGAACTACTGACAATCGAGAACCCATGCAACCTACGTGCACACAGAATATGAGGACTTCTGCGCAGCTAATATAGGCTATTTATGCTCCTACTTAGGCATTGCACCCCGTGCACTTGTTAGCAGTCATAGAATTTAGAAGAATAATCGATTTTTCTACGCATTGCCATGCTCCCTTTTATTTTCTTATATGTGTGCAATCACATGCTCAGGAAACATTTATTTCAAGGTAATCAGTAGAATTAAGGTCTATCTAAATTTTTGCTAGAGACTCACCGTTATGGCAAGATACACTGCGGCATCTACGAAATGTATGGTAATGTAGGTGGCTCAGGTTTTTTTTTTTATTATTCACAGGGCAGTACAGAATATGTTTACATATGCATACACATGTAAATATTGATTACAACAAAAACAAGAACTCAGCTCATGAACATACACATGTAAAGTTTACAGAAAAAGTCAGTTACAATGTGTGAAGATGTAATACAAAATATAATTTAACAGTAATTATTAACCAGCAAGCGTTCAACATCAAGTGGTAACTGACAGCAATGTTTTCCGCAAATAAATGTGCACAATACAGTAAGAAAAACAAGTTAAAAAAATGATAACAGTGCTATAGGCCCAGCTTAATATCAAGATGCCACTCATCAGTTTTCGATGCACGATTTTTTTTTTTTAAGATTAAGATTGCAGCAGAACTTTGCGTGGTCTTGCCCTGCTGCTAGATCGTCTGGCAAATCATTCCACAGGCAGATGCTCGTGGAAGAGTTAGATTGTGCGTATTTGCGTCATAAACTAAAGCTGTTATGTAGTTGGCACGAAGTTCGATGAGCTGAATTAAGGTGAACAGATGACGTCATGCTCGTGTGGATTACTTTTAGAAATAGTAATGTAAGTGAAATGTTGCGGCGAATTTTCAGTGGCTCGAATGTGAGGCCTTGTTCATTCTGCGTCATGCTGGATGTGCAGCTGTGATTACGCATAATGAATCAATTAGCTCTGTTCTGTAAGGATTCTAGCTGCCACTGAAGTATTTTTATGGTGACCACATGGAGGAGGCTAGCTCTATAATTGAAGACTTTCTACAATGCTATTATCATTTTTTATTGTTCACTAAGGCTGTGATCTTTTCGACTAAAAGTAATTAGTTTGTATTTTGATTAGTTTGTATGTCATCTGCCAAATTTTGTTCCACTCAGTAATACGTTCGAGCTCTTGTTCAAGGGTGACACGAACGCTATCATTGCGGATGGGGCGATAGTTAATGTTGTCATCAGCAAATATACGCATAGATCATGACAAGTTGTCAGGCAGCTCATTGGGGAAAAGTAGGGGACGAAGAACGCTGCCTTGCGGAACACCAGAGGAAACGTAACAAAGTAATGATGAGTGACTTCTCGCGATGGTGACTTGCTGCTCGTTCGTTAGGAAGCTTTGGAGTTATGTTAGCGTGAGGGTATCTAGCCCTAATGATGATAATTTCAAAATCATGCGGCTACACGATCAAAGGCCTTCGCAAAGTCAAGGAGTATACTATCTGTTACTGTTCATGTCAAAATGCAAGCCGGTGCTGAATTCAAAGAGTCTCGCAAGAAGGACCCTTTCGGTACCCATGCTGGTTAGAAAAACAGAAATTGTTAGATTATAAATTGAGGGCCTAAAGTTTATAAACAATTATATGCTCAAGCATCTTGCAATGTATGCGCGTCAAGGAAATGGGGCGATAATTTCCAGGGGAACATATACTGCCACATTTATGTCCGGCCTACCCGGAAATCCGGGCCGGGTAAAGTCGCGGTGGGCCGAGCCGTACTATGAAGCTTAGGGCCCGAGTTTGAGGTGCCGGGCTTTGCTCAGTTCTTAAAGGGACACTAATGTGAAACACCGACTTGGCTGTTTTCCGAGAAGTTTATTGATAGAAGGTTCAAGCTTCATTTTAGAATTTGGCGCTTTAATCTCCGCGCATGAAGTCACCTATTCCAAGTTTATTACAGGTACAGAAAAGGGACAAAGTAGATATAATGGAGGAGGTCCGAAAGCACAAAGCTACAGAGGGACCTTCTGTTTAAAATTGGCTAACAAAAATTACTCAATTAACAGTGACAGTGAAAACAGAAAAATGGGTGAATTGATCAAATCAACACAAAGACACAAGTAAACAAAAACAGTGGCATAAACCATATAACAGAGAAGAAAGCATCTAGCTAACCAAGTACGAATACAATTGTTGTTTAAGTAAACCATTTTGTCATGTGAAGTGGCAAGGAACTTCATAATGATAAGCCCAGAAATATGCAGTGGGGCGACCAAAATTAATACTGATAGGAGGTAGTAAAGAACTTACATTTGAATCAAATCTAGTTCGGTTAAAATTATACAGAGCATCAGAACAAAAGACACTTGATGGTACAAGATGTTTCAGTGACTTGAAAAGCATGATAATAATGTGATACTTAAATAAACTAGCAGTAGGAAATATCCCAAAGTTGCGAAGTAATTATGCACTAGTGCTATGTGAACTGAAATATAATAATCTAATTAATGGCTCGGTTTTGAATGAACTGAATGGGAGATAAAAGGCTTAGGTATGTATTTCCCCATGTAGTGATGCAATAATTGATATGACTGAGATTAGAAGCATCGTATAACTTTATTACAGTTGAAGTGTTAAATTAGTTGCATGCTCTAATTGAAATCCTAATACCGAATCCTAGTTTGTTTTGCATAAGTACATGACATTAGTGCGCTTTATGTGCAAATCGAGAATGACTCCTATGAAAGCGCATTCAGTTTCAGGAGTAATGAGTATGTCATTTGGTTTAATAGAAATTTGGTAGGGAAGAACTTCGTTAATTGACTAGAATATCACGAAGGGTTAATACTGAAAGAGTTAACACGACACCAGCGTAGAACATTATTTAGATCATTTTGTCATTTTAGCGTCAGAGTCAATTGGTTTACCAGTCACTGGTATGATAGTTTCATCGGCCTAAAGAAAAGGTTCAGAGTTAGTAACTGAAAAGGGGAGGTCATTCATGTAAATTAAAGAGAAAAATGGGCCGAGATTGGACCCTTGATTAGTAGTAAAAAATGTGATAATGTAGACCAAACATAAACAGCTTTTTTTTTTTTGTTACGGAGGTAACTTTTAATGAGTGTTAGGGCAGCTCCCACAGTACATAGACGTGAGTTTGGTTTCCAGGATGTTCTGGTTAAGAGAGCCAAAAGTTTCGGTTAGGTATATGAACAATGCTCCAGCTAATATACCAGGATCAACAGTTTTTTAAATTTTCTTTGTGAAAGTTAGTAAAACAAGATTAGTCGAAAAAGTTTGGGGACCCTAAAGCTTCGCCTTTAGGAGATGAACGTGACAGCGACATCATGTTCCTACTGCGTACTTCAAACACTTAGTGCACTTAGTGCATGAAACTTTTTGGAATTTGCTATACACCCACACGTGGCTTTAAGGGAATAGGCGCAGTAGCGTGTGTGCCTCTTGTGGTGGGGTACCGACTTTCAATTACAGAGCCATTATGATAATTCCATATTTTGACGCCCTTTCGCAATGAACGACGCTTGGAGCACGCATTACTACTTCAGTATTTAATGTTGCACTGTGAAGCATGTAAACAGGACGCGTGTGTTTGGGAAGCATATATAAAAGCTACTTTCACTGCATTTTCAAGCAGAGGAAGTTAAAAAATGCGAAGCATTTCTTTGCAAACTTCGGCGACTTTGAGCTTGTATATATATATAATATATAGTCTGTCTGTCTGTCTCCACCATCTATCCACCTACCACTACTAGCTTTCCTGGCCGTTTACATAATGGTATTCATATTATGAATGATGTGGCATAACATGACTCATGACGAGCATAAGTGCCTAGTCATAACATGAAAATCATGACATGTATGTCATGAATGTCACGATTCACATTTCATGGTCTTGCTGCTCTTGGGGTGGTTTCGTTCACACAACATATTGCAAAAACTGGTACGGTATGATATGACGACATGGCAAACATAACTGACAAACCTTAACGTGGTAATCATGGCATGTATGTCGTGTAAGTCATGACTACATTTCACGCTCCTGGTGCGCTCGCGTTTGGTTCGCTAGCTTCACATATACCAAATTTTGTATTACGGTATGTGAATAGACGGTGAAGGTAAATGGCACGTCCAAACATGATAATCATGTCATGCGTGTCATGTAAAACATGACTACATGCTACGCTCATAGCGTGCTCGCGGTCGTTTCGCTAGGTCCACATGCACCAAATTTGGTATCACATGACGTGAATAGACTACGAAGGAAATGACGCGTTCAAACGTGATAATCATGATATGCGTGTCACGTTAAACATGACTGCATGCTATGCTCATGCGCGCTTGCCGCTGTTTTTCTAGCTTCACATATACCAAATTTGATATCACGTGGCGGGAGTAGGCGGCGAAGGTATATGCCACGTCCAAACATGATAATCATGACATGCGTGTCTTGTAAAATATGAGTACTCGCTACACTCATAGCGTGCTCGTGGCAGTTTCGCTAGCTCTACATATACCATGTTTAGTATCACGGGACGTGAATAGACGACGAAGGTAATGACGCGTCCAAACGTGATAATCATGACATGCAAGTCATGTATAGCATAACTTACGTCCGCCTCATAACGGTGTGCTGACTTTAAAGTGACATCAATCTACCTCATTCGTGCTTCGCATGTCAATTCCCACTGTACGTGCGATCTGCCATTTTTTTTTTTTCACTTTTCTTCTTAAGCAGAGGGTTGGCCGTGTGGTTGAACATCCGCTTGTCACGCAAACGATCCGGGTTCGATCCCCACTTGGACCCAAACAACCCTAGTTGGGTCCCCACTCTGCTTCAGAAGTTTTGTCCGTTATTTATTTTATTTCCGTCGTTCTCGCTTTTTCGTTCACGCATAAAAAATGATGATTTTTCGCTCACAACCAACTACGCCGACACAGACGGTGGAATATCTTTGAAACGAGCTCTTTAACGCTATCGCGTTAAAATCGACAGCGAAAGAAGAACCACGTTGGTTCCGTAAAAATTTGAGTGAAAAGCTTTGGTTAGGTCATTGAGCAATGTTTCAACTAATTCACCAGGATCAACAGTTTTTAATCTTATCTGTGAAAGTTAGCAAAACAAGATTACTCGAAAAAGCTCGTGGGAAAACCAATTGTTAAGGAGTTGCAGTAAGGCGGCAAGTTAGGCCAGTTGGTTGGGATTCATCGTGAACTTGGTTTACAGCGCAACACTAGAAACACAGATGCAATTAAGGTTTTTTCTTTCTTTTTTGTTCCTTTCTTGTGTCTGTGTTTTTGGTTTGGTGTTGTAAACCGAGTTCACGCAAATAAAGATTTAAAATGTAAAATATATATAAGTAATCAGTGATGCGTTTCTCCATACGTACACTTCTATATTATTTCACAAAAATCTGAAAGGATATAGCTATAGGGCGATAATTAGCTGTTCCGTTGCCTTTTCTGAGCACTGGAATGTTTTCGTTTTTTTTTTTAGTTGTAATGGGAATGACCCTATCTCTAAAATTAGATTGGTAAAATGGGATACAGGTATGGCAATGTCGTCGGCAATTAACTAAATGTTGGAGAGTTAATTCCGTCGCGTCCAGTAGAAGTTACCTTAAGGCTATGAATAATGCTGATAATTTTATTAGGGCTTGTTGGGAAAAGGTAGAGTGATTATGAAGGGTGGACCTGAGAATTATTCGGCATTGGGGGTGGACTAGAGACTTGATTACAGTGAAACTAGTTGAATTCATTCGCAATGTCAGTGGTATTAATTAAGACATGGTCAGCCATTTGAAGTACAGTGATAGTTTATTCGGACGTGTTCATGTTCACGAAGGAGTTTATAATTTGCCATTGTTTTTACCGTGGTTGCCAGCACGCGTTACCTTTTTCCTCGTATAAACTTTTTTTTCTGCTTTTAATAGTCTGTTGAGAGTATTAAAATTGAGAGTGTAACAGTTTTTTTTTTTTAGTTTGATATTAAAAGGAGGCCTTTGACTTTGTTCTAAAGACTTTCTTTTTTGTGCCTGCATGTCCACCAGACTGTTATCTGGGGATTATGTGGAACTGAGTAGATTATCTTGCATCACCACCGTGCCGCTATCAAGAATACACTCGCATATGCGAGACGAAAGATTATCAAATGATATTCAAAAGCTATGTTGTCATCAGGGCACGTTTCAATGAAAAACAAGTCGATATTTGTTATGCGGTTCACAATTTCTTCTTTGTGTAGAATTAATTTAGAAAATATTAAGTCACGATTATGCCTGAAACTTTTACATGAAAAGAAGACGGGATAATGATTAGTAAAGTTTACGTTAAGAACACCGCAGTGTTCAGGGGAAATCAGAAAAAAAAAACATGATCAATGGCTGTGCTGCGGCGCCCTGTAATGCATGTAGTTGGTAGTGTGATTAGGGACTCGTATTCAAAACCCTGGTAACAGTTTGCACACTCAGTGCGATTGGTAGCATCAGCAAGTAAAGCAATGTTTAGATCACCCACAGTTACGGCATTCTTAGTTCACTAGGGACAGCGTCGAGACTTGAAAACTAACTGTGAAATAGACGATGAAGGCGAACGATAAATAGTTCCAGCGACAAGTTAATCAGCCGATGAAGGCTGTTCTAGTTTGTAGCGTAGCGATAGTTGCGTCCAGCCAGTTGATGGAAAAGATGAGGAGCGCCGTTGGCTCGTTGGAAGCCACGGCCGCCCCTCTGCTCGCTGCTGCTTGCGACGCGCATGCATCGGGGTCCTCGCCCGCTGCGGGGGTCCCAGTGCTTCAGCCGCGCGATCTGCCTTCAACCACGCGATCGCGTGGCTGAATAAGGCCCCTGCTAAAGGCATTGATTCGCTATCTGGCGGCGAGGGCTGCAGTGCGCGTGCGCGTCCTTTCGTATCAGTTGGCTTTTCGTGTCGCTCTCTCCGACGCGCTCGTAGCCAAAACGACGACTCGGTGTCGCTGTCCTTGCTCCAACAAATTTGTGTCATTTTTCTTCTTTTCTTTTCTTTTGTAGTGGCTGCAATGGTGCCGGTTTCATCGCCGGGCTCGCGTCGTAATTTATACCCGTTTATTAGCATAACTTAGCGTAGCCAGCCTCGCATGACCTGATGAAGCCAAGAACACAAAATTAAGTTTTCTCAGCTCAGCTTGCCTTTGTTTCACTAGGCCAATTTGAATTTAAGTGAGCCTAGATATGATGAAACAAGCACAATGAGTACGAAGACATAATGAAAATTACGTTTAAGCATATTTGTACCTAATTAAGCCTAATGAGACTAGACTCTGATTAGTAATTAGCATATTTCTCCGTTCGGACGCTCTGCGCTCGTAAATATTCAACTTCAATTACTTTTCTTGTGTTTTAGAACATTTTTAATTACACCTAATTATGATCAGAATAGTTCGAAGATGTCATGATCAAACACACTTTATGTTTACCTTGCTGCTGCCTTATTAGCTTAGCTATGTATAATTGACCTAATTAGGCCACGTGAAACTGCTATATGTTTGGTCTGTGATTGCATATCAGGCTAATTGATCAGCCATAACTTGCGCCAATTATACATAAATTAGCTGGATTGGTGTGGTCAGTAAGGAGTAATTAGTATCTTCTAGGGTTTGGCGCCTCTAGGCTCATGGGGAAATCGACTTGAATTAATTGGCCGCGATAAGGTTTGCCTTATTTGAGCTAACTTTTCACGGCTTACGGAAATGATAGCATTATCAACTACGCATAATTGAATTTGGCTGTACGTGTACTTTTCTCGATACATCTGGGTGCATCGAAGCTTTACTGCGCTTAACAAAAAAAAACAGCAACCTGGCCTGGGTTTAAGCTTACTTACGCCCGAATTTATCAACTGATACCGTGATCAACTAGGCTAGATCACAAACATAAAGGTAATTTTTGCAACACCAGCACAGCTCCTTCATTCCCGTTAGATCAAACGATTTGAACCGGCTTCCGGATGGCATCGTTTCCATCTCTGATCCCTCCCATTACTGTCATTCATTCATTCATTCGTGCATCACCAGCTCACCTGCTTCGTGATAGCTTTCCCTATAGTCAGCTAACGAATTCCCTCTTCCTACGGTTTTCTTTCGCCACGTGTTAAGACGCCGGTGTTTTAATTTGTGTTTTTCTAGGGGTGAAGCTCCTTAAAGGGGCCCTGCAACACTTTTTGAACATGGTCAAAAAGTGCTGCCAATTGGTAGTAGAGGCTCCCAAAAATACGTTAGCCAAATGTTATAGAGCAGCACGTGGCCTGGAATTTACAGTAAATCGTCAAAGTCAGCCAAAAATTGCTTTCGCTTCCCTAGACAAATGACGGAAGACGCTCAAAAATCAATCGTAGCATGCCCATCTATGAGCCATTGGCTGATTTGAAGATGGCGCGCTTGGTCGTTACAGAGATCGCCGTGGGAGGCCTTCACTTGTCCACGCGTGCGTGCTCGATCGCTCTGAAAAAGCCGTGCATTCGAAGAAGAAAAAAGAAAGAAGTGCTCAAGGTCGCGAGGCGTGCTTGACGCTTTTCTGTAGCCCTGCCATCCCTCCCTGCTTAGCTTCCAGTGCTTTTGTCAGCACGAGAGACGAGAGAATGTGATTGAAGCGTGTGACGAATCTTTGTAACTCCGCTCGTGCTGAATGGATTCTTAAAGGGCCCTTAAACACTTTTGCGAGTAGCCATGGAATGAAGTCACTGGAATAGCTTGTTGCCTCACGAATACAATGCCGCAAAAAATTTAAAAATCTGTACAGTGCGAGTGGAGTTACAAAGGTTTGTCGCGTGCTACAATTGCATTCTCTCTTCTCTAGTCCCGACGAAAGTGCTGGAAGCTAAGCAGAGAGGGATGGCAGGGTCACAGAAAAACGTCAAGCACGCCTCGCGACCTTGAGCACTTCTTTCTTTTTTTCTTCGAATGCGCGGCTTCTCAGTGCGACCGTGCGCGCGTGGATGGATGGATGGATGGATATGGCTGTACCCTTTAGATCGGGCGGTGGCTAGCGCCACCAAGCCGTAATACTTAATGAACTCAAAACTATATTTATTTATTTATTCCTTAAAAAGTGAGTTTGAGGATTCGTACTTTGCAGTGAAGAGTTTAATTTTCACTCGTGCCTTGACTTTAGCCACCAATCAGATAACCTCCTTCTAGTTAAGTCTACTTGCTTAGTCTATTTTGCCCTCCCGGTCCCTAAACCCCAGTGCACGCGTGGGCAAGTAACGGCCTCCCACGGCGATCTCTGTAACTAAAGATCCGGCCATGTTCAAATCAGTCAATGTCTTCTAGATTGGTCGTTGACGTGTGATTTTCGGGCATATAACGTGATTTGTCGAGAGAAGAGAAAGCAATTTTGAGCTCACTTTGATCATTTAAGGTGAATACCAGGCCGCGTGCTGTGCTATAATATTTGGCTCGCGTGTTGTCGGGAGCCTCTACTGCCGATTGGCAGCGTTTTCTGACCATGCTCAAAAAGTTTTGCAGGGGGCCCCTGTAATATTTTTGCGGCATTGGATTTGTGAGGCAATAAGCTCTTCCAGTGAATTGATTCCATGGTTACTTAAAAAAGTGTTTCAGGCCCCCTTTAAGGCGTGGGTCGTGTGTCTCCTGTATGTAGTAGCCACCTCTCGTTTTAGTCTTTAATATGTCCGCTGAATGATGGTACTTGTATATTGATGTATGAGATGGCGGTACCTGGAGTGTTCACTGGATGGATGGACGGACAGACGGGCGGACGGATGGACGCGGCCAGCCGATGATTCACAATTTGCCGATAAAGCCCTTCGAATTTTCGCCCCACTCATCATCACTCACTCCTTGAACATGCTGTGATTTTTTGCAGCATTTTTTACGTTCACATTCTGCCACTAGTACTGTAAAAGTTAACCGCGTTTATTCATGTCTAATACTCATGAATCATTTTTGTTATGTTTCATCAAGTACATATTTTATTTCGTTCAGTTTTGCTTCTTCTGTAATACTGCAAGCTGTGTTTCTTTGTCTTGAGTTTTCGTATGTTGTAACCCGCTCCCCTCTGTAATGCTTCGGCGATTGAGGGTATCCTAAATAAATAAATAAGTTCACATATAATGGAGAATCTTTTAAGTTTGCTCCAAAGATGTTGCGCATACGTATACGTTTCACACTTTATCTCCAAAAAATGCTTGTTTTATGTGGGGAAAGATATTTCGGGTTCAATGGTAGACAAGTACTGAGCTCTTTATGATTCTAGTATAAGAGGTTACTTAGTTTGTGTGAAACGGGCGAGCTAAAAGTGCATAGACTAGACACATATTTAGCATCTTGCTATTCTGGGCTTTCCTTACGTTCTATATTCTTTTATATCCCTCATGTTATTCTGTAATGAAAGTAATATACTAAGTTTATAACTTGTCAACACAACAGCTCCAAAGCTGGAAGACGTTCTTGCATATTCCAGCCCTACGTTAAAACGAAAGAAGTGCATGGAGTCTCGCGACATGGATGTGAAGTTTGCCGTGGCTTTTCATGGCTCCCTGTGGTCATGTCGCGCGAGACAGACGTGCACAGGCTGCTTTGTTGCGCCCACGTTGTTAGCGTCTTGTTCTCGTTTTTGTCTTGTTCTACTCTAGTAGGGCTTTCAAACTCGCATCAGCTGACGATCAGCATTGACGAAGATTTGCTCCCACAAGGGCCAGGACAATGGGTAGGAGGAATGAGCGTGGGCAATACGTTGCACCAAAATGTCAGCTAGTTTTGTCTCTTGAACGACCTTTCATATCTCACATATTGGTCGTTTCTGAAGGGTATTTGGTGGCGAGATTCCAACAGCATATTTCTACCTATATTTCAGACTTTTCATTCGTGGTTTTGTGTCATCGTTTGCTGGATGCATCGGGTGTATCACAAGAAAAGCTTTAGACCTGACGTGGCTTTGTAGTTTAAGGGTGTACTTATAAAGAAAAAAATAAAAATTGGACGAAGCCAGTTGTATGCGGGAAGCGTGCGCTATACAAAGACGGGCGATACATAATACTGCCGCAACAGCGCTGCAATGTGCAGGAATGGCATAGTTCGCATAAACAAGGTGTCTAGAAAGTATGTTCCATTACTAAATTCCTGTTTTGAACAATGACAAATAATACTTCCGTGTCATGCTAATACTAATACTGATTCCGTCTCACCTAATTCCGTGTCACCTAGAACCATACACATCTAATGGGTAAGCGTCGAAAAGCTTATTCGCGTCTTTATTACCTAACTGTAAAAAACACCGGAAATACATCGAGACCTGTTGGTCCAGCTCCTTTCAGTCGTATGCTCGCGTAGTCCAAGGACCACCTTCTGCCAGTACAACATCGTTAGGAAGGCGTACACACCATTATAATATGAAAGAGAAAGAGCTGCGCAAAACATTCATAACATACACTGCTGAAAACTACAAGGAGAAGCCCTCAAAGAGGACACGACATTGAAAAGCATACAAATGAAGGGATTAGCTGGACAGCTATGCTTATTCTGCAGAAGCTCGCGAAAATCCTAAACTTGCTCCAGTGGTGGAAGTTGAAAACGATCAGCGACGCCTTCACAATTCGCAAGCGAGGTGTGGTCTACACTCCTGCGGCTAGTGCGAGACGTGCGCGGCAGGTTACGTGATGAAACAGCACGTTTCGTGCCGAAAGCTGGGTATAGTTTCATGATTTGATTTCTTACACAGCGAAACGAGAAGAAATAAGCTGTAAATGTGCCACGAAAAAATTTCTGTTGGCGGTGTCATAGGGGAAAACAAAGGTATGACAATTTTCAATTTCTTTCGGCTGCTTATACGCTCTTCTAAAGCACGTGATTCGCTGTTCAATAAAAATTTTGCCCAAGCTAGTGCAATTACAACTTAGTGAATTTGTCTTTCTTTATTTGTCGTTATGTGGCAAGGTGATACATACTATGATGAAAACAGCCGCTACTTATCCAGAAGGGTGCACGATTGGCTTTGTCGTTAGAGCATGCTTTAGATTACAATAGACCGCTGTGTAAACGAAGGGAAGACAGAATTCAGCTTCTTGTGTCCTCTCTGTGTTGAAACTGAGCTCGTGCTCCAAATCACTACAATATCGCCAGCTCTTTCGGCTCCTGCAGTACGATAGCCTTGTTCACAGTCATTGTGAACGAAGCTCATATGTTGGGTCCTGCAACGTCAACGCTGTTTCATTCTCTCGTGGTTGGTGTCTTTTTATGCCACGATTATTCCCGATCTGACGGGTGTCCGTCGAAGCTTTGGTTGCATCCCTATAGTATTTGCAGAAAAAGTGGGCACGGTGTACTTGCCAAGCAAACATTCATTGCATCCAGTATACCAGCTCAACTGTTTTCACCGTGAGCCCGCTTTTACAAGAAATTGTCGAGTGTGAAATGTATAATTGTTAGCGAAGCATGCACCACTGAAGCGCATAGATATTGGAGTTTTATCATGGTTTCTCCCGTATGATTTCCTTTTAAAAGTGGTTATATCATTATTGACAGACTTGTACGTTAGCAGTTTGATATGACGAAGCATTCTTCGAAACCTCCGTTATCGCTGATCTTGCGATAATAACGGAATGGCAGTGCGACGCCAATGGGCACATTTTTGCGTCGTTGTGGAGGCAGGCGGCAGGTGTTGTTGGGCGTCAGTCAACGGGTAGCGTGTCGCAAGCCACGTGACCGGGTTTTCTTTTTGCGCGGTGCGACCGGCGGCGGCGGGTCAGCGACGGGTCAGCTGTGCACCGCTTCGATCTGGGTTTCGGTGTAACTGGGTTGTTCGTCGTGCATGCGGAGCGAGGACGCTCGCTCGTTTTGGGCCACGGAGCAATGCGGCTTGCTCGATAAAAGAGAACCGGCCTGCGTTGCGGTCATCGCTGTGCAAGTGAATCGTTGCCTTCATCGGGCGCCGGGTTCAGACTGCGGGGCGCATCTCCTGCAGCGTGAGGTTGCACACGGGCTTGGTGGAGTCTCGGGGACGCTCTGGAGACGGTAGGAGCTGTCGCCCTCCGGTCCGTCATGTCCGTGGCGGGGTCATCCCTTCTCGCCCCGCACGCTGCGTTGATGCGGAGCAGTGCGCGCGTGTGTGGCCCAGTGCCCGAATTGTGCGCCGCCGCCTTCATTCTCGAAGCCTTCATTTGCTCGTGGGATGTAGCGGCCTTCTTTTTTGCTTACGTTTCGTTGCGACCCTTTTTTCGAGCCGCACCATTTCTATTTCGCCTCATTGCTGGCGTCGCGAGCGGTTGATGCTGTTGCGTCCTGGATGACAACGTCTAATTGGAGCGTGAATGCGTTCACGCCTGCTCGGGCTCCTACAAAAGCGCCCTCTGAGCGGCTATCGCCTTCACTTGGCCGGCGCAACATTGCGGGCAGCGGCTGTCGTAGAGCACGGACGTTTACAAAGCGCTGCAAATGCCAACGCAAGTTTGTCCCGCGGTGTTTCAATCTGCCAATCAAGCGCGGAGCAGTTTTATTGCGCGATAGCAATGATATGGACACTCTCGGCTAAATATGGATATATAACTCAAGAAAAAAAAATAATCCTGAAGAACACTCCGGCGCACGGAATCGAACGTCCGCCCTCTGATGCGAGGCGTTAGCCACTGAGCCACGAAGGATAACCTCATTCAACGCTGAAACGGCTAGCTATTTATATCTACTACTTACCGCTGGTGATGGGCATCTCGAGAGGAGAGGAACTATCGTGTTTTCAGCATTACCAGCGAGATGGCGCAATGAGCGCGCGTCGCCACATCGTCGCGACGCGGCGGCGCGCGCTCTCATCTCCCACGTATACTTTGGCCAGCGGAAATGGACGCTCACGCGTGCGCTCGCTTATCCTGCGGTGGGGGCAATCGTACGCCTTGGGCTTTCACTGAAACTATTTTCTTGTATAGTTACCGAGCGCACAAAGGCCACTGCACTTGATGCACAGTTTACGTTTGCGAAAATGGCGCTCTTTTGTGACGCAGCGATGTATCAAATAAGACGCTTATTCGCGTTCCTCTGAAGCTCTGAGTACGTTTCGTGCGTGATATCTGTTTGAAAAACGCGGGGCACGTTTTGATCTGCCTGCCATTTTTCGTGGGAACTCTTCCAATTTGTTGCTGTCGCGTTCACTGCATCGCTTTTGCGGCAAAACTCATGACTTTTTTTTTTAATTCCTGCCCCTTTTGCACCTTTGCGTTCTCATCCTGCAACTTCAATATTTCATTATGTCGTCAGTCTATCTTTGCACCAGGAGTTGCATACTTTCTTTCTTCCGATTAATATTCGCTCATCTTGTTGTTTTTTTTTTTACCTTACGTAATTTGGTTGGTTCAACCCAAGCGTGAAAATTAGCACGTACGGTGTACGTACTCTCCACTTCGAGTCTGCATTGATAGCCGTGCTGCTGTATTTGAACTTTCGCATTTCTATTTACTACAACAGCTGTTCACGAAAACTAGCGCCCGCGTTTCCGTATTTCTGCCGTGCATATCTTATTGTATAATAGCCGTTAAGACGTGCAGACAAGTGCACGCTAGAGAAAAGACTCGACACGCTGAACCTTTTATGATGAAATGGGCAAAATAATGGACTAGAAGAAGGCGCGATGAACGTGTACCAACTGAGTTGTGGGTTGTTAGTCTACATTCGTCGTTCCTAGCGCAGTTCAAGTTTCCACAATATGTCTTACCAACTAGTCCCCCAGCAACGCTCCTCGATATCATTTATTATTATTATTATTATTATTATGTGATGCCATCAGGTAGCTCTCATTTTGAGCCTCCGTCAGCGTTTCATTTGTGGCTGCTTCAAATAGCGCATCGTAGCACGCATAATGCGAGCAGCCGCCATTGTCCCGAGATGTATATAAATATTCTTTTGCTGAAGACTATGAGGAAGCTGTTACCGCGTGTGTATAGGCTCCCAAAGCAACGCTTGGTGGCGCTGCGACTCTGTGGACAGGCAGTGCCGCGCATTGCACCGCTCAAAAAAATCTCTCTGTTCCAAGCTGGTCCGACAGGATCGCACGATACTGATGAGCAGTGGGAGACCGTGCTGCTCAGCTCAGGCCCAGAGGAACAGCCCTGGGGAATCCGACGGGTCGATGACGCCGCCAGGGCCCATGGGCTCCTGGCTGACACCTGGGCGTAGGATCCGCGCACTACCGATGATTCTCAAAATAATGTTTCCTCATCCTCCTTCCAGCTGAACAGGCAATTCGACAAGCGAACGTAATCAAAGCAGAGAAGTTTCTTAATCACGTTGTGAAGCAGACAACGCCCGACTGAACGTGAAATGTATTTCCGATGCCCGTGACATCACCGCCTGTCATACGTTAAATATACCTAAATGGTCAGTGCGAAACAGAGCCACGCACGTGATCGATGTTCTACGTTGTCGTCAACGAAAAACATATGATATCCAAGCTGGCAGCATGGCTATAGCACTAAAAAGCTTGATAAGGCTGAACATTGTTGGACAAAGTGGCTCGTCAGGGTTTGAGTTTCACAGCCTTTCAAATCGAAAAATGCTGCTTATAAAATAACTACGTGCGTTTGGGAGTAACTACTGCAGTTGCGAACACTGCGAAGGGTATGCTTTCGATCTGCACGATTTAGGGGATGTTGAATGGTTTTACGTATTTTGTTTGCTAAACGTAAGCCTTCTTATTCATGCTGCTCCCAATTTGTTCTTTCGTGATAAAAAAATAGGTGTTTTGTTCCCCATAAACTGCTCTAAATTTGTCCTTTAGTGCTACAAAAGTCGTATTTTGATGCTTCGAAAATTGCTCCGAATTCTATTTCGGCTGTTCTACCCCTACCCAATGCTTCAGCTGCTACCCCGTGAGGAAGGAGCTGCTGCGATGAGTGATGGCAACCTAAGACAACGTTTTATCTCTAGATTGACTTTCGAGAATTTCCTAGATTACGAGAAAAATTCCTAGATTATATTTTTAATGTCATTACTCAGGCTGATTGACCGCTAACTATGTATTAAGATAGTGCGCTCTGTAGCAAGGTTCTTTTGAATGTTGTTTGAAGTAAAAGAATGTAGAAAAGACCTTCTAAGGTTTTCGTCCACATGCTATGTGGTTTCGCATATGAAATGCTTGCAAATGGCACAATTTGCCTCAGGGACAGGCATTTCTGTCACGTTTCATTTGCGCACGCATTGAAGACAAGGACGCGATCATTCGGGCCTTTCTTGTTCTGGCAGTTTGTGAGCTGTTTTCTTAATTTTTCACATTTGCAATCACTGTTGCATTATATTCAGTAGACACACTATTGACATAAAATGAGACGCGAACAGTGGAGCGTGTGGAATCAAGCTCTAGCGAAGATGCAGGGAACGCGGTCCAGTCATCACCATTGACAGGCGCACACTTGGGAGCCCTGTAGCAAGTGGATGCTTCAGTGTGAACAGTGGCCAACAGCGTGTTGTCAGCAACAATCATCGTGTGCTCTGCGATGCACTCTTTCCACCACGCGCACCACGTCATGGATACATTTGTTCGTCGTCTCCTAGCCGCATTTTTTTTTTTTTTTGCTAAGCTGATGCATCATACGCGCTTGAATGTTCGCCTGGATGAAAAATTGGTGCGTGAATGCAAAACCTTGCATCAAACATATTACGTTTGAACTATTTATTTAAGAAAACTGCAATAAAGAAATAACTTAAAATACAGGATACATCAGCTTATAGCGGACAAAAATACGTCCTCTTGCAGACGACGAACAAGCCTATCCATGAAGGGGTGTTCGTGGTGGGAAGAGCGTATCGCAGAGCACGTGTGCAGTGTTTCCAAGGATAGCTGTTACGCGGTGCTGTTAGTGTCACCCTAACAGGGCTAACCGCCAGCAAGTGTCAGCTTATCCGTCGCAGGACGGATCGGAAGCCTTTGCGAAACGCAAGAAAGCTCGCCGCGAGTTTTTTTGCTCTCGTGTGTTTCGCCATTTGGTTGCGCTGTTGGCGTGACCGTTGTGTATCCGCGAGGACGTTCTCTAGGATGACGATGGCGCATGTGTTTTTTCTTGTTTATTTTTTCGAATTTGCAAACCTGTGAGCACAGTCTGATTGATTAGTGGGGTTTAACGTCCCAAAACCACCATATGATTATGAGAGACGCCGTAGTGGAGGGCTCCGGAAATTTTGACCACCTGGGGTTCTTTAACGTGCACCCAAATCTGAGCACACGGGCCTCGACATTTCCGCCTCCATCGGAAATGCAGCCGCCGCAGCCGGGATTTGAACCCGCGACCTGCGGGTCAGCAGCCGAGTACCTTAGCCACTAGACCACCGCGGCGGGGCAAATGTGAGCACAGTCTATTGCGTGTGACATACATTGGCCGCATACATGCGCAACGTTGTTGGCGACCACCGCCGGGTCCCTGGCAGGGAAACCCACGGCTGTCGTACACATTGTAGCTCTGCGCCATCCCCGAAGGAGGCCTTCGAAGGATGCGCGGCGTTTTTCTCGGCCCGACAGGGCGCAAGCAGCGCGTGGCCGGCGCGCTGATCTACGCCGGCTGTGAGTTTCCTGACCAGGCATGGTTTTGCGGAATGCGTGCCTGACTGCGCAGTTGGCACAGCCGTAGATATTGCAGCAAATTCAATGTAATCTCGTGACGCCGAAAGAAAAGAGCTGTTCTCGCCGAGAGGAAACGTCGCTGCTTAACAGCGGTGTGGTAGATCGTTGAATGTCATTATCATTCTGCATTGCCGCCTAAGAATATTATTTTGACCATATACGGTGGAAATAATAACCTCTACCCGGTGGGAGGCCTATTATGCAGGAGCAGTTCCAAGACATGCGAGGCAAGATAAATGACAAACGTGAAAACGATCATACTTCGTGAGCTGTCAGTATACTGCTGAGTTTGTCATTACGGAAATGTAAAACGATAAAAAATACATGTGTGATTGAAGAATGGGTGTCTATGGAAGTCGTAATTGCGGTGCTATGTCAACTATTTCATGAATAGCTTATCATTCTGCGTCTTTAATTTGGACTTACGTCCAAATTAAAGACGCAGAATGATAAGCCACGTTAAAGAACCACAGATATATATATATATATATATATATATATATATATATATATATATATATATATATATATATATATATATATATATATATATATATATAATGCAAACAAAAGCGGCTGCAAGGTGGTGGCCAACCTGGAGAAGTCGGGAAATAGAGGAAAGAAATAAGTGGAAGGACAGGGAGGTTTGTGGTACGTTAGCTACTTCCAGCAGTCTGTGCGACCGTCCCGGAAATAATCATTGCCATTGATCTACCCTCTAAGCCGAAATTTCGAAAAGTTCTGCAGTCGTTAAACCAACGGACAAACTGTTCGTCCCACAGAGGCTAAATGCGTGACAGCGCGTGTCGTGCGTAAACGCCCGGCAATGAAGGGACCAACGGCGTGGATAACTGCGCGGCGATCGCCTTCTGTCGATGCTGCACTGCAATGCTCGGCGCGGTCTGCGATCACGAAAACAAGTTATATCGGCTATCCGCCGCTGTGAAAGCGAAGTAGTATGGAACGAATAGAAGATGTTATGAGACGCAAGTATAACGCGCAGTCACTGCACACAGCAAGCGCCCTCGCGTTTCCACCATGCCGGCGCGGGCGGGCCGAAACCAAGTGAAAGTCTCCGCGAACACGGGCAATGCGGATAACTCGCTTCAATGTGCTGAATTAGTGATAACTACGAAGAACACTGATAACGCTAATAAAAGTAATCTGTTCTTCAGCGGTCATGTACCCACACAGTGACCACAACTTAAAAGCGATATATAGAAAAAGTAGGCTTCGTACGTCATCGGTATCAAGCAGCTGCCGGTGTCCAGATGGAATATATTTTCCCTCACTCGGGCTCAGACTTATTGAAATTTTCTCCAAGCAGACTGACTCAAAGTGGACGATTGGACCAGTGATACATGTATGATCGAAGTATACTACGTGGCAGAAAATACGGGATAAATAAACATTCAGTTGATAGTCTGCGCTTGTCCTTGTCTTTTTGCCGTCCTTGTTTTTTACCGCGTACTATACTTAGACTAACTCAAACTCACTCTCTCTCAAATTTCTGTCAATCGATTGGCATCTTCGGCTAGGCCGCATCGGCACCGTGGTGATTTCGCCAAACACCGCCCGGGTTCCACCAGGCGAACGTGGGAACCACCAAAGTTGAATCCGCGTCAGCAGTGCTAGCTGTCTGCGAGAGACGCCAGAGTTGACGATTTCCAGCTGCTAAATCGTACTGAAAATAACAGCGCAAGAGACGGGAAACCAGACACCTGCAGCTCGGTGGGAGTTGCGGTAATTTTTGCATCGTTTTCGCCATACACGCCATGAAATCCCGGCTGCAAAAGTTGCATTTAGCGAGCATGGCCGGACGGTGTACAGCTCACGCACGTCCCCCCCCCCCCCCCCCCCCGTTCGTCCGTGTTCCCTGCGACAGCGCCAGCGGCAAATTACGCCATTCACCTATTTAACGTCGCCTCGGCACGATGGGATTGCACCACGCTTCACCGTCGATCCCGATAGTGGCGTGCACTATTGTCCTGATCAGGCCAGCTGAACGTGCGGTACCGCACGAGCGCACAGAACACGTCACCGATGCCGCCAGCGGAAGAGGCCATAACTCTCTCGTACTCAATTTTACAAAATTTTCTCAACCTATATTTCTCAAATATCGGGCTCGGACCTCGCCAAAATATCAGTCACTGGGACTCATACAGAGTCACGGCTAGATCTGAGTCTGAGGGAATCGACTCAGGAGGCAGACCTGTGATAGTGGTTGGTTATGGTGTTGGATGTGCTACACATAAAAACAATCACCGCGATATCTTGCATCGCGTCGTAGTGGTATCACCAGAAAGACTCTGCAAACTGTCACGCTATAACGCTAAACTATAACCTTCTATTGTGCAGTTTTCGCTCTCGCACATGACATAACTCATTCTGATAGAACTCTGATACGTCTCTCGTGTAATAGGACATGTTAGATGTCAAGTACAAGTCATATACGTGTGTAGGTCCTTTGGCCCCTTCTTTCTGTGGCGTTACACAGAGACGAAAGCATGGACTTTACCGCGTGCGTGCGAAGGACACCGCATGATGTTTATTCCTCGAGGCCTTAATTTGACGTGCAGCCACGGGACGAGGACAGCGTCTCGGTTCGTCGTGACTTGCGGTTCGCAGTATGCGCGGCGGCAGATTGAGAACGCTGCACTCGGGGGGTGCGCATCAGCTGCGGCCTTTACTCAGCTTCGGTGCGTTGTTCTCAATTCCCCGCTCAAGCGCGGTCAACTCGCGCGGGGCCCCCTGGCGTGTGCCTTGAGGCCGAATGGTTCCTTGTATGTGACGTTCATGACCCGCTGCGTGTATTCGTTTCTGGGCTCCACACTTGTCGCCAGTGAACCCTCGCGGCTGCTGCATGCAACTTTAGATCAAATGTGGATACCCATGTACGATCGGCATTGTTGTAAGGCGCATTCGGGTTGTTAGGAGTGTGGTGGAGAGTGGCACGTTTATTCATGCGGCTCCCAGCATTGCATTTTTGTATATTGGTAGTAGCAGTATGAAACTTGTTTAGATACCTAAACCAGACAGCCTAGAATTCCAGTGCCCAGTAGGAATTACAAAGGGTGAAGAGCGCAGTCTGTCCGGCAAGGTGGTGCGCCTATTACAATGCCACGCTGGCACGAGCCACTCGTTCAGCTTTGTAGATCATGTCGCTGTTGATCTACCAGGGCTGGGCTATATAGACAGCAGCGCCTCCCATGCGTCCGATGTGCCATTAGTGTCGTGCTCTTTGGCATGCATGCTCTGCACACTCCCGCGTGATGTGAAAAAGGGATGGGATGGCTCCACACCACGCACATATGTCTCTATACGCCGTGTGGTAGATTAGGTGGAGAGTTGGCAAATTTATGTAAGTGTTTGTAATCTCAGCGCGGTCGCCTCCGCTGCGCTGAGCTTGACATGTGGACGTGTATATAGCTGTCGTCTCTTGGGTTCCGGATCCAACAGTCCCCTAAAAAAATGTAGCTAGAACGCAGTCTGTTCCATTGCTGCGTCTAACCATTGCGCCAGCCCCGAGAGAACGTTGGTCCGAGCCGCAGATCTGCAGTTTGCTTTCAATGAGCGGGTTAACTGTGCTGTAAGAGTGACGTACACGAATTGATTTGTCATTTAGAAGTTAGTGTGCATAGAGTTCATTTCAGCATTGTTCATGTGTAGAACAAGATGGTAAAAGTGTTCAACGTTTCCCCAATTATGGTTAGTCGTCTGTGGCTTATTACCAGTTCAGCTTTACGTTATTTTCTGCGCTCTGCAAAGCGATCGCTTATACCGACACCCTTGCTACTGGTTCTTCTTGTCAGGCTTCTTTGTGAGTCTCAATTTTGTGCTGAGATATGGCTTTGTCTCTTCGATAAAACGCTTGCCACACACCCGGCGCATTGAGTTACCTTGCCGCGAGAAAAGCTGAAGTTACCGCTACCTCTAATGTAGATTTTGACGGTGTCTGATAGAGCCTACACAGCTATATTGTTCAGGAAAACCGAAGCACGCTGTCATCTGGTGGCGCCTGAGACGTAACGTACCATGCTTCACGTAATTTCCTTTGAGCCATTCATTGTGGTCGAAGCACGGAAAATCGTTCAAATCCGTGCCTCCGAACTGGCATGCATATGCGAATATGTCGGCGCGAAATTTAAAGATGAAGCTTAGACCTTCATTTCCTCTTCTAATAATAAGCCCGTGATGACGAAATTAACGACAGCATAGGGTTAGTTCTCAACGAATAACACGTTAGACTGAATTGATTGATTGCTTGAGTTTAAGTCGTTTGTTAAGGTATGATTTAAGCTAAGCTCAACAAGGCTGGATTCGATGATGAGGGAATGGTTGCAGTATTTTTTTTTCTTTGGTTTTGACTGGTGGTTCGGCAAAGTGCCGAAAGGCGTTCGGCTAGCTGTATTGCGCCCTTGATGCGAATTCTGACACCGGGAGCCAGTTATTGGCGAGCGCTGTGTACAGGCAGCGACCCGTAGGCGGCGTTCGTAACACATTCGTGCCCGTGGAAAGGGAAGTCCCATCTCAGGTTAACGGCGCGCGCCTCGAAAGGATTGTGGGAAGCAGGACGCATCTGCAGCATGTCGCTGCCATTCGTTTCACTGGAGCGAGGCGAGCAGCTCGGCTGACACACTTTGCCCTCCATGCATGGTGGCATTCATTGTTCGGTGGTGGACAGTGTGCGCCAAAAGGAGGCCGGCCGTGCTCTCCTCGCTTCTTCGGTGATCACCAATATGCTTTCTTTCTGTGCTATCCATTATTCAGCAGTTAAATTAGAATGAACAAAAACTCACGCGATCCCTTGTAGCTTCGCCGCCTAAGCTATGGACGAGAGGGCGATCTTCTTGTTGCTTTCTCACAGTGGAATGCCCCTGCGCAAGCTTTCTGCGCCTAACGTGGCTTTGCACTGCCTTCGGCATCGCAGGTGTGATGTCCCCAATTTTCGCGATCTGCTACATCGTCTGGGGACGCCTTCACGTGATCATTACTCGTCAATTTCACGCTTGATGAGGTATTTTTGAGGCCTTCAGTTCCATTCAATTCATTTTGATTGATTTCAAAAAAGTAGTACAACATCACAAATATACAAGCGTATGTCTCAAATTAAAGAAAATCTAGTAAAACCCTCGATTAGTTATACAGGCATCTGCGGAGATAACTAACAGCAAATGAACGGAATTATTACGAAATCAACACATGATATTATTTAAAGCATTTTAATTCAAACTAGTCTAGGGCTGTATGGCTCATCTCATGTGTCACATTGGCCAGTGCCTAGCTGTGCCATCATTGCGACGAACCTGCTTTCAATTCTAAGCGTTATCAGACTTGGTACGTTTAACCGCGCGGAGAAGGCACGTTCATTTCTGATGTCAGTGGAGAAATAATACTCTGCGCAATGCCTTCTGCTGGAGGTCACTCTGCTTTCGTGCTATTCACTCTCGCGATATATAGAGGCTCATATGCGCAAGACTCACGTCTATCTTGGTGCATGGACATCGTGCTGCAATCGACCTGGAAAAACGAAACCACGAGAAATGACTGAAACTGTTGCTTGAGTGAGTTGGCTCGTGTTTAAAACAAATACGGACACACAGCGCTGTGTGTGTTCGTGTCGCTCCGTTCCGTCTTTTTGCGTTGCATGGTCAATCTGTACGACGAGAAATCGCAAAGAGATTCGTGACTCGACGTGGTCGTATTCCGTGGCACCGAGAATACGGCACGAAATTCAACGAGCGGTGTTTTCCATAAAAGTCAGGGAAATGTATTGTGTAACCCAGGTAACGTGCACCCTCAATACAATTACGGCACACGCGAAGCGAGGGCCTTCTTAGTGCAGCGGCTACGATTAAGGCCAACGTCGCCTTCGCTGACGCTGCGCAATACGCAGCATCCGATAACTGTTTCAGCACCAACGTCGCTACGGAAGAAGCTGCATTGATTAGGCTTAAACAGTGACCTCCGAGATGGAGGGTGCGCCGCGGGTTTCTCGCGCCCTCCATCTCGGAGGCCAAGCTTAAACACGCCAGCGTCAACAAAGCCGAAGAAGCTTTTCACGGACTCGCGAATTCGAGAAAGGCTCGGTTCTCTCTGCTGCATCTTGCACTCTTCGTCTTGCCAGCTCTAAATAGACTTATTTGTCCGTCTTGTCTTTTCTAGCCTGCAGTTTTCATATCGGCGAGGGTATACGCATAGCTTTAGTTATTGCACTAATCCCGCTGTCTTCGCAAACACTCGTGTTTTTCGGCGCTCAGCGGAAGGCTCCCGTTTTCAACTCCGAATCGCTTTTTGGGACAGCGATTGCGATAAAACACTAACACAATGAAAATAAATCGCGCACATCTTCCCGCGAAGGGAACTATGCGAAGCAGCATGCACGGGTTCTGTAAAAAGGTGAGACGTTCATGGCTGCGCACACAGCCGCTTTGCGAGCCCTCGCCTCCGCCGCACTATTGCTCACGTTCATACTATACCCTGCGTGATAAAGAGAGGAGTTGGTGCTTTTAGGGGCGAAACTCCTTGAAGCGGCACCCGTTCGTCCCTCGTCGTAGTGCGTAACCAGTCTTACGTTCTGACCTGCAAGGTGGTGCCAGTGGGAGAGGTCTCCTGTGCGTTTTGAACAATAAAGAATTCGCAGCGTGCGTGTTAACTAAAAGCCGAATTCCCTGTCTCTCATTCCCCCTTAGCAGCCATTGGCATGTACATTGCGCACTATCTCGTTATACTCGCTGGGCGTAACCTCCTTGGTTTTAGAAAGGTTTAGCGATCATTGGGCCGCAGTGCCATGAATACAGTGAACTAGCATATACCGTGAACTCGAGGTGGTTAAAGTTGGTAAGTAGACATGAAGCGCAAGCCGTAAGAAAGTGTGCTTGTGCCACCTCTCGTTTAGTCCTTGGAATGTCCGCTGGATGGCGGTGCTTCTATATGCGGAATATATATGATGAAAAGAAGCGAGGTGGTTGTACTTGGAGTGTTGAATGGGTGGACGAACGGACACACAGACAGATGCATGGATGGACGCATGAACGGACGCAGGGGCGGATGCATGGACGAACGCGGGGACGGACGCACGAACGGACGGGCGTATGGACGCATGGACGGTCACACTGACGGACGCATGGACGGACGAATGCTTCGCCCCACTCTCCGTCATACACTCTGTGGATATTTTTTTTCTCACCCCTAAATTTAGGTATGTTAGAACCATGAGTAGTTGAAATTAATGGGTTTGACCACAAATATGTGTTTAAGAATCAAACTGTGAGTTTAGCAACGCCCCGAATTCTAATTCCATCCCAAAGTACTCGCACAAAAGACACAGTGAAGGTAAAAACTCTACAGTATTCCAGAATGCCTTCTATAAGTCATCATTAACAATGTTAAACATGGTTAGGGTATATCACTAATATATCAAAAATGGTTCGCGCGTTCGAAGAAAAAAAATGTGCTCAAGGTCACGAGGCGTGGTAGTGTCTTTGCCCTGCCACCCCTCTCTGCTTAGCTTCCAGCGCTTTCGTCGGGATGAGAGAAAAGATAATGCAATTGCAGCATGCGACAAACCTTTGTAACTGCACTCGCACTGGACGGATTCTTAAAATTTTGCGGCGTTGAATTCGTGAGGCAACAAGCTCTTCTAGTTAATTCATTCCATGGTTACTTGAAAAAGTGTTTTAGGGCCCCTCTAACGCATTTTGTTCGACAGTTGTCACGACGAAAACGAGCCCATTGGTCTCTAATAGCGCGCGCTGGTCCAATTTACTGTGAGCGTGTTTGTGTGCGTGCGTGTGTATGTAACAAAATATATGAATAAGTATGCACTTAGCGGTTGAAGGGTGCGCTAGGTGACGGATTTCGCTATCGCGTTCAACTCTTAAAGGCGAAGCTTAAGGGTCCCCCGATTGTCTTACTGCATGGTTGGTTGTGTTTTACGACGTGTCATCGCTATGCCTACTTGTGCGTCATTGGAACAGCAACGTTCATGGCTGCTTTACGGCGCCGCAATCACCGCTATTTCACACTGAAGCATCCTCTTCTACAGCGAGCGAAGTTATCCTGCCGCCGAAACGCAGCGTCGTTCGCACTGGGCGCGCTCCGCGCTGCCGAATATGTCTACGGGAGAACGCGGGATGGATACGCTGTCACCCAGTTGCCGCGACTCGCTAACGCCACTATATACGTTATGCACTGGTCCAGACTTCGATGATCCTCGTGCGTATGAAACAAGAAGAAGCAGTACTGCTTACTTTGCTGGGTAGTCGATGTCGTGTAGTGCATGAAGAGCAGTAAACACCGCCGATTCCAGCGGCGTTGGTGGATTCGTCTTGCTCTGCGAGACCGCGACAAGCTCGGTCACTTTTTCTACGAAATAGGGACGTGAGGTAGACACAGCGTGGGTTAAACTCCTGTTGGTTACAACAATCAGTTACGTGCACTGCGACATGACACGTTAGTAGGGTTTGGCCGCCATTTTTTTTCAAAATCCCTTGTCTAGCGCTCCTATTGGTTCGCGGTGACTGATTCGGCGGTAGACGCCGCATAAATCGGTCCAAGAGCGATTGGCGCGGAGTGGACCCTTTCGGCGGATCTCGCCGCCGCCGAATCGGAATCGGAGCACTTTTGGAGGCCGGGAATGCTCAGTGTGAACGCGGCCTCAAAACGGTATGATGCTGCGTACCTCGGTTAACTAAGACCTAGAAGCGTCACTGCGACGCCATGTTTTGTCGACGATGGAGCGTTTTCATCGTCTTTATCTTAAACTGACGTAAGCTGTGCAGTTGAGAGGAACGTGAGCGGGGACTTGGAATAGCTAATAAATCAAGCCGGACGATGAAATTAGTCGAGTTACAGTATTCAATGGACAGCCAGGAATCTCAATACACACATAGTTGAAAATTTTCGAAAAAAACGTTTCACAGCGCCTTTAAACATCAACCAATGAGCTCAGCGGCAAGCTCAAGTTCTCGCACTAAGTCACATTGTCCTCATGGGACAGCGTTTTGCTTTCGGTGTATGCATGAAGAGGCCTTTCTTTTTTTTTCTTTTTTGAGGAAACGTCAGTGGGAGCAAGGGCCCGACCGCCTCGAACACGCTGCCGTGCATCCTCGTTTGCGTGGCGTTGCGTCAGTGTGCCTGATCCACGGCCCGCCCAGCGAGGTTTCTGGGCTAGCCGGATGGGAGCACCTTTCGAAAGCGGCCGCTGCTGTCGGGCCCTTCCCGACTTCCTTTCGGACGTTTCCTTGGCGCTGGGCCGCGTTTGCACTGCACGCCCGGAAGTGCAGTCTCCTCTCCTCCGCTGAGGCTGTGAGAGATGCGAACACTGCTGTCACTTCGTCCTTCCGTTGCGCGCCACGCTGAAATTCAGGCCGTTCGCTCGCGTCCTCTGCATAACGGCGCTACACCTGGGCACCCTCGCTTGTATAGGAATGCACTCACGTCACTTCGGCCGCCATTTTGTTGTACCAAAAGCACGGCGAAAAGTGCAACCTGCTTGTCTTCAGCACAGCTGGAAGGTGCGAATTATATATCAAAATGGCGCGTGATGACGTCACGTGAATACACCATACTGGGGCGAATCGTGGTCTGTGTAACAGGCTATCGTGAACAGGTGCAGTGGGCGCGCTCATCATTCTTGCAGGAGCGGCACGCAAAAAAATAAATAATTACAATAAATAACATATTTAGTCTTTTAATTAGCTTACACTAAGACGCGACACTCGTTAAGCTGCGATACGCTCGGTCATTTGTGACGTCAAAGCACGAGGTCATTGTGGACTTCCTTATTGAAGACATTCGTGCGGCATTTCGCCGAGATCTCCCCAAGTCTGGCAATGCAAGTACTCCTGCACGTAGCGACTCGCGAGGCGCCTGAACGCCGCCTTTTTGTTTGCGCGTGGTGGTTCGCGGTGCAGAGTGGCCGCGAACTTCGGCGTTCCAGCTTCCCCGTCTGTAAACCAATGCCGCACCACAAGAGCGCGCGCGTTTTAATTCCGATTTTTGGCTCGTGCGGAAATGTGTCATGGCTTTCGAGCTGGCGTGCGTGGGCAGGAGGAAGCATTGGGCGCCGCTTAATTGTTTGGTGGCCGAGTGCCTGCCATTTACGACCTCGTTTTCAGTCCAAACGCCGTGTGAAGATATAAGCGTGCGTGAATTGGGTCGCTGACACGAGCTTTCTTCTTCGATCCTTTTTTGTTCTTTCCCCTGCGATGGTGGCCCTGTCCTGCGCTTGTGCGGGTCTTTTAAGCCCGAAACATATGCAGCCTTCTTGCCAGCGTTTTCCCGGCGCCGCTTCTCTCGGCGTCATCGCGTCGACGCCGCCAGAGAGGGTGTAAACCATATATGAGGAGCACCAAGGCCACCGTCACTTCAACGTCGCACAGTGTGTCGAAGAAAATGAACCCGCGATATCGCAAAGCAGTGTGCAGTGTCCGTCAACAAAAAATATTCCTGAAAATTTGTTTCATCGTTTTTTTTTTTTTACTTCTGGCGCCTGCTGTTGAGAGAAGAACCAGAAACTCTATATGTACGGCCCCTGAGGTTGGAAGTTGTTGCACGTCTTTGAGGCCACGTATCCAGCCAATACACTGAGGCCTGCTAACCCTACCAATGGACTTGAGTATGGCCCTTGAAAACGGTTCGAAAAACAAGCTAAGTCAAATACAAGCATCAGTTGAAAATTTTCGGGTCACATGGAGCACAGCGATGACTTAATAAATACGAGGTGGGTGGCAGCCATTTTGGCAGCAGCAACGATGCTGTTACGTAGCGGAAGTCGCGGGCAGCAGTGCGCTGGTCCTTTTCTATTCTGTATTCCCCTTCCCTACAAGGCACTGCGCCGTGTCGCTCAAGAGGCAGACAGAAATTAGGTGCCTTTTCCCCTCAATTACAAAATCGCTCATTCATTCATTCATTCATTCATTCATTCATTCATTCATTCATTCATTCAAGTGGAGCTGTGCGCTTCTCGAGATGGAGAGATGCTTGTGTCTTCTCCAAACCTTTGGTACTTCGGCAGAGTCTATTTTCATCTCAACAGCTCGGGGTCACGTCACCGCAAGTTACAAAGTCACACGTGACGTTATTAGTACAGTTCTAATACACTGTATTATTAGTCAAGTGATCGGTTTCAGCTGGATACCTCTTGCAAAGCGACTTAGAAGTCAAGTGACAGAGAGAGAGAGGGGGACGAAGGCAGGCGGTGAAGGCGCGTTTTGTTGCCATATCGTTGCCATCATTATGCTCCCGCGCTTCGTGCCCTATCTGATTAAAGAGCCCAGTTAAGGAAGCCCGCGTAATTGAAGTCACTCTGTGACGTACGCTCGTGCACGTGTCGTTGCCTACGTAGGTATGAGAGTAATGAGTGCGGTTGAGTGGAGTGCCAAGTGTGTTGTGGGTAAGGAGCCTACATGAACAACAAGTCATGTAGGCTCTTTAGTTGTGTAGCCGCAAACATGCCTGTAGCGAGAGGCAGAGAGACGTGATGAATCTCGCTATTCTTCAGAGCCACATCAGAGCGGTGGTAGCTGCCCGAGTAAGCACCGCCAGGCGCTAGGGCTCGTTGTTTTCTCCTCGGCGCGTGCAGCGTCTCTTTATAAACAGCATCCAGTAGGAAATAACGTTGTTAATTTTCATTACTTTCACACGGAAAACACGAACGAATTTGTGGCACTGTAGACTCTTTCGCTGTTTACAAACATAGTTGCTGGACGGCGTACTCTTTTGTGCACCAGCGTATAGCATACGCGGGGGACGAACGCTTTAGAGAGTATCCCGCTCATTTCCAACACTTTCATCGCCTTTGTCTGGCCAAATAATTCAAATACATTTTCTTTAAAGCTACACACAACATTATAAAAGTTAGTCATTAACTTCAAGCGCCTTCCGTCTACCAGAAAGCGGAAAAGGCCGTGTTTTCCTTATTCTGCCACAACTAAATGAAACGAGTTTTCTGCGTCAGCGTTACAGAGGGATAATTGAAGTAAGCTTAAGTTTCTTAGGAAGCAACACGTGCTGCTACTATTGCTATGTTGACACCGACCGAAAAGGCCTATATTCTACAGCGGTGGCACATGCCCACTTTCGCTCCATAGCCTTCCCTTCGTTGCCACAGAAAGTTGCCTCGAGCACCGAGCAGCGCGAGAGGCGCAGCGCTCAAAGGAATGATTATGCAACGGATTATGATTGATCAGGATGAAAGGTATGTATGCCGGCATTTGCGGACACGGCTGTTGGCGTCATGGGCTTCACATCCAAGGAATATACTGAAGTCTACTGGTGTACAGTCCGAAATTTTCACGATAACCATTCGGTTGAGCCTCGTGGAGTTACACAGATAGTCGCTTCTTATTTTTCTGAAGAAGCAACCATAGAGTAGCCGACAACCTACAGAGATCAATAAGCTTGTCTAGAACGCTAGAATGGCCTGCTCCAGCACTCTCTGGCGCCATGTATACTGATGTCTATAGTTGTCGACAGCCCACACCTAACACCTTAGGTGCTGTGCAGGCGATAATTTGGGCTCATTCAAAGCAGTTGCAATGAGAAAAGTCATCAGTGCACTCCGCGGCACGTCCTTGCAGTGTTTTAGACAAATGTGCTGACCAGTGGCCTGTACTGTACTACGTTCTGCACCCCGCTCGGCAGCACACTTGACTCGCCAGGGAGGCGAGCACTCACTCTGGTACCTGCCCAGGTGGTCGCGGTACGGAATCCGTGGCCTATAGCGTTTTCAAGGGAGCCAAATGTGTTTGAGACCCGTGTGTAGAGATTTAGGTGCACGGTAAAGAACCCCAGGTGATCCCTCGTAATCTGATCTGCTTTTGGGACTTTAAACCTAACGAACATTACTCTTTGGTAGAGTTGCGGTGCCGAATGAATAGGAGCAACTCTGAAGAAAATGGGGGACCTCGGCGTAATGGAGCAAACTGTAATCAAGCCGCCTAGTTAACACAGCTTGGGTGGCGGCAACGAGAACGTAAGATAACTTGAAACAGATCAAGCGAACCATGATGTCAACAAAACGCGCCTGCTTTTTTCTCTTTGTCACGTGACTTCAAAGTCGCTTGACAAGACGTAGCCAAATGAAGCCGATGGCTTTACCAATGACCTGGTATGTGACGTTGTAACTTGGGTCACGTGACCCCTAGCAGTGTAGAGGTGCAACGGGTGACACTCGCCACCTTGAGTGTGCCGCATCGTCTCTGTCGGCTGTGGGAGAGGGGGGAAAACACTGCGGACGACGGAAAGGATGCAAGATCGCATCGGCATTCCACCAACCATAGCAACGGAAATGCTATTTTACGGACACTCACTCTTGGATGTTCTACATCTATGTAGTCTAACGGTCACCTTGTTAATGTATTTATCTTGTTTAAATGTCCAGAAGCGTTCAACCGGGCCGCACAGCGGACGCTTTGACCGGTGATGCGTGAGTCGCCAGATGGCCATATAGGCTGCAACGTGTGCTGATAAGATTGAAAAATGCAGCTTCTGAATCAATTTCTTCAAATTATATCCGCGGCTGCATTTTCCCGGTGTGCGTAGACCTTTGCTCGCACGTTATTGGAGACTTCTGGGTGGTATAAAAACTAGCCCTACGTGTCTCGTAGTCGTGTTTCGAAGCATCCGCGACGAGCGTTTCGCAAGCCCGCTCGGAAGAGGAGAGAAAGAAGAGCGTCTCCTTGGCGCGCGGAGGCGGCGTCGGCCCCGACCTGGTCGCGCGCAGACGGAGGTCGCCGCCGGGGCCGCTTCCGAGCTCCGGATTTTATCGACGAGGCCGCAGCTGTGCACCGTGTCGGGCCTGAAACCGTGGAACCGAATAAACGGCCCATCTGTTTACACGTCGCGCGTGTGGACAGCTAAACTCTTTGGCGGCCGAATGTGACTTCGACAGTACGTTCACTTGAACGGCACTTATTTAAACAGCTTAATAATAAAACATCGGTTTGCTCGATGGGCTCAGTTTAGTTTAACCCCATTGGTTTCGTGGCAAACGTATGTGGAATACTGGGCTTGTTGAATACTTGTCTGCAGCATTTATTTCTGGTGGTGTGAATGTAAAGTGAAAGCGGTTATTTCAGTTCTATTTCTGCGTTTATCAAGACCTGGATGAGTGCAACAGTCAGATATTTGCTGGCTTTCCCGTTTAAATTCATGATTACCAGAACGCGTGGGCTGTGTCTTTTTGCTGCTAGATTGACATTCGTATTAGTCGCACCGAAGGCGCGCGCGTATTCAGATGGGCATGCCTGCGATAGCTGCAAACGATACCTGCAACTGCAATCCAGTCCCAGCGCTGTTCAGCTGCAGGGGTGTTATGGACACGTCTCTATTGGTTCGTCCCGTTGCCACACGTGGCATTGTTAACCTTGACCACCTGGTGTTGTGCATGCCAAACCGAAGTATTGCGAGTTTTGTGTGTCTTCGCGTCCGTTGAAACGCGGCCTGTTATCAACTGGATGCGCTCTGCTTATATGACTCTCTGTCGAGAGACGTTTAATCAGCGGCAGACCACCACCGTATCGCTGAACATGTATGTGCTTGCGCACGAAGCGCTATGATGCACGCGTAAGAGCAGCATTGGACGTCATACCGACCAATAGCGCTGGCCAGATGCGCGGGCATGCAAGCTAATGGAGCGAATGGCTCTTGCCAGGCTCGAGTTGTTCTTAGAACGCCACAGAGTCTATTCAGACGCCATGGCCGGCTTTGGTCGTCTTAGTAGCTCCATTGACTACGTCATTGACTTGGTGGCATACGTACCACACCAGAAAATGAGCCGACAGCTGTTGTATACCATTGTTTTTGGATGTAAAAGGAGCATATGAAAATGTCTCTCACGAAGCCATACTTTACGCCCTCGAGTCAGTTGACTTGGGTGAATGAGCGTACCGCTGAATCTTCTGCTACCTTCATATGAGGTCGTTGTTTATGCAAGCTGACGATGGGCCGACATCTGAGCATCACACACACCGTGGTGTTCCCCAAGGCGGTGTATTCAGTCCCACACTAATCAGTTTTGTTATGATCGACCTCGTAGAAACTATACCAGTGTCTGTGCAGATATCTATCTATGCAGATGATATTGGTTTCTGGACATTTCATGTAACACGTCCGCAGATACGTGCGAAACATCAGAAAGCAGCGAACTCAGTTTCGGTGTAACTTAGAGAACAAAGCCTCGAGATTTTCCCCGAAAAATTGGCGCTGCTTGCGTTCACGTGGAAGGCAATGACGTCATATCCCATCACGATCAATGGACAAATTGTCTGCTACACCCTCATACATAGGTTTTGGGGGTCGTCATTGATTGAAATTTTTGCTGGAGTCCCCATGCGGCCGCTCTAAAGAAGTGCCTAACAGGCATCTAACGGGCAAAGTGGGGCACGTCAGTACACGCAATGTTGCAGCTATACAGAACGTTGTACCTGGGGTACCTGCGGTACGGCTTGCCTGTTTTGACGAACGCCTGCAAAAGCAGCATACGTGCAATCGAAAACGCTCAGGACCAGGCACACACAGTTTGTCTATGGCTACTACGCTGCACATCCCCAGCGGAGACAATCGATCATCCGGCCTGAGTGCACATTACTCTAGAGGTGCTTCGAGCGCATATTAGGCACCTTGCTCGCGCCCCTGCCCACCACCTCGCTTCGCTTCCAGAATACCGACCGAGCGCCTCCTTCTGTAAGATAATATTGAATTACCGCTAGTTTCTTCCAGCAGGCCACGCACCTCCGGAACGTATCCTGACAACCCCTTGGTGTTCGGACCGTCCAAACCTACGCTTGAAAGTGCCAGTAATTCGCAAGAAGGTGGATCTATCGACACCAGCTGTGAAGCATCTGACTCTACTTATGCTGCAAGAAGAATACAAACACCACGTTAAACTTTATACGGATGGTTCAACAAATGTTAGAGGATCTGCAGGAGCTGTGATCTTCTCAGCAAAAGCCGATACCATCAATTTCGAACGTCTCAAAAAACAACATAGCCGCAGAGCTCGCAGCACTCCACTGTGCACTTCGCAGGATTGATCAAGAAGCACCTCTAAAATGGTGCATTTTCACCGATTAGAAACCAGCTGTGTATTGTATTCGAACTGTGTGTATACGTCGTAGAACTCATGACCAATTGGTGCAAGAAGACAACTATATCAACAAGTACTACAGTATGGATATGATGTAACTTTTCAATTGTTACCAGGCCACTGTGGAATCATCGATAACGAGCATGCCGAGAAAGCAGCAAAGAACGCTCACGAAAATGGCATGATAGGTCTCATTCCACTGTCAAGAAGCGACGCAGCAGCAAAGATTGATACGCTCGCGCACGATGTTGCCAGGCCTCTGTGGAACACGCCCGGATTTCTCCACACCCGTCTTCACCCCCTAGATCTATGCCAACGACTTACCATTCCATCTGGTTTATCCAGATCTGAGACAACCGTTCTGTGGCTTGGGTTGTCTTACACGAACGCCTTTGCTTGCCGCATCGAATGGGCAGACAGTGCTGCGTGTGATCATTTCGGCGCTGACGAAACAATAGAGCATATTTTGTGTCAGTACCCTCAGTACAACTGCCAGAGACAGTCCCTGTCATTAGTGTTTGCACGCCTCGATGACCAGCCGCTTTCCGAAAAATTCATTTTGGAATGCCGGAAAGATCTAGCTTCACGCCGAAAGGCGACGAAGGACCCCTTGATGTTTTTTGCGATCTACCCGCCTTGTCGAGCGATTGTGACATTCTAGTGTGTGTGTGTGTGTGTGTGTGTGTGTGTGTGTGTGTGTGTGTGTGTGTGTGTGTGTGTGTGTGTGTGTGTGTGTGTGTGTGTGTGTGTGTGTGTGTGTGTGTGTGTGTGTGTGTGTGTGTGTGTGTGTGTGTGTGTGTGTGTGTGTGTGTGTGTGTGTGTGTGTTTTCGGTTCCCTCCCACTCTTTCATTCCCTTTTTCTTACTTTTTTGTCTCCCATTCCCCCCCCCCCCAATGCAGGGTAGAAAACCACATACTTGCTTACCGGTTAACCTCCCTGCCTTTCTTCATACCTTACCTCTCTCTCTCCCTCTTTCCTCGGTCGTGTCCCAGCTGGATGATTAAGGCCACGTGCCGTGGAATGGCGTAACTGCTGACACCGAGCACAAGAGCAGTGCAAGGAACGTGTCGCGGACAGTTTTCTTGGGGCATTTCGAGTTCGGGGAAGAGCCACACGTGTAGCATGCGGCCCCCGGGTCCGTGGCCTTGGAACATCGGAAGCGCGTTTCCCTCAACGGCCATAAAACACGTGCACCAGTGGTTTTTCTGCGTGTGCGTGTATATATGCACGTGTGTAGCAAGGATTGAGGGACCCCGAAGTACATTCAGTCGCCAGTGAACCTTTTTAGCTGCGCGGACGTTCTCTGTCAATGAATAAGTTCAACCGGCCTTGTTTCACCGTCTGGTGTTTCACGACTTAATCCGTCGAGTCGTAGTGACGCCACAGAACGCTTAGCAGGGCAGTGCGAAAGTGCACAGGCGAAGAAGAGTGGCACGGGCGTCAACCACTTCTTTCGAATGGTTGGTGGGCTGCAGGGATATGTTGGTGCGTGCCACTTTGAACAACGTGGAGACACGATCCCGTGCACGTGACTGACAAAGCGACTCACTTTCGGGCACGACTGTGTGGTTCTCGCGACCGGGCCTAAAGTGAACGAATGCGTCGGTGAAGCCTTGTTCTTGAAAACCTTCGAGCTGTGAAAATAGAAGCCAGAAAAGGTAATATTACCATATAGGGTGATTTTCTATGTTGTCATACAAAGATACCTGTGTCTCTCTTACGCTTGACACATATTGTCTTATCGACGGCGGCCAATGGCGTTCTCAGTATGCATTCTGTAAAAAGCCTGTTGTTCAGGGAGTATGTAAATTGCACGTCTTTTGTTTGTTCTCTTTTGGGCAAAAATCACTCGCGTCATTCTGCCATTAGTCGCAATCACACACCTTTTTTTTTACATTTATATACGTCGTCTCCATTATTCAAACGCAGAATCGTTAGATTAGTCGAGTGAAAATTGTTATTCTGTCCGCGGACGCAATCAACCCCGTAGCAGTATGTGAAAGGGATTTGTAGGCTAACGTGGTTTATACACAAACCATGCCGATGTTTCCTTTTGTCCACCATCTTGTTACGTTTACGTCCTCCATATTTTCTTGCGCGCTTGTGTTGTGTCCTCCTTCTCCTGCGTCCAGTCTTCGAGCTTGTTTCTTTTTATTCCTGAAAACGGTGATTGGTATAGTTTGATCAGCCTAGATGCAGCAAATACCGCCTAGATGCAGCAAACCTTGCCCCGTGGCGATTGCTCCGAACGCGATGGAAAACGTCATCACGTTTGCTCGCTCACGTGACAGGAGATTGTAGAGGTTTTTAGTTTGACGTTTTTACGCTCCGCTTAGCAGCTAAGCGGAGCGGGAACGCGAGTGCGCATGCGCCCTCCGCTAAGGCCTTAAGCGGGTTACCGGAGCGGGGAATACGGTCCGCTTACGAGCAGCCTAAGCGGAGCGCGGTGCGTCGCTGCCGTTTCTGCAAGCGGAAGGGCGACAACCCGCGCGCCCTCTCTCGTGCGTGCAGCAACTTTGCTCATTTCAAGATGGCTTCCTCCGGAGACGGCACCACGGAGGAAGGAAAAGGTAAGGAGAGGCCCTGACGTCACTCGTTGTGAAGCCGCGATGAAGCCGGAAGTCGGCCATATTGAGTAGGCAAATTCTCCTCTCTTGTTTACATATGAATGCGAAGCAGAAGGCGCGACTCCCTCTCCGGCTCGGAAAGCACGTGGGCTGCGCAGCGCGGTGTCGTGACGATCCGAAACTAATGGAACTGGGCTCATCACTCAGAGCCAGCGGGACACCTTCAGCGAAATCGCTTCGTCCGAGTAATAACAAAGAGTAACAGCTCGCCGACAACGAAGCAACTACGAAAGAACGCGCGCTAGATGCACTGACAACGGCGAGTGCTTTCACGTCATTAATTCAGCAACTGTACAGACAACACGATCGGTCGTGCGCCTTCTACGGTTGCATTCCGCCACGCGGCGGATGCAGCGTCCGGCCACTGTGTCCGTGTTCCGCGTGAAAATCACCGGCGTCAGCATTCTGCGACCGTGGTGACTGAGCACGGTGCTAGTGACAGTTGAACGTGGTTGCTGTTACGTTGAGATTACATGCAGTGCTGGTGGAGAGTGTACCAAGCGGAACAGAAAAGGTGTTTTAATACGCACATGCAAGTTGTTACTGTACACACACAACACGAAACTACGTATGTGCACATGGTCCTCACGGCGTCTTGCTGGGCTCAACAGCGTCGTCCGTTGTCACAAGCAGGAGCACTGCTCAACCGTCACTGACCTGCAAGGCGTTCGTCGTCATTCAGCTTCGTCATGGTGCCCAACGCAATTTCGCTGAACACTAACTGCTTCATCCGCGTCATCCGCCGCACGACACATGGATATGCACTTGTTCTACGCACTGTTGAAACCCCGTGATGGACAAAGGGATTTGTAAACGTTGCTAAGAGTAATGTAACAGCCAGGAGAACACTGCGTAACCAATAACGCGGCGCAGAGCACAGATATTGTCCGCCACAGCTCAGCACGAGACCTGGGGAGGCACACATTTCGCCGCCAGCCGCGGCCGCTCACTGCTAGACCAACTCCACTGCGCAACACGTAACCATAGCAACGCCGCCATTGTGCCGTCTGAATATGGCCGCCATGATGTCATTTCCGCCACACTTTTTACGCCCTGCGCCGGCTGGGCATGCCCTCTCCTTACCTTTTTCCTTCCTCCGTGGACGGCACGCTTTCCGCGAGTGCTGCAGCTTCGCCGTAACCTGCCCAGTGCAAGCCGCGAAAACACAGTTTCAACGATGAAAAATAAAAACGCCGCCACCACACACGCGTAAAATGCGCCAACAACACACAGTGAATGCTTGCAATGGATCTGGAACGGAACCTTGCTGGCTTTTGGGCGGCTACTATCAAGTCAGAGCTTGCTTCTTTGTCAAAAATATAGGCGGTTAATACATTGAAAGTGGATATCTAAATGCTTCATGAAAAGATCATTTATACGTAATTGTTTTGCTTTCTATACGTGAAAAAAATGTTTTTTTTATTTTGTTTACCGACGATGAAAACGACCAGAGGGCGCTGCAACTGCGAAAGGTCCGCTTCGCTGCCGGCAACGAATAACTAAACGAGGAAAATCGGCCGCCGCTCCGCTGCGGCTTCGCGGGTGCTCCCGGAGCGGAGCGGACCACAAAAACGTCAAACTAAAAACCTCCTGTGACACGAGCCGCTAACGGGCGAGCCGCTAAAACGAGCCAGCCTCCCTGCAGCGTCCTGCGGAGCGAACGTTCCGTTGCTGAGCTTTCTTCCTGCGTCGTCGAAACTCAGGGCGTGAGACTCGACGAGGACTTTGACACTGTATGTCTTCGCACATTGGATTAAACAATTCGGGCTGCTAAGTCATCACCTACAGACTTTTTACCGCCTGCCCGTGATTCAATGCATTTAAATAGTGGTTGACATTATATTGTGAGCTGGAAATGCAGTTTGAACTAGCGATGCTACCTGGCTTTTTCGCTAAGCGCGTTCGGTTTTCACGTCGGTTTCCGGCCACCTTCTGAAGATATTCTGGAAGTGCTGGTCCGGTGGACACACGTTGTGACCACTTTGACTGACCAATGGGTGACCATTGACTGACCAAAGCGCCATCTCTCGTCGGCCACAGTGCTGGAGGCCTGCCGTGACTGAATAAGATATAGGCGAAAAACATCGTATCTGACGAAACAAGATCTCACGCGTCCGATGCGTTTAGGAAGGTCGCTGATTCGGTGTCTGCCCTCGGCAAGTTATCTTTCCTTCACTTTTCGTTTTACACATGTACATTACACTTCTAATAACGCCTCTTTTACTTTCCTTGGCATTATTGTCTGTTAGATCTTAGAAAAGGAGCCTGCAAATGTACATTTCTCGCGTTTTATATATATATATATATATATATATATATATATATATATATATATATATATATATATATATATATATATATAATCAAAACTGACTCCCGGTTCTAGTTAGCAAAGTCGTAAATAATAAACATCCTGTCAAATTTACGGTGTCGCCCTACAAATCGCGTGGCTTCTTAGAGTGTTTAGGGAGTTTTAGAATAACGTTTGCAGGTTTTGCGTGTGTTGCTTTAGTTCCGGGCGCCATATGAGTTTTAGAATAGCGTTTGCTCTACTAGGGAAAAGTCTAGGGACTTTCACCCCGGCCGCGAACCCAAATGCAGAGAAGCTACACACAGCACTTCGCGGGCCGCACACGCCGCCCGCTATTTCGGATTTTCTGCGGGTGGGCCGCGAATAACGCGAACGGCGGCTTGAGTTACGGTGCATGCACAGTATATAGCACCAACCGCACCGCAAGGGCTCGCGGTGCGCAATTCTAAAACTCCCTTGTGTTATATTACTGTGGGGTCTTCTTTATGTTTCTATTGGGCAATGCTGAATTGTGCTAGAAAGGCGCACGATTTGTAGCGCGGTACTGCAATCTTACCAAAATGTACCAGTGCGTATGTGCTACATATAACCTGGAGTTGTTTTCGATAACTAGATTTTTTTCGATTATTAAGTTGTGGCAGACCGCTGAGAAACGTCCCGAATTCTCGCGAATGTCGTACATTGGTTTCTTTTAGTAAATCAACGCGATTCACGTGCACCCAGTAGCAAATGGGACGTGAAACGTTCGCGGTGGCTATGTTCTTGTTTTGTATGGGTGCAAATAAGTGCAGCCTCTAATACTCCGCCGGCTGGAGGCAACGTGCCGTAAACGTTCTTTGTTTTTCTATTTTGTGCACATGTGTACCTACTTGTGTGGCCGTTATCTTCGGTGGCGACGCTCTAAGCGAACTTGACGAAATAGTCCAACACTAAACATAAGGAAAAGATTGCGCTACTCGAAGCATTTCAAGGAAAATGATAAGCGCTTCTGCAGCGTAATAATATTCAAGGTGTGCTGCTCATTTAGAGGTCTCGGGTTGAACCGCAGCCGCAGTTCGTTCAAAGATATGTGAAGGTAAGATCGATCGTTTGTTTCGAACTAGGGGACCAACTTTATGATGACTTTGGCATGCGAACGAAGAGATGCAAATGTTCCGCTTGTCGACGCAGGCGTTCTCATCCGTTCGTGTTTTGCAGCGAGCATGCCTCCTGCGGCGCAGCCCCTCGGGCAGCCGAGCCGTGGTGGGCGCTGAGCGTGGTCATCGCCGCCGCCTTTGTCACCACGGCTGCCCCCTGCAGGCCCCTGCCGGCCGCAGGCACGGACCGACCGTCGTCGGGGCGCCTTGCCGCTGCTGCCGCGGCCGCCGCCGCCGCCGCCGCCGCTGGTGAGTTGTACAGAGCCGCTCTGCCTTGCAGCCGTGCATGCAGTTTGTGTAGCATCAAGCCGAACAGTCCTCCTTGCCTGCTCTTACCTACTGCACATATCGAAACATCTCGTATGTGAATCATCTGTGTTCGTCATACGAGACCATTGGATGTGTGTCTCGTGTGTGCGTGCTATGCGATTTATCGATATATATACACCAATCGAATTATTCGCCATGCTGCGCCGGAACGGTTGCACGCAGTGTCTTCCACGCTCGTCTCACTCAACAGTCACCGAGTAACCGCGAGGGCGTAGTAAAAATTGGCTATATCGTTACCGCGTGAAAATGATTTTCACGTGTCTCGGGAATATCGTCTTTGCCACTTTAAAAAGCACGCATAGCAGCATACTAAAATTTGCGCAATGAAATGCTCTTAAAGAAAAAAAAAACGTATGTTGTAGAGCAACGAAAACATGTTGGGGTAAATAAAAATGCAACAAGTGGGTATTTTTTTTTTGTTGCCATCTAGTAAACAGTGCAATAAAATACGCTATATGTGCAAATATATTCAAATAAAATTCAGAATACGCATTTTGAAGATCAATGGTCCAGGAACAGCATAAAATTAATAAATGTTGTACAAAGCATTTCTATGCACATAGGCAAAGAAAATCAAAACTGAGGTACTGCTTGGTTGCTCGTGACATGTGGTGAAGCATTGCTTGGTTTTTCGTTGGACACAAATGAACTCGTACACGTTTCTCAGTACTTTCTTTTTTTTTTCCGATAAGAGCCTCCAGTTCCAATATAGATGAATGCCCGTGATGTGAGTAATCTCCCTATAAATTACACGTACAATGAACTCGCTACTTCGTCTAGCGTCACCTTTTTCCATGAGCCAATCACTTCGCATAAGTTGGCTTTCCTACATATACATCGAAGCATATTTTGAAGCACTTTGCGCATCGCATTAAAAAAAATAACATTTTTTCGTGCTGTTCTAAATACTTTACGCGCTGCTCCGTAGTCAGGGCCAAAATGTGCTCTGGTGGCCTTCTTGTCGTTAGGAGAAGCTCTGCAGCTGGTGCCAGCACACCACGCCCCATTTAAGTGTGAACCTCGCAGGTAACCTTTGTAGCTATAAGATTGTCCACCAAGGTCAGCAGCTACGCACTTGCGGTGGAGGAGACGGCTGATGCGAAACATCGTCGCCATAAAACTTTAAGCTGAAGTGCGGTCATTCTCGAACTCACTCACTTTAGGTGGGGTTGTAAGACAGTTTCGAGCAGTGCTGCTGCGCATCAATGTGCGTGTGACGACGCCATGTGAGGGACGCTGGATGCGACCGTGTGTCTTATATAATGAATCAAGCAAAACCAAGGCTGTTGGAAACTGGCTGAGAAGGCCACCAAGATACTTTATACATGCCACGGACCTTCGGAAGTATTTTTCCTATAGGATATATTTTCCCCGACTCCTAACAACAGCTCTCTATTGAATAGCTGGCATAAATTTCTGGCAAATATTACTGCTCAACACTGTCAAATGGTGACACTTTAATTCAATATTTGGCTTGTAAAGATTCTTTTCGTTGCAGAACTTCGATGTTACTGTGGCATAATCACAAGCGGCACGCACTTCTGTCAAGTTCGCCATCCTAGTGCATTTTCCCATCAACACACGTACATTAGTTCGCGCAAAGGCCTGTCGAAAATCACTGTGTTGTCAAAAGGGGCAAATTCAAATTGATTCTGAAAGTTGAGTGGCTGGACTAACTGCTAGAGTAAAGTGCTGGGTGTACGAGAAACAAGTTCAACATGCCGAAATCGACAATCTATGCCGTCGATCACCGGCCATTGACTTGAATAGCGCGGTAACGAAAGAGTTAAAGGATACGCGATTGAAATCGCCTCGCCTCCGTGACGAGGGTGCGCGTTATTCAAAACCCATGCCAAGGGAGCGCAGCTGTTTGTGCACGCGCACTGTTTGCGTCAGCACCCGTCGCAATAGCTTAGCGCGGTCTATGTTCGAGGGCTCCATTCCCGGCCACGGCGGTGGAGGCGAAGCACCTTGTGATTTTTTGAGTGTGCCATGTGGTCTAAATTAATTCACTGTGGCGTGCCTCAGAACCATATCGTCATTGGCATTATTTTCCGCATTTGTTGGCGCCGAAGTAGCGCTTTGTCAACCCGACGATAGTGTGTGACGCACTCATTCAAGGGTCGTTCGCTGCCGTTCGCTGATAATGAAGGACCTGGCATGCTTCTAACGTCAATCCAACGTCGCTTCAGAAGCATATATATGACACTCAGCAAAGCGAAATGCGGGTACAACGCCAAAGATTTTTCAATTTATTTCGGCGTGCTCGCAATTTAAGTGCAAGTTAGCGTCGCACGACATTCAGTTCGAGGCGAGCACTCCGACGTTCGTTCTGTAGGGCCTAAATGCGGTAAATTCGGGCGTATACATTGATGTAAAAGCGATTAAGTACATACGCGAGCAGTTTATCTTACGATGAATGGTACGAGACATGAATAGCCTCGGTGATTCTCGCTTTTGCAGTTGCATTCTCCACCCATTTCTCGTTTTTTGTGCGTTGAACTGTTTTATTGCGTGTCCTATAGAGTTCTGTTGACGGTTGCCTTCCGTTTGTATACTGCAAATGAAGATTCATGCATGGTGCCTACTTTCTCTGTGTACAACGAAAGGCAAGACCGAGGCATGCGAGACAACTCCGGCTATCGCGGATATACCAACGGCAAGAAAAACGTTATTGTGGTCTCGACTAACATTTAGCGATTTACCTGTATGACGTCTATGTTAGCATTTCCTATAGTTAAAGCTGGAACTCAGATCCTTCAATGGCTACGAGCGTGATGGTGTATGGCGGCAACCACTTCACAATATCCGTGGTCGCGGCTTGTGCGATGTTTGTCGTGCGCGTCACTCGGCATTTAACATGGCGCGCAGCGCGGTCAGATGTGTTGCTGGGCTTTATAAACAAAGGTACCACGGTCAAGGCTACTGAGAACAATAATAAGAGGCCTACGTTATCACACTTTCTCATTCGACTGGCTGTGGACAAGGCGAGTAGTTCGCTTACCCAACGCGTTCGCAACGGCATGTCTCGCCGTTCTGCTTCGTAACAGCTACGGGAATTGGTAAAACTCAAGTTCTTTACGTCCGTGGCAATGCACAACGCTAGAGTAGCGCGCTTAACATCTTTCTTTGTAGAGCGCGGATCTCTTGTGTCTGTTCTTGTTTTCGCCGTCGTTCTGGCGAGTGATCCATGCAGCAAGCATCCATAGCGGTTCGGCGACGCGACCGACTAGCGGAGAGAAATTCGTAGCTAATTTTTTATCGTTGAATGCACAAACACACCTAATATTTAGCTCAATCGTTTCGCGCTAGTTGAGCCTGGTTGCGCAGCAAACTGTGCAAGGGAGCCGGGCTTTACACTACCCGCAAACTACGTCGACAGGTGGCGCTACGTGTCTGCAAAACTCCAGAGTCGGACGCCTATTTAGATGGGCGAGCGATTCTACATTCTAGCCAATGTAGCGATTTGAAAGGGACCTTGCGATGGCCGAATGAAACGTGCATTCGGAAAGCTCGGCGCCAAAGGGTGGTTATCGAATTGAATGACCGCGATCGGCACCGCGCTCATTGAGGATCGCCCTTTCGAGGTCGCCGCGTACCTCGTGTGAGGTTGTTCGATTACCCCGTGTTGTGCATCTTGCCATCAGCAGCAGCCGGCCTGGTTCACATTTCGCCCCTTGAATCGGCCGCGTGCTCTCTCTTTTTCGAGGAGGAGGAGAATGAGGAAGGGAACGAAAACGGGCTCAAGGTTGGCCACGCGACAGCGGCCTCCTTTGTGGCGACGGCCAACTGCGCCTTCGTGTAACGCGAGGGTCGCCGCGCACAGCTGAACCACACCACAGTGCGGCCGAGTTCTGTGGCCGATAATGCACTCTCTAGCCTCGCGCCGAGGAACACCATTGTCGCGTAATATATACAGGCTTACCTTTTTTTTTATTATTATTCCCTGAGAAGCGAGTGTGCAGCTCTTTTGGTGTGCAGCGAAGATTCAATGGAATGCTCGCCTGCGGTGCTGCCGGCAGACGTAATCACTTTTCGAGACAAGCTGCTCATACACATCTGCCAAATCGCTCTTTCCAAAAACCAAAAAATGGCGCTTCTCATTAAGCGTAAAGTAGTGTGGTCATATGCATGCGATAGATTGGTGTGTCCCCGCAAGCACAGCGTAACTCAGGGACCGTTTACATGACAGTCGACTGCAAAAATATACAAACCGCGCAAGCTCGTCTCACTGGTTATTGTACTAAACTGGGTGTCTGGAAAATCTTGTTCATTCGCTGCATAACGAGTTTTCTACTTCCGCATTTCACATTTCCGTTTCCATAACGACGTGCCTCGAGAAGTGTGCCGTTGTGCACATGGTGGCGACTGCATATATATGGTAACAGTTACACAGGTATGCAGCTTATGCTGTTCTCGAGGCAGGGCGCGTGGCGTTTGTGTCCTGCTGTGTTCTTCCTCGCGTGCTCTTCACTGGTCGTCCTTTTGCTCGACCATCTTGTCTCTCGGGTGACCATTGCAGCGACAGTAGTTGATTTGTATAACAAGGCGCCTGCGAAACATCATTGATATACTTATTATTCTGATGTAGTCTTGACGCGCTTCTGGCTGTGTAAGCCGCACGCAGTGACATGCACACATTTACTTAACTCAAGATTTCATAGGTAAACCATAAAAGACCGGCGACAATGTCAGCGTGTTTGGTGGTTTGCAGGCGAGTGGACGTTTGTTACGAAATGTGAATGAGATTAAGGTGTTGTCTTACAGATCGAAGCTCCACATGTGCAGCCAAGTTTCAGGCCATTCGCATGACGGTACTGCGGTCATTGGGAAACTCGCGGCGCCATGTCTGCACTATCTGTAAGACACTGTTATGAGTGATACCCTTCACAACACCACTGCCGCATATGCCGAACGGTTTTAAAATCATCAGCTGCCTGCCGGTAGGCAGCTTGCCGTTCACCCACCAGCAAAGCTTTCCTAACAACCTGGGAATCGCGAACGCCGGCTGACCAGCGTGTTCGGGCGTGTATTTTCCGAAAACGTGCTCAGGCCTACTCGCTGTTGGTTTATTCTTGTTGTGTATGGTTTCGATACTTCTGCGCGAATGACTTCCGCTCAGAGGGATGATGTTGATGGCGGGCTCTTGCGAGCATCTTGGCGGCTGGCGTGGCATCGCGACCATGTTTGTCACACCCTCCGCCTCGTTACCTGGCGTCACGTAAAATACCCCCTCCCTTCCTCCGGAGGGTGCGTATCGTTTCAGCTGAGCCGCGCTCCCAACTAGGGTCGCAGAAGTAGCGTCATTTCCTTTCCTCAACCTCCTCCTCGTCGGCGGCCCCGGGGCGCAGTGGCGGCTCGTTTCTCCCTAGGGCGGCTGCCGGCGCTCCCTAGTTGTCGGGGCGAAAGTTGCCCGTCCGCTTTTGGGGTCAGCCCTCCTCCTTTTCCGGCCTCCTTGGCTGTTTTGCGTGCTTATGCCCCCCCCCCCCCCCCCCCCCCCACTCGTTGGACGACCGGGAAGGAAGGCGGCAGTGGCCGAGCGACGACGTCGGGGGAGAAGCGCGCTTTCGTAACTGCGCTGCGGCCGCTGGTGGTAGTGTGTGCGTGTGCTACTTCCCGTTTGCCCACCTGTCAGGCCCGTTCTTGTTTTTGTTCTTTTCCGTCGGGCTGCCCTTCCACGTGCCGGCTCCACGCCCAGGTTACGAGCTTCGTCGGACGTAGGAGCCGCCTTTGGTGACTGCCGCCCACCTTTTTCTCAACCTCTGCGTGCCCCCGTGACTGCGCTCCACTCCTGCGAGAAAACAGAGCCACGATCCCGTCGACTGTGGGAGCTGCTTTTTTTGATCGAGCGAGTCTCGGCAGCTGCGCTGACGTCGACCTAGCGTCAGCGCCGTCTGACTCGGCGCCCCGACAGCAGACGACGCGCTGCCTTCCGTCGAGTCGCCCACCGCCGCCGCCATGGTCCTGCGCTCACAGAACGACTCTAACGGTGCGTGCCTCTTCTACGCTCGTTTTCAGGCTGAGACGGCCGTTAACTTCGCCCCCATATGGACGCTCTGCGCGAGAAGGCCCTGGCCTCTTTCTGCGGCGCGTGCGGTTCTCTCGGGCGGCGCCGTGTACGCAGTGCCTTGTCGCCGAGGCGAGCCGAGAACGGCTCTTGTTTGTACGACGACCGTCGGCTGCGGCCAGGTGCGGCAACGGTGAACGCGTCATCAAGGAAAACTACACTCGTGGTTAAGAACGAAAGCATGCCGCTCATACGCGGCAGCGCAAATAATCGCTGCCAATATCGATGCCACTAGTAATGTTATCTTATACATCGAACTTCCAAAGATCGTGACGGAATTCGCCGATGGTGCTAGTAATTGTTCCAACATTTAATGCACTCGAAACTGTTCTGTTTCCCATACGAGCCGTGGTTTAAATCGGGGCTCACTCGTGTAGGGTGCGCAGGTTCTCTCGGGCAACCACGCATGCGGAGGTTTAAAGTTGTTTTATGGCGATCAATCCGTCAGTTATTCGCTGCACATCTGTTGTGGTTGATTGTCGCTTGCCTGGGCCATTTCACCCCATGTGCTAAGTTGAATGGTCACATTTTGCGCTTTTCGTTGACGTGGAGGGTAAATTGCAAGGTTTCACATTCAATATAAAGGAGAACTGTTATGTTGTACTTACGATCGTAGAACTTATAAACGTATGTGTCCGCACTCGGCCGTGCGTTGCTATATAGGCCCCGTCGACAGAAGCTATTTCTGTGTAGAAATTGACCGTGATTGTGCGGTTTTATCCAAGTCTCGAGGGGCACACTGTTAGCGGTATGTCGAGAAGAATTTAACCAAATAACAACGGGGCCATCCCATTGTTTCGTCGTGCCAATTACTCGTGCCAGCTACATAAAGAACGTCGCCTTTGTTGAGTGGCTTCTCTGTAGAGGTGTTTCGTCAACGCCGAAGCGTTCCCCTCGCACAGTTAGTGGTCGTGCTGCAGCACCAACAGCGTCAATTGCCGCTTTGGTTAAAAAGTGCTTGCTCTGTAGCTCAGTCGCCAACCCCTGAACCGATCAGGTGCGTGCTGTCAGGCTGAGCGAGCAGAAGCGCTACGGGGTGTCGCTAGTACGCCATGGTCGCCAGACCGGTGCAACTGGGCCGTGGGTCGCGCTGCTCGTAGCTCTTCTCCTCGCACCTGTGTGTGCTCAGGTTTTTTCGCTACTCATTTCCTAATGCCGCGAAGGCGACCGTCGCTCATGAACAGCCACGAAAAGCTCGCGGCAGCCCGCTACTGGTTGGTGTGCTCGCCATTCGGAACAGCTGTGTGCGCCGAGCTGTGTCAATCGCCAGGCTTTCTTCTTCGTCGCTGGGGCTGGAAAGTTGAGGGGCCGCCATCCACGACTCGCGCAGCTTGCGCGCGAAAACAGTGCAGCCGGGGAAGCCGATGAACGATAGGCCCAGCATTTTGCAGATCGGCCTTTGACCAGCTACACGCCTGACTATAAATGATTGCCACATCAGAGAGGAGGAGACCTCATGGTGCCAGTTACGCAGCCGTTACTTTGTCACCCCGTTCCACTTCACCTTTATTTGTGAATGTGTCCCAAAGTGTATGCTAAAGCGGCCAATATTCGCGGGATTTGGTACGAGCGTTTACAGTCGTCGATACGGCGAGAGTAACCCATACATCCTTAAATTTGGTTGATCGATTGGTTTGTGGGGCTTAACGTCCCAAAACTATGATATGATTACGAGAGTAGCCGTGGTGGAGGGCTCCGGAAATTTCGACAAGCCGGCATTCTTAACGTGTGCCCGAATCTGAGCACATGGGCCTACATCATTTTTGCCTCCATCGAAAATGCAGCGCCGCAGCCGGGATTCGATCGCGGCGAGGTCATCCCTAAATTTGTTGCATATGTTGATGGCATTATAGAATGCACACTATGTGTTGCTTGAGCAAATGTATTCATCTAAGTTACCCGCCTTTTCAGGACATACTTGGAAAATATCTGAATAGGACGGAATCCTGCATCAGCTCGGGCAGAAATGTAGCAGAGTCTTTCAATACATTTACTGGTCTAGTAGCTTTGCCGTAACTGAGCGTGGTGGGAGAGCTTTGTGCGCTGCTAGCGTAAGCCGCGGGGCGGCGCTGCGTCACTGCGCGGAGTAGGTGGAAAGGAAACGTGGCTAGGGGTAGCCTACTTGTGGACGGGGAATAACTGCAGAGAAAAGAATCAGGAGATAGTGGATTGCATGAGTGCGGATATTAAGGAATTTGGTAATGGGGCCGAAATCATCCTTCTAGGGGACATGAATGCCCACATACATGACCTTGACGGATATTCAGACACCAATGGGAAGTTATTACTAGATCTTTGCGAGCAACATAGTCTGGAGATAGTTAACACGGGGCCTAAATGTGACGGCCAGATCACATGGGAAGTCGGAAACAAGCAATCAAGTATTGATTATTGTCTCATGACTGAAGGAACTTACCACAAACTGACAGAAATGAGGATAGACGAGGAAGGCATTAACAGCTTGGGTAGTGATCATAAACGAATAACATTACAAATGGGATACGAAACTGAAAATATGAGCATGGAATCAAAGTCTGGCAGCTCGTATTTAAATGACAAACAAATAATAAATATAGCCGCAAGAGTCGAGGAAGAAGTAGGCGAAATACCAGGCAAGGACTGGGAGTATAGTGAGCTGTTACATCTAATGACGAAGGAGATAGGGAAAGAGAAGAAAACTGTTTGCTGGAAAGGAAAAAGGAAGCCAAAAAGTTGGTGGAACAAGGAAATCCGGGAGGCGATCGAGAAGCGACGCGAAGCATCACGGGAGCATAGAAAGGCAAAAAAGGAGAAGCGGCCGCAGGACGAAGTCAAAAAAATATGGGAAATATATTTAGAGAAAAAATCCCTTGTACAGAAATTGGTAGAGGCAAAAATTAAAGGTGAAAGTGAACGCTGGATGACAGAGATACACGAAAAAAAGGAGGCCGCGCCTAGGATTTTTTGGAGCCACATAAAGGCGCTAGGTAGGAAGTCTGTCACAACGCAACAACATATTCTAGATGAAGGAGGAAATCAATTGGAAGGGTACGAAGCGCTAGGTTACATCCAAAAGGTAACAGCCGATTCGTTTCAAAAGAGCGTCCAGGGGATCTCCCCGGTGAGTAAAAGTGTGGCGGAGAAAGCAACAGAGGAAGAGCTAGTACTTGATAATTTCAACTGGAAAAAGGCCGAAGGAAAAATTCCAAAGCGCACTGCCGCGGGTTTAGATGGGATTCCCGTTAGCCTCATTAACGAACTAGGACATAACACTAAAGAAGCATTGTTAAAAGCAGTAGAAAAAAGCTTAAAGGACGGACAAATACCGGACAGTTGGCGACAAAGTAGAATGAACTTAATCTATAAAGGCAAGGGAGAAAAGGACAAGATTCGCTCGTATAGACCACTAACCATTACATCGGTACTATACAGGATGGCGATGCAAGCAGTAAAAATGAAGATAGAAACATGGGCCGAACATAACGATATTTTGGGAGAACTTCAGAACGGATTTCGAGTCGACAGGCGGTTAGACGATAACCTGTTTGTTCTCACTCAGTGTATAGAAATATCTAAAATAGAGAATAGGCCCTTGTACGTGGCTTTTCTAGACATCACTGGGGCATACGACAACGTTAATCAGGAAATGTTGTGGGATATATTGAAAGGAATGGGCATGGGCGACGACTGTATACAGCTTTTGAGGGAGATATACCGAGAAAATACAGTTTGCATAGAGTGGGAAGGAATGCGTAGCAAAGAGAACGTTGAGGTTAGCAGGGGTCTGAGACAGGGATGTCCTTTGTCCCCGCTGTTATTCATGCTGTACATGGTAAGTATGGAAAAAGCGCTAGAAGGTAGCAACATTGGTTTTAATCTGTCACACAAACAGGGCGGCATGATGATTGAGCAGAAGCTTCCAGGTTTATTTTATGCGGACGATATCGTCTTATTTGCGGACAGTCGAGATGATATACAGCAGCTGGCGAATATATGCGGAAGGGAAGGTGAAGCTCTTGGACTAGGATTCAGTGTAACGAAGTGTGGATTGATGGTATTCAATGATCCCTGTGATCAGACGGTGTCCATACAAGGCCAAGAAATACCGAGGGTAAGTGAATACAAGTACCTTGGAGTATGGGTAAATGAGAGTGATAGATACATGGAGGTACAGGAAAAAGCCTCGGCAGCAAAAGGAAAGAGGAATGCGGCAATAATGAAGCACAGAGCGTTGTGGGGATACAATAGGTATGAGGTGCTTCGAGGTCTGTGGAAGGGTGTAATGGTTCCAGGGCTTACTTTTGGGAACTCAGTGGTGTGCATGAGGGTAGAGGTGCAATCGGGAATGGATGTAAATCAAAGGACTGTGGGACGCCTCGCGTTGGGTGCTCACGGGAAGACGACAAACGAGGCTGTAAAGGGCGATATGGGGTGGGCAGGTTTTGAGGCGAGGGAAGCGCAGAGCAAAATAAGGTTCGAGGAAAGGCTAAGAAATATGAAGGAGAGTAGATGGGCAGAGAAGGTGTTCCGTTATTTGCATAGGAAGAGCGTGGACACACAGTGGAGAAAAAGAACTAGAAGACTCACTAGTAAGTATACGGCTGGTATTGTAAGCCATATGTCAACAAAGAGCGTTAAGGGAAAAGTCAGGGAGGCGGAGAGGATTTACTGGATGGCAGCTATGGAGAAAAAACCGGCTTTGAGTAACTACCGAAAGGGCAAAAATGAAATAAGGAGGGAGGCATTTTACGATAATTCAAGGGGAAGCGCTTTACTGTTTGAAGCGAGATCGGGTTGCCTTAGAACGCGTAGTTATAAAGCAAGATTCAGTAAAGAAGAAGAACAATGCACATGCTGCGGGAAAGATAAGGAAACGGCGGAGCATGTTCTGATTGAATGTGGAGATATCCACCCAGGTGTACGTTTGGGCACGAGCCTACAGGAAGCCTTGGGTTTTAGGGACAACAATGGAAAGCTGAACACACCCGCGATTGAAATAAGTAAGAGACGGTTAGAGTATTGGTGGCAGAAAATTAGAGAGAAAGGACAAAAATAAATATTGGAAAAATAAAATATGGACAGTGTGCCGTAAATGGCAGAGAACTTAAGCTGAAAATTTACCTTTTTTCCATTAAGATAGAATTTATCGAAGTAGAGGCATTAGGCCAACATAAAAAAAGAAAAAAAAGTTTTTTTTTTTTTTGTCGAGCCTGGTGGCATACTTGTCACCACCCCGTTATAAAGGGGACGCTCATAGCATCCATCCATCGAGCGTCGGGCAGACCGGAGGGAAGCGGGCTGCTGGTGCAGTCAATGCATAATATCATGGCGTGCCATCGCGCAGTTTTTCACCGTATTATTAATATCGTGCTTAGTGTGCTGGGCCTGAAGATCGGGAAGGATACCGTATACCCACTGGGTGCCTGGTTGTCGATCCGGTTACAAAAGAAATGATTTAAAGGTCTCCGAGTTATCGCTGCCTACAGTGATCGGCGGGAAAAGTGTGAGCGCGCAATGCCGTGACAAGAAGCTGGTGGTTTCACATTTGTTTCCTCCAATGTGCGCGTGTGAGAAAATCACTTCGGTGAGAGTGACATCGTCCGCGTGGACCAGCAGCTAATGGGAGGCGTTGTTGGCAAGTCACCACGCGACGATCCGAAACTTTGGCCGACGCTGTGCCGAGGATTTTCCACGGCCTCCTGGCATATTTGTCTAGTGAAAAAATATTCAAAAACTTGCCCGCCTACCAAGCGTCGATGGGAACCGTCTGCGAGCTGGAGACTGTTGAGGCTGCATCGGACTGTGCATGAATGAGCCCTCTGACGTACTGGCCGCGTCTTCCTCGTTCAATGCCAGTAGGTAATACGGAAGCCGGATGAATGAAATGCTCACCGTTTTCATTTATACAGGCACTGAGATGACCAAACGTGTAGAGGTGATATGCTGAACAGGTGGAGCTACATGCAGCTCCTCACAGCTTTAGCTGTAAAACCCAATGCTGTACAAAACTCGCGCATGCTGTAAAAGCGTGAAAAATTAATTTTCGATATCAATGCGTCATGAGCATGAGAAGATAACTTTTTGTGTCGCATGTATGCGCACGCCTCTGGCGCAAGACGCAGTCAGTCATTTTTTTTATGTTTGATGAGTCATGTAAATCTTTCACCTTTACAGTGAAAAGAATAAAAAAGCATAGGTCAAACACAGCATTAGTGCACAGCAGAGTAAAGGACCGAGAAACTACATTGCATAACCATCCAAACTTAGAGTGCCGTCGTAGTAAATTAACGCAAAACAAAACACGAAAACAAGGCAAACGTCATATGAAGTATTGCCTGATCCTCATCGCTTGCTGAATTAAAAGTACTTATTTATCAAAGTGGCTGCTGGCTTAACAAGTGCCAGGTAATTTCAAAACATAAATCTTCGTATATATCTACACCGAATGTATATATAGCCTGCAAGGTCGAATATGTACTGTCAAAAGTTGCAACCACTTCACTGCTGCGATGCGTTCAGAGCCACCAGAATCGTTGAAAGACTCTGGATATTACCCCAATTTTCACTAGATTCTTAAGGGGGGGGGGGGGGAATGTGCATGCTTTTATGGTGTACCATACAGTGGAATCGGCATGCCGTCGAATTTCGTGCTTCAAGGCCTCATTCGGCGCTAAATTTCACTGTATTAGTTTCCCCGAATTCACTTGAAGCTAACACCGCTCTGAAGACGTATATTCAACCTTAACGGCTACATTTAATAATGTATCACGGCTCCGGCGCGTGCCGTACAATGTCTGCAGTGCCTAGAATATTCTAGGCACTATACAGTTGCAGTGCCGCGGCCGCTCCGATGCCCCGCCGTGATGGAGGGCGGCTCTAGCGGTTGCTCCGGTCTCTATGTCAAACTTTGTGCCGAAGTTTCATGAACAGTGGAAGTATTGAAAGACTCTGGTAGTAGTAATAGCCTTTTTTTCAGCCAAGACTGAATGCCAAGGATTTCAACTGCCTGCGAGACTTGTCGATGCTGTTCTTCGCCTTCGGCGCCGATCCAGTCGAGCCAGGTGGTGATAGAAAGGAAAGGGGGATGGTAAAAGCTAGATTTCTGAGCAGTTCGGCAATAGAAGAGATAGTGTGACAGGTCGGCGTATGCGGAGGGGCAGTTCGGACAGCAGGGGTCAAATCTATAGTGATAGAAAAAAGGTGAGAGGGTGTCATCGGGCAGTTCAATTGTACTTGCTGTATAATTCGTGCCTTCTGAACTGTGAGTGATGGATGAGGGGGAGGGTAGAGACGCTTGTCAAGTCGGAGCTGGAGATACACCTCCTTGGTAGTATGGCGCAAGGATATAGTCCCGTCGTTGTTCACGGAACTCTCACCACCATCCGAAGGCGTGAGCAAGGGAATGAACGGTGCCGGTGCAATATATCGCAGTCGAGCTGATAAGCCAGCTCATTGCCGTCTATCCCTAAATGCCCAGGGACCTCGCTCGCGGGATTTCGTGCCAACTGGTTGTGCCCCCGCGATCTCCGACGACAGCGCAGCTATGGCCGACTGGCTGCCCTACGCCATCTCCGGACGCCGACAAGAGCTCTCGCTGAGTGGTGCCCCGTCCTCGGACTTCTGCGACCGTTTCCATCTTTCGTATATTCTCTTTACTTCCGGATGTCGCTGCCCCTGCGCCACGCTCTCCCTCTCTCTATCTGTATGCCATCTAATCCTATCCTTTTAATGCCTCCTTACCCCCATCCCTCGTGAGCTACTGTTGAGGTGTCGTCCCCCTGAGAGACAGTTACGGGGCTCACTTTTATCTTTTCTTTCATTTAAGAATCACATAAGAGGTTGGAGTGTGGACACCGTTCATTAGACCCATGTTTTGCCTAAAAGCTGCCCCCACTGTTTTTGTCTACGCTGGCGCGTGCACTGAGGGGCAATGTAGGTCAGTGCATCACGTTTCAACTTTGCGTACAAACCTCAGCACGTGAACGATGCTCATTTCAATCTTCTTGCGTGTTTTGCCCACATTGGTCCCTTCAAAGTTTCCGGAACTTGATATGTTCAGATTTCGAGCCAATCAGAGCACAATGTAAGCGATGTAAACGATTACGTTCCTAGCAGATACCGTCAAAATCTGTGACGTCATTGTGAGATGCTCCAGAGTGCCGCCGCCTGCATTTTCTTTTTGCGCACCTTCTGGCGGTGAGTGTTGTCTGCGGTGTTGTTACATTGTAATGTACCGATTCGAGGAAAGAAGCTTGGCCAAAAGGTAATAAAAATACGCCGACCAAAAAAAAAAGAAACCCTTTAGAAATAACACATATGTCTGGGCTCCCGTTTACAAAAAACCAGGAAGGGTGTCTTGTTTACATTTTGTGAACAAGGCTCCCGCACGGAAGCCGAAACTTCTGTTGTAATTGTGCTTTTTTGGTCGGTGTCTTCCTTATGACCATGATAACTCCCGACCAGACGAGCTTTCGTGTACCTCTTGATTTCAGAACCTTTTCTGCTTTTTAGGGCCCTTGAAGAACCGCCGTAAAGAGCGGGCGCGTTATTTTGACCTCCATGGCACTTTGCGGCTTTTGGGCGCAATTCGTGACGCCTGCAGTCCGTTCACGTGACGTTATGATAAAATAAGCTTTCGATTGGTCTGTGTATGGGATATATCCGCTGTGATTAGAACGATAACGCGAAGGAAACAAAGCTTCGTTTCCTTGCGCGCCAGCGTGCTAAGATGACCGCCCAGCAGTCTCCTAGCCAGCTCTGGTTATGCAGTCGCCTTCCCGCGCACGACTATCGGAGGATTTCTCATCGTGTCGGGCGTTTTCAACTGCGCGAGCAGAGATGGCAGCCGAAAAGGCGAAATTCCGATAGGCGCTGGCACTGTTTGCGTGTTTCAGCGAGTGGTGAGGAGGCAAGTTTGGAAGCGGGAAACTACTATGTCATCCTTGAAGTCGTTTCAAGAGATGCTTTATAGGCTGATTGCGTTTATTTTAGAGACGATGATTACATAGATTGAGAAGTAATAAAATGGGGCGTCGTCACGGGAGGTAGCAGCCGTTTATCGCGTACTACGAAACTTCCTTAGATTGTGCAATTTATCGTCTAGGTTATTATGGATGGCAATAAAATGAAACGTTTCCCAATATTGCTGCGGTGCCTCTTTAGCCTAAATTGCTTTGGGCCGTTAAGCTCACGTACTGATCGGAAATTCCCCAAGAAACTACTGCGACAGTGCAACGCCTCTAACAAAGGAGCATTAACAGTATATCCGACTGTCTGGGAACGATGCGCGCATTCATCGTGCTGTTACCTTTCGTTTCGTATATTTCACGCCTGGGTATCCTGCGTGGTGTGGTGGGGATATAATTGCAAAATATCCCTGCTTTCACGCATTCTGTTGTCTCACTTGTGACCGAAGTAAATTGCGAGGAAAGGAAAAGAAATGCACAATGAATTCTAACGAAATAAGAACGGAAAGTATATTGAAAAATAAGTAACGACTAAAAGTAAGTATATTTTAATTATAAAAATGAAAATCGCAATGAAGTCCTAAATACGACGCATAAATGCACAAAGATAAGAAGAATGCGCCGATTTCTGCACTCAAGTAAATACTGTCTAACGTTTTCGTGTCGTCTATAGAGCTGCCAAGAAACATTATGAAAAAGCCGGGACAAATCGGTGAAATTTGTAAGTGCCAATGTTGTAGGCTGTATTATAGTTTATGTGTCAAGCGTGCTTTCTGACGTCGAACTGCGCGCGGTGTGATCGCGACAATCTCTGCGCGTATGGCCACGGTTGAAGGGGACTCGTTTTAGGAGAGCGTTCTACCCGATTTCGGCTGCTGTGGGTGGCTCCGTGTTTCGGAGATCCTCCGCGACAGTGGGTGCCCGTGTGCCGCATGTAGCAGACGAGTAGGGCACGCCCGTGTCAAGGCCTCAGGACGGTGCCTCGTCGGCCGTGCTGTCGCTCCGGGCCCGTTCAGAGGTGACTCTCCCCAATGTTGATGCATCTGATAGACTACGATTCTGTCCACCACCGTGAAGTTCCGTATACTACGCCGAAGAATTCGGAGACATGAAAATTTCCTATTTGTGCAATTTTCCCCTGCAACCGTTGATTAAATTCCCAGCATATTTTTGTGAACAGCAGTACTCATGTCCGCTCCCATCTACGCACAGACGTACTATAATTACACGTGTCTCACGTGCCAGCGACTTTTGAAGTCATGAATAGCCCCTCCACTGCTGCACAACAAAAGCATCACTTCATTAATGTTAGTGAACTGCACAATAAACTAGAAATCGCTCCGCGTAAATATCAGAAACAAATCTCGAACGTTATATGCTTCAGTGGTACATGTGCCAGAACAGGTTACAGCGGATGAAGGCGCGTTGTGACCGGTAATTGTCGGGCTTTATAGGAAAATGTAACTATTCTTAAAATTCCCTGCAGTATCACGAAGATTCCCTTTTTTCCTTTGGCTCAAAGCTACAAGCAAAAATTTTCCGAAAAAAGGAAACTCCCTGCAGAAAACATCACCGTGGAGAGTATGGCGGATGGCCCATGCATGCTCCTTGGCATATGCCGCGGTCGTGCCGACCTCATCGCGGCGTCGTCTGCTCATTATGAACCCCGTTCGGGCGCCTTTCAAGCGGGCCGCTGCGCTTGCCTACGTAGTCAAACTGGAGGCACCGTGCTATCACGATGTTTTCAACAAGGGCACATTACTTGAGTTCTCAAACAAACTTGAGCTGCGCAGCGAGGCAGGAGGGAAACAGCATGAGCGTATACTGATTTTTTAAATAATTATTATCACACAAAGTAGATCCACAAGTATACTTTCAAAAAGCTCCGCAGGCGTGTTCCCCGTGTCGATCAAAAAGACGAAAGACATCTAAGGAGAGAAGACACCCCGTTGATGGCGTGCACAAACAGTGACCCACGTTTCCGATGCGCAAAAATTTTCTATGGGCACAAAAATAAAAAAAAAACCAGCTCGTGAAACGTTACATGCGATTTTTTTGTTGTTTACTTCTTTTAATCAGGAAAGCAAATGAGTCTGGAGGCAACGCTTCCTTTGCTCTACAGGGATATAATTCAATTTCTTTCGCGCCCTGGTTGCTTATATATATATATATATATATATATATATATATATATATATATATATATATATATATATATAAAATTAGATCTGACAGTAATGCCAAGGAATGTACAGGGTAAGTTATTGGAACCAGTGTAATGTAAATAAGAAGACAGAAAAATGGGTAAAAAAATAACCTGCCGTGAGCAGGACTCGAACCTACGACCTTTGAATAACGCGTTCGATGCTCTCTTAATGGAAATTGTCGAGCGGCGGCCTTTTCTGTGGTGTGCTTCTGTTTTGTGGATGGAGGAAGTGTGGCAGAACATATGCTTGCATACATGAGCAGGCTCGCCTAGGAACGAGAAATGGACGGCGGCATCGTCTTGCCGGCGCGCAATAAACCACGCGAGCAGCGCGCCCGCCGTTCATGTCACGTCACGTTCAAACCGCAACAAAACATGTGCTCACAAGGAAAAGGGGTGTGCATTCAGGAGCTAACTTGGTGGTGCCCTAGGTCCACTGGCTTTCGCCGACTGATGTAGGATCGCGAATGGCGTGCCCGGGTCCGACTGAGGTGCCGAAATGAGCCTCCACCGCTCCTTTCTAAAGTGTATGTACACTATGGCTTAGAAATTTATCTAAGCGTTTTTTCAAAGAGAGTGTACCCTCGTTGTTGTTTCGAAAATACATCTCTCGCGGAAGGTGGGACCATTTGCGCGTGTCGTTTTGCGCATCCCGTTAACACTGAGCTGCGAGTATGCATGCCGCTGGATGCTCTGTGGCTGGCACCGGTGGGAATGGAAGCCCGCATTTGAGGTTGTCCGTCCTCCACGTTGCCTGGTCGTCCTCGAAGCGCACCGGATGTTTGGATGGCGGACGTGCACGCTCTCGCTGGTCGTAAAATGTGGCGTCGACGAGTGCGCGGCCTGCCTCGGCTCTTTGACGGGGTCCTTCACTGACGCAACGCCGCCGGAAAGGCCGGCTCTCGTGACGCATGGCGTTTCCTCGACGCCACCTACGAGAATGAAACCCTGCGCGACGGTCGCGTGCACGCTGTCGTCGCCAAGGTCGTCGATGGCGCCCTCATTGAAGCTCAGCAGCGACAAGATAGTCACCCTGGCCGGCCGCTTTGTTCTTGTCACCGCGCACGCGTATCGGCCAGCCCTTTCCGTCGGAATTTCATTTCCGCGGCAGCTCCACAGTTTGTTCGGGCGGCGACGAGAGCGTTCGTTGGCCTCGGATGACGTGACCTGTGGAACGTCGCTAGGGACAGCCCTAGGGAACCTTCCTCTTCGGCGCCCGCCGAGAGGAGGAGTGGAGTGTTTGTTGAGCTTTTCGCGAAACTTCCGCATCGCAGCTGCCGTTTATCTGCTGTCCTCGCTCGCAGCGCGCTGCTGCTTTGCGAACGCGCCGCGAGGTGGCCGAGCGGCCAGGCTGGCTGGCCAGGCCTCTGACCCCGTTTCGCTGTCAGTCACTCACTCGCGCGGAAGGACGCGCGCCCATTGTGCTTGTGCTTTGTTAGTTGTTGGCCCCTACTGGTTGGGGCCTGTCTTTCGGGGCCGCTGGTAATTGTTATCGGTGTCCCGTAATTATCGGTCCGCTGCGGCCTTCTCGCGCGCGGCGGAATGTGTGACGAGGTCGACTCTGGGTGGTTCACCCCGACACTGTTTGATCCGTCCATCAGCGGACGTGCCCTCTCTGCGTGCGCTGGTTACTGCTCAACACCAACTGCTTTTCGAGAATCGCTATGCGGTGCCATTCGGCGCGAACTCTCTCTCGTGCAGAAGCCGGCAGGCACTTGAGCTCCCTGCCTGCGCAAGCCCCGAAGGACTGGCGGCGCCACGTGCGCACTCGCAGGGGGGCAGCCTAGTCTTCCAGAACACTGTAGCCCAATTTCGGCGGCGCTCGCCTCCACACTCATCGGCCACACCGGGTCGTCGGCCGCCTCTTTGACAACCGACGAGGAGGGCGCTTCCTCGGTGCCAGCAGGCCTCGCAGGAGAAGCCCTCCTCCGTTCTGACCGGGGCCGCGAGAGGTCGCTCCATCTGTGCGCTTTCAGGAGCAGCTCGCGTGCGCCTCGTGCTGCTTTTGGCGTTACCTTACCCAGTTCGCTCGATAGCCTTTAGGATATGGAACATTGTTTCTAAAGTCTATATCGAATTTCGTTCGATATTCTAAATGCTATCGAGCGAACTCGGACTCTTGCCCAGTTATCTTTCTCTTACTCTATACCTTTCTCTCGTACCTTCGTCCTCTTAACGCCTTCTCCTGCACAGCGAAAGCATTGATGCCGGCCGACCTTGTAGTTGCGTATATGTCTTTTCATAGAAGTTTGCTGAAATTCCAAACTCTGCGGGCAGCGAGCGCAGGCTAGCGGCACATGGTTCATGTACACTCGCCATTCAGTGCGTCTCCTAGTGGTATCGCAATACTGGACTTTCTCGTCTGTTGTGCATGCAGTGCAGGCAAGATAATCCAATTCTGTCTCCATCAAAAGCTTCACTTCAGTGAGTGTGCGCGTTCATTGTTTCTGGCTGGTTGCCACAAAGGGTTATGTCTGAGACACACAGTGCTATATCTGTCAGCTCGATTACAGATGCGTAATTACGGAGCGGCGTCACGGAGCAAGAGGGAGCGCACGAAACAACACAATCGCAACTCTCGACTGAGCACAGATCGTTCCCACAACGCCTCCTCTATTTTGAGGCACTGGTTCGCACTATAGACTGACGAGGGCTGCACCTGGTTGTAATGCGCATCATCGATCGTTTCCGTGAGTCGCATACGGCGTGCAATCTAGTTTCTGGTTTTCCAATTAAGAAGAGAACGCGGCGCTGGCTAACCACCATGTTTGCGTCCTCTCTCTTCGTCCTGCTCTGTTTCTTCATTCAGAATCAGTACGTACCAAATGGCTCGATTCAAGACGCAAATACAGTTTATGGCGTATACACCGCTGGCGGACGAGGTTGCAGGTTTGATGGTGGCGAAATGCGACAATTGTGATTACTGGCAAGAGTCTTCATCAAGATGAATGCGGAATGTCGCGGTCAAGTTTCGATGTGTTATATAAATACCACCGTTGACGTGGATCCTCTTGGATATGCATTTTCTTCGGTCTTACAAGATTCGTTGATCGTGAAATACGTAGATCGCTCAACACTGTTACGTTTTGTGTTGTCTACAGCATTTATGTTCGAACTCGGCCGCACTGTCTCGGGCGAGGATGTGTCGTTCTCTTCAACAGAGCACCGCCTCTGAGGTCCGGGCAAAGGCGCTGCTTCGGCATAGGATTTTTAGGGGATTGTTCATTACAGCCGAGACGAGCTGGGGATTATCGTCGTTGAAATATCGCTATCGGATTGCCTCGTGCGGAGCCAAGCAAACCTCTGCCGGGGGTCCAAGACACGTGCCTTGCAGTTTTTGTCGCAGGGGCGGGCTCGTTGCAAATCTTAGCCCGGCGTGTTGTTCGGGGACGCTTTGTTCGTCTGCCCTGCTGCGAATCTGACCTTCTCTCTCTGTCATCCCGCCTGTTGCCCTCGTGGGCACAAAAACAAAAAACAAAAAAAGTGGTCATGCTTCAGCTCCACTATAATGTAAAACCTGCACGCGGTGTGCGTCGGTGTTTGCCACAGAGCATTCCGGAGCCCTCCACTACGGCGCCTCTCATAATCATATGGTGGTTTTGGGACGTTAAACCACACATATCAGTCAATTGCCACAGAGCATACTCTTAACTACTTCGCTCACCACCGGTCTGCTAGGGCAGCATCACGTTGCAGATATGTTTGGTTGGTTTTAGATAAGAAACATGAGCGCCTTGGTAAATTTCGTCGGGGATTCTGACTGCGCTGCCGAGCCGAACAATGTTTTAGGCAGCGGGATTCACTCCTTATGGTGGACAACATGGCACGCCGATGACCCGGCCCTAAATCACGACTGAATGATGCTTCTTCCTCCTCCGTACAGGTGTCGCTCCAAGCAAGTCGTGCATTTCTTTATTTCTCGGTAGCAGCAGTGTGCTCTTGATATTCGCAGCCTGCTTCTATTCGTCTCGGAGCTCTGCCGAGCCGCCACCCTTCCCCCCGAAGTCGAGCACCGCGTAATTGGCCGCTCCTGTGATAATGGTGGTCGCCGGACCACACACCGCGCCGTTGCTAATTGGGATCGATCGGCCTCCGGACCCCACGCATCCGTCTCCGGAGGGGCAACTGCGGCGGCGTGTCGCGGGGCCCCTTCGGCGGCAGCAGGCGTGGTGGGCCCGAATGTTTGGTGTGGCACCGCGTGCGTGCTGGCCACGCCACCCGAGGCCGGTGTCGCTAGCTGATGCACGACGAGGGGTCACATGATCCGCCGAGGAGAGCAACTGTACTCCCGCCTCGGCGAGGTAGTTTGAACCCGGGCGCTTAGTGTTCGAATGCACGGTGTCCTATAACCACTGGTAACCTCATGGGAAGCACACGAATGCGCGACTCGCCCTTGCTCCGAGGTGACCGCTGGCCCGAGACTCCACCAGTCGAGAGCGTCCTCTGACGGGTTCGATGACCTGTGTGAGAGGGGCGTCGCCTGCTGAGAGTACTTTTTTTTTTTTTTCAATAATTGAAAAGTGCGCATTGTGTGGAGAGCGTGCGCTGCTCCAGTGGCCCACTTCGGGCGCCCTTTTGTTTCTCCCCTCCCCGGTGAGGAAGGAGGTTTTATTCCCTTCTTCCTCGCTCGGCGGTGGTCAGCAGCTCGTCGGCCCCCTTATCTGGCGGCGGCCGGGTCGATCGCGTCCCGAAAGTGGTCCTCCGCGCTCTCCTTTTCTGTGCGGTTCGTTGGCCGTCTGAATGACCCTGCGGCCGGACTCGTGCCGCCGCGTGGTGTGTGTGGTGTGTGCGGTGCGCGCCCGCTCACTTGGTCCTCGTGCGTCGGCTGAGCTTTCCCATGGTCTGCCTATGGACTCTGCTCAGAGGTGAGTCTGCCGAACGAGCGACGTCCCTGGAGCGTCGACTCGCTGGCAACGCTTCCTCCTCTGAACGGGTCGACGACCTCGCGTGTGTCGCTTACGTCGCGCTAATGAACCAAGCCCGTCCTCTTTCGTGATCGCTTCGTCAACGGCCAGGGGCGCCTGAACGCCGCGGTGGTCTAGTGGCTCGGCAGCTGACCTGCAGGTCGCGGTGTCAAATCCTGGCCGCGGCGGCTGCATTTTCGATGGAGGCGAAAATGCTGTAGGACCGTGTGCTGACATTTGGGCGCACGTCAAAGAAGCCCAAGTGGTCGAAATTTCTTGAGCCCTCCACGTCGGCGTCTCTCATATCACGTAGTGGTTTTGGGACGTTAAACTCCACATATCAATCAAGGGGTCGACTCGAGTGGCCGTTCAGGTCAACCGTCAACGACTGGCGCTGTGTAGTCCTCTCGCCCCCCTGTGTATCGTCGATGATTTCGCTGATTCTCGGTGGGCGACCACAAATTCTGCGCAGCCTGTTTCGGTTGCACGATTTTGTGGCGCTCTCACGGGAATTAGCAGAAGAAAGAGTCGCGTGGCATTCGTGGTTTGGTGCACGGCTTGTTACCGATCGGGGGAGGGGGCAGGTGATTTTTAAATGAAAAGAAGATAAAAGGGTGCCCCGTAACTGTCTGTCTGGGGGAAGACACCTCAACAGTAGCTCACGAGGAATGGCGATAAAGAGTGCTTAAAAAGGACAGAAATGAAAGGTGTAGAGATAGAGAGGGGAGCAGGAGGAGAGAAAGGCGCAGGGACAGCCACATACGGAAGTAATGAGAAGATAGGAAAAATGGACACGGCCGCAGGAGTCCAAGGACGGGGCACCACTCAGCGAGAGTCAGGAGATGGCGTAGGGCGAGCCAGTCGGCCAGAGCTGCGCTGTCGTCGGAGATAGCGGGGGCACAACAGGTCGCCACGAAGTCCAGCGAGCGAGTGCCAATCGAGGTGACCCATTAGTCAACCCTTTTGACTTCAGCGGGGTTGCGCATCGAGTTCATAAACAACAGTGACACTTTGTTGCATAGGTTTTGGTATTTGTACTGTACTGTGCGCGTGATTAGGGTAACAAATAGCTGTCCCATGGGCTGTCAGTGCACGCAGGTGCCTCCGCGGCAGCCGCGACGTGGGTCTGTTTTGCGGACACGAGCTATAAGAACCCAGAGTTTCTCATGTCGTGTGGCCAATCCAGGCACTCAGTCTCATGCGTTGCGAGGATTGCTGCTGAAAACGCTTCGACCATCCTTTCACGCTTGCCGGTGAGTGGGGCCGCGATAGGCGGCGGCCTGCCACGCGCGCGCTCTTCGTACGCCAAAGAATCCTCCGAGAGCGCTTTTCTAACACCCAGCGTCATTAAATGCGTGGGGGCGAAGGCGTATGTGGTTGGCCTCTCCATGAAGCGGTGTGCATGCAGGGCACAGATTCTATTCCCGACCACAGTGGCTGCAATTTGGCAATATTTTGAGACGCCAGAGACCTCCGTGTGTAAAATTACCCGTGCATTATTACGATTGTTTCATCACGTAAACCATGGCTGCTTTGAAGTTGATCGTGACAGGTGAAGGTCGGCGCTGTGAGGTGTCCACGAAGAAAACTTGCTGCTGGGCGAGAAGGAAAACATGCATGTAATTGCAAACAGCACGGATGGCGCTCGTCTTTGTTGCGCGTAACCACCTTTCACGGCGAAAGGAACTCTTCGGCATCGGTGTCAGGAGCGGTCTCCATTGGCGTCATTCTCAGCACGTACACCATTGGCTGCGTTTTCAGTGACGTCGTTTTCCGTCGCAGCCTTGGTGCCGAGCATCAATTTCTACTGAGAGCTTGTATGCCACGGAAAAAGCTCGAATATATACAAGTAACGAATATATACAACAAGCATCAAAACACACGCACGCACACACACACACACACACACACACACACACACACACAAAGAAGAGAGATCACATGAAATTAACAGAACTCAAGTTTTAAGCGCAGCGCCTTAATGAACAACGACGCCCACAATGCTGCTAGACGATGCACGACAAATGAAGGAAGCGCGGCCAACGGGAACAAAAGCACTTTGACTTGGGCAACATCACGGGAACAACTGTTTACTACCCTCGAAGGACTATCTATGAGTTTCATTGACGACGCAAAGGTTCAGCTGATTGCTTCCTGCACAATTTGGCTTTAAAAAGTCGTTTTGCTTGAGGACTGCAAATCATGCGGGAAGCATAAAAAACTGAGGACACTGAAGCCACGAGGACACCTAGGTCAGCGTTATTCTAGTAACATTGACCCAGGTTTTCAAGCGTACCAAAGGACAGATAGAGAGCGAGCGCGCAATATCAAGAAGCAGATCCCATGTGCTCCGGTGTAAAACAGCCGTTACACGTTAAAAACACACCTCCGTGACGCGGACAGAGTTCAACATGGGCGAAGGTGTCCCATATATTTCTAAATCGATACTTGTACTTCTGCTGAAACATGCAAAAGCGTCTGTCAATAAAATGAGGGAACTTCGGCCCTCTCGAATACAGTATCAGGAATGCCTCTCCCGATTAACGTGCTAATTTTATAAAATAGAATTTCCGATTATTAGAGTGGAATATTTAGTATGTGCTCATCAGCCTACTTCCAGCTTATTATAGGCTACAGTTTGTATGCTTGCGTCCGGTCAAAGCCCTTCATTCTTCTTAGGAAAAAAATCTCCGAGGGAATTTTTTACTCTTGAACGTCTTGCAGTTATACTCGACTGTATATATTTTTAATGTGTACGTTAATAATATTTTTAAGTGTATAAGCTGAGCATGACTCGTTTTTATCGCTTGAGCGGTTGCGTAAATTTGTTTCTTGGATAACAACACATGGACTGTCAAGTTCATTTCTACACGTGCCGCGATTATCTTATCGCTGGATTGTGCAAATTATGCTATTAGAAACGTTTCTGCATGGCCGGATCCAGGCGGCCGTGGTTTGCGTTGACTGTTATCACATTTCTCTATCAGGGGGCCTGCGAGAGTGAAATATTTTTTTTTTCGGAAATAAATTTAGCTGCAAGTGTCGTGTCCACCTTGTACCTACTTTACCACACGGTATAATGATCTTTGAGAGAAGTTGGCGCTTGAAGTAGAAGTTTCTTTTAAATTTGCAGCGTCTGCTCTGTGGTGAAACTTATCATGACGAACATATTGAAAATTCTTATTGCATGAGCATGTGTGGTTTCCAAAAGAGCAGCCTCGAGCACAAAACAAAGTAGTTCACTCTTACATAAAGGAATAAATTAGCAGTAAAATGACTTTTGGGTGCACGTTTAAGAACCACAGGTGGTCGAAATTCTCTGAGCCCTCCACTACGGCGTCTCTCGTAATCTTGCCCCGCCGCGGTGGTCTAGTGGCTAAGGTACTCGGCTGCTGACCCGCAGGTCGCGGGTTCGATTCCCGGCTGCGGCGGCTGCATTTCCGATGGAGGCGGAAATGTTGTAGGCCCGTGTGCTCAGATTTGGGCGCACGTTAAAGAACCCCAGGTGGTCAAAATTTCCGGAGCCCTCCACTACGGCGTCTCTCATAATCATATAGTGGTTTTGGGACGTTAAACCCCACAAATCAATCAATCAATCTCTCGTAATCTTGTGGTGGTTTTGGGAACCCCACACATCAATGAATCAGCAGTAAAATGTACTGACCGAAATGAGGGTAGGTCGACTAGTTTGCTCAACGCTCAGCAACGTCCGACAGGGATGTCGATGCACGCCGAGGCGTCACGACGTGTGCACGAGGATTCAAGGAATTCTCTTTCCCCCTGCTTTGTTCACAGGCTAGCATCGTTGCATTGTGAAAACTATGCCTCGTCTTCGAGCACTGATCGTCGGAGATGGAAAGGTCTTACTCTCCGAGAGAAAGGGGACATGAAGGCGAAGATTTTGACTGTTCTACCTAGCAAAATTCAACTGCCCCCCTTCCACCCCTCCCCACTCTAAAAAAACACTGCGTATGCGGCCTTGACAGCAGGACTGAAAAGAGAAAAAAATAATGCTCTCCCATCATCATTACAGAAACAAGGTAAGGTGCTAGATTATCGAAAAGGTACCCTCTCTTTTCTTTCACTACAATGTCCCCTCCGCCACTGAGCCGTGCTCACAAATGGGATGCAGAAATAAGGGTTTAGGTTTTCTTATCAAACTACTTCACTTAGTCCAGTAACTCCTCCCGCCCCCCCAGTAACCGCCCCCCCCCCCCCCCCCGAACCTCGTTCTGCCAAAAACGACCTTAACCGTCTCGTCAGCCCCTCTCACCCCTCTCCTTGTTGTCATGAAAGCACCACTTTTCCTGGCCAACCTTATGTATCCCAAGTACCACGTTTGTGGCCGTTTGGTTTGAAATTTTTTCTTCCCTGAAATTTCACTCGGGCACTCCTAACCCCTAGTTGCCACAGACGTGCAGGTCCAAGCTTCCACTTCCACTTGATTTCTGGCACCAGTGGCCCTGCACCTGAATGCTGCTTTCATCGTAGAAATGGGCATCACGTGCGGCCAGTGAAGGCAACGAGTTCCTGGCTGTTTTCATGCTACATTTCGCTTATCACTTGTTACGTCTAGTGGTTTTAAATACCTCCATTCGTATTCGTGAAGCTTACTTAACAATACTAGTTTGTGTATAATCATTGGTTATTGTCAACAGTGTGTACAGTTTAGGCTTGCATGCACGTTTATGGCAGTCCGTCCAGCTTTCCGAATGCTCCTTTATGTGTGCTGCAGTTTGCAGTGTGGTGCCAGTGGTGTTTTATTTTTATTATTTTGGTGCAAAATAACCTTTAGAGCACGTGAAGGCCTTAAGCAGTGTTTATTATTATGTGAGCAAGAGTTCAAAGACGAGCGAAACCAATGCATTTCCTTTCAAAATGAATATCCTAGTCGAAGTGAAGATGAAAGCTGAGAAGAATGAGATTGCATCTATTGCTTCCGCCGAACAGACAGCCATGCATGGATGGTGAAAGATCTAGGGACGGTGAGGATGAAAAGTTCAACTTATATCTAGTATGATGACCTGAGAAAAACAATTGCACTGGGTGAATAAAGATGTCAACAAAATAGAAGAATCAGAAAACAAATCACAAAGACAACACAAAAGAAGTAAACCGGTTTCATACTTTCCATGCCTAATGAAAGCTTTCGCGAGTTCAGTGCATGGCTTTTAATTGTCAACTCCACATTCCTACCCCCAACAAACGTGGAAGTAATGAAATTGTTTTAAATTGTGCACATATTGATGTAAGTTTTTTCTAAGTATAACTTTGAACAAAAATTGCCTGGAAATATATTTTTTGGTTGCGTTCACTGTGCAGATAGTACGTGGGAAACAAAGGGTTAATATCTCAGGTATCACTTATACAATCAAAGTAGTTTTTTCACCACAATGATCACGTACATGCGTTCTAAAGCATGTGCCAAGCACATTTCTGTAGCTCAATGGCTAAATTTATACAGAATTGACGCATATTTCTGTTATTTATGATTATTTCAGCGCAAGGAGACAAGCTCAAAAGTAACGAAAGGGACACGCGTCTATTTATATAGAAAGCAGACATATATTACCGCGTATGTATACTGTCCAGACCAAAGATATGCTAACGTATTAAGGTTTACTTATAACTGTTTATTGAATCGACCCACAACCATTTCTTCCAATAATGCATATGTACAGAAAGTTAATCAGCGCCCAAAGTATCACACCTGTGTGAAAATTACCCAAGTTATTCATAGTAATAAAAAAAACACGTGGTTCAAACAACGCATTTCTGAAATTTCCGCCGTATTTTTTTTTCCTTACATCTTGTAAAGCTAGCCTAGTCTTGGTAACCATACTGGCAAGGTAGCCATATCATAACCGTACTAGCCCAAGCTTACCCAGTTTGGTTATCAACAACACATTGCCAAGTTTTAGCACTTTTTGACAAAAAGAACACGGATAATTCAAAAAGAGCTCACTCACCAGTTTTGGACCACACTGCAGTGACCGCCGGATCGTTCACCACTCGCGAGATTAGCATCTGTCGTTCGCTGCGCGGAACCATCACACAATTAATGTTTCCACAACTCCCTTCTGTCGATGACAACCTTCGTTGACGCTTGTAGTCAGTCGCGACAGGAGGGGGTAAAAAAGACGAGACACACTGTCGATGCACTCTAGGATGCACTAGCAATCACGCAAATAAATCTAGAGATTGTATTTGTTATTTGGTATATCAGCTACCGTTATCGTGTGGAAGATAACAGGTCGTCCAAACAGGTAATTGTTTAAATTAGAGGCTAAAGGAACATCTGTACAATGTTTACCGCTATAAACAAGGGTGGCTGTCTGGTCAATGCAGCACGTGTTGGTGCAGCTTCAGATTGCACTATATGTTTGCAACATGCTGGGATCGCACGACACGCGAAATCATAGAGGTAGAAAAGATACGTTCATTAAAAGGTGATTCTGCTAGCACACCTTCCGTAGCGCTCACCGATAATGAAGTTTGTGATGTACGTGTGCAATATATTTGTGTTTCGCGCATGCCTGGGCAAATGGTAACTGTGTAAAGGTGAAAACTTTTAAAAATTGTTTCGTCTCTTCTATTCCCTCCTGCTGATAAGCACTCTCAATCATATTTGCATACCAACACGCCCACTCCCACTGTCTCAGTCGCTTGTGATGATGACCGCGAGGTGCGCAGAACAATTTCCTGTTACCGAAGGCGTCGGCTGACTTTGCCTATGCCATGAGGTACCGGTTGGACGGCGACGCAGCCTACGTCACTCCTCCACCGGCATGTGAAAGCTGCTAAGCGATGCGCCGGAGTACTTGCGGAGCATAATCAGATTATTGACCCGGTTTTCCTCCGTCCGTCTCTGGAAAACGAATGTATATACTCCAGTACACTTCCGGTTTAAGTGAGGCCGCCGGAGCTGTGCAGGAGCATCGTCCCTGCTGGGTATATTTTCGTTTACAGTGAAGCGTTGGTGGCTGTTACAGCACTCCCCTCGCTTTCGGTGGCAAGTATGATGCATCAGCCAGGTAGAAATGCGGAATCAAGCATTAACAGTGACTCTGAGGCGGCACTCGGAATGTTCCGATATGCGTGCCCCAAAATTTCACTTACGTACACTACGAACGGAAATAAACGCCTGTTTTGTCATGGCGTAAACATAGCTGGCTTAGCCTCGTGGCCCCGCCTAATTGCGGCATCTATGTGTTTCACTTGAGGCAAGAGCGACCATTAAGGTGTGGTTAGTCGAGCAAATATTTGACGTATGATTACCGCAAGGCTCTCACTAAGCGAGCTGGTCACTGGATTGCACGATTGGCCGAGTGATTCATAGCTCTGGTTTGCCACCGGCTTGCCCGAGATGGGACTCTCTCTCAAGGACGTCACACGCATGCTTTTGGAGAAGCTGTGCTGCACTGGCTTGTCCGAGTAAAGAATGACGGCCATTTCTAATGGAATGCTGGAGCGCTCGTGTATGGCACAGAGAAAATCCGGCCTCTGTGAGCTCCTGCATGCGTGCAATGTTCGCGCTGTTTCCGGCCCCTTTCACCCAGTGTAAACCGGCCGATCTTGCTTTCCCTCTCCACATGTAACTCTGGTCAGTCACTTTGTCCTCGTAAGATGTGGGCGCTGAACGAAGTAGTGCGCGTCTTGAGGAGTTTCATACTGCCTTGTAGTATGCCTGGTGGTTGTGCAGCTCATTAGGGCCGTTGAGGTTAGGCTTCATAAGTCGCCCATGGTTGACGCGCCGGCCGTCGGCCACCGTTGGAACTGTTTCGCGTCCGTCCAGCGGTCTGGCCAACAGCGATGAGCATCTTTGAGCGGGCTCCGATATCAGCCGTCGGCTTGAGCCTCGGACGACCAACTCTGGAGCGGTGTCGCCATGTATACTACGGTCGACGGCACCGCTCTCCGGGTTTATTGCCCCCGACCACGCGCGCCGGCGATTTCTCTCTCTCCGCCTGGTCGGGGCATGCGCCTCCCGCCCTGTTCGCCGCGCGGGCTTTGGCCTCGGCGCCTTCTTAGTTTGGCCCCAATGGCACTCGCGGTTGCCCGTTTTGCTTGCAGCCTAGAGGGCGTTTCCATAATCACCTGCGGCGTGCAGCGACAACACTTTCGTTGAGTGAATCATTGCTGAATGGCGTATATTAATTACGCACTCGGGTAGATCAAATAAATGTAGCTGATTACCTTAGCGGTCATGACGCTAAAATAATTTGGCTAGGTCGTCCCCGCCTCCCCTTTTGAAAACAGAGAACATCTGGCCGCGTTATCGCGGCTAGCTTGTTGTTGTATGATGCGCTGCAGCTCGAAGATGAAGAATACTTCAAGTTGCCGGTAACGTGTATCTCGATTCATGTTCACCCCACATGAATGCGACTCTCGCAGTCACTCGTTAATTGTTAAGGTTGACTTCTCTGGCCCAAAGAATGTCCGCGTTGAATTGAAGGCCACGTGTTTACGCACGAATGGCTGTCGTCTCGCATTGGTTGCTAGGTTGCCGGCATTCCCGGCTGCCTGGAACCTTCGCTCGGCGCCTGAACCGGCCTGCCAAACTCTCTGGCCGGACCGAGGCGGCTTCCTTGGTTCCCCTGGGCGACGACCCATGCGGACTTTCCGCATCAACTCCGGCCTCGTTTACCGTTGGGATGTCGTACGGCTGCTGTGGCAAGAAGCCGATGCTCACCGCCGGCGGCAGCGTGCTCTCGTCATCGCTGACGACGTTGATCGCACTAATAATGTGGCATGCATTCCAGTGTTCGACTGCAGAACGGCCGCTACATCAGGCACTTCCGGCAACTGCTGTAAAGCTTTGCCCCATGGTTGTCTCGAAGGGGCGCATGCGTGGTCATCAGCCCTGGTTGGAGTGCCTTCATCGCCCGGATGTCACGACCGCAACTTCTCGCTAGCCTCCCCGTAGGCTGCTTCCTGTCTTGCGTCGCGCCCTTGCGCCGGATGTCGGCGAGGCCGGCCACATTGCCTGGCCTGCCGCCCTCACCGCCGCCTTTCGTGGCTAGGTGAGTCCGGCCAAGACCGAGAGAGCGATGCTTCCAGCGGCTATCGTCAGCACTATCGTTCGTTCCCCTCTCTCCCGGGCGTCACTGGGGCGCCAGCACCCTGCCTGCCTGTTCGGGGCTGCCACCTAGCGGGAGCCTCCCGCCAGGGTGTAACGATCCCCTCGTTCTCGGGGAGGAGGGCCCCTTCTTCACATCGCTTGACCACTGGGTTCAAGGACCATCGTCAGGGTGGCACCACAACCGGACGGTGAAGATGAAAATCATTGAGCACGCGTCTTGCGCATTGCTCTCGTTTTCGGGGCGCCTTTCGTGGTCGCTCTTTTTAGACTCCGCCGCGGCACCCGCGGGATTCACCGTGGCGACGCACGCAGCAAGATACCGCGTTGCTTTCGAAAGTGGCCCCATGTACAATGCTGAAAGCTTTACTTGTAGCAAATATATTACTAAAAAAACAGTTATGTGGCTCGACCAGGTGTCGGCACAAAGACATCACTGAAAGAGTTCAGCCACGAAAGGTCGAGATCTGTCTCGGGCTGTAATTTACTTGAAATAGAAACAGACAGCAGGACCATTAAAAACGTTCCATGCATATTTGGCTTGCTGCCAAACACATATGTAGTGTAAATAAAACTACTTCGGACGCGCGTATGTTCGACCCTTCCGTGTATATATATATATATATATATATATATATATATATATATATATATATATATATATATATATATATATATATATATATATATATATATATATATATATAAAATATAAAATATCGTCAGAATTGCCCCTTATTTTTTTTTCGCTTTTGGCTTGGCCACTGGGGTTCAGTCATCCTCGACCTCAGTGACGCCTGTGGACTGTGATCGGGCGACTGCCGCTCCGTGCAAGATGTTCGCTTGGCAGAGGTTGCCGAGCCGCTGTTCCAATCGACCTCCTCCGCCAATTTGGAGCGGCGCCACCGTCGCGGCGTAGAAAGGAGGAGGAGGCGCTGCCGATGCTTCCGCAGCCGCGATGGCGGCGGCCGTGTTCTCGCGCACAGCGGGCGCAGGAGCGTTAGTCGGCGGTTGGGCCGAGTGCTCGCTGCGAGGATTTCACGCGGTCGCGCTTCGCATGTGTCGTCGGTGTGTGCTCCTTGTGTGGTGGTTGTGGTGCTTCGATTGAGACGGTGGCAGCCACGTTCGACCAGAGGAGATGGGGACGCCAGCCGGCAAGGACTGTCTCGTGCCGTGAGTAGTCAAGCGATTTCGTAGTGGCCGCCGGCGTGTTGTAACCGCACGCTCGCATCGTGTATTTTACGGCCCGTGGCATCTTGCTGTGCCTGGCCCCCCCATATTCGTGCATCGGTCGGCCACGTCGCGCAACTCTTTGTCCCTGCTGCGCGGTCGACTGCGTTGCCGTTCGGGACCGCGTTTGCACAAGCCGTGAGCTTCTCTTTACGTGGCTGCACAGATAAGCCATCGTGGGTGAATCGAGCCGCGACAGCTGCAGATTGCCCCGCGAGACGTGGTACATCGGCGCCACTACTTTTCTTCCGCTTGCATCTCGGAACCAGCTCTGCTCAACAAAGCGGTTACGAGTCCGTTCGGTTTGACCGAGACACAATGGTCGCGTCCTCATGGCGCGCCCGTTGTCACAATGCTCCTGTAGACCTCCTTTTGTTCCCGGTCATGTTAACTGATGAGCAGATGGTGACAAATCGTGGGCACTGCCTCGAAATTAGGGAACGTTGGCCTAGCAACCCCTCGCTTGTCTCTCAGGTGCCGCGACGGTCGTTTTCAACCGTCGCCCTCCTAGCTCGGTATTCACAAGCCAACTGTATCGTTCCGTTTATTTATGGTCTCTGTTCGTTCAGTGTGCTTTATAAACAAATATAAGGGTGATATTCACAAAGGAACCTCCCTTCTCTTCTGCCCTGCTTACTTTTTTGATGCTCTTATCGCGGATCGAGAGCACTAGGACGATAAAAAAAAAATGTACAGGTAAGGTTGGTTATAAACGTGGGCCGGTGTATGGTCCCATTTACGCGGTCTCGACCCACTTTGATATCAAGGGCTAATTCAGCTCGACCAGCATTCTTGTGCGTCATACGATTTGTTAGTAGCATTTCTCGGTATTGTGCCACAGATTTAACTGCAAAAGGATGAACTCGGTAATTGCGACCACGTTTTTTTTTTTTTTTCCTGGAAAAATTCTTAGTAGGCGAATGGCCTCGCCGCGGCGATCTTTCGAGCTACAGTTAATGCTTGATCTAACGGAACCCGATTTTAGTTTGTGTTATAACGAAGAAATTTTCATTCCCTGGCAGGTTAAACCCGAATGAATGAGACTTTTTATGAAATGCGCGCCTACGGAAGCGACGATTTCGTTCTGTAATCTTGTCGCTGACTAGTTTTTATCCGAGCGTGTGCTGTATATTTTCCCTGTAAATGCTTTCGCTTGGTGGCGCTTTCGTTGTTTCGTAGTTTATATGACGACAAACGATCCTCCGCGGACGACTATTTCCTTGGGCACGCAAAAAGTCTTTTGCGTGCCCAAGCACTAGAATTATCACTATGTATGTCGATATACAAATTTTAGACTTGTTGCGTTGCTCGTTCCTTGAAGTAAACTTGAGAATGACAGATGACGAAACTTCATTGTGAAGATTTGTTCCACTGATCAAGAAAGCGTTTATCTTCCCACACTCCACGTGTCCGCCTCCGACCATTGCAGATACTGCTTGGTTCCCGATGTTGGCCATAGGACGCTCAGACTACTGGAATACCGATCACGATTTTCCCGCCTGTGCGGTGCTCGTGTCACGACGTATAGGCACCGCACACTGCCCCGTCTATGAGTCTTTGGCATTCACCGTTAGGGGCGCGCAGAAAATAGACGCGTGCTCGCGTCGCCCATGTATCGCGGTCACAATTCGCTGACAGATGCAGGACACGAGACGCGCGCGTCGCATTCCATCGTCATCTAGGTCGTCTTAAGGTTGCCTTTTTTTATCCGCTAGGCTATGCATTCTGGCACTGCAATCAGACTGGAAAAATCGGCTGAACGGTGCCCGTATTCCCCGTGCGTTCTATAACCCCGTCTCAGATCAGCCCTGTGGAGCCTTCAGGACTTTTGCCAATATTACGGGCGATACGCGTCGCGTCTAGAGATACTGTATATGTAGCATGCTCCCGTGTAGTGAACATTTAGAGTAACTCTAGTCGCGTCGTCAACTAAGCGTCCCTTTGGCGTCTGCGCGCACACGTTCGGCGAGCAGACGGCAGCGTCGGGGACAAGAAAAATAAACAAGACATGGCTGCAGCCGTCAACCCTGGTCATGGAGGCCGCAGCATTTAGGAGGTGCAGCTCCGCTCCTGGAGGTGACGAGGTACATTGCGGGAGAGCCAAATCATGGTGGCGGCGTCTCGCGGCTGAAATGGGAATTGCCGCTGTTTCGGTTTCCGGACGGTGCGTGTGGTCGCTCACGGGCCGCTCAGCCAAACCAACATTTTTTTCCGCAATGTGCCGCCAAAATACCTCTAAATCTATATTGCTGTTAAATTGGCTCACATATATAGACCACTATTACCCGTATTCATGAGTAAATTTGAATTTCACTCAACTAGCTCGTGAAAAGGTCTAAATCGCAGCGAATCGATGTACAGGGTTGTTCCAAGAATTGTGTAAAATTGCACAAAGGAAGTATCTGCGTGCTTCCTGTGGCAGGAGTCATCTTCGGATGCGTACAAACATTTATTACGGCAGTATAATTATACAAAAGTGACATGATTAATTTATGAACCAGTAGAAATGAGGGGTCGAGTCAAATGGGCGAATTCAAGTCCTTCCTGCGAATAGTCACTTTAAGATTTCTGAAAGGCGGCCATTTTACGGTAATCCCGGTGCGCCGATGACATATGGCTAACTGAGCAGGCAAAACCGACGCACCAAAAAGCACATCTGCCATTCACTTCGAAAGCGCCCACAGTGACCACACTGCCTCCCTTACATTGGGGGAGGAGGATGAGCGAGCGTCGATCAGTGGCCTTGGGGCAGGAAAGCGCTTCCACGAATGTAGATTGACGGTTGATAGCGGCGAGGGAAACAGTGTCGTCATTGAGGGCGTTTTTGAAGCGTCGGGTTCGCCTGCTCAATTAGTCAGATGTCATCGCCGCGCAGGGATTACCAATCGCCGCCTGTCAGAAATTTCAAAGTGTTTATGAACTAATCGCAGGACAGACTGCAATCGTCCCATTCGACTCGAGTGCTGTTTTTTTTTTCATTTGTTAGAAAGTAAATTGTGTTAGATAGCATAATTATTGCTGTAATTAAGGTTTGAATTAATCTGAAGGTGCCGTCTGCTCCAATAATGGGGGCGCCGCCGGTAGCAAACAGATACTTCCTTTCTGTGTTTTTTTTTTTTTTCAATTATAGTGGATACGTTTCTTCAAACACTTTGTTAATTCAATACAATTGTTCGTTCTGAATAATGTTAATATCTGGGAGAATATGAGCCACGCCGCAGTGGTTACGAAGAAATGTTCGACCGTTGTCAAACGTGCGGTGACAGTGCACGGGCTTTAACTGCCGTGGTCTTCTGTGAGGTCCTTGCGTCACTCAGTCATCGGTGCAGCTAAATTGATGCAGCCTGTTCATGAGAGCGCCTCAAAGTGAAGCATGACTGATCAGAATCACGTGAAAGAGAAACACCTCCGTCGCCTATAGCCGATGCGGCGGTTTCAAACGGAACTCGCAGGCGGGGAGGAGCATTCGGTGAGCCGCACCAAACATCGAGCGGCCGTGCCACGACGCTATATACTCATTCGAAGCCGTAAAAGGTATCGGTGAACACGAAAAGGACCATTTCAGAAACGGGGTTCGCTGCTGTCAGGATCTCCTTTTGCTTAGAAGTGCCCCTACATAATACCTTTTATTTCTTCAAAAATATCAAGTTTGGCGAGGCCTGCTGAATGGAAGCTTGAGTGGCGCAGAGCCTGGCAAGCAGAAAAGAAAACCGAACGTGTTACATGATGGCAGTTTAACGCACAATAGAGACTACAGAACATAAAAACATGCAGATATATCAGAAGCACAGGACATATAAACTGTAATCATTCCCGTTATATAGTAAGAAAAACTGAAAGCGAACAAAAACTGAAAAAGTGATGTTTCACAAGCAAACTTCCACGCTAAATTTTTGCTCAGAAGTATGCTTGCAAATGAGTGCATATACAAAAAAAAACCACTCGAGATGCACATTACACGTGTAGACAAATACGCCGTAGCAGTTTCTTTAATTTGTATTTTGTTTTTACGCGAAAAATGCTGGGGGTGGGGCAGTGAATTGAAATAAGTTGGAACATAATGTGCGCGTGTGCTAGTTCCATACCTTGGTATCCAAAAAACTGATTTTGGGCCTTAGTGAATGGGAAGCGACATACGGAACCAGGAATTCCTTGGAGCAGCAATGTTTAAAGACAACCGTTAGTATTAATAGATCATTATTGAAATTAGGCATTAAGAGCATTTTGAAAATGCCTATATCAGAGTTCATGTTGAGGTCGTAAGGTATATTTTTGAAGATCGAACGTAGTATATTGTGCAATCTGTTGTGCCATTGGACAGTGTACTGTAGCCTAGAGCGTGTGTTATCATTTTTCGTACTGAAGGCGGCATATGGTATCTTATATATAGCAAACATGACACAAAGCAAATTCTTTTGCAAACACAAGCGAGATGACCAAGAAAGGTCTGTATCAGTGTATGCGCCGAGGGGCAGCTGTGGCCTGTTTCGGATATCGTGTCTCAAATTGTGAGCTCTCTCAGCTTGTTGGTTGGTCCACCTCGGTGGAACAGTTGCTACAGGCCCGAAGGTCAATCCCTGCCATGACGCTCATTTCGGTGCAGGCGAAATGGTTGAAGCCGTGTGATGTCAGTGCACGTTTAAGAACAGCAGATAGTCGAAGTTTCTGAACCCCCCATAATTATATCGTGCTTTTGGGACGTAAAACCCCTGTTGTTTGGAAATCCGAAACACATTGTAGCGCAGACAAAAGAGACACAAAAATCGAACACCACACGTGTCTAGACGTCGTCCAGATGTTGCAGGCTCCGTGTTCACCCTCGCGAACTTTTCGCACGCGTGGACCATGAACAATGCCCCGGTAGCTTTTTTGGGTTTCGCGACGTCAATTTTTTTAAGAGTTCGACGGACCGGAATCTCGTTTAAACGAAATAATTTGATCGCGGTCATCATTCCTTTGCCCTCCATTGCAGTGGCAGACGCGTTGTCAGCGTCGATCTGGCTCCTCGTCCCGGACGACGCGAAGGGCATGCATGTCTCGGGAGGAGCAACTTCCGTTGCATCCACACGCCTACGTATGTCGGCCGTGGCTATCTTTTGCGAGCACATTGCACTGGTGTAATCGCTCAAGGCAGACCCTGCAGCTGTGGCCTGTTTCGGAAGTGTGTCGTTCCTCAGGACGTTCAAGTGATCAGCGTGGTAGTCCGACAGTCGCTGCCTATTTCAGTGAAAGTAGTTGGAGGCTTTGTTTATTCAGCTCGTGTCGCAGTAACTCTACCTTGCAACGCGAAATGCCCGCAGAGAAATTCGAGCACATCGTTCGCAGTGGCTGCATTTGATTTCGTATGAAGCGGGACAGCGCTTGTTCCTGATCGCTACAACGAGTGCGTTGCATGGTGGGTTCTTCTCAAATGAGGAATGGACATTGCTGGACTTGGAAAGCGAGACTGACAACCACTCGACGCCCGTCTTGCGCATTGTCCCCGAAGGTTTTGCGACCCTGTGAACTGTCGTGCCGGTGGAAACACCATTGCAGCAACCCCAGTTGACGCTGAATCCCAGTGTTTCGAAACATTCAGCACCCATTGCATTTGAACTGCCCGGTGGAGCCGGTCGTTTCCCCTCTCCACACGCAGTATCCCTTCGTGTTTGTGGGCTTGGAAAGTCCGCAACGCTGATGACCTGGCTACAATTGCAGCTGAGAGCTATCCCGAGAGTTAGCGAGTATCTTTTATTTGGCAGCTTCTTGCTTGAAGGTTATTTACGTTTACAGTTCTGGTTTCGTAAGCACCCAATGTCTTCCGCAAACCTCCTCTGGGTTTCTCTCAACAGATCATTCTGGTTCGCTTCATCCGTCTAGTGTAGCCCAAACTGGCGTCCCACCGGTCCTGCCCCCTTCTCTGCCATCGACTGTACTGTGTCCCCTGATATGGTGCTCCCGAATAAAGCCTACCCATGCTTGAAAAACTATTTGCTGCGCAAGCTGAAGGGAGACAGAAAAGAAAGCAGTGTGCTCTTGAACTGCGCTCTCTCCCGTCTCCCTTCAGCTTGCGCAGCAAGTCGAGTTTTTCAAGTATGAACCAACTAGTCTGTAAATATTGTTCCTACATGTGCGCCACGATTCGTAATTGCCCCCTTTGCGTGTGTCTATATGTAATCTTATGCACAAGACACCGTTCAGGCGCACACAGCTTTCTATATTGTTTCAACCATATTTTGATTTTGTCATTCTGGAGTGCCCCCCCCCCCCCCATTTTTTCGTAACATCTGCATTCCTCTAGTCGTTACATATACATCTCCCGTTCCCTTAGCTGCTCTTCTCTAATGTTTATCCACACCCAAATATGTTTGTGTTTATCCGCCACCTCTAGTGTATCCTATCGTCATTGTCGTTGAACTGGCGATTTTTCGTTCATAAACTTACTGAACCCGACTGATATTCCTCGTAACCGCAGATGTCCATCAATCGTTGTACACGTTCATTGTTGTCGGTGCCTGCGTAACATCAGTGCCCGTAACGTCTGTGTGGTAAAAGAAAGGCATTTGGTCCCTGTTATTCTTCTAGCTACATAAACAGCAGAGGACACTCTTGTCAAAGCCCTGGTCCATCTCCATAGCCTCAGATACATCCCCCCCGTTTCGGCCCGTATAAGATATCGTTTAAAGGATTAGCCAACCCGCGTCGCCTGTCCTCTCGTGTGAGTGACGCTCTGTGCACTGCACACACATCGCAGACAAAGCGGCCGGCCTGCGGTTGACCGCCGCCGGAAAGGGTGGCGCACAACTCTTTCCGGTGCTTGCGAAGGACTGCTCTGGCGTGCGTCTTCACTGTGTCTCGTGTGGCGTCAAAATACAAGTGCCCCAGCCGTGAGCGAGATTCCCACGACGCGGAGGAGTGTGCCCCGTCGTCTAAACATGTCGCGACAGATGGCGCCCCCCGCAGCCGGGCTGGGGCCTCCTGCGAGCGGTTCGATGCGGGCCGGCCTTGACCCCGGCCGCCACGCTCGGTCCCTTGCCCGAGGCCCCTCTCTCCCCCGGACGATTGTTTCTGTGCGCGCTTGCTGGTGTGAACCGTGCAGGACATCGTTTTCGGCAACAAAAGGACACTGATGGCCGACGTGGACATTTATTTACTTTGCGGCTTTCCCTGCAAGCTTGCGCTAGTTTCTCTCCCTTCTCGTTGGTGCTCGTATGCCGAAATTCCCCTGGTCTAGCTGGAACGAGCACACCCGAATGTGGTTTGGCGCCCGAAGCCAGTGCATCCATAAGTCTGTTCATCAGCCGCTTCTTGCTAGCGTCGCGAGTGAACTAATCAGTTCAAGCGCTTTAGCTCACATCTCATCCCTGGCGAGAAAAAAAAAAAAAAAACCAGTGTTTTCGGTTGCGTGCAATGACGGTGCCGTGTTCGTCTCAACTGCTGCGTGTGGTAAGTGCACGAGTTTGGTGGCCCGTACGTGCGTGTGAAATCTGGAGCAGTCGGCGGGTTCTTCCGGTCGTGTTTTCTCTGTGCCTGTAGCGCTGCTTGAACGCGGTGCCGCTCGTCTGGCTCCTCCCGAAGCGGTGTGTTCTCGTAGGATTCATTCATTCGCCAATGTATCGCCTTTCGCAAAATGCTTCCGTACTCTGTCTCAGAAGCACACCACATGCATTCATCCGCGTCGCGTCCTCTACTGACCGTCTGCGCGCTCACGGCAGCGCTGAAAAAAAAAAAAATGCTGAACTATTGACCCTGGTGCCCTCCACTTACTATTGAGTTTATCACGTCGTCGTCGTGTCGCGTTCTATGGCCCGTAAGCTCCTGACTAACGCTTGCATTTGCTTTATATTTATGTATTGAAGCTTCGGCAGCAGTGTAATTAGTGACTAAACTGCGCTGTTTCCGTGAACCGCTGTCTAGTTCTCGGTGCGTTAGATTTAGAAGGCGTGATTAAATAAACAGCTTATCTCGCCAAAGCAAAAGAGCCTTTGTGCTGATCACAGAGCGATAGCTAATTACACCTTGCATTTTGTTTCTGTGAGCACACTGGCTGAGCGTCAAGAGAAAGTTTGGATTGAAACGGGCGGTCAACTTACTCCATGTTTGTAAACACGGTAGGCGCCGAGTGACGTCACGGCGCGTTGGCTCCGCCCAGTCGCCCCAGCTAAAAGCTAGCAGCAGGAGCACAAGCTGCCTTCGAGAACAGCGCGTCGGGACGCCTCTCGCATGTTTACAAGCGGCGGCTGCAACACAGGAAGTTGCAGTGGCTGTACAGGGGTTATGAAATAAACATATCATCCATGTTGACGTGTAGCTCTAGCTTCGAGAACCTAAATATAGCTCATTTACGACATGTCATCGCCGTTGCTGCAGCGTACGTCACAAGTGCACATTTTAATTAGTACTAATGCAAGGACATAACAGTTCCGCAAGAGGCCCTAGGGTACAATATACGCGGTGTAAAAATACGTGGCCACGAATTGTTACGATAAATGCTCGCATATATGAAATGTTCCGGAGAACTCATTCATGCATGCGACAAGGCCGATCTCGACGACACGTTCATCCGCGATATGCTTGCGATAATGCTTCAACAACTTGCTGTGGACAATACGGTTACCTACCTGTAAGGTCCGCGGCTCCATTCGCACGCTAAAGCCGACGCCGCCAACTGCGTAAGGACAGACTCGGCAAGTTTCACAAGTGATGTTTTTGTGTGACTTCACACAGACGTGAAAATCTCGTGACGCGCACCACAGCCAGAATGGCCCTGCCCGATAAACTTGTGTCAGGTGTGTCATCACAGCCGCATATAATCACAAAGAAGCATAGTCTAAGCCACCCTTTTAATCGCTGCTACTTGAATGATACGTACCCACGCAGAAAGAAACACACGCTCGATGACCGAGTGACACTTTTACTCCACACGAGTATTATGATATCCTTTTGACGTGCCGAAAACGTTTGCTGTTATATCAACAATGACAACCGTGAAAGATGCCTCGCACGGCAATGCTATCCAGAACGTTAACGTACTTTGAGGTAAACGTGCTCTATACGCCTACACGGCTTATTCCAACGTCTGAGAGAGCTTGTCGCTTTCTGGGTAAACCGCCTCACAAGATGACCGATGAAGCGGCGTCGAAGGCAAGTTGTCGCGTGTCACAGTTGCGGCTGATCTGCGACGGTTTTCGCCAATAGAACACAAAAGAAAAAAAAGCCTAGCCCATCATATTATTGTGCCTTCCCTCCAAATAACCGTTGACAGCTTATCGGTACGCCGCTTTTTTTTTTTTCTTTGCACGCCGACAAGCAGCGCACGCATCGTGCAGCGAAAACACAGCAGCACCTGCGGTAGGCGTTGCGGCTTTTGCCTCTACCACGCGAAACCAATTGCCTGACGAAAGTGCCACCGCATTTTCGTGACGTATGTCCGGAGGAATTTATCTATAACCACAGTTGCCGGTGGTTACTGATACAACAATTAAAGAAAAAATACGGCGTAAATGCTATGAAGACTAGACATCTTAGTTATTATGTGCAGCAGCAGATCCTACCAAGCCGTAATGTGTCACCATTGCCAATTTCTAGGTAATAATATCTCCCCCGTAGCTCTGGCAGTGCTGAACCATAGTTTTTTTTTCCGAGCAAGGTTGCGCGTGCTCTCAGAGGTGCTGTCGGGACATTTCTATGTCTAGTTAAGGGCAGAACTCGGGAATTCTTTGCGGGGATGTCATGGGGTGTAAAATGGCTAACTCTGGCAAGTGGTGGTTGATGTGTAATTACTTCCGTATCACTCGTAATGTTAAAGCGTGAACACATTTTCGGGGGGTGTTAGAACCCCCCCCCCCCCCCCCCCTCTCTACGCTCCCCTAGTTACGCCCCTGTTCCCGCCTCTCGTGTCGCTTCGAAAAGTGGCGTGTGAAGTTCGAACGCAAATCTGCCGGACCGACTTATAAGGAGGGGCTAAAAGTTCACCTTGGAAGGGCCCGCGTTTCTTTTCCCGTTCCTGGCAGCCTCCACAAAATGTAGGTCACGCTCGCGCAGAGAAGATAGCTTCAGGGGAAGTGTGTAACCGCGCACGGGGCCAGCGATAGGCGCGGGATGACGGCCTTTTGTGTCGTCCCTTGATTCCTTTTGGAAGGGAAACTGGGTCGCCTTCCTTTCCGAGGAGGGCACCCCGCGTGCGTTTCGAGATGCCGCGTCTGGCGAAGTGTGGTGACCGGGCGTTCGTTCTCCGTTGCAGCTGCGCGCGGTGAGGTGCTGCCGGAGTCGTCCAGCAGCATGGCCATTCCCCGCCTGCCCACTCCGCCTCCGCAGAGCGAAGCCAACACGCCCGTGGCCGAGAGCTGGTGCTACACACAGGTGAGTCACCGCTGTCGCTTATGTTGCGCACCTATCTGGACTCCGCCGGTGCCTTCTAAAGGGACCTAGTAGCACAGTTTGGCATTATAGCCTTGACGTTGACATCATAACTGGCGAGCGAAGAATGTCTCATGTAGAAAATGCACATCTGTCGCGGTTACCGGCTGACTTTGAACGTCGGCGCTTTTTCAGTAATGCTTTAGAGAAGAAGGCTTGCTATGTCGCCGCAGTGGCTGCGCGGCAGCGAAGAACCCCAGCAGGAGGCGTTGAGGTGAGCGCTGCGTCAGCTGAGTGTTCGGTTTTGCTCGTTTTTTCTGCATGTATACGACTGGCGATTACGAGCATTGAATGCAAAGACACGGCTGGTCAGCCTGAATGACGATGCCCAAGACGTGCTGTGCACCGGGTTGTCGCTCTCACCACAGATGCATGAGCGAAAAGGTGTCGGGCAATTATTGGAGCCGCAATGTTGTCAAACGAGAATGGAGCCATATTTGGTGGCACACGTGTGTCTTGCAGCAGGCAAACACAAAGGGGTGTCGTTCAATAAACTGTCTTTTTTACTTTCAGTGCATTACTATGAAAATCATACACACAACTCACTGAGCTAGTTTTCTATTAGCTTTGCCATTCAAGCAAAGTGAGTTGTGTGAAAAACCGATACGCGGGAGTGCATACTACTACTGGTCCTGCCATACGGGAACCTTGTGCAAACGTATGAAAACAAGTTCCTTGCAGGCAGTGTAGCAAGTCATTTGCATCATGTGTACGCAGTATGTTTTTGTACACGACTGCATACGACGTCATCTTTGTTGTGTTCTGTGTACTTTTTTTTTGCGTGTACGTATAAAGCTTTATAAGGTCACAGTAGTTTATTAGATTGCTTAGCATACGTCATTGACGTGCATCGGCATTTTGCTATACTTTGTGTGCACGGCATCATGTAGCTGCAGTCGTATCATAGAGGTCTGGAGATTCATCGCACGATTGATCTCGCCAGGGCTGTCGGTTATGTTGCTATGAAGCAACTCAATTGCGCTTATAATCACTGCAGCCTGAGCGAGGCACTCAGCAATCACAAAGCTCTCGTATTTAGTCCTCTGTAGGTGCGCACACTGCTCTTTGAAATTTGTTCATCTAGCCATGAACGTGACCGCCGTATCTCTCAGTTTATCGCATTCAGACGCTTAACTCGTTTCCGGTGAAATGCGACAAATACGTTTCCTTAATTTCTTATCGCCGTGGCACGGCATGAAAACGGGACGTCGCCGATTCGGAGCCCTCGTGAGCTGGCGGTCAACTGTCGGTCCAACTGAGCATTGAGTCCTGATGATTGGGTAGTTATGCGTATCGGGACCACAGGCACTGTGGTGTGCACAGTGAAACCAGGTCGTGCCCGGCACCGATCAGCGGGTCGCTCGTTCGGTTCCTGGTCGGTAATTTCGATGCGTGAAGGAGCACGGACATTACGGCGTTCTGGCCTCCCGAGTGTGAACCGCGGTACGAGCAGGAGCAGCAGCGCTCGGGTCACGCGTGTCTCACCGATGCTGTACTACAGTGGAGAGAGGGAAGCGGGTCGCACAAAAGGTGCGTCCCCTCCTCCTCCTCCTCCTTGCTGGGGCGGCCAGGTCACGCGGTCCTCCTCGCTGTGTGAACGGCCTCCCCGCGCCGCTCAAGGGGCGCCTGCCCGTCTCTCCGCGCGGTCGCATCGACGTGAAGGGGAAAGCATCGCGGGTGTGGCCAGCGCGCTGGCAGCAACCGCGTTGTCGTGCGCTCCGAGGTTTCTCCAAAGTGTACAGCACACGTGTGCTGCTTCTTGGAGACCACGGCATTCGCTGGAGACAGGGCGCTTAGTTTATCCTAAGCCTCGTCAGCTTAGGATAAACCTAGCACGAAAAGTCAACTGTACATTTTCAAAGACGTTTTCACATCAAAATATTCACTTTCTCCCTTCACCCATGTATCCACTGCAGTTGCGGGCATAAAGTTATATGAAAGTAGCGCCCGTCCGCCCTATCTCGTTCTTGTGAGTGGCTTTTGCGCTCAAAAATGCCCCATTAGCTATGCGTCGCCTCGGCGAATTTCATGACTTCTTCTTTTGTCACACGCCCTTGTGCTTTGCCGAGATAGGTCAGACCGCTAGCTTTTTCTCTGTTCGTAAGTACTGAGAACCATTGAAGCGCAATCGACAATTCTCATTGGCTAACGCTCGTTTTCAGCAGCCATGTTCTTTCTAATGCTTTGCCAGCATCTGGTGACTAATGACGGAGCACTGACCGGAGGAGAAAGGCGTGTAGAGTCCGCTGAAAGATGCGTTTCAAGTTCGGAAGAAAATGGCGCCAGGCGCCGGCTGCATGTGAGAGAGGGCAGGGAAAAGAGGACATGGATAAACGGGAGAAATCTAGGGGCTTTAGGTCAGGCGATGGGGCCTTGCCGCGAGAGCTGTGCGCATGGTGATTTGGGCACTGCGATCACGAGAGCCTTTGATTAAAAGGGGATTGCTGCTTCTGAGCGGTCGCTCTGCGAGGGACCTTTCTTCGTCACTCGTTAATACAGAAATTGTACTAATCTGTATAGTACGTTGCGTGGCCCCATTTCGAATGTCCACAACGCAGCATAGAACAAAAATAAAACGTTTTCGCGCACATTTCGGCGCACTATTACACCAGCTCAGCCGCGGCAGTAGTTATCTTTAACGGAAGAGGCGACATGGGCCCCTTCACTGGCAAGACGGTCGCCCTCGCAGAGATGAAGGGGGGGTGAAGTTAGGGTGCAGTGGAAAGCCACAGTTTGAGCCCGGCAGGCGCGGCCATCGTGAGCGCGACCGACGAGAAGGCGTGTGTTGGGGCGTCGAAAAAGGGCCTCCTTGACTGCAAGGTCGCGCACCCCGAAGGAGTGCAAATTCTCACGCAAGAATCCCCGACTTGCCTGTTGTTGGCTGGTGGGGGAAGTAGGCCGGTGAGCTGGTGTCATCCTGTGAGGCACGACCGCTCAAGGACACCGCCGCCAGCCGGGGAGCTGGGGAACAAAGGGCACTCTTCCTCCAGGCCTTTTCTGCTGCAAATTTCCAAGGACTTCGGCGTGTGCTCTTTCATACAGCAACCAGTACAGCACTGTCAAATCATTGTATCTTCATAGTGAATTAGATGGATGATGTTCAGGGTGGAATGCCAGATGTATATCATATTTATTGATTTATTTATTTTACCTTCAGGGCCGAATGACATGGCAGAGGGAGGTGGGTTATTGCAATAAAAGGTAACTGGACAAAAAGCAGTGAACAAGCAGATTTCTTATAGTACAATGTTAGCTGATGCATCACAGAGCAAGTGGTTATCACTAAGAGTAACTATGTCCTCTGGAAGGCTGTTCCGCTCCTGTGATATGAGGCAAAAATGAATTGAAGAAAGTAGTGTGTTGCATGAATGGATGCCTGTATAGGGATGGCAATATCGATGAACGATTAATCAACCGAAGGCGCACCGTCAATCATAATCGATCTCAGCACCTTGATTAATTGATAAAGGCTTTTTATTAATCACGGAAATTTTCGCCCCCACCCCCGACATTACCCCTTGTCTGGTGAGCATACACAATATACAACTATACACAATGTATGGTCATGCGTGTGTATGTATGTGTGCATGTATAAATACACTAGCAAAATAAAAAAAAAAACCTGGGCACCTCTTTTTTCGCTGTACTTGTGCATTTGTGTATGCAAATCATAATAATAATAATATTGAGAGAGAGAGAAAACTTTTATTTGAGCAAGCGCATTGTGCCCCCAGGGGGCGGCCTCCTTATTCCAGGTAGCCACGAGCCTTTGCCATCTGCCCCGCCCATTGAACTAGGCTGCGCTGACTTTCAGGCCTGGGTCTGATAACTTGGCCTCCCACTGCTCTTCGGTTCTTTGGTTAGTGTAATGGTTCGAGGGCTTTGCCTGCATCCCCATCCCATATGGAATAGGGTTTTCGGGACATCACAGTACTTGTAGGTGTACGAGTACTCAGTTGGTGAGATGCAATGAAACAATGTACCGTGAACGTAGGTGTTAGTTTGCAGCTTCCTGAAAGTTACTGCCTCGTCCCAGGTCAGGTTGGGGTGAGATGGCGGATAAGTTCTTCTGTTTAGCCAGTAGTGCTGCAGTATATCCTTGTACTTTCTTGGTACATCTTCTTTCCTCCCTGGCGCGTCCTTTGGGATGGCCCGGTGAACATGAGCTCAGGCGAAAGCATCGGCGGCATGCCTCATTTCCCATCAGGGGCTCTTGACCTGGAGTCCCAGGGATGTACAATTCAAGTAGATTGGCTTTGCTGCAGTGGCAAGAATTTTGAAGGTTTGCTTGAAAATTTTCCCTTTCTGAAAATTTCGACAAGCTGCTGGCGAATCGGTTAGTACTATTGCTGTGTCAGCACAGGTTGAGATTGCTATCGCTGTTTGATCTGCCGTATCGATTACTGTAGTTGGGATGCTAGCTGCCGTTCTCTCTTTGCCATCACTCGTTCTTTATTCTGGATTTTCTTCTTTCGAGATGGTAGGTAGGATGCATATTTCGTAGGACGCTGACGGCATGGGCTGGGATTCCTGGATATTTCACTGCATCTGTGTATCTTGTGTCCGGATTGCGACCGTAATCTTGTCGGAGCTTCTTTATTCTCTAAAAGATTGAATAACCACTAATGACAGGGTTTAGTAATTGTGTAAAATCACGCGAGGTTATGGCTATCTACGGAAAAAAGTTTGGTAGTTCATTATGGCTATCTACAGGAAAAGTTTTCGATGAAAGATTAGTCAACAGCAGTGCGATGGGCTTCACTAATTGTTACCGGATGAGTTGGTCAAAGAAATATGGTTGTTGTATAGGGGATGAATGATTCACCAAAAATTTTTTGAGTTAGCTTGTAACATGTACAATAAAACATCAGTAAGAAAGTCATCTTTAGCAGAACTTATTGCAGATATGTAAATGGATGATGCAGATTTATAGGCAGCTCAGTGTAGGTCGTCAGTAGGTAAATAATTACGGCATAAAAATGTTCCAGTTCGATGAACGCTTGAGGTGAGCATTGTGCCATGGTGCATGCGCGTTAGATGTCACAAGTTGATCAACTTCAGCTGTAAAGATGTCCCAGTTAGACTACACTGAACGTGTATTAAAACTGCCTAATTAAAAATGGGTCTAAGCAATTTGCTAGTTTACTGTTAAACTTGTCAAACTTTGCTTTATTATTGTCCCATACCGTTTCTTTTTTGTCTTCTTTAGGACGGGATGCATTCAATGAAAAGTATAGTAATGAATGATCACTGATGCCTGGTGTATAGGTTATAGCGATAACAGTCTGGTTGATTTGTTAATATTGTATAGAGAATGCTGGCACTACTAGTTTATGTCCTAATTGGTGAGGTTTTTAGTTGCGTTAGAGAAAGCACTGAACATAAATAATAGATTCACTCGGCTGTGGCAAAAACAGTAATGAGTAAAGTGTGCTTACGTTTCATATTATGCTCGAAAAGTTAAAATCTCCAAGCAGAAACAGGGGATGTGATGGAAATCGTGTTGTAGCAAAGTTTACAAGAAGAAATATCCTTTGAGAAGAACGCCACCTCTCCTGTGCATTGTCTAACCACAAGGGTATAAGTTAAAGTGGCTTGCATCGTCGAAAATTGCTTGATTACCGACATGCGTGGAGCCATGTTTCTATCCAAGCTACTACCTTTGCGCTACATGTATGAATAGTTGATCATATAGAAAAAGAACCCGATACCTGGGGATGTGATTAGGGGTCACTTCCCTTCATGGAACCCTATGTAGTATTTACTGAAGAAGAACGTGCATTACGGAGATGATTAATACATTTATTCACCTCTAAAGCTTTGTCACACTCTGGAAAAATACACGAAACATTTGTTATTTAGTAACAACTTGGTGTAACGCAGCTGGAGTGGTGGTGAACCGGGCTGAGCTTTCCCAAAGTCAACAAGGTTTTTACAGGCCTGCCTTGTTGAAACAGAAAAATCTTTGCTGGCTGAGATGTTCTTATTATCATTTTGTTGATTGCACAGTGACAGTACTTTCTCTTTTGTTTTGAAGTTAGTGAACTTGGCAACAATGGGTCAGCACTTAGTAGGTAAATGGTTACTAAAACTGTGCACTCATTAGAATGACTCACAGGGAAAACAGTCAAGAATAGCAGAAATAAAATTTGTCTATCTTGCTGTGGTTTCTTGCCAAGTTTCTTTAGAGTCTGAAACTCTGTCAAAGATAAAATTGTCCCTTTCACGACCTGTCCTCTAGCTAGGTTGGTTTATGTTGCACATGGCAATTTTCACCAGTTAGTTCTTCCACGGTTTTTGGCATAAATGTTAGTTCTTCCGTCATAATCATCCAGTTTTGTAGATATTCTTTTCAATTTGTCAAGTCACTTCTAGATGCCAGTCATTTCTGTGGGAATGTTTCTTTGTGTGGCTTTAATTGCTTTACCATCAGTACCAAGCTCTGACTGACACTTCAAGCTCTGTAAAGAGCACAACAGCACATCTTGAACATTTGTAATGATAGGTTTATTTGTTCCACAGGATTTTTGGGCAAGTCATCAAATTCTCGTTGCACTGTGGTACGAGTGTCGGGTCCAGGGTTAGTTTGAATGTCACTGGAACAAAGCAAAATATATGCCATTGAAAAACATTTGCACAAAGTCTCGCACAACACCCTCGGGCACAAGAACAGCAGTAGACAGCAGTTAAATCTTTTAACATGTAGTGAAAGACTACACACCCGCATGGTGAAGAAATAGTGGCTTGGCCCGGTGCAAAGACCACTGCTCTCGTGCCCACTCAAGTCCAGGTGTTGCTTCTTAAAGCTGTTGGGAGTGATTGCTGTTGTTGATGGGGGCTGGTCGGTCCTCAGTGAGTACGTAAGGGGCGTCAGTGCTCGGCATCTGTGGATTGGCTATAGAACGAGGCTTGTTGTTGGTAGTGGTGCACGCGCCATGCCAGCTGAGGAAGTTGATAATCACAGCAAGACAATCACACAAAAGGCCTGCATGCGGAAGAAACAGCGGCTTAGAGCAGTGCTAAGACCACTGCTTTCTTGCCGACTCACTGATGTGGAACCTTCTTATCTGTTGTCCTATCTACATTGCAAAGGCCACTGACACCTGTTAGATCTCCTTTGAAAACAGCATAATAGACTGCCATACACATACATAGCGTATTTTATGCGCGTTTTCTTCAGCCATGGATGGTGACCAGGAGCCATTTAGCCCTGGGCTGTGCTCTGCTTTGAATTAAGGGCTATATTTTTTTTTTTATACTGCTAGGTACCTGTGGAACCTTGTTGGTAAGCCAGGGGTACATTTTTTTTACCCTGCCGTCTCACAAAGTTGCACAATGCATGCACAGGAAGGAGCAGTAATGTGCATAGAGAACACATTAAGGCTGATATTTGCCTCGAAATAATAAAGTTGAGCCTTCTCACGTGTAACGTCAGTTTATGGACTCCACTCTCAGCCGTGCAGCAGCAGCCACTGCTCCTGTGCGCAGATAGTCTGTTTCGGGTGGGAATTTTGCCGAACGCAAAGCCTCAGGAGGGTCAACTAACGGCCACAACGATTGCTTTCGAGTGCAATTATGATTTTGTTTTAGTTGCAGCCCAATCAACACAGCCAAGAAACCTCCCAGATGGCCGATAAACACGCCGATGCCTCCACCCGCATTGCTGGTCAGAAAGTGAAACTATGTTTGAGATCTCGCTCGTGACCTGTAGTTTTCACCTTGAGGTAATAATTAGTTCGAATGTTTAGAAATTTCAGTAAGCTTGCCTTTCTCGAGCATCTACAAGCATGTAGATACAGTTAGCAAAACGTCGCAGTGTCTCATTGATGGCGTGGTGGTGTACGACATAGGCCTCCTTGTTGAGTGTGTGCAGTTGATGCTGTCAATAGAGATTGCATTACCGTCGCAGCTCTAGTCCTGCAAACACGTGGACTTGCGAGCCCGGCGCACAACGCCCCTGTGGCGATCGAGTGCTGCGCAATGGTGAAGTACTGCTCTGTGCCTCGCTGTGCTTCATTCGCTCGTGAAAAGGACGTTAGCTTTCACAGCAATTCTAAAGAGAAGGGCATGCCTGCTCTTTGGGATATTTTTTTCTGCACTGTAACGATAGTGACAATGAACTCGAGGATATGTGTGAGAATAGCTGATTTCTGCCACTTTGGCATTGGGAAACAATACATCAAATAAATACTGTTTTGATACTCAATCGAACCTTCGCAGCATCTACTGGAAATGCAAAGCAGCATCAAATTACCAAATTTGAGATAATCGTGCTGGGATTGCAGTTATGGACGTTGACAGGGTGCAAGCCTGTGTTGTATCGTTGTAAAAAAATGTCTTGAGTGGTAGGTGCTGGTGACTCGGGAAGGGGGCAAGTTCCGCCCCCTTCCCTGCCGCCCTAGCCCATGCACGCCTTGGCCCATGCAATTGACTGCAGTTTGTCTCAATAATGCTTGTTCAATGAGAGTGACATCATGAAGTAGTTCCTACCAGTACCACGCAGGGCCGTGTGGTACTGGCAAATTGCAAATTGTCACTGTCAGCAAAGTGTTTGCTGCTGATGAAGAAGTGGCGCGCTTTCCCTCTCTGAGTTTGACTATCCACTTCTTCCTCGGCTTCGGGTCCTTAAGATAGTGTTGTGAACGCTAACGCCCTTTTCATGAGTGGGTGATCATATAGAGGCACAGTGCAGTATTCCACCATTGTGCAGCGCTCGGCCCGAAAACAAGCGGCTGCAGTTTTGAGAAACAAAGCGCTGTGCTTTTAAAATGAGCGCTGAAAGCGGGCACCCATGGTTTTTAAACAGCGTCAGTAGCCACCACACACAAGATAACCAACTGAAGTGTGTCTTTGCCAAATTTTACCACGACAGTTGTTTTTATACACCGCCACACCTCGAAAGCGCGCGAATCCTCAAACTGATGTCACTCAAGCGCAGTTCGCAGCGTCACCATCGGTCGCCAATAGCTGAGAAAGCTTGCTAGTTAAATTTCAAACTAATACTTACTTGTACTTAACATGGCTCTATCACCTATCTTATCACCTTTATAGTAATATCTAAAAAAAAAACACATTGCTTAGAATGTAGATGGCAGTCCCAAAAGATCACCTAACAGGACAAGCTGCCCACTTGTGGTGTTAGTGCAAAATACCGATCCCCAGGCTTGCAGTGGACCGACGTTGAATAAGAGGGGGCACATAAAAAATGTTCCTCTCTGAAATTGTCTGGGATCTCTGTTTATAAATACTGTATAGGCTGCTGCTATTTTTATATACACTCTTCTTTACATGTTGGCTGTTTTTCACCTTATGGCCTGCTGCACTGTTAGGCCATAGAGTGTGCGACTTTCATTTATGGACCACATGTGCCTTCTGGTATAGCATGAAGCCATACTATTTTTGGTTTGGCTGTGCGTGCAGCTGCAAGGGCTTGCGTATAGTAGTTGAATCAATTCAGAAATAGTGTGGTACTTCTGTACAGACTTGTTGCCTTTGTCCCAGCACTTATTGTGTAATGTGCTCTGAAGCCACCTCTCTTTTTGTTGCTCAGGTGAAAGTGATCAAGTTTTCCTACATGTGGACCATCAACAACTTCAGCTTCTGCCGCGAAGAGATGGGGGAAGTGCTCAAGAGCTCGACGTTTTCTGCGGGGGCCAATGACAAGCTGAAGTGGTACGCTTGCAACATTACCTTGTTTGATCTCGAGGAAGCTTTGCATGCACGCTACCAAAACATCGAGTGTGACCAACTCTGGATGGTAGTTTTACGATTTGTTATATATAACAATTTGTTATATTCTTATTTTGTTGTGAAATATTTCTGACACAGAGTGAGCTTCAGATGGCAATGCTAGAGGAAGAACGTTCTCTTCCTTATTGTCATCTACACATTGCTCCCACTGTGAGGCATCACAGATAACAAGGGCATGCGTGAAATTTGTGCAAAAGAATCACAAGCATAAATATTAGTACAGGTAAATAAGAAATAATGGACTGTACTTTCTAAGAAATAACGATTCGGTCTAAGCTAATCATCATTGTAATAACACACTAATGATAACAAGCACAATGTGACAGATAATATGAGAGATAAAAAAAATAATTATGCATACAGCACTTACCTAACCAAAACAATGTGTAGAATGATAAACATGTTGGCACAAAATTTATTCATAGTAGAAAGCAAGTATGTTTTCATAGCATTTTAAGAAAACCTCAGTGATCTGTAGTTTTGTGCACATCCAAGTACTTGGATATGCATTCATAAATGATGGGATTAAACATGTGAGCTGTCTTGCAGCGTGGACAGTCCTAGAAAAGTGAACATTGAAGCTATTGCTCTTGAAATTGTATAGGGTGTTAATTGAAGGGTACCTTTGAAGAGTAATAAAGGTATATCCTTCTTGCATTCACTTCCTAAATACAGCAAAAGCTCATTCATTTGAATTTCACAGCGCTCAAAAAAATTTCTTAACGTAATTCCAAATTATCAAAAGTGTTAATTGTTTATTACATGAGTACACCTTCATTTTTTTCATGAATGGTTCAATTTCGTGCTTAGTTTCTATAGGAACAGCATAAAAACAATGCAAATGAAACGATACTTTTTTTTCACTAATAATTGAAAGAAATTACAAACTAATAATAATAATAATAATAGAAATTAAAAGATGCATTGGTTGCTAAAAGTGCAATTGTGTATGGCAACTATGCTTTTTTGAATACTTGCGGCCAATGAGGTGTTACGCACGATGATAAATGGAAATAGGCATGAAGCCAGATGAAGCATTCTAGCTTTCTTGTCGTCACTGAGTGATTTGAAATGATGATGATGGCAAGGCCAACTGTGCCACACAATTGTGGCGTTTCGTGTTCGGTGTGTTGAGAAAATCGTTTGAATTGACTGAGTTATGACAAAATTATACTGAAATAATGAGTTTGATGCGGAGTGGTTCTTGAGAGAGAAAGGAAGAGAAAAGTGAGCCCCGTTATTGTCTGCTTCAGTGAGCGACACCGCCACAGAGCTCACAAAGGGATGGGGGTAAGGAGGGATAAAAGGGTAGAGGTAAAAGTATAGGAAAGAGGAAGAAGCAACAACAAACTGAGGGGATAGAAGAGACAGGAAAGATGGAAAAACGGTCACTGGAGTCCGAGGACGGGGTACACTTGCGAGAGATGGTGTCGGCGTCTGTAGATGGCGTAGAGCAGGTCCAGTAGGTCAGAGCTGCGCTGTCACCGAAGACAGCCGGCGACAGGAGATGACGTAGGGCCAGCCCAGTCGGCCAGAGCTACGATGACGCCGAAGGTCGCGAGCGCGCGGAGCGCGCGGGCGCACAACCGGTCGGCACGAAATCCAGGGAGCGTCTCCATGAGTTTGATGCCATTAAACAATGCTGGCCACGACCAGAGATTGTATCCGCATTATCTGATGTCTAGCATTTACTCTATACAATAGTGAGCATTTGTGCAAGTACTGCATTTTTTAAAGGCCATAACACTTGCATTATGAACTCTTGCATTTCTGTGGAAGGAACTGCTTGCTTCTGAAAAGTTATGAGCTGGTTCATATTAAGTGGGCATGTGGTTCCCCAAATCAGTAGGCAATAACTAAGGTGAGATGAAATTGATGGGGGATACAACAGACTTTCAACCAAATGGGAAAGAAGTGCCTGATCCTAAGCAATATGCCTGTTGACTTACAGACCCTGAGATGAACATTCATGGCACAATGTGTGAAACTAAGATTTTTATCAAAAAGAACTCTGATAAACAGGCAAATCGGCTTGTTTATCATACGAAATGATAGATGTAACTCCTGTAGCTTCCACAATGGTTGCTGATCTGTAGGACTGAAACGCGGAATAAGTCACTATATGTAGAAGCACCTCTTGAGCTTTATATGTGCAACAACTGCAGAGGTGTACATCCTCAGTTTTTTTTTAAATAAAACTTGTTCATTGCAGTAGTTTCTATCTGTTTGTTGTGCACTAAGGCCTGCCCTGTTGTGTAATCTTGTGTTGGCCTTTATGGAAGCAATAATGATCTAGAGTATGCTCGTGATGCCTAGGTGCCTAAGGGTGAATCCTAAGGGGCTGGATGAAGAGAGCAAGGACTATCTGTCCCTGTACCTGCTGCTGGTGTCCTGCAACAAGAGTGAGGTCCGTGCCAAGTTCAAGTTTTCCATCCTCAACGCCAAGCGGGAAGAGACCAAGGCCATGGGTGAGCACATGCTTTCACGCACAGACTTATGCACAGGACTCTGCAGTGGGCCATGTGCTGCTGTGTTACCTTCTTTGGCACCAAGCTTGTGCTGTCTCTCTCTCTCCCCCCCCCCCCCTGCCGTGAAAGCTGTACCAGATTTACCTGACTTTTTATTGCTCTGTTTGTAGCACTTCGCTATTACTTCAATTCAATATCGTTTGTTTATTTTGCTAGTTGCATGAAAAAGATAGCTTGGAGATGGCTTGTCAGCATGGTAGTACAATGAAAGATGGCTATAAAATTAAGAACGAGGCACAAACGGCACGACTTGGAACTGCAGGTCATGGGATTAAATTCCAGTTGTGGTGGCTGCATTTTCAATGAAGGTGAAAATGCTTGAGGCTCGTGTACTTAGATTTGCACATCAAAGAACCCTAGGCGGTTGAAATTCAAAGGCACACTAAAGTCAAATAACAATTTACGTCAGAGTTAAAGCTCAATGTATGACATCTAAAACGACAATATTGTCAACAACAGTCTCCTACTTACAGAGAAATTGAGGTAAATGCACAAGAACACAAGTGCCACAGTAGGACATTTTCAAAATGATTCCGGTGACACCAGACAGGCCGCCTACAATTAATCATTAGTAATCGATCTAACTGCACTAAATAATAAAAATAATAAGTTTATTTGCCTTCTTTGTGAGAAACAGATGGGGGGATTGTAGAAAAAGGCCTTAGAAATGAAGAACCTTCTGTGCATCAAGAGATGCAATAAAATGCTGTTCGTTCATTTCTGTTTGATTCATGAAAAAAAATAACTGCCAGACATTACTATGGGAAATGGCGCGAGTGGTTCAAAAATTCATTTTTTTGTGTGGATACATGGGACAAGTGGTGCTATCTATGGGGTGCAGTTGAAACAAAAAATGTCTGCAATCTTGAAGCCAAGAGCGGGAAATTGATCAATGGCTGTTCTTGCTACTGTTGCTCCCGCTGCTTTCGATCTGCTGCTACTAGTGCAGTAAAGCCGAGCAACGATGCGTACGGCAACAGTGACGTGAGTTGGTCCGGTCGGTCTGCTTCTTGAGGCGGATAATTTGAAGTGCCCGAACCTGATGCAGATCACTGAAATGTGACTTTATTTCAAAATAGGCCCTTCCTTGGCAAAAAGTAACACTACGAGGTTTCTGGACCACTATTTAAAAATCAATGTCGACTTAATAGTTGCCTTTAGTGTCCCCTTAAGGAGCCCTCCACTGCGGCGGCGCTCGTTCGTCGCACTGGTTATGGTGCCCGGCTGCAGACCCAAAAGTCCCATAATAATGGAGGCGAAATTGGTTGAGTCCCATGTACTGTGCATTATCAGTGCATGTTAAAAAACACAATTTCCGGAACCCTTCACTACGGCGCCTCTCATAGTCTTAGTTAGGGGACGTAAAACCTCAAATAATATCATTATTGATAGAGCGTCCCTCATGGTTGAAGGTAAAAAACCCGGAGGCACTGCGCCAACCAAAGTAAAAGTTTAAAATGAAAAAAAAAACACAGAAAAAGGACATTTCGGCTCCCACACGGAAGCCTTGTTCACAGTAAAAAAAGAAATCCCTCATAATTATGTTGTGGTTATAGTAACTATCATTAATAGGACACATATAACAAACAAGTATGGCCATCTAGTGCCAAGAAACACAACTATGATGTGTTTGTTTAAAAGTGAAACTGATTTTTATTGATGATGATAGTGGCCATCAATTATTTTATTGCAATACATCTGGGCGATTATACTCGTCAACAAGAGGGAAAGAGTTAATGTTGTGTATAAAAAAAAAATGCGTCTGTGCCTTTTTTTGCATTATGAAAATTTAAATGCCTCTTGCATGACCCGGAATCTTTAAAATGGTGCTGCCATATTATGAATCCCTTATTAGCATTAAGTAATCTTCACGCAAAAACATCGGGGCCACTTCCAGAGCATCTATTTCGAAATGTTTGGACCTACATATTGGGATATGACTGCACTATAAAAGCACAGCATTATTGAGATGTAACATTTCATAAACTGTGCTTTCATCAGTTTTGTGTCTTTGAAAATGTCATAATAAAATTTTTTTAAACGGAATATATTGCATGTATATACATAGTATGCACTGATGTCACTGTGGCCGCCATCTCTGAGTACCAGCTGGTTGAGACGTTGAAACTGTGACTTGAGAAGGGTGCCGGTTCCGCCTGGCGTTCCTTCGTGTTCACCCTTGTGGCAAACAGAAGAAAGCAGGGGAAGCACGAAAGACAACTGTGTGTCTTGTCCTGCAATGAAACTAATGAGATAAAAAGTCACGGTGACCATTATGTGTGGGTACCCAGTGCTGAGAATCTGCTTGTGACGTAACATGTATTGCAAAGTTAGTACTTTGGCCCATCTTTAGTGGTTGTTTGATGACCTTTGTGAGGAGAAAATCTCCAGGCTCTCATGGTATCACTATCTGTTCATGCAGAGAGTCAAAGGGCGTACCGCTTTGTTCAAGGCAAGGATTGGGGCTTCAAGAAGTTTATTCGAAGAGACTTCTTGCTCGACGAGGCCAACGGACTCCTTCCTGATGACAAGCTTACTCTCTACTGCGAGGTGTGCATCGTGACCCAGTTTTTATCACTCCGCCATGACTGTCACAGAGCTGAGTAGGTGCATGCATGATTCAGAGAAAAAGCACGCACAGAATCAAGAGGTGACTACAACAGAGCTGTCAGTTTTTCTCCAAATCCCTTTTGTGGCAGCTTTAGAAATAACCACAGGTCAATGGAAAAACAATTACTGCTACGAAACACCGTGAAATCTCGTGCAAGTGCTCTCCCTACAGTGATGCATAGTCAGATAAGATTTCGAAGGGGAAGGTGGGGCCATTGCTCGGTCGTGGATCAAATTTCAAGAAACCTGCTATGTGTGAAGAGTGCGCTGCATGCTTCTAAGCAAATGCTTTATTGAATGTGCATGCATTCATTCTTTTTTATTCGCCTTCGTCGGGAGAATGAAAGCAGTGAGTGAAACGATGAAAACGGAGGAGCACATATTTCGAATCTCTGAAAAACAGAAGGAGGGCTGTTTGCTCTCTGCATATGCCTGGTTACTGTTCTGGTGAGCTGATTTGTAGCGCATGTGCCAATATGATATACGAAAAGTAAGATTTATTCTTCCACACCTCACACACATTTCATGCATTTTGTTTCCACATTACGATTGCTAAATCAGTCTGCTTACTGGTGCAATGATAGCACTTTCTTTTTTCTTTATGCAGAACTTTCTTTGAGAGCTGTTCAAGTGATGTGTAAGCATAACGCTTTGTTGCAGGTAGTAAAGTGTCTCTGGAACGTTGTCTTTGTGTGGCATCGTTTTTTGTCTTAGCGCTTCTCAGCGTATTCAATGGGCCCATGGCACAGATACAGTAGACTCTCGGTAAACGGAACCTGAAGGGATTGGGAAAAAATGTTCCATTCAACAGGAGTTCCGCTTACTGAGAGGTGAACATAGGTGCAGAATACAAGCCCGAAAGCAAGTGTTACAGAGGAAATAGTTCCATTTAACAGATTTCTGTTTACCGAGAGTTTACTGTAAACACCAACCACCAAAATGTCTGTTTTGGCATCAAATTTCTGCAAAGATAGAATTTTTTAATCTGTATAGCCCTTCTTGTCAATTTTACATCTTGTCCTACTAATAAATGGTTTTTAATGTAGTATTCAGTGAACTTCACTGATTCTCATTTGTTTATTTCTTTAATTATTTAGGGTGGCAATTGTCTTGTGTGAGAGTGCTGGACAGCCAAAAGGACAGTTTTCTCATTCACTCAGCTTGGAAATGCCTACTCATTTAATATGGTCAGACTTGTTGGTGCAGCCATTATGCTGGAAATGTTGTGTATGAAATTATCATTTGCTAATCGGAATTCTGGCTGCTACGGTGGCCATGACAATTAAGTCGTACTGAACAGTGACTACCTTTGTAGTGAATCGTCATACCAGTGCTATGACTGGCCATTGGATAAGTTCCCAATCATTTAGTAATGGTCTGCCTTGCCTCTCTGTGTGCCATGTTGAGGAGTTAATGTTGTCGCATGTTTCCAATCTTGTCCACATTGAAGGTGAGCGTTGTTGCGGACTCGGTGAACATCTCCGGGCAGAATAACGCTATCCAGTTCAAGGTCCCTGAGTGCCGGTTGTCTGATGACTTCGGGCACCTCTTTGAGAGCCAGAAGTTCAGCGACGTCATCCTTAGTGTCAACGGCCGGGAATTCTATGCGCACAAGGCCATTCTTGCAGGTACAACAACCGCATGCTTTGACCTTCTCTGCTTTGCTCTCTGTAAGAACGAGGCTTGTGTAAAACTAGGCGACACACTAGGAAAGTGTGTTGTATCAAGAAGCATGTGTGCATCCTTGCACCTCTCGTAGCTTCATGAAACCATTTTTATGAGTTCTGACGTGAGAAAAGCCTGTTTTTCTTGGATGTGCATGCAGCCCGGTCACCAGTATTTGCGGCTATGTTTGAGCACGAGATGGAAGAGAAGAAGCAGAACCGTGTGGAGATAACAGACATGGACCACGAGGTGCTGCGAGAGATGCTGCGGTTCATCTACACCGGCCGAGCACCCAACCTTGACAAGATGGCCGATGACCTCCTGGCTGCTGCCGATAAGGTCAGGCACCTTTGGATTGGCGTGGCTACCACTGTTTCCAAGACATTCTGAACCATGCTTCCCTTAGCAGTATTCAGTGAAGCCTTCTTGAAAATGGTATCTTTTGCTACAGTAAAACCTCATTTGTCTGGATGTCATCAACTCGGATATTTGGTGAACTCAAACTCGGAAAAATCGTACATTCGAAGGTGTCAAATGTTAGTTAATTTGGAGGGATATAGCCACGCACCATTTAACTCTGACAACTTCGGAGAGGGCCATCAGGGCTCCAAGCTTTGAGTCGTGTGATCTCGGCGGTTTAGAGGCTCAAGCTTTGCACACCGCGACTGATGGCGGAACCAGTGTTTTATAAAAGCCAAAACAGAATTAACAACTGCGGCAGAATATGATCATGACTATATTAGTGAATGAGGGGGAAGAGGCACTACTTATCACCTAGCAGAAGCGTCTGGGCTGCCGGTGCATCTGGTGTCTACTAAAAGCAGAATGCACATATGATAGAATGGTTTGGGCAGTCCTATGTCGCTTGCATGATGCCACATCACACTATGCAGGAGGCCGCCGAAGCCCTCGCTGTCCTCGAGGAGTTTGTGTCGGTTCTCGCAGCAATGAGGGTACACACTACTGCCTGATAAGGTTGAAGATGGTTCTTGCAGATTTGAACATTGAGGCACACAAAAATAGTGCAAATTTTTTTGATGAATTGAAGGTCTGCCTGTGACGTGTATATTTTCCTTTTGTTTTGACGATTTGTTCGATAATTCCAAAGTGGTGAACTCTGACATTTTTGCCAGTCTTTTGATATCCGAGTTAATATACTCTTAGAAATAGTAAAAGAGAAGTGCTTTCTCTCAGTCATTCAAATGGCAACTTTGATATTTCATAAGTTTTGTTTCAGGAAAGCTTAAGCCATAAAGTTACTCATGTTTGACTGTGGGATGTCTGCAGATTTTATTGACATTTCATTCACAAATTTGTGCTGTCAGTTTATTAAGATGTTATCGAATAAAATTTCAATGAATATTTAGTATGAAAGTTAATGGGATGGTATACTTAAAAGACAATGTTGTTGTTTGATATCGGCTCCTCTCCTGGGCTCAAGGCCCAATTGGTCATTGAGTGAAAGCCACAATGATAATCTGATGACCTATATATGTTGCGCATCTCTCTGGTATGTCTACCTACTTCATGAGCTCTCAGTACTAAGTGTACATGTGAACATGCTTCAGATAAGAGGAGATAATAATAAGTAGCCCTAGTACATAATCACCTAAGTTTTCAGCATCCTATCTTAGAAAGAATAGCACTTACCAAGTGAAAGGGTTTTTTCCACTAGGGAAGACAGCTAGTTTATTGAGAGCTCACTTTAGCGCCCCCTTAAGGATCTGTGAAGGTGCACAAGTAGGAACTGTTGAAAGTGATGGTGAGATTAGGAGAGCTGCGCTTTGTTAAAAGATAACAGATGACTACAGCCGGGGCACCCCTCAAAACTGCACAACCACTTAGCGATGCCACATGTTTCTCAGGCATGTTTCGTCACCTGTACTTTGTTGCAGATTGTGTGTTCAGACATTGTCAGTTAGCAGTGCGAGAGCAGGGTGTTACCATTTGAAGATAGGCTGGGAAACTTTGCACAGCATAGTATAAAGCATTTGCAGAAAGCACGTTGCCAAGGTAAGTGCAAGCTATAAACTGTTTATTCTTTTGTGACTCTCAACCCAACTTTACACACAAAAAAAAAAGTACTGGAAACAAAGGAAGGGGTCGTAGTATCAAAAGAAAAATGTAGCGATAAAACCGCACTGTCTCATCTATTTTCCTTTGTCGATACTGTGTGTTGGAAGTTTCTGATTATAGATAAAACGGTGTATGAAGAAAAGTGTGCATTACAATATTTTGTGGCATTTGTCAGTGCATAACCATCAGCTAGCCCAGAACGTGCACATTAAATGTGGGGACAATAGGAAACGAACTGAGTATTTTTTTTTCATTGTTTTGTCTAAAGTCCTAACCAGCTAACTCTGTAGGGTGCTATATTTTGTTCGAGCAGTGATAAGAACACTTGGTGTTTTTATTGCTCACAGTATGCCCTGGAACGGTTAAAAGTCATGTGTGAAGAGGCCCTGTGCTCAAACCTGTCAGTTGAAACAGCTGCGGAGGTGCTCATTCTGGCAGACATGCACAGCGCAGACCAGCTGAAGGCACATGCCATTGACTTCATCAACACGTGAGCATTTCTGCCATTGTTCTCGACAGTTCATTACTTTTGTGCAATTAGGTTGTTGCTCGCGTTGTGTTTACCAACCATGTAAAGGCCGTCAACCTGAGAAAGTTGGCTTTTCAGCAGGCTGGTTAGGTTGAAGGTGTAAGGCGTTCTACTACTACTTGAGAAGAGTCGGTGATGGGAAGAGTATGTCTTTTTGGATCCAGGTTATTGGAATTTTAACGAAATCCTAAAGAGCCTAATGGTGGAAACAAACTACTGCTGGGGTGAGTGACTGTATGAGGTATAAGGAAGGAATAAAAAATACCATAGCTTCTGGTATAAGTTGCAACATTCTAGTATGTTGCAGCACCTATTCGCACGGCTTTCACATCGCAAAAATTTTTTTAAAAATCTATTTTTGAAATTGCATTTTCAGTTTCAGCAACTTTTATTCTATCCGACTACAAAACATTTATACAGAAATACACGTAGAAGTTCTATTAAAAATTCCTTGCACCAGTGGAAGTGGCGAGAATCACCACAGAAATTGTGGAAAATGCCGATAAAAATTAAATTGTGGCTCTACAATAGCACGATCAGGTGCCGCTGCTTTGGCCTCGTTAAAAAGATAATTTCTCTGTGTTCATTTTCCCCGCCTCAGCTGGCTCCATCCTTCAAAACAACCACACAAAAAACATCTGAAGGTTGTCTCGAGGCCTCTGATTGGTTGCGTTTGTCATGTTGCTGTAGCACGCCTTGCCATTGGCCGAACTAGGAGAACGTCGTGTGCGGCTTGTGCCTTTGCATGTCGCCAGATCATGGCTGTCGAAAACTGCACCAATTTACAATGCCTGCGCTCTTGATTAGTGTGCAGTCAGTCACACACAATGTACTCTGCTCGTGGCATTGATACGAGATGAATGCAAACTTTTTATGCAAGGACATTGTGCTAGGGTACGAGTTACAGTATGCTTCGTCGCGAGTAATGAATCCAATCGCCCACTGGCACCTTGAAACTGCGGATGGACATATTGTGAATCAGCCGCAGACCGCCTGGCCAAGCTCGTCATCGCACAGAGGTCCGCAAAACGCGAGACCGAACACGCCGCACACCTAGGCACATAGTGCATAGTCACTGAATGCCACCATTCAGCATATCGCGTGTGAACTTCCCGGCTCTACAGCCGTTTCAAGGTGAAATAAAGCACTGGTTATCGCACAGCAGGTATCACCGCAAGCTCTCATTAATATGCTGAAATTATTTATTTATTTATTTATTTATTTATTTATTTACTTATTTATTCAAAATACCTTTGAATACCCAACAGGGTATTCAAACCCAACAGGGCATTGTGTAAGACCCAACAGGGCATTGTGTAAGGGGAGCATAAAAGAAATACATACACGAATTCGTACAATTTCCATACAAACAATAACATGAACTAATTGACAATTATTATACAAGTCCTAACAGGAATAACAATGAGAAAATATTAATAATAATTTTAATAGCAATACAACGGCAATGAACATCACATGAGTATATGCCTGAGATAATGACGTAAAACAAGGTAAAAAAAACAACCACAAATTGTGAAAAGACTTTACATTATTCAAAATAAAACATCACTGAATAAAACACAACAGAACTGAATGGCATGTTAGTATTCAAATCATCAAACAAAATAAGTTTAAAGTAAGAGAAAAAAAAGCGATACTAGTCGTGAATAAACGTGTAGGTGCCGATTTTGATATGAATAAAACGAGCAGTTAATCCTGGAATTGGGTGAGTAGAAGGTGCCGGAATTTTTCCCGATTGCGTTCAGCTACGTTTTCATCTGAAAGGCTGTTCCACATGCCGATGACACGGGGGGAGTGCAGATGAGTTAAAAATGTATGTATTATCGTATATGCGTGTGAATGAACGATGATTATTTAGTCTCTTTGATGTGAATGCAGATGTTTGCAATGTCATTGATAATGGCCTTGTCTCATGTACGTATTTATGAAATAATGAAAGGAGGTGTAGATCACGTCGGCTGCTCAAAAGGGAAAGTGATAAGTTTTTTTTAATTTGTGTTATGCTTGCGCTATGATCGTAGTTTTGCAAGATGAATCTAGCGGCTCTATTCTGGATCGATTCCAGCATGTTAGTTAAATAGCTGTAATGAGGGGACCAAACTGCAGAAGCGAATTCTAGCTGAGGGCGAACAAATGTTACGTAAGCTAAAGCACGTATATTTGTGGGCATCTTACGTAAATTGCGGCGTATGTAGCCTAATGATCGTGACGCGTCACTGCAGATGTTGGTGATGTGGGTAGTCCAAGAAAGGTTAAAGAGTCAACACTAGATACAGGATTGCCATTAATAAAGTAAGAAAACTCAGAGTTAGAATGTTTGCAAGAGAAGGACATTACTTTACATTTACTTGAATTAAGGGACATTAGCCAACTATTACACCAATTGCTGATGAGGTCGAGGTCATTTTGGATTACTATGTGATCACAAGTACTAGTTATTGCTCGGTAAATTATACAGTTGTCAGCGAAAATGCGCACTTTGTGAGGATAAATTACTTGGTAAGTCATTGATATAAATAAGAAAAAGCAGTGGACCGAGAACACTCCCTTGCGGCACACCAGAACAAACGTATGAAAGTGGGGATGAAAAATCATTAACAATAGTGAATTGCTGCCGGTTAGTAAGAAAGTTCCGTATCCATGACAGAGTTGATGAATCTATACACAAAAAAGATAGTTTTGAGATTAAGCGGCAGTGAGCAACACGATCGAACACGAATGAAAGCCTCGCAGATTGCGTCTGCACGCAGGTGAATGATGAAGTGCATTACAGGCGAAGTTGAGGGGTCTCAAAATGGAAAACGCCACACTCTTAGAGTGAACGGACCCAGTAGATGTGGTCGGACGCACCAAACAACACTCATTTATGTGTTCGTCGTGGACTACTTTTAGTTCAACGATATCGTCAGCCGAATTATTATGCCTCAATCGTCAAAGAACCGTACACAATATTACACAACACTCAACAAGATGACAAGCACAAGAACACACACAAGGCGGCTTTGCCAATACTTGACTCACCACGAGGGCCTACGGCAGACGACATGCGGTGCCGTCTACCGCAGACCCCACCGTTAGACACAACCGTTCGCGCCAACTTCCGCCCGCCAAAGAGCACCGCTCCTCCCTCATGTGCTGCCACCCAGGCTTGCCGCCAGGCGTCATCGTCGGTGCTACTGATCTAACAATAATGATGATGATGGTGATAAACGCTGCCGAGCAAACCACCACTTACAGCTTGATAGTTGCGACCTTAGAATGCGACTTCTGCGCGAGACATGCGTGCCACGCGGCACAACCAACTTTACAGGTGGTGTTAGCACCCCTACAAGATTTACACACAAGGTTCACAAATGAGCTTGAATGAATCAGGGAGGTGAATTTGTATCTACCTGACTTGCCCCTTGAATCAAGCTGATCAAATTATTGTTCCACGAATATCTTGGCCATAAATGCTTGCTATTTAGAATAGGCTGTCATGATGACAGCCACTCTTGTTCTGTATCTAAATATAATTCCATGATCAAATGCATTTAATCAAGACTCTTAATCTTGTTAGTAATAACATGAATACAAGAAAGCTTGTAAACTGTCATAATGATGCAAATTAGCTTTGTAGAAACCCACAAGGTGGCGGAAGAGTTGAAAAAGGGAAAATATGCATTGCAGGTAAGGGGGAAAAAACATAAATGACATGGAGTGATGTGCAAACTAGCAGCTATTTTATTTAAATCGTGCACAGCCTTAAGTATGCGAAACAAAAGAGGGGAGGGGAGTTCAGCGATAGAAAATGAAAAGAAAACCTATCCAGGCGTCAAACAATATATCTGAAACGTGTCAAGAATTACGTATGGAGCGATATGGTTCCCTTCAAAAAGCTAATTTCTTTCTGAAAGAGAGCTATCGAAGGAGTGCTAATGCACCTTTCAGTGATATGCACGCAAAATGTTTGTATAATCTCCTCCTCTGTTTTATCAAAAGATCTCGCCAAAACTTTTGTGTAGGAAAACATAGCTGTGCACTTACAACCGGCGCAGCGGGAAGCCAAATGACCAGGATGCATTAGAAGCGACACAGTATAATTATGCTCTTTTAATCTCTCATTAATCCACCTTCCAGTATAGCCTATATAATTCCTATTTCAGGTGAGGGGAATGGCATAAACTACACCTTCTGAGCATTTAACAAATTTCTTTCTGTGCCTAACACTACAGCTTGTTTCCTTCCTTCCGCTTTCACACTCATTCATTCTTTTAAAGTCCTTTCAGTTTGTTTGGCACTTGAAAAACAATTTGCATGTCTTTGACATAACTTTCTGGGCTCCCACTAGACCTTGAAGCATGCTCTCTACCTTATTAGTAATGGCGATTGCAAGGGCCTTCTCAGCAACTGAGCAAATAACTTTATTCGGGTACAGGGCATTATTTAGCCTTCAAGGCTGGCCAGTGCCATGTGAAAGCATGACTTGATAGTTTGCAGCGCACAAACCAACGCTACTATCCGCTTTACCAGTTTTGAATGCCTAGAATCGAACCAAAATAATTATTTTTCTCCCCTAGGATTATATTCCCAACACGTATGATGCTTGTCAAGAATTATTTTAACATCAACGAACTGTATAACACCCCTGGTAGTGGATTCCAATGTAAACTTGAGGTTTTGATTTGGCTTTCAAACAAGAGTCAAACATTCATTAAAGTAATACGTTCCTCCTTCATAGGGTGCAAAGAATGTAATGATCTACGTACCTAAAGCAGGCACAAATCCTTCGTTCTCGAGAAAGTGGTTATAGAAATCCAGTTTCCTTTGGCCATGTACTAATCGCAAAGGATAGGTACTATATGTCATGCTATGGAAATACCTTCTTTATGGGAGTACAGTAGAATCTTGATGGTACAATTACAGCTGATGCGAATTTCATGATGATATGAATTTTAAGGTTGTTTTCATTATATAGAATACGTCGTGATTTACTTTTATACGAACAGTTTCCCCAGCTACCACGAATGATACGAACACGCGATTGATCGCTGCACGCGAGCAGTGCAACACAGCTTGTCTGTGGGAAGAAGGCCCATTCACATTAGCTTCGAAGGTAGTGAATGCGGCAAAACTTACCGCCATTTCCCTCATTTCATTGCCAGAAACGTGACCAGTAAATCTTGCCATGAGGCAGACATGAAAAAATTTGTCAAATACCAATTTTCCCGCCACGTGATAGCAGGTCGCCTTTCTGCTGCGGCTTTGGCTACACCGGCTGCACTAGCGCTAAAATTGCGTGATGTAAACAACCAGTCGTATATTCAACATGGTGGCAAAGGCATGGCAGTCGCTTCGTTGACGTCATTGCAAAGTACCTGCGCAGCATGTCAAAGCTTACAGCTTTGGAAAGGACGCGTTCATTGAGAGCTTTGTTTGAACTACGATCGCTGCAAACACCAGAAGTAGAAGAAGGTGTAGCAGCAGCGAGTCGGCATGCCCTAACGAGTCTCATTTTGCACTGCCGGCTGAAGCCGTCGCCGATGCGTCCGCTCGTGTCGTTTCTTCTTGTGTATCTACCGAAACAATGTTTGCAAAAGTGTAAACTGTTTCTTTTGAGTGCTTTGCATGCATAACTAGAACTCTGTATGGATTTTAATTCTCGGGAATGAGTTCTCAAGCAGCGACAACCGGGGTGGCATGTATATGACGGGCAGAAGGAATGTGAACATTTCCGACGGGCGTGGATGTGGTTTTGCGGTCACTCTGGCGTTTTTGCTTGAATTCTCCAGGACTCATTTTTTTCGTGCTGACTTCGCGGCACGTTTTTCCGGCCTCTTAAGCAACAAAGCGAGTGAGTTTCTAATAAGTTTTTCTGGTGTCGCTCCCTTTGATGCCAAGTGTGAACGTGCCTTATAGCGCCAGCAGTGTGAGGGAGGAAATGGCGGCACTTCATTGAGAGGTGGTGAAAAGAGGAAAGTTCAAAAAGACATCCTGGACTTATTTATTTATTTTTTTTTAGCAAGAAGTATTTGACCCTAATAAAGTTCTTGTTCGTCTTCAAGATCAGCTTAAACTTGTTTTTGGTTCGTGTGAAATTGGGATATGAAAATTTTGGGTGCTCCCTTTGAATTTGTATTATCGAAATTCTACTGTACAAAGAACCTTTAAATTCTGTGTACATTGAAGTCAAATACACGGTCAAAAGGTTCATAAAGTCACAGAGACACGTCTCACTTTTTCCCACAAATCGGGCCTCGCCAGACTCCCAAACATTGTTACTGACAGTCTTGAGTAAATGTTGCCTTGGGATGTTGAAAAACATGTCCTTGATATCCACAGAATTGCACTGCATTTCTTGCAAGTCCCTGCGAGAAATGCAGTCACATCTTCAGAGCTTCGGATACGGAAAGGGTAATCAGTGCTGAGACATCACAGCTTTCTCTGTGGAAATCTTGCGATATGCCTCCGCCAGGTTCCTCTGTTTTCAATGATAGTTCTAAAAGGGTTCTCTTGCTTGTTGTTTTTAAGGGGAAAAAAATGTTTTAGTGAAAGCTGCTTGCAGGCCTTGTGAGAAAATAAACAGCCACTCATTTGTAGCATAGAGTCTCAAGAATTGCCATACGAATTTCTTGGCTTGGTAAGAAAAGCTTTGTAGATGCTGTAAAATTCATCCTGGTCCGGGATTCAAACTCGGGACCAATGCCTTTTCGAGGCAATTGCTGTGCCAATTGAGCTAACCAGGAAGCTAGCAATTGGCAGCGTGAGGCTGAATCTATGGTGAACTTTGCTGTTAAAAGCTGCTACTGAAGCGTTGCCAGGGCATAGTCTGCAGTGGGAATGACAGCAGGTTAGTCCGTTCCATATGCAAGTAGACGCAGTGAAGAGATCAGGGATGTGTTTTGGCAACAAAACGGCAGCTTCAATCTAGCTATTCCGGCACAAGTTCTCTTGATATAGAACAGTTTATTAAAGGAACAAACAAGGATATGAAATCAATAAATGAGCTTACAAGCGTAAAGTATGCACGAGATAACCAGCAACAAACAAATAGTGAATTAACTTAAACAGGGGCTTAAAAATGGAAGTTCAGTCATATAAGACTGTGAGGGCATATGTGAGATGACCGACAGCGTTGCTTTCATGACGATTGAGTGCAAGAAGTCCCGAAAAGTTGTGGCATGACTGCAGTGTAGGTGGATCCAGGTTTCATCGCCAGTGCTTCCAGGAGCTAGCGCTTGAGGGTGGTCTCAGGCAGGTTGAGCTAACTTGATATTGAAGTCCCGATGCCCTGCTTTGGAGATGTGTCTCAACTAGTTGAACGGCCAAGTTTAGGTTGCCAGCTGATACAAAGCGCACACCGAGAACTCCTAGAAGGGAGACTCGTTGGTCTACTGCTACACCACAAGCAACTAGGCTGGTTATATCCTGCACTTAAATTCCCCTTTGTGCACCTTCGTTTTCTTCTGGTGGAAAAGGGGATGTCGACATGAGTCCAGTCATACGTGTGTCATTGTTAAAAGGAAACCCTGCCCTAAAAATATATTTGCCATTCCACTTTTTAGTTCGGGGAAGGTTCTCCAATTGGCTTCTACACGTCCAACACTTTCCCTAGAAACAGTATCTTGACTGGGTTTTCAGAAGCATTTTGCAGTCAAAACTTCCATCACGGCCTTCTAACAAAAGCTGTCCTTGCCGTGGCGCAGGACAACTGTCGCACCTCGGAAGCAACGTTCAGAGATTTAAAGCCTCCTTCTGTTCGTGACTCTAAAAAAAAAGTTTTTTTTTATGCCCAAGCTGGCATGTCTGTCAGCAGGGGGGAGTGCGGCGGTCTGATTGGCATGACGATGGGTCGAAAAAGTGGCATTCTGTGACAGCCACAAAAAAGATGGCAATTGATTTTACTGTCATCCTGTGATAAAAATAGCATTCATAGTCCAGTAAATACAAGGGACGCATGCATTTGAATAATTCAACAATGAAAACAAGGAATATTGCCTGTCATTGTTGCAATAGCTTGTTCCTTTGAGCATTTTTGGCCGTTGGTGATTACTTGAAAGTGATTTGTGATTTCAGATATGCACTATCAAATTTGAGTACTGAATGAAATAGGAACACAATTTTAATTGTTATTCAAAATTTTTGTGCAGTTTTGAGTGATTATTTGTGAGAGCTTTATCAATGCTGGGACACAGCTGGAAAGAACGAAACAATAAGTGTGTGGGTTCCCGCTTGTTGGTTAGGCATCATCAATGTGAAACAGTACAAAGGACCCAGAAGGAACGAACAAGATCAAACCCACACGCATTTAAGATTATTGCCTCCAAAAATGGATTGGAATAATATTTACCTAGCCTTTGTCTGAACGTGAAATGAAGCCAATGTTGGGTGCTGACTGTGGTGGTTGCGGCCTATGTGGCTCTTGCCAGCAGGCATGCCACGGATGTGATGGAGACGGCGGGCTGGAAGACCATGATCCACCGGCAGCCACACCTGATTGCCGAGGCCTTCCGAGCACTGGCCACCCAGCAGATCCCGCCCATAGGGCCACCCCGCAAGCGCATCAAGCAGTCCTAGGGACACAGCAGGTGAGCTCATGCTTCACACCAACTGTGTCACCCGAGAACTGAGGTGTGGCAGTCCATCCCAGAGATGTGGTTTCCTTGTAGTGGGAAGGAGGAAAAAAAAGAAAAGGCTGGAAAGTGGTCTTTTGTGCTAATGGAAATAGCTTTACTGATGTTTCAAATATTGCAGTACCTAGAAGGTGCAGCTGTACTCAGTGCATTGTTTTTTTTTTCTTTCTTTTTTTCAGCTTTGCTCGTGCTTTAGTGGGCGGATATGTTTGAGGTGTAGTCAGTCCTCGTCGTGGAAGGAGATGTGTTGGGCACCGCACTACATTGGCTAGTCGTCGACGAGACATCACAGCAAGGCCTTCCTCAGTTTAACACCAAGGGTGGCATTGTTCTGCTTCCGGCACAGACGAAAACCTCTTGACAGTCAATTTCCTAGGATCTCGCCGTGGGAAGCAGGGTCTGCAACAATCGAGCAGCATAGGAGCTCGATGCTTTGCGTGATGCGCTCGTCTTGTCCATTCCTTTATCCACTCCTCACAGATGACGGGGAGGACCATTTTTGCAGACTCTAGCCCACCACAATTAAGGAAGAAGAAGCTTCGGAAAAGGCCGAAGCAGAAGAATCTTCACCCCTCTCGGATGAAGCCGTGCGCGCACAACTTTGGATAGCGCTGCCACAGTGCAAGGTGTTTTGAGCTGGTGACGTCAAGTGTTGCAGCTAACTTTTAGCCCGTGGGGAAACTTCAGCAACATCATCTGTGTTGACGTGCAAGTGAGCATGCGTGTGTGCGTGCGTGCATGTGAATTTTTGTTGGAGCAAGACAAGTCTGCAACTGGCGAATGAAAGTTCACTATCCGTGTGGTGCAAGAATGTGGGCATCTTGGAAGGAACTCCTTGTGTGTAAAGAAAACAAAACCAAAACTAGGAAAAAAAGGACACGACCTTTGTTTATTTCTTTTGCATGAAATGACTCCTGTAATCTCCTCTGTTTTTACTTTGTGTGTGTGTGTGTACGCGTTTTACATTTGCCTGTCCCTCCTACAATTGTCACAAAGCAAGTGTTGTTGTAAGGAAAAGTAATTTATGCAAACACTCGCGATTTGGTGGTGGGTGGCCTCTCCGAGCTTACGTGGAAAGAAGTCCTCGAGCATTCTTGCAGTTTTTTTTTCTCTGTTGGTTCCTAGAAGAGGACGTAACAAGGGTGCAGACATCTCATCTAAATACATGCATTACATGGGCTATTCTATTCGTGTATCCAATTGCCACAAACATTAGGCAATGCCATCAAGGCATCCTGAGGTTTGAAACAGAATGTCATTTGATAGAATATAACATACAAGGTTGAGTTCTCAAATGTAATGAAAATGGCAGCTGATCTGTTCAGTTGTCAACACACCAATTCAGGCCCTCCTGTTGCCAAAATATTGTTCCCTAGATGCACACAACGTTGTGAAATAATAATAATATGGCTGATGATAGTGCACTGCCAGTAGCGCTGAAAGGACAGAACATGTCAAAACACGTCACTCTGCTACAAGTCACTGGTTTGGTCATTTCCCACAGTAGCAAGCATCTTTGTTGTGAATATTTAGGTTGCAAGGCCTTCCTGGCTCCACCCACCACCTCATGATAGTCAGTCCTGTATATAGCAAACAAATGTCTGTGTTTATTCATGAACTTGCCAATCACCGATGAACGGACAAAACGGGGTTTGTTCATTTATCCTACACAATGGCTGCCACACAAATGTCGTGTTCTGCTGTGAAGACCAAGGAAACCAAAGCTTAGCACCCCTCTTCTCAGCCTGTGTGCATTGGAAGAAGTCTTTTCGCACACGGACAAGCATTTAATGTGCAGCATAGCATTGGAGCATTTGTGTGCGTGAATGTTTGTTTGTTTTTAGGAATTTTCATTTTGGTTTCAGTGATTCAAGACATGGTTGTAGTACTCATCATAAGTTAAGATGAATGTTTCGCACAATTAGAACAGTGTTGCAGCACTTTTTTTTTTTAATCGATCACCCTGTTAATAAAAGAAATGCAAACCCTCGTGGCTTTTATTTTTCTCATACTAGTTCATTTGCAGCCTCCTCTTGCAATGAGCTGCTGCTGCTCACAACCTCCCACTGTTCTAACTCTGTTCTCCCATTTGTCCTTGCCTACAAGTCAAGAAATTTTGTATCAAACAAGCTTTGGCCTTACTCTTAATTCATATGTAATGCGGAGTCTACATATTGCATTTTGTCACCTGGGAGAGACTGGTTTGTCTGAGGGGGCAAGGCTCTGTTTTGAAATCCTTTTGCAACAATTAACTGAAATTCGAAAGCGAGAAGACCTGTAGCGAGAAGTTAACTATGAATGCTGATATTTCACTGCTGGGGGGGACATGGACATGACTGCCGATAGACAGCAAAACTTCACTTGAAGGGACTTCGGCAAAAAGTTTAATCCAGTGGACTGAAATAGCTATGTTGTAGTTTACCGCAAACTGTAGGAAAAGTCAGGTGTTCAAATCAAATTTCGACCCATTTATATCATGCTGCTCATTTGCATGTGGATGTGGTAATGGAGGATCTTAATTTTTTTTTGCGCAATAAGCACGAGTGCACCATGAAAAGGTGACGGCGGTGTGTTTTAAACACTAGTTTCAGCTCGTACTGTACCCAGGCATCAAGACACTATGAACTCACCAGCTTATGAAATATATTGCAGCATTTATTTCGCTCCTCTACTTTGTGGCTTAGACTGCCATTTTGTATGCTTGGGAACCTGAAGTCATTTCAACTTGGCCTTACAGGGCCTCAGCATTTATACGGTAAGCCAACATCATGGTAGTGTCCATATCAGTAATGCGAGCCATGCAAAAAATGTCCAACCTGTTATCCCTAATACCAATGAGTCTGCCCATGCCCACGCACTTGCACTGCTCCACCGCTACGGGCGTTCGGCCTCTAATTTGGGGAAGGCATCGAGCAGCTCGATTCCCATTTCACCTTGAACAAAATATGTAAGCACTATCAATTGTCGAGGCGTAGGTTCCCGCACCCACAACTCTCAAGGGCCCAGTCAATCGCTCTACGAATGCTGCAAACCGGTACTTGCCCGTCGCCCTTACTTACCCTTAGTTTATAAAAAGTTTATTGACAGCATAAAGCCTCACTGTCCTCATAGCAATGAGAGACTATGCACATTATTCCACATGCTCTGGCAGTGTACGGCGCTGCGTGATGGCGAGCCTCTCGGCACAGAGGACTCCTGGAAGACTGCAATCATCAGCTCGGACTGAAAGGTCCAAATCAGGGCTGTCCAGAGGGCCCGCAGCCGACCCACCCTCTTGAGGGGCATCGGCTCCTCAAGACAATTGGTGAATACAGTTCGTTGACTGACTGTCTAATGTCAAAATAAAGCATTGGCATATCTAAAGTTTCACACTTGCTTAGAGGTATTAGTGTGCGCATGGAATTTGTACCTCGAAGTAAAGTCAGCTTCAAAAATTAATGACTGCGATAGAGTGACTCTAACTGTGGTGGTTTCAAATTATGGCCAAGCTTTTTTGAATCTTCTCTGCTGTGTTTGAAAAGACCTCAGTTTCTCCAAAGCATCGGTGCCTTTAGGCAAAATGTTTTTGTCCCGAAACATGAGCTTCTGTGTAGCACCCTTGATATCCAGCACATAGCTAAAAAGGCACATGGAGTTGAAAGGCAAGAGTATCTATCTCGACTCCTTCACTCTTCCTACTAGCTCTCTCCACTCCTTGCTGCTTATTTCTTCACAAAACACGTATGATGTTTGCATTGAGCCAATCGGGATTTCGCGCTTTTCGACTACACACTGTTATCTGTGCTTGCGCAAATTCGGAAAACTAAGTAAAACTAGTTCATCCGTTGTGGCAGTCGTGCGAGACAAGATAGAATGGTTGTGCGACCGCATTCACAACAGATGGCGCTTGTATATCGACCAATCAAGAACTTGCTTTTCGGCGAGTTGGTGCCCTAGTTTGTGGAACACTTTGTAACTGACGCGAAGCTAAAAACATGGAAAAGTGCAGATAAAAAAAAAGAGGTTGACAAGTGCCAAACTACCAACTGTTCATTGCCTGCATAGGCTGATAAACAGGTCAACTTCCACACATGTGGAGAGGTGTGTAAGAGTTACAACATGTCGATGCATTAGCAGTTAATCGGAGGACAACTCATATTGATGGAGTACAACAGATGTGTCACTAAGACAAGCAGGCACAGTGCTTCTAATTAGGTGCGCTTCTAGCACCCTTAATGTTTGATCTCTGCCTTTGCCGATAATCCTAACTTGCTCAAAATGTGGCACACACGAACATGACATGCGTGGAAAGATGCTCACAGTCACTCTTACTATTGGCATGCTTTCTGGCGCACTCGCTAAGTCACTGTCCCATTTATTCCATGTAGGACTTGCCAAAACTCTGGAGGATTTCATAGCACCGCCTGAAAGGTGTCTCATGCCTTTTTTGGCACCCTTGCAGCATAGCACAAGAAATTCTAGCACAAGTCGGGGTGAACAACGAAACGTGAATCGCAAACTAGTGGCCACCCTCTTGGGGTTATGGCTCCACTTGTGCAAGTATGACACCACCAGTGGTTAAGCGTGCTCCTGTTCTCTCGAGTGCTCATTCTAATATTCAGCTATCGTAGCAAAGGTTCGGCTATGGCGTGCAAGACTGCCTGCGGAAAGTTGGAATTTTTGAGTCTGCCGGTCTTATTACAAAGGCTGGTCTGCATCGTGTGGGCAGAGAAAAGCTCGCAAGTGCATTCCTGCCTCATCAGGGCCTTCTCCTGCCCAGGCTTGAAGGCTTGGGGGATGGTTTGGAGGTGAACACTGTAGGACGGAGACCAGAGAGAGTTCATTCCTGCGTTTATGTGCTAGGGCCGCCACCGGCTTTTACCTTGTCCTGTCCTACTTACATTCAAATATGTGCTGTTGTGAAAAAGAGTTTGTTTGCTTGACTTTTGGGTGTCAGTATCACTCGCGCAGAACTTATGCATGCCAGCCAAGGGGTGGTGTTGGGAAGTAGGGGTGGCAGTCACCGCAATTCAATTCATTGAAAGTGGAAATTGAATACCATTGATTTTTTTACATTTTATTCATTAATGTATTATTTGTTGTCAATTTTACCATCTGTAACATGGTCCTCTTGCATAATTTGGTTGCATATGCCGCAAGTGGCATAAAACATTCCGACTTTGACCTGCAAAACTCTCGGGGGTTCACATCTGAAAATTTTTTCACACTGTGCAGTTGACACTGCCAAGCAGTATCACTCATTCAGAAACTCTCAACGTTCCGGTGTGCAGTTGAAGCGCTGGTGCGATATGGCGCTTGGAAGATTTTTTCGCCTGAAGCACTCATGACGATGAAGCACCGTCCTCGGATCATGGGGGGGGGGGACCTTCTGCTGGAGCACCGTTTCTGACTGCAATGGCAGTTCTATCAGCATAATGAAAAGACCATGGAGCTGCCCTTTATCGCCAAATTTATTTGCAATACCTTGCCTGCTACTGTAAGTGCAACAGGCAACATCACAGCGAGAGGGCCTGAAGACAGGTCATGGGAAACAGGTGCTCTTTCTTACAGACAATTTGTAGAGTACCTGCAGCGTTACTTGCTTTAGAATATGAGGAGATTTATATGTGTCTGCTATTATTTTCAGTAAAATGTTTAGTACTCAATGTTCAATACAATATGCAATATTTCTGGCCACTATTTCATTCAAGATGAAACTTTACTATTTTTACAAACCTAAAAAGAAATAAGCCTGCAAAATATGTGAATGGTACATAACTGTGGAGCTGGCTGTCATAACAGGTGATCACTAGAGTAAAATTCCTACATAATAAAGCTTCATGAAGTAAGAAAATAACCATGTGCACTGCTATATTCATAACAATCAATAACTTTATTTCACAAGTTCTTTTAGCCTTTTTGAAATAACTTCTGCCACAGATGGATGAAGAAAACAGCTGATTATATGCCTTGCCGACATTCTGTTCCTGCCAGCCACTTGTCTTTTGTCAGAGCAGCGCTCATGTATCAATGTGGAGCCAGTTTTACTTGCATAGTCTTCCCAACTGAATTGCGAGACAGATTCAAACGGAAGTTTCGTTGATGCACCACGCAGAGTTGCATTCTCTGAATGATGGGACTGCAAAAGTGTCTGCAAGTACATCAGGTTTTGCTCAGGTGATGTTAGCTCCTGCAGAACAAAGATGTACAGTTATTGGAAGCGTCACCTAACAGGCTTGATGATTAATTGACAGACATTTTATGCTAGCATCGGGCCCAAGAGTTGCAACTTTTAAGGGAAAGCATTTTATCGTGGTCTAAGCTATGCGAATATAGGAATTTTTTTTTGCCAACCACTTCAATTACCTTGGCTACATTTAAATGCAAAGTTTAAGGGAAACTTAATTGTTATAAAAGCAAATATCTTGACTCAATTTAGAGGAGTTCTTGCCTTTACAGCAAAAGCTGGTTAGTTCGAACTCGAAATAGACTATAAAATTGTTTGAATTAAGCAGAGTTGGAATTAGTGGGCACGTGCTAGAATGAGCAAGCCACCTCTAGTCTTGTTATTGTGAACCGTGTGCTACAACATGTTTGTGGCATTAATTTCTTCGATTAAGCCCACAAAGCTTTAACAATGAACATCATTGATCAGTCAGTAATAAGCCAAAAACAAGCATGGATATGCATTCATGTGAACTGTGAGCCTTAATGTCAAACTATATGTTCCTCGTCGTGTTTATCTACATAGCAGAGTTGATGCAATCAAAATTAAAAGGAATCAAATTTCACTTTCCTGCTTTTGTTCTGCTGTCGCTCTATAAGACTGATTGATATGTGCAGTCAAATGTCCCAAAACCACCACATGATTATGAGAGACCCCGTAGTGGAGTGCTCCAGAAATTTCGACCACTTGGGGTTCTTTAACGTCTTTTTAGCGCACGGGCCTACAGCATTTTTGCATCCATCAAAAATTCAGCTGCTGCAGCCGGGATTCGATACCGCGACCTGCGGGTTAGCAGCCGAGTACCTTAGCCAATAGACCATTGCGGCGGTGCGTAACTCTGATGAGCATCGCTTGCAGCTTGCCCAAGAACTCCAGGGCAGTGTCCACTGTGCTGAAGAAATGCTAGTGCTTCATTGCTTTGCATCTCCAGTGAAATTAGTTGCAAGGAGCGTTGGAAACGCTCCTCGCCGACAGTGTTTTAAGTTTGAATGAACAATTGTCAATTCTGACACATTCAAATTATCAAAAGTTTTGGCCCATATAAATCCAAAGGACTGTGCCGGGACTAGTACGTCAACAGTTCAAGTAAAGTTCAAATCAACCAAGTTCGAATTAAATAGGTTTTACTGTACTGCAAAAACAAACCTGGCATGTAAAGTTTGCTGAAGAGTGCAATAAAAACGTTTGTCATGGTTTCATCAGCTGTACCTAATACTAATACATTTAAGGCAGACTAAATCAATGTAGTATCATGCACCACTGTGTAACAAGTGATTAAGTTGCAACGAAACTTCTGTAGAAATATTTCAAATGCCAGGGCCAGGTAGTGTTAGAAAACATATATGTTATGGTGTTCTGAGTAACTTTGAATGTGCACTTGGCCTGTGTCATGATACATTAAAAAAAAAACATAAGTTCTGGGGGTTTGACATAATATAATTATGAAGTACACTGCAGTTTGAGGTAAGAAAATAGTAAATAAGCTCAATTGTCTATTCATAACGAGAGGTAACTTCACTAAAAAATTCCCCAATTTGCAGATGGCGGTCAATAGCGAAACACAATTGGTCACAAGCTAAACCCCAGTCGACCTGGACACCTACGAGCCGACTGGTACAAAAGTAGTTTTATCGCCACAGGCGGGACAATGCTTGCCTCATTGATGTTTACCCAGTGTTCCGCTTCATCTTCATAGCATGGTATTAGTCCAGTGGCAAGGGTCCGTGTGACTGCCTCAAGGAGCTGGGAGTCCTTGTCTTGATGCTGCGAACAGGCGAGCACCTTAGTTGCCAAGGCCCCACGTCAAGAAAGACATGCCATACCACAGGAATCCAAGAATTAATGCTGAGTGCAGCCATGAGACAAGACACATAATGCCACCAGTGGTTAGGTACAAGCAGAACATCTCCGGGCTCGAGCACCACATGGTAAGGTCTTGCCGACTGGAATAGGACATTTCATTACACACCTTGCGGGATTGCTGGTATGTGTGTGCCTACTTGCAATTCTGGAAATGTCACAAAATCAACTTCTTTGAAGTTGACCAGGCTGAATATGCTGGACTCCTCAAATGGTATTCTTGTAGGATACAGATAGCTTCCATCCTTTGGTGGAAACATAGTCCATGACTTCCTGTAAAATATAAACATCCAAGTAGTACTCCACCGAAAGAGAGTCTAAATGTGTCACCAGAAGTTACTTGAGTGTGTACCTTGTTGACACACATCTCGCAAGCATTCATTACACAACAGCTGTGCGAATAGCAAAATTTTGAGATTGAAAAGAAATCGAATATCGGAGCGTGAGTGCAAATCGAATGGAATATTTTTAGAATAGTTCTCGAATAGTTATAACAACACTTAATGTGTCAAAGGCAAAGATGCTCAGTCTCTTCTCCTCTTTCAATTCCTGTAGAAGCCCAACTGAAGGTTAATTGTGCTCACTTTGAGTCAAGAGTTCCCAATCTGTCAACATACAAGAACATTTGTAATTTTGAATGCTACAAATTTTTGGCATTGAATATTTCAGATCTTCTGCCTAAATTTCATGCCCAAAACAGCATTAATTGAACCCCCACTTCCATCACATCTATATCATTTCCATGTTAACCAGTGTTTCCATGAGCCTATACTTCAGCAACTGTAGCGGAGCTTGAAATGCAATTTTGCCGTATTACAATATTGTGATGAGGTGAAGCATAGAGAAAATCAGAAGGGGTCACTTTTAATCGAATGACTGTATTTTGTCTGTTTTAAACAGACGCTCAACGGCAGAGGAGCCTAAAAGGTAGCTTCGCCACAATATGAGAATGTAATGGGGTGAGGCATATCACAAGTCTGAAAGGGTCACTTTTAAGAGGGCGTTGACTGCATTTGTCTTTAGGAAGTTTGAATAGTACAAATGGCAATTTCAATTAAACCGAATTGAATAACAAACACTTCAAAAATATTCGAAGTACTGGTGGGGCATTCAAAATATTCAAAATACTGGAGGGGCACCAACTTTCGTCTAGGGCTGTTCGAATCCTCTATACAAAAGTCCCGTCGTACATGACCAGTCCCTTTGCATCGCAAGCAGTGCATAGGTGTGCCCGGCGCCACGACTAGGTCTAATTCTCCTGCAACGCGTACTTGGTGCGAAAGGTCCTCAACCATAATTCTACTCTTTAACTTGAGTAGCACAGTTCTGATCATCGACCCTTCGTCACTGACACCGTCGACTCTCCAACAATCTCGATTCACTTCGACCACATTGCCGAAAGCCACAAATTTTGTCCGCACATTATCATCGGCGATTCCATGAAGCAGCCAATGAAGCTGCAGATTTATCTGCCAGTCCTGGGGATCGACTATAATTAAGACACCGGTGTTCATTCACCTGAAGTTCCTTTAAGGACAACAGTTTCTTTGACGCGACCTCTCTGCTCCGGGTAATCGCCCAGTAGTGATTAATCTGGTACGCCCCGAGTGCAATAACATCCAACAGCAGTCCAGTGGGACAAGTATCTGAAGTTTTCAACCCTATGGGGTCTTGCTCGAACGTCACCATGCAAAAATACAGTGTGCAAAGCAGCACGTCGTGTTGGCAGATGCGGCAGAATCACTTGATACTCTTCAGTCGACCTGTTTCCACGGCCCTCAAGGGTCGCTGTAGCCACTCCGACGGAGCCCTACATCCTGCATCCGTTCACTACCGTGGCCGAAAGCAGAATCGACACGACCACGCCTTTGCTTGTGAAAACAGTGAAAAGAACTTCCTCTGCTTGTGAATGTAGTGAAAGTAGCTTTCATGCTTCACAAACACATGCGTCCTGTATAGATTCTTCTTAATTCTTCTTAATGCAACAGAAAATATTGCAGTAATAATGCGTTGTACAAGCATCCATTGCCAACAAGCGTCAGAATATGCGATTATAATAATGGCTTCGTGGTTGAAAGCCAGTACCCCACAGCAAAAGGCACACACACTATAGCGCTTACTTCATTAAGGCCACATATAGAGAATGGCCCTCTGTGACTTGATCTTGAGTATTACAGTTGTTTGGTCATTAGCCCAAAGTCCCTAACCTTTATTCTTGGTACAGCTTTATTTTTTTTTCGTGGAAGTTCCTTTTCACTCTTTTTCTGTACTTAACTTCACATTCTTTAGTTCTCTCTTCTGACAGGCTGGCCATCACTTCAACTTACAGTCTCATTGGCGAGTAAATATATTGCTTTGCAAGAGCAGAGAAAAGTGGTGTGCACCTCAGAGCTGTTTTTTAGGGCTGGGTATGATGAGCTATGCTTGAGTACTGATTTATGTCTCAATTAGCTTGCTTCACTAGCCCATTAACTGCTGAATGTCACAGAGCCGTAAACTTGAGAGCAATTCTCTGTTGGTTTGCCCATTTATTGGGTTGATGACTCCGTAAATCTGGTTCACTGTCTCTCATTAATATTGCCTCTTTGTCAAACATCTTTTAGTTTAGAAAGGAAATCAGACTGTTGGTATCCCCTTTTCTGCTTTTGCTGCCACCATCCTTTTACAAGCCATAACGTATGGATTTTTTCACAATGTTCTTCAATGTCCATTGTGATGGTTAAGGACGTTCGTCACTATGTTTGCTTATAGCGGACGAGAAAGAATTAACATGAACAATTTATTTGATGGCACGGGTGGAACGGCTGACGGCGCACGGATACGCTACCGTGTGCAGCGCCGTTGAGTCGGACGTCGCGGCCAACCCAGCAGTCAGTCGCCACTCCGGAAGTCCAGGATCAGGCTACGGCTCACGAGGACCACGCCCGGTAGGCCTCGCCCACGAACCTGCTCCCGGCCACTGCACCCAGGCAGGAGCCGTTCAGCAGGCCCCGTCCTTGGACCTTGTACAGGCCGACGGACTCGACCTCGAACGGACACACCGGAGCTCGACCTGGCCGACACGTACGGGTCCCACGTCCGGCTCAGGAACGCTGCCAGGAACTCGTCCTCTCGAGCGGCGCACCGCTTCGTCTGCCTTGGCCAGGGCACCGCCAGGTACCCTCGGGTGCACACTGCAGCTCATGAGCTCGTGGCCCACGTCCGAGTCTGGGGCGTCGCTGGGTACGGCTCGGCACCGCTCGGCGATCCTCGATTCAGCCAGCAACTCCCCTGGCACCTGGATCCTCGGCCGCCCTGAACCTCGCCCGGCTCCGTGGTCCTCCAAACACACGCCCGCGTCTCGCCCGGCAGAACGTCTTGCTCGTCCCTTGCCGATGTGCGACGCTCTGGTGACACCAGCGCTTGATGGCATGGGTGCGGCTACGGAGCAGTCAACCCGCATCGGAGACGCGATGCTCCATGCGGGGAATGGCCGGCCCGTCCAGCGAACAGCTTGCGTCGAGACGCGATGCTCGGCGCAACCGTGACTGTTAGCCAGGCCACATTCATCGCTGTGCCGAACGGCTGACCGTGGAGACGCCTCGCCGAGATCCGCGATGCCCTCGGCAAGGAAGAGAACAGCAGGCCAGGCCGCGCCCCGAGATGCAGTACTCGTGCCGGCAATGCCGCCCCAGCTGGTGGTTGGACAGCAGCAGCGTGGACGGCTGCGTTCCCCGGCCGGAACCTGGATTGCCTGTGTCCGACGCTTCGGCCCGCTGTCTTCCGTCTGCCGCTGCTCCGGCTCGTCCCCAGCCACAAAGCTTACTACCACGTAATGGTCACACGTGGCCCAATCGTGGCACGCCACCTCTATGCGCCACCACAGGTCATCAGCCGATTCGCTGACACTCACGCGCACATTACACGCGCCTTGCCCCGCACTTCCGTCGTTGTCGTTTTCTTCACTCATCACATCCACGCTTCAGTTCCCTAAATGCTCCTTCCTGCAGTGCTTCCCATTGAAATGGCACATCAGCCTTTTGTCAGCTGGGTCATATGTTTAGCCATGAATGATAATTTCTCATAAACCTTCTATAGTAAGCAAACAAGCCAAGGAATCTTTGTATGGCTTTCTTGTCTGTCGGACATGAAAAATGCTTGCTAGCAGATGTCTTCTGGAGTTGTACACTACCAGTGCTGATGATGAGGACAAAAAGTAAACACCTTCTGATATGCTAAATGGCACTTCTTAGGCTTTAAGGCGAGTCCTGAAGATTTTATTGCACCTTCTGTCTATGCAGGTGTCCTGTTGAAAATCACCTCAAAATCTACGTTGCCGAGATGAACGAGTCAAAATTGCCATTTTAGGCCTGCCAACACTATGTCCATTACTCGTTGCAATGTTTCCGGTGTAGAGCAAAGCTTAAATGGCATCACCTCAAACTGGAATAACCCATCCGGAGTAATAAAAGCAGTTTTTTTCTGTACCTTATGTAGATTTCAATTTGCCCATATCCACTTTTGAGGTCCATGGACAAGCATTGGCATGGAATATTCAGTCAAGGGTGTCATCTATTCTTGGAAGTGGGTCGACATCTTTCTTTGTTATCTTGTTCAGTAGTCCCCCCTTTTTTTATGAGAATGACTGACACTGCCCAAGAGCTTTTTGAAGGCTATATGACATCATTAGGAAGAATTTCGTCCATATGATTCTAAATGGCTTCCCTTCTCACAGTGACACACTATACAGGCTTTGGTGAAGAAGACAAGCGTGCTCACTGGCTATGATCCAATTCTTGGCAATGCATGCTTGCGGCATCTTGGATGAGGTTTCAAAACAGTCACCGTAGCTTTCTCGGAGAATGCGGGTCTCATTTTGCCTATTGCAGGGGAACTCAGGATCAATGTCGAACACGGGGGTCCGGTTTTAGGTGGACAAGTCTTGGGGAGTATGGCCGGAGATGGCAAATATGTCTGGGATATCTCCTACTTCGTCTAAGAAAACAATCATGGTGCCTTTGTTTAGGTGCTCGTGTTCCTTGTCGAAGGTAGTTACGACTGCTCCACCTAGTCCATTCTTGAAGTAAGCGATGCCAAGTTCTTGGTCTAAAAGGAACTGGTGTTCCCTTCAATCATACCTTCAACAACAACGTCTGAGTCACCTGTAGCCGCTGCTATTATGACACTTGACCTTGGTGGGATGCGTACTTGATCTAGAACACTCAAGAAGACATGGTGCCCTAGACTTGTCTGACTGCATGGACTGGCCGATGTAAAGTGTGATGAGTCTTGATTTAAGGCCGATGACTACTCTATGTTTGGTAAGAAAATCTATGCCCAAGATAACATCGCAGTCGCACTGCGGCAAGACTAAAGCACGTCGGGTAAGTACGCCTGCTGAGAGTCAATCATGTTATGCATCGTCCTGTTGGCAACATGAAAGTGCCCTCGGTTGTGTGGATCACGGGACCATCCCATACAGTCATTAGTTTTTTCAGTTGCTGTGCGAAGGATTTGCTTATTACGAAATGGTCAGCTACCATGTCTATAATTGCTGTTACACTACAACCGTCAATAATTATGCCTAGACTAAATAGTGAACTTACTGCCGAATTCACAACCACACAGAGGAAAAAAACACATAGACAGCATGGGCACTCACAACTGTTTATTCCTTGAGGAAACAGGCTATTATAAACCCACTTCTTGTCAGCACATGTGCTAAATGATCAGACCGTCGCTTACCTAATTACGCTATTCAACACATCCTCTCTTGATAACGTGTTTCCGACTCATACAGGTTGAGTGACGTTTTGCCAACACAATCGTACTCAGTTTCTTTATGTGATAGGCCTCCAAAATTTCTCGTGCTAACTTGCTTTTACTGCTTCCCAGGATCCTAATCTGAGTGAAGCATGGTGTGCATCTACAAAAACTGACATACGCGCTTAAATACGCACTGTCCTTATTCTTTACCGGGAGAGCGTAATCTCTCGCTTGTTCATTGACACAACGCTCCGTGAGGCCAACATAGCTCTTCCCGCACGGTACGGGTATATTGTAAACCACTCCAGTGGCGTACTTTGTAAACAGCCACGCATGCTTCTTTTTGCAGCCTCTCGGCTGTTGAGCATGACTTCCATTGATGTGAGGGCCCAACTTCGCCAGTTTGTTTGGGGCGGCGAATATGAGCGGCACACCATGCCAACTCGCCACCTTTTTTAGGTTGTGTGTAACCTTATTAACCTCCAGATGGTGAGGGTGCCAGAATTTTGAAAGTATACTAACATCGTCTTAATATATAAGAAAGGAGATGACAAGGACTTGAATAATTACAGGCCGAAAAGTCTGCTTTCCATCGTATACAAGATATATAAAAAGGCAATTTCTAACAAAATTAAGACAACATTAGAATTCAATCAACCAAAGGAAGAAGCAAGATTTCGAACAGGCCACTCAACAATCGACCACATTCATACTATCAATCAGGTAACAGAGAAATGCTCAGGATACAGCCAACCATTATACATAGCCTTCATAAATTCTGAGAAAGCATTTGATTCAGTAGAAATATCAGCAGTCTTGCAGACACTGAGCAATCAGGGCGCCAACGAAGAATATATAAACATCCTGCGAGAAATCCACAGAGAATCAACAGCCACCATAGTGTTCCATAAAGAAAGGGACAGAATACCAATCAAGAAGGTTGTAAGACAAAGGGATACAATCTCCACAATGCTGTTTACCGCGTGCTTACAGGAGGTTTTCAGAGGCATAGAATGGGAACAGTTAGGCATAAGAGTTAATGGAGAGTACCTTAGTAACCTGCGCTTCGCCGATGACATTGCAATGCAACTAAGGGGACAAGTGCCAACTGATTATAACTGAATTAGACAAGTAGAGCTGAAAGGTAGGTTTCGAAATTAATCTGCAGACAACGAAAGTAATTTACAACAACCTGGGAAAAGAACAGCGCTTTTAGATAGGCGATGGGAACTTGAAGTTGTAAACAACTATGTCCACTTAGGACAGCTAATAACCGCGGAGCCGAACCACGAGATTGAATCAACTAGAAGAATAAGCACATTCGAAAAGCGCTGTCAAATCATGACTGGTAGATTGCCACTATCCCTCAAGAGGAAGGTATACAACAGCTGCGCCTTGCCGGTATTTACCTAGGGAGCAGAAAACTGGAGGCTTACAAAAAGGGTTCAGCTTAGATTGAGGACGACACAGCGAGCGACGGAAAGGAAAATGATAGGTGTAACCTGAAGAGACAAGAAGACAGCAGAGTGGATCAGGGAACAAATTGGGGTTAAGGATATCATGGTTGAAATCAAGACGAAGATATGGACATGGGCCGGGCATGTGGCGCGTAGGCAGGATAATCGCTGGTCATTAAAGATAACTGACTGGATTCCCAGAGAAGGCAAGCGGGTTAGGGGGAAACCAAAAGTTAGGTGGGCAGATGAGATTAGGAAGTTTGCGGGTATGAAGCAGCAGCAGCAAGCACAGGTCCGAGTTGACTGGCAGATCATAAGAGAGGCCTTTGTCCTGCGGTGGACGTAGTCAGGCTGATGATAATGATGATGAAACCTTATGAATATAAGGTACCACCTCCTGCCGTTCTTTATCTTTTCGTGCTTCAGCCAGGCCTTTTTTTACCTTCTGAAGAAGGCATGCTGCAACCGCATACAAAACCAAGCAAGGGAACCCGACGATGTTCAAATGGTCTAATTGTGCATTAAAAATAGACTGTATGAGATGTGGACACGACTTTCGAAGTGCGGACCCCAGGAAAAGGATTGCAATGCCCCTAATCACGCTTTGCGAGTGGGCGGAAGTAAAGGTAAAAGTTCCTTTTTCGTACTGGAAGAAAAACACCAGTAAACATGATTGTCACAAAGGGTTAGTTATAAATTAAAAAACTGCAGGACCTCATTGTCAGGCAGCCTATGCGTAAAGGACAAGCCTTCACTGCTCTGTTGAAAAGTCTCTAAAACCTTTTCCACCATTACTTAGTTCGTCAATTCATCTCGTATTTTTTAGTATAATGAAAAAATTAGACCATATAAAAGTCGCTGAGTTCCCTTGATTGATTTTGTATGCTGTTGCTGAATGCCTTTTGCTGAATGTAAAAAAAGGCCCGGCTGAAGCATGAAACGATAAAGAATGGCCAACGGTGGTACTTTATATTCACAAGTCTACACACAACCTAAAAAGATGGCAAGTAGGCATGGTGTACCCCTGGTGTTCGCCACCTCAAACAAACTGGCGAAGTTGTGCCCTCACATTAATGGAAGTCGTGCTCAACAGCCGAGAGACTGCCCAAAGAAGCATGCGCAGTCGTACACGAAGTGCGCCCCTGGAGTGGTTTACGAAATACCCATAACCTGCGAGAAGAGCTACGTTGGCCACACGGAGCGCTGCTTCAATAATCAAGCAAGGGAACACTCTCTCACGGTAACGAATGAGGACGGTGCGCATTTAGGTGCGCATGTCACTTCTTGTGGATACACACCTTGCTTTACGCTGATGTAACCAGGGGTCTGCCCAGATGACCGGAGCCTGCCAGAGTCTCGGGGAGATGTCATGGAGAGGAGCCCGGAGCTGCTAACACTGCTAACTTTTATTTACATTATATACAAGTAGCGTGTTATTACATGATGAGAGCAGCGTCATGGAAGCTCTCGACGGAAGCATGATGGGAGCTTCTGCGAGCTTGTGAGAGCTTGTCAGGAGCGCCTCGGCGCTCGCATTTTATGTCCTGGTCTTTCCAGGATTTCTTGCAGGAAAAAAAACAATGGAGGCCAGGACAGTCCAATGAATTTTGTCATCTTCACCTCCGCCCCCGAAAGGGGAAGGTGAAATGCCGCCTCCATCCTAACCCACGAAAGGGCGAAGAGGCACGCCCAGTTCAGCCCATGGCAAGAGAGAAAACACTGCACACCGTGCACGGCACAGCACGAATACGTCGAGTCTTACCTGTAAGTCAATTTCGTAGTCTGTTGCAGTGATGAGTATGCGGCACCAGGCAGACCATAAATTGTAGAAACAGCGGCATCAAGGAGGCTACGGAGAACGTGGGAAATGCATCCGTAGACGGTTCTCAGACGCTGGGCCTTTTGCCTGAGGCACCTTGACGACAAAGCAAGCCAACTCGACCGGCAAGAACTCTTCCTAATCCGTCAGTCAGTCAAGTGTGTCCAAAGGGTTTTACAAGGCGCGCCGATGACCTGGGATAACTAGAACGATTTCTCTGCTGTCGCCGCTCTTGATACATCTCTGAGAGCGCTGACTCGGAAGAAATCAGGGTAGGCTCAGCCACAATGTCTCGTGCGTCCCTAGCGTGAATCTTCTGTCAGCATCAACCGCCAGTATTACTGAACCTGACGCGTTCCGTCAGGCCTTGACATCTTCCATGTAAATTGAATTTCATGTTGCGCACGCGATAATTCCTCATCGTATTCGTAACTCGTAATTCACACCACATTCTCTTTTTTTTTATTTTATTGAATCTTTTGCATCTTTTTTGCGTTGCCTGGCTTATTACGTGTATGTTTTGCTTTTTGCCCGTTTCGCTTTTGCCCGTTTCGCTTTTGCTCGTTTTCCTATTATTGAATCTTTTGTAGTTTTTGTGCGTTGGCTGTCTTATTACGTATATGTTTTGCTTTTTGCCCCTCCCCTCTACAACGCTGTAAGGCCCTGAGGGTAAAATAAAGAAAGAAAGAAAGAAAGCGGCGTCAAGCCTGGCAGGCCGATCATAATGCAGATTAGGATCCTGGGAAGAAGAAAAAGCAAGTTAGCACAGGAAATTTTTTAGGCCTATCACATAAAGAAACGGGGTATTAATTGTGTTAGCAAAGTGTCACTCAATCTGTATGAGTGAGAAGCACTTTATCAAGCATGCGTCCGATAGCGTGATTAGGTAAGCGACGGCCCGATCATGTAGCGCATGCGTTGACGAGAAGTGGATTTATAATAGCCTCTTTCCTCAAAAATGAACAGTTTTAAGTGAGAACCCATGCTGTTTATGTGTTTTCTTCCACTGTGTGGTCATGAATTTGGCACCATGTTCACAATTTAATCCAGACATGCCAAACTAGCCCAAAAGCGAGTTGTACTAAAGTATGTCTAGGACAGAAATTTTAGGCCTTGAGTTGGCAGTCAGGCTTGGTATTGAATCATGGCTTCAGCAAGTGCTACGATTGCAGTCGGGATGTCGTCAAGGTCATAGCAAAGTGTCGTCGTAGCAGCCATGATGTCTCCGTAGTGGCGCCGCCGTCGTGTGCTGTGGTCACTGGAGGTTTTTTGTTCATAAGCCAGTAAGCAACCTCACCCCCAAAAGCTGCTTTACTCAGCTTCTCCTGTGAGGGCTGGGGGCCTTCTTCGCGCTTCCGTAATGTAGCCGCGACTTGCCAATATGAAGCCGCACTATGGCAGTGATGGTTATCATGATGTACTGGTCGGCGAATACTCGGCACTGTGCACGTAGTCTTCCACTTTGCGGGGTCACTCTCTTGTCATGGTCGTGGTATGTTGATGGCAAAACCACGAAGTCCAATGCATTTGTATGGGCAGTATCTGACTTAGTATGTGGCCGGGCTCACTGTTTGTCCAGAGTCCTCCAGACGTCTGCTCTTTACGGGCCTTCCAAAGGAGCGGGAGAGTGGATGGGTGACTGCGATCGCTGGGGTAGTTCCTAATGCTCCCAGCATGTGTTGGCAGGACCTCTTGGCCAGCGTATTGCTGCAGCTTAACTCTCACTGCCTATTTTTCTTCGCTTGGAGTTGCCAGCCGAGAAACGCCCAAAGCACTTTGAACTTTTTCACGTATGACATCTGTCAGTGACGCCTATAGAGGCTACCACGGTGATGGTATTAGTCGCCACAGCTCTTCGCTGACTTCATGTATTATTTCCTGCTAATTGCTTGGGTTTGAAAACGTCTCTTGAGGGTCTATAAAAGCTATGGGTGCTATACGGTTGTGCTGGCGGTTCTGGGCATCTGTCTTTTCAATGGTGGATGCCTCTTGCGGGAACTCTGCAACAGCTTTTGGTGGGTTGTTCACCAAGCCAGCGAAAAGGGACTCTTAACGCCTCACATTAAAAGCCCGACGTTTTTTTTCTCTGCCATGTTCAGAACCACACGCCAGACGAGTAGCTCCATTTCCTCGACATGTATTGGCACAGTTTTGTTAGGCATATGGCTTCACGACTGTAGCAAGATTTCAGTCCTTTCTTGCGGAAGATGTTGGCAAACACATTAAAAAAAAATCAGTCTTTTTGCTTGTCACATTGTCAAAGAAGCCTCATAGTTTTAAACTGATGTTCTAGCAGGGCCGTTGAAGGCGAAAGAAACTATGCAGATTCGCCTCGTCACTGAACTTTTTAGTGAAGCCACATGAATGAATTGGTCGAGCAAATCTTCCAAATCTTCCACAGGTGAAGCATGGAAAGTCAGAGGCACTTGAGGTGTTAATAAGATGACAAGGGTGGGTGCAGTTGGTTGGCTCATGCTCGACGTCAAGGGTTCTTTTTTTTGTGAACTGTGTCCTGCGTTCCAATTTAGACGGTGGCTACTGCGAGTCGCCTCACTGCTTTTGGGAGTCTTGTCCTTTCCTGCAGCAGTCAGATCAGGGCCTGATGCATACCGAGAACCTCGTGACATAGCTACAGCATGACAGGATGAGGAGCAAGGCGCAAAAATCTTTTGTTTAATTGGGCTCACCTGCGCCTGAAAAACGCAAGTGAACCCCAAAGGGGATGGTGAAAAACTATGCCGGTGCTTAAAACTGAGCTTGCTTTAATGACAAGAGGCATTTCCATTGAAATGTAGCACAACCATATGCTAACGGACAGCGCGTTCATGATAAAACAAGGATACACTACTTATGCGCATCACAAGCAAAGCAATAAGGATGGCGACTTATCGTGACAGTAAAGGCATTGTTGGCTACCTGCTGACTTTCCGTAGGGTGTCATCTTTAATTTCCTTTTCCAACAGATAATGTTGTGTCTAGGAAGTTAATTTTACTAAAAGGGTGGCTCATGGTAAACTTAATATGCGAGTGAAAATTGTTATTATATTCGTAGCACAAAAAAACAAATGCAAACACAAGTAAGGAACACACATACACAGTACGGTTACTAGACACCAACAGACTTCTTTTACTGAAGGACAACATGAAAAAGCAGAAAACTGTCGGACACAAGTACACGCGCATCATCATACTCCTAGGTGCTTCTGTGTCTTCACACGTTACCACGTTACATACGCAAGATTTGCTTTCAGATACTCAATCTCTTTATGGAAATAAGGAACTGACGCAACTCTGGCACATTTTCTTTCATTCTCACTGATAGCAAATGCCTCCATGATTTCTCAGGTTGTTTTATCCTTGTCACTCCAAAGCACATGTGTAGTGGTCGATTCCGGAGCCCAACTACACCTGCCCCATCAATCCGGCTATTGTCTGTCCCCCACTGCCTGCACATCTACTGCCGCAAGATTCTCTCGCAATCTGTCATTAAGACAGCGGCCGGTTTGTCCCAAGTAGCATCTGCCACAGGAAAGGGGTATCTTAGACACGACAGCCGTCTCTCAAGGCATGAACGATGCTGTGTGCTTTTTGGTGAACGCTACGGGGTGGCACACCGAGCCCGTGCTTCTCTCCTCTTCAATTTTTACATGTGAAGCAGCTCTCTGACTAGCCTGTGTACCGCTGTCCATCTGAGTCTCCGTGCCAAATGGCCATAGCAAGGGGCTCTTCGAAATCAAAAAGGTCCCCCCCCCCCCCCCCCAAAAAAAAAAAATTTCTGCCTACACAGCTGGTGCACAAACTTTGGCTTTGCAACCATTCATCACCGGGCACATATGGGTCAGCTTCTTCGGAGCAGAGAATACCACCTTCTTAAGCCGATAGGAGAAGCGGTGGATGCATGGCAAGGTCTCGCACTTGGCTTGCTAGAGCACCTTGATTGAGCCCCCTCTTCAATCGTCGCCTCATTTAGGAGGACTTCGGCCACACAACTGATGAATTCTTTGGTATAAACCAGCCCTCTCAAGATGTTCTACTTGACGCTGCAAACTTTGTTCGGAAAGGTGGTCACATGACTTTGCTTGGGCCACCTTAATGAAGCTGACAGCAATTCCCCTTTTTTATTAGTTTTGAACGGGTCAAATCATACCTGAGCATTACTTTTTTTTTAACTTGTTTTATAGCTACAGCCCACGTGCTTCTCAGGCATCTCAAACCACACATCAAGAAATAGAATACTTACCCTTCCGGCAGTTCACAAGTAAACGTGAGCCGTTTTATATAGACACTGAATACACTTAAAATATTCCACACACATTTTTTCTCGTGCGTGAGGCTCTACACCTCTCATCATCACCATGTATTGTTCAACATATCTAAATACTATTGCTCTGCGAGCCTGGTCGATTTGCGCTGCAATGCATCTGTCACTATCACTGAACAGTGTACTTACAACCGGAGCTATGCTCCACCCAATACAAGTACCCTCCCTCTGTACAAAAAAACTGGTCAATAAAAGGTATAAATGTATTCACAAGATAAAAAAAACGCCAGACCTACGTGGAAGGCACAGCACAGTCACAGGAAAAGCTGGAAGAGCGACCTTTCAGAGCCTTTTCAAAACACTCATTGGGTAACTACTGCAGGCACACTTGCTTGATATCCTTACTAGGGCCTTATAATAAATTTTTTGGGGTACTAGGCTGGCATTCGCTATGTTATTTTTCATCATTCTTCTGAGAAGCGTGGTATCCGCTAAGCAAGGAGTTTTGTGCCAATTGTTCATGCAGTGGCTGATGACGATGAGAAATTGTGGCTGAAGTGGGTATCCACCACTGTTAATAGTGAAACAAAAACAAGCTTTTGTAATGGGTAGACAGTGATGAAGAGAGCTGGGGCATGGTGCTGAGGTTTACAGCGTGTTACTACACAATTGTAAGTCATGCAATAGGCACATCTGCAGGCTGTGTCTTGTTCATTAAGAAGTTACCGGGTCTGGTAGTGCAAGATATCTTTTCTTGCCCGTCTTGTAGATTGGTTTCCTGTGATTTTGTATTTAATGAATGCTAGTGGTGTATTATGTGTATTTATGCACCAACCATTCACGAGGAATGCTCACCGTTTTTTTTAAAGCTAAAAGAGCACTTCAGTTTCAAAAGCAAATCTGTATTGGTGATTTCAACTGCGTCCTCAACAAGCGAGATCGATCAAACGGACGCGTCATGTACGATAAAAGTAGTAGGACGCTAGCAGACATAATTACTTAATTCAAGTTTGAAGACGTGGGTGGCTGTATGGAGGAAACGCGGGAAGCGCGTTTCACGCATTTTCAGGGGAATAGCTATGTACGCCTTGATTGCATTTACGTGTCCCTTGAATTAATAGCTCACTGTAAGGCGTATGCTGTCCACTCAATACGCTTCAGTGATCATTGTTCAGTTAAATGTGATATGGGAGGGAAAACAAAATTTGGAACTCTTTTACGGGAGTTGTGGAAGATGAATTCTACTTTGATCACTGACGAGTATTTGTCAGATTAGGTAATGAACTGCATCAATGAAATAAAAATGGATGATGAAGTTAAACTTGCAGAACAATGGGAAGAGTTCAAGCAGCAAATAGAAATGAATGCTATTCATCGTTTTGCGCATTGAGTTATGAAAGGAAAAAGAAAGAAAAGGAACTCCAAATTACCTTGGAAAGACTAATTGGAAAGACTCCAACTTCGTCTTGAAAAACTGCGCAGTGTCTATCGCCCCTTTTTTAACTCTCATGTACAAAACGTCGCTTGAACAATGCGTTTTACCGGCTGATTGGAAAAATGCCAACGTAACCCCAGTATATAAAAGCGGAGATAAAACAAAAAAGTGTAACTACAGGCCCATTTCTCTGACAAGCGTATGCTGCAAGACACTCGAACATATCATTTACACAAACTTAATGAATCATCTTCAAAGTAATAACTTCTTTTCCCCATTGCAACACGGTTTCAGGGCGGGTTTCTCGTGCGATACACAACTGGTCGAGTTCACGCACGACATTGCAGCTTCTATTAACTCAGGCCTTCAGGTTGACTGTATATTTCTGGATTTCCAGAAAACATTCGATTCCGTGTCACGTGTGTTGTTGTTGCAAAAGCTTCATTGTCTAGGCATACCTAATGCCCTTCTCATGTGGATTGAGGCGTACCTTTCAGAAAGACAGCAGTGCGTGATTCTTGACGGTGTGTGCTCATCAAGCGTCGGTGTATTGTCAGGAGTGCCGCAAGGGTCAGTTTTGGGGCCCCTGCTTTTTCTTATTTTTATAAATGATATCTCCGACAATCTCTCTAGCCATGTTCGATTGTATGCTGACGATTGCTGCATTTACAGTAACATTACCTCTGAAGCGGACACCGTTCAATTGCAGAATGACTTGAACTCCATAGTTTCTTGGTGTGATTCATGGAGAATGACACTAAATCTGTCGAAGTGTAAATTGGTGAGGTTTACGAACAAAAAACAGCCTCGGATTTCAAATTACGTCATGGCCGGGGCTACCTTGCCGGTTGAAACAGAATATAAATATCTAGGGGTCATTTTTTCTGCCAACCTATCTTGGAACGCTCATATTAATTACTTAACATTAAAGGCTAGTCGAGTGCTAAATTTTTTGAGGCGCAATTTCAGACAGGCACCAACTAAGTTGAAAGAAACGCTATACATATCCAATGTGCGTCCCATATTAGAATATGCCTGCAGTGCCTGGGACCCCTCAACAAAATCAAATATAGAAGCCCTGGAGCGTGTACAGGCACGCGCAGCACGCTTTGTGGCAAGCAATTATAACTTTACCATAAGATCAGCTGACATTCGTTCAGGATTGCAATGGCCTCTGTTAGCTGACCGGCGGAAATACCTACGACTGTCCCTATTTTACAGCATATTCATGAACAAAACAGGCATCGACAAGGATCAGTATATAAAGCCACCTACCTATGTGTCACCCCGTACTGACCATTCTATAAAACTGCGTGAATACACTTCCAGGATCAACGCATTCAAATACGCCTTTTTTCCAAGAACCACGCATGAGTGGAACGGCTTGCCAGAGGAAATTGTCTCTGCGCCTCCCTTATCTTTTGTTAAAAATTTGCACAATTTTTTGTTGAACTAATCATTACTGTACTAATTATTATTATTTTTTTTTTATTGCCCTATGTTATCAATAGCACTCTTCTCTTTCAACGTTTTGCTTTGTATTTGCAATTTGATGCCTTATTTATGACAGTGTTGTTTCACTTAGTTGTTTCACTTTGTTATGACTATGTTCTTTCAAACGATACAGCCTTTTATCCGCAACCATCTTTTTCGGTATATCGACCGTACTGTATTCTTTTGCTTGTTCTCCCCCCTACAATAATGCCCGTAAGGGCGATGTAGGTACATGTATAAATAAATAAATAAATAAATTGAGTTGGAGTGCAAACAACTGGGAGAGTATAAAATTGACATACACAATATTAAGCGGAAACTTGCACTGCATGACAAGGAACGCTACCGCGGTGCACTAGTTCGTGCTAAGGCTGAGGCTTTAGCTGTTAAAGAGACCGCAACCAAAATCGTGTTAGGGGTGGAAAAAACGAATGCTCGACATAATCACATTGAAAAAATAGAGAAGGATGGTCACAAAGTGACTGATACTGACAGCATTTTATGCGTATTTTCAAGGCATTTTGAAAATTTTTTTGCGTGTAGACAGGTAGAGCTAGAAAAATTTTAAGCAGAATATTTAGGACGCATGCCACAAGTGAGTGAGGAAGTAAAAAGCGCTTTGGTATGATCTATCTCTACATCTGAAGTTGAACGGGCGATTGATAAGTTAAATCCCGGCAAGCCTCCGGGACCAGATGGTCTTTATGCCAAGTGGTACAAGTGTTTTAAAAGTGAATTGTCTTCTATACTTGCAGGCGTTTCTAACGAGGCATATGAGGAAAAGAAATTGCCCCTGTCCTTTGGCGAGTCACGCACCGTTCTGATTACAAAGACAGGCGAGGTTGAAAAGCTCAGGCACGTCACAGCGTACAGGCCAATCGCACTTACACACGTAGACTACAAAATATTAATGACAATATTGGCAGCTAGACTTCAGTCTGTAATAGAAGATATCGTTGGTCCACACCAACCATGTGGAATCAAAGGTCGTTCCATAATAACAAATGTTCATAAAATGCGGTCTGTGCTCGAATCTGTTGACATCAGTCAAGCTCGTGTGGCCATACTCCAGCTGGATCTGAAGAAAGCATTTGATTGCGTTTCCCATGCTCTTTTGCTTGCAATATTAGAGCACATTAATGTTAGTGAGATAATTATGGACGGTGCAGCCATGGCATATCAAAATGGTAGTACATGACTAATAATCAACAAGACATTGCACCCCCCCCTTCCCACTAGAATTTAGAACTCAGTGTGTCAAGGTTGCCCTGTTGGTCCACTGTTGTTTTGCATCTACATCGAAACATTATGTCGGTCAATACTGCAGAACGACATCATTAGTGGGTTTAGATTACAATCCTTTTAGGTCAAACTACTCGCGTACACTGATAATGTTGGGATTTGTAGCACTTCTTATGAAAGTATTGAACAATCAATCAGTTTCTGAATCTTTCGCCGAAGTTACAGGAAGCCACATAAACTGGGGTAAATGCCTCGGCTTTTGGCATGGATATTGGCATGGTTATTGGCCTTGAACACCAGACTTTTTTGCAGCCATTAAATGTCCAAAAATGCCAGTTATATATCTCGGTGTTCCGCTCGAGTCATACAAAGATACTGATAAATATTGGACACAGCAAACAAAAGATATTAAAGAGAAAGTGAATAGGTAGAATGCAGCTTATCTGTCAATGTTTGCAAGGGCTACTGCATGCAACTAGTTTTTTGTGTCTAAGCTGTGGTATGTGATGCAAGTGCTGTACTGTTCCCGGGTCAATGTGCAAAAATTGCATCAGGTGTTTGCAATATTTTTGTGGGGGTCCAACTGGAAAAGGTGCAGCCGCACGAATTTGCTTAGACGGGTGAAGTGTGGAGGCCTTGGGCTAGGACATCTGTTTATCAAGCAGTTAGTAAATAGTTTTTTTTTTTTCCGCAAGACAAGAGATCCTTTCCTGCTAACAGTGTGTCAAACAAGACTAAGTAGACTGTTGCCTGCGTTTGTTGTGAGCACTCATATTACTACAGGGGCTGTGCAAGGATACATGAAGGAAGTTGTGGCCATCGAGCGGTTCTTGTGTGTTCGTTTTTTTCGACTGACTGCCTGTGGTCTGTTGAAAAGAAAAAACTGTACAAAGATTTACGTGACACGATGCTCCCCATCCCATCCCACTGTACAGAGCGCTACATGCAGGACGCAAGGGTCAGAATGTACATAACGAGTCAAAAAAAGGCCGGCAGCTTTAATTGCAAAAATGTTCTTTTTTAATTTACACACCAGAACACTTCCTGTAAGAACCTTCCTAGAGGAGCGTGGGTTTTATATGCGGGGGATCTCGCTGTCTAATCTGCAAAAAACTGGAAACAATTGACCACGTTTTCCTGCTCTGTTGGGAAGGAGTTTCCTTTTGAGACGTACTACAAATGACAATTTAAAAAACTTCTGTTAGACCCTCATGGAATCAGGTATTTGGCAATATAGAATGATGATGGATTACCTTTCAATTGTATCATAATGACTACCTTGCACGGTATATGGCGCTCTAGAATGGCTGATTATCACTGTGACCCTGACACGAGACCAGCAAGAGAGTATTTTAAAGAAAGTATCTCTATGTTTCTCAAAGTAGCAAGAACAGATGTGTACCTTTATGGTTAGAAAGGGTAGAAGCCCTACTGACCATGAAGGCATTTCAGGACGTGATGTGTTATAGTAAGGCTTGACGGCCGTAGTTAATTTTTGTTATGTTTGTTGTGCATTGTATTATCTTTATGTTAGCACCCCGTGTGTGAAGTTTAACTGGAAATAAAGAAAAAAAACAGCATAGCTCGATGGTAGAATACCAGACTGGCACCCAACAAACCAGGTTCTAGCCCCACTGTCATCAGTGCTAGGGTTTTTTTTTTTTTTTTTTGTAATTTCGTGCAATGTGGTTACGGGCAGTGGCAGACAACTGCATGTGACCCAAGTTGTGATCTCATAACAGCTTTCGCTGTAAAAATAGTAATTCTAACAAACTCTGAGTCGAACTTCTCGATGGGATCTTTTACCACACTCAGAATTTCTCGCTCAGGAATAAAAAAAATCCTTGGCATCAAAGAAAAAGGCAAAACTGACTCTGAAAAAATCAGGGTTCTTTACCCAAAAAGGATCTGTGACCTTCAGATTAGACAAATGCCACTTGAGGAACTTGGAAACTTCAACTTGCCATGCGCCCTTGTATTTGATGATCGAGTGCAAAGAAACGCTATCTTCACAAGTTTGTGTTGCAAAAAAATCTCAAGCAACCTTTTGTTAGCAGCAAGTTCACTCTTTCCTAGATGCACAGATTAACTTACTGTATAGTGCTACCACTTAGCCTTTGCTGGAACAACACTTGCAACTTTGAAGGTCTTCATTCTCTTGCTTTTTTTCACGGTACACTGACAGAGACGTAACCATGAACTCTTTATCGCCTATAAACAGGGACAGATACCCCTTTCCAGTGGCAGATGCTGTCTTAATGACAGATTGTAAGAGCACTGAGTGGCAGCTGATGCAAAGGCAGCGGGGGAACATTTGGTAAACTAACGCCGCAGGTGTATTTGTGCTCCAGAATTGACCACTACAAGTCTGCTTAGAAAAGGCAAGGAACAGGCAATGTGAGAAATCATGGAAGCGTTTGCTATCGGTGAGAATGAAAGAAAATGTGCCAGTGTTGTGTCGGTCCCTTTTTCCCGTAGAGAGGTTGAATATCTGGAAGCAAATCTTGCACATGTAAGGTGGCAACATGTGAAGCTGCAGTTATAAGAGTGTGTGATGGTGCACATGCGCTCACGTCGGACAGTTTCTTGCTCTTCCAAGTTGTCTTTTAGTATAAAAATCAGTTGATGTCTACACATGCCCCCGTCCTGTGCATGTGTTGCTAACTTGGTCTGCGTTTGGTTTTCGTGCTACGAATATGATTACAAGCTACTCAAACCAACTAGCCCACTTCACTGCCTTGAGAGAAACTGATTGATTTGTGGAATTGAACGTCCCAAGACCACCATATGATTATGAGAGACGCACCCTTGAGAGAAACTAATTAAAGTATTCAATGAATCTGTTGAGTGCACTTATGCCTTCTTCTCATGTAATAAATATGTCGTCTTTCTAGCGGAGCTAAATGAAAAGCTTCAGCAGAAACTATCTCATAAGCTGCGATTCTAATTACCCCATACGTACACTGGTGGTAAAGGGGGTTCCCATACTAGTGCCAGTGATTTGCAGGGAGTAGGTTGAATCAACATTTAAAATAAGCACGAGGTCAAATTTTTGTAATGAGAGGTAAACTACTGCATTGCATTTGCTATCATTCTATTAGGGTCTTCAAGACTGCCTCAATAGCTTCAGGATAGGTGGAAGGTATGTAAATGATCATTTAGAGATATTTATAGCGGTTTAGTAGGTGTGGTACTGCTGAATACTGTCTGGGATCTGCTTGACAAGGAATTATCTATGGAAACACCTGGAATGTTCAGGAGGGACCTGCTCACTAATATTTAGGCATCAACTGATACTTGGAGTGCGTGATCCCTTTTTCCAACTAATTCTTTCGTTTTTCGCTTAACTTAATTCAGAACAGCAGCCCTTCCTTCTATGCCACCTTCAAGCTTGCCCTCTCTCGTGTTTTTGTTTGGGGAGAGGGTAGAAAGCATGCACTATCACACACACACTAAGTGAGGCCTTGAAGAAAGCTAGGTCATTTATCAGAACATTGTCAGCAACACCCACTGTTCTAAACTTTCTCCTCTTTAAGCTTCAATGTTCTCCTGAGCCTTGCTGCACTAAATGTTCCGCTTAAACATAGTGCTTGAAGGTGCAGATGTGGTACTGGTCAGATTATCAATTTATCCGTGATAACTGAATAAGTATGAAGCAATATCCAAGCAAAAAGCTCAGACAGTTGCCGTCTTGACTTGAGACCTCGAAACTTGCCTTCAAACGCCCAGTGGTCAAGGATTTTTCATCTTATGAGGCAATGTGCATCACAAACAAATAGTAACGTTCGATGAATACTGAATTCTTACACCAGCGGAGGATTTCTTCCTGCACAAATGCACTGTTGAAGCCTGGGTTAAATAATGCCATGAAAGTATTTCACGTGGAAGAACTGAAAAACTTGTGGCAACTTCATCAAATGGGCCACTGGTGAATACCAGGGCAACCGGGTTAGGTTCGTCAAAGATGGCAATAGTCAAAACAGAGGAAGTTGACAAGTGCTCGCTAGCAACTGCTCATGGTGAAAGAGCTACAAGAAGAGCACAGCTCACCGGAAGTATGAAACACAGTCAAAGTGTACACACACCCACTTGTCACGATGATGTGGGCTTTGATTTTGACAATGTTTTGATTTTTTTGTGTACTATATCAGCTACACTATTCATGTAAACACATGCTAGAGATAGCTCGAATTCCTTTATTCCTTTCTTGAGTCATGCTCCCAAGTGACACTCATGAACTGTTCTTAGTTTTGGTGTGTTCATATTGGATGGGCTAATTTTTGCATAATTTCTCTTGTTCACACATTTCTACCATGATGCAGTATCTGCACTGAGGTCATTTGGTGTTAAGCAAATAACTGAACACGTGTTTGTCTTATAGTAGAGTTATAGCATTTTCTATGACAATTTTTTTTCCTGAACAAGGTCCCACTTTTAATGATAAATTGCACAAGACATTAGAGCTTCTTGATGTACTCCAAGATGCTCCATAGTGGTCTGGTGGTTATGGTGTTCACCCGAAAATCCTGGAACTGTATTCCAGCCGTGGCATTTTGACAAAGGTTGAATGTTTGATGCTCATGTACTTTGATTTAGGAGGATGTTAAAGGACACCAAATTGTCAAAATTTCCGGAGACCTCCACTATGGCATCTCTCAAAATCATAACATGGTTTTGGGACGTAAACGACAGCAACATTGATGAGCTGCATTTAACCTGCTTCACTGTGATATTGACGTGGCAGGAATGCTACTGTGCGTCAATAATAAAATAACCAGCAGGTGATGTTTTGATAAAAAAGTGGTTATTCCTCCATCATAAAAATCAGTACAGCATGAAAGTGAAACTTACCCTTCCAAAAGCAGTTGTATGTTTACTGTACATTCATATAAGAAAGCTTGTGCAATGTCTTGATGCTCAACAGCTACAGTACCATTTGAGCTGAGCGCAGCCACATTGATGCTTAGTGATTAATCTCGAATACGACTAACGTCCATGACCAATGATTAAGCAAACCTTTGTGGCGGTCGTAGATGCTTAAGGTAGCTGTAGAGGTTACCAGTGAGAATGGAATTGGAGAAAGTGGGGAGGCAGCCCAGAGAGCCATCACTAAATAGACGCCATACTTGAGATACGGTCGCCTACTTGCGGCATATTAGAGTACTGAATGCCACTACCATACAAGAGAGAGAAGCAATGCGCGTCGTGTCTACGCTATTGGCCTGCTGCAATTTCTCACGGGGCGAGCATCAGTAGAGAATGATGAACGCAGAGTTAAAGCCACGCGACGCAGAGCTATTTTTGCTATGAATTAATTCTATGAGTGAGGCTGATGCTAGGGGCTTCTGTCCATTACTTTTCTCATTGGACCCTACACTAGCCTCAGGCTATGGGTCCAATCAGTGTTTGTAAACCTCATGTGACAAAAAATGTTCAATCAATCAATCAATCAATCAATCAATCAATCAATCAATCAATCAATCAATGTTTCCACTTAGCATCATCAAGATTCTACTTCTTTTGAAAACTCCCCGAATGGGACAGACCCATAGAAATAATGCGTCGAAGAACGAATCGTGGATGTCACGGTCATGATGCATCAAATATGAAGCCCACATTTGTAATGCTTCCAGAAGTATGTGGTCGTGGCGCAGTCGGTAGCACTCCTGGCCTTTGATGCCAAGGGCCAAAAGGTCGTGAGTTGGTATTTCATTGACGGAACTTTTTTCTTCACTTTCTAATTGTGCAAATTTTTTCAACGTCATTTCCATGACAGAAACAAGTCACTGAAGTCTCGGTGAGCCCTGGCATCAAACACTTTTGTGTTAAAATTAATGTGACATTGCAAGCTTCGCATCCTTCCAAAAGCTAGTGCTCCAACAGGGCAGTTTCAGTGACGTAAATGCAAGTCATCTATATACGGTCTAAAGTTGTTTGTATGCACTGCACTGTTTTGTTGCAGGCCAAAAAGAAGCCATGAAAATCATCTTACTTGCCAATTAACTGAGCGACCAAATTATAGCCATAGGTGTCTTGATGACAAGGAGTGTCTGAACCTTCACTTCCAAGCCACAATGTGCTGTCAACACCTTTGCGGCCAGGGAAACCAAACAAACTCCAGTCCACGGACTGGAATAGAAAAGAAAGTGAACAGGCCTGCGCACTAATGTTTAGGCACGCTGCCCAAACAGGGTCTAGTATGAAGAAGTTACCTCTAGCACACTGGGTAGATCTCTGAACACATCGTGCATATAATTGTAGCTTGAATATGCGAAATGGCTTGAGCTGTTGACAGTAGCCAGCTCGTTCTGTTTGTCAGTGTGCCCGGAAATCCACTGCAAGAACTGTTCTATTGTGGCAGCTGAACGCGCACCTTCTGTTTCCCACCGAGGGGCTCCTGCGAAAACGTGAAGGGAAACTTTTATTTTCAAAGTCATGGCAACAGCTCAGATGTCCGCTATGAAGCTTGGCACCCAACTTATGCGCTTACTGTGAAATTAACGCGCTTTAGCACGAGACATCATGGATACAATTTCTGAAAGTACTCCATGATGTTATTGAGACCTCCATAATATTATTTAGGCACCCTGGTTCTGCATGTACTTCTTATCACAAGAGAAGACGAAACAACATTAACGAACTAAAGTGATTGACCGCGCACGGCACTGAAAAGAAACATCGCGAAGTTACGCCTTGAAGTTACGTCCACACTGTGAAGAAATAAAAAGAAAACACAAGAGCCTTCCCATTTACAGCAGAGCAGTACCTGCAGCAGATTTAAGTCCAACTCTGAACTTCAAAGACACATTTCGGGTTTTTGAAGCCCAATCTGACAGAGTCCAAGACGAGCACTCCCACGAAGACAACGCATGCCTGAAGACGACCGGTTGTTTACAATCTTCCAGGCAGGTTTCTTGCGGCATTGCTATTTTAGACATGACTGCTAGCAGTGTTGCCTCACACCAGCTCACAAAGCAGCGTAAACACAAATAGAAGCTGGCTGTACGCTGACCTTTGAGTCAACAAGACAGCATGGCATACGCACACAGAACACCTAACGCATGTCAAGAGAAGTGCGTAGGTGTTCTGGTGTGCTCACCGGTGGCAGTGGTGTGCGCCGAGACGTCGACGCGCCGCCGCCGGTGTCAGCCGATGGGTGCGCCGCCGCCACCCACGTGTGCTCTCAGCGCGCCAATCAAATAGAATTTTTTTAATGCGAAGCATTTCTTAGCTAACTTCGGTGACTTTGAGCGTTTCTATCTATCTATCTATCTATCTATCTATCTATCTATCTATCTATCTATCTATCTATCTATCTATCTGTCTATCTGTCTGTCTGTCTATCTATCTATCTATCTATCTATCTATCTATCTATCTATCTATCTATCTATCTATCTATCTATCTATCTATCTATCTATCTATCTATCTATCTATCTAGCAAGGAGGTTATACTAAAGCTTGCTATCTAGCCGCCTACGACTTTAACTCTCCTGGCCGTTTCAATAAAGGTATCCGGTGCCAAAATTAATTGATTGATATGTGGGGTTTAACGTCCCAAAACCACGATATGATTATGAGAGACGCCGTAGTGGAGGGCTCCGGAAATTTAGACCACCTGGGGTTCTTTAACGTGCACCCAAATCTGAGCACACGGGCCTACAACATTTCCGCCTCCATCGGAAATGCAGCCGCCGCAGCCGGGATACGAACCCGCGCCCTGCGGGTCTGCAGCCGAGTACCTTAGCCACTAGACCACCGCGGCAGTGCCAAAATTAGTATGGCATAACACGACTGTATGACGAGCACAACTGACTAGTCATAACATGAAAATCATGGCATATGTGCGTCATGGATGTCATGATTTACATTTTACTTAGCCTTGCTGCTATTGCGGTGGTTTCGTTCACATCACATTTTGCAACGGTATGGCATGACATGACTGCTTAGCGAACATAGTGACAGACTCCAACAGGGAAATCATGACATGCATGTCATAATTTTCATGTTATTACTAGCCATGACTACGAGCCACGCTCATGGTGCGCTCGTGGTCATTTTGCTAGCTTCACATATACAAGAGTTGGTATTACGGGACGTAAATGGATGACGAACATAGGCGTATCGGCCATGGGGGGGGGGGGGAGGGGGGATGCAAGAGGGGTGCTAGCCTGCCCACTGAAAGAAGTTAGGGGGGGGGGCTAAGACCCCCCCCCCCCCCCGTTACTTTCAACAGTGCTCAGTGTTGGCTGCATGTTGGGGAAACGAACAACTAAGACGAAGTTGTTGTTCACCACAGTAATCACTCAATCATATTGTTACGAGGAAACGAAAACATTACGGGGGAACGTCAAAATATAGTGAAATTTTCCCAACATTTCTGGTGTGGCTAATTTTCTTGGAGGCTCTCTCCGTGCGGTTCACCTATGCGACGCTTTCGCGCCTTGTGCTCTGGCATTGCAGAGGAGACTGGCGCTGAACAGGGACCATTTAACATTACATCACTGGTTCATGCTTTAGTTCTGCTATGACTGGCCGATACACTTATGAATGGGAACGACCAAACTTTTTATGAACAGGTCAAGGCATTTCCTGCTTCAGTAAAGACATTCTCTTTCATCGAAAAGGAATAGCATCGCGGCTGCTTTATCGGAGCTGCTGTGAGACGATAATTGCGACTCATATTTTTAAATATTTTAGTAATGCCGTAGTCTCCGCTCAACCTGATCCGCCTTGGATATGGTAATTTGGAGTGACGGCGGTAGCTTGCAAGGTGGTGACGAATAAAGCAGTAGACTGAAACATAGTGGGAAACTGAGCTTTTAACTTGCCCCGCAACTTGACCGAGCAGACCAGGGAGAATGTGCAAGTCCGTGGTTTTTAGCATTTAGGAGGCTTAATTAGGAGCCAGGCTAGTTCGTTTTCATTCAACTTGGATAGTTTTTTTTAGATCAAAATACAAATGGGACAACAAAGAAGCACACACATACAGTTTCTCTCTCTTACTCTCTCCCACTGCACAAACTGCTAAGCACCGTTATGCTGCAAGTCAAAATATTTTTTTATGCTCGTGTGAATCCATCTCTTATAAATCGTCGCAAGTGGACATGGAGGAGCCCTAATGGCGAAAATAAGAACAAAATGGACTTTATAATAAGTGCACACCCAGGCATCGTGCATGATGTGGAAGTGCTTGGCAAGGTACGATGCAGTGACCATAGAATGGTACGGTCTCGTATTCGCCTAGACTTGAAGAAGGAATGACAGAAACTGATACGCAAGAAGCCAATCAATGAGCTAGCACTGAGAGGGAAAGTACAGGAATTCAGAGTCTCGCTTCATAACAGGTACTCGGCTCTTATTGAGTAAACCAACCTTAGCATAGATACAATGAATTATAATCTGACGAGTATCATTACGGAGTGTGCAGTGGAAGTTGGAGGCGCGGTAGTTAGACAGGACACTGACAAGCTTTCCCAGGAAATGAAGAATCGCATTAAGAAGCGTCAAAGCATGAAAGTCTCAAGTACAACACACAAAATAGAACTGGCAGAGCTTTCGAAGTTGATTATTAGACGTAAGGTATGCGATGTAAGAAGGTATTACATGGAGAGAATTTAACACGCTCTGAAAAAACGGAGGAAGCGTCAAAGCAGTAAAGAGGAAACTTGGGATAGGCAAAAATCGGATGTATTCACTAAGGGACAAAGAAGGCAAAATAACTACCAATATGGATAGGATAGTTAAAATAGCGGAGGAGTTTTACAGAGATCTGTACAGTAGCCAGGACAACCACGACTTTAATACTATAAGAACTAGTAGTAACCCAGATGACACCCCACCAGTAATGATAGAAGAAGTCAGAAAAGCCTTGGAGAGCTCGCAAAGAGACAAAGCTGCTGGTGAGGATCAGGTAACATCAGATCTGCTGAAAGATGGAGGACAGATTGTGTTAGAAAAACTTGCCACCCTGTTTACGGGGTGTTTCCTGACGGGAAGAGTACCAGAGTCTTGGAAGAATGCTAACATCATCTTAATACATAAGAAAGGAGATGACAAGGACTTGAAGAATTACAGGCCGATCAGCTTGCTCGCCGTAGTATACAAGCTATTTACAAAGATAATTGCTAACAGAATTAAGACAACACTAGAATTCAATCAACCAAAGGAACAAGCAGGATTTCGAACAGGCTACTCAACAATCGACCACATTCATACTATCAATCAGGTAATAGAGAAATGCTCAGAATATAGCCAACCACTATACGAGAAGGTGTTCTATTCAGGAGAAATATCAGCAGTTATGCAGGCACTTCGGAATCAGGGCGTCGATGAAGCATACATAAACATCCTGGAAGAGTGTGGAGAGTGCTGCCCGGTTCCTGCGTCCTCTCGCGATCTCGGACAACCCCAGCCTCTTCTAGAACACATCCCTGGAGCTCCGTTCAGGCCGCCGCTTAAACGTGGGTTCGGTAATGTAGCAAGCCGACCAGACCAGCCCGCCAGCTTCGCCCCCGCTCCCACTGCCAAGAAACCCTTCTCACCTGGTCACCAGCCCTCAAAAGGATCCTCCGCTGTTCGCAGGGCTTCCGGGTGAAGACGCTGAAGACTGGCTCGAGGAGTATGACCGCCGTGAGTGTTATCAACAACTGGGATGAGCCTGCGAAACTCACCCACGTTGCCTTCTACTTGAGCGGCGTCGCAAAAACGTGGTTTTTCAACCACGCCACAGATTTTCCGACATGGCCCGCCTTTACACGTCAGCTCCGCCAGATTTTCGCCAACCCGTCAGAGCGCTCGGATATCGCCAAGAAGAGGCTTGGTGCACATGTTCAACGCCCTGGCGAGTCTTACATTCTTACATCAAAGATGTTCTCGCCCTTTGCCGCCGCATCGACAACCATATGGTGGAAAACGACTGTGTGCGCCACCTGTTAAAAGGCATTGCGACTGTCGCTTTTAATGCACTTGTGGTGCAGAATCCCCAGACCGTAACCGATGTTGTAGGTACCTGCCAGCGCCTCGAGGAGCTTCAAACCACTCGGGTGCAACCTGATATGCCTGTTCTCAACTCGAGTCATGACACAACAGAGCTGCGTGCATTGATCCGCTCTATCATCCGTGAGGAACTTCATGCCCTCGCCACCTTGATATTCGAACGACGCCACCTTCTACTAGTTTACGCGACGTCGTGAGGGAGGAACTGGCCTTGATCACAGGCACACCAGTTCCGAGCTCACATCCCGTGCCCATGCCAAGTTATGCTCACGTTGCTGCAACGACACCTGAGCCCCACCAAAGCCTGGCCTCGATGACTGTTGCACCTGTTCCGAGCTCATATCCTGTGGCCATGCCAACTTATGCTCAAGTTGCTGCTAGGACACCTGCACCCCAGCAAAGCCCAATGCAGCTACCAGCGCCCGAATTGCATGGTTCGCTCAACGCACTCGCACCGCGACCATCCTCCCAGCCTTACAACGCCTGGCGCACTTCACGGCCGACTTGCTTCTATTGCGGCATCCGTGGTCATATTTCAATGTTTTGCCGACGCCGTCAGCGAGACGAAAGACGAAGCTACGATAACTTTGAACGGGACGACTTCTACCCCACTGGACCACCCTATCGCCGACTGTATCAGAACAGCACACGTCGGTCGCCGTCTCCGCAGAACTTTGGCTCAGTTGGCAGTTCCCGTTTCTCACGTCGTCGCTCACCTTCGCCGATGCGGCGTTCCTCTTCTGCTCTCCGACCTTCTACTTCAATTCCCGACCGCCAACTGGAAAACTAAACAGTGCAGCTTCGGCACGGAAAGCTGCATCTTTCGAACTGCGTCAAACTCCTCCGGACCGCCCATCAATGTTTCATTTGTGTATGTTGAAGGTATACAGACAGAGACACTGGTAGACACAAGTGCATCACTTTTGTGCCCGCTTGAAAAAAGTTAGGATGCCATACGATGGCCCTCCCCTTCGTTGCGCAGATGGAGTCCCTATTCAGCCTTCAAGTGTAGTCCGCGTTTTCATAGATGACATCCTTTACCACATTCAGTTTCTTGTACTTCCTTTGTGCACTCACACAGTAATTTTAGGATGGGAGTTCCTTTGTTCGGCATCAGCTTTCATATCGTGTCGTCAGCGAGTAATTCAAATGTCAGCTGAGAGTTCATCCGATGTCGATCCATACAGCTTCCGTTTCGTTGCTGCCGCTGATTGTTTCATTTCGCCAGGAGATGAACGAATCCTCACGGTCGTTTCGGATACTATAGTTAACGGTGACGTGTTCATAGCTCCATCAGTTCGCTCCAAACCTGCGGGGCTTACCATATAGCACCTAGCCTTGTGCGGTTTAACGTTGGTAAAGCATTGGTCACCGCCTTGAACCCAACTTCTTCACCAGTGATGCTGCCCCAGGGCACTGCTGTGAGCTGCTTCGCTGACAGCGAGCCTTTTTCGCTGGTTCCCCTTCACGCTGAATCAACACCTTTGTCTGCTACAACTCATATGAAGGCTACCACTGTTGCTTTAAATGACACCATAAGTCCTCACCTCACTGCCGAGCAAAAGAGAGACCTCTTAGACCTTCTTCAAAAGCACAGCCTTTCGTTTGACGTACATTCCAAAGTTCTGGGCCGCACCTCCGTTGCAGAGCACAGCATCGAAACCGAAGGAAGCTCCATTGTACGCCGCCGCCCATACCGTCTGTTCGGCGGAACGGCAAATCATTGAGGAAAACGTCACCGACATGCTCAAACGGGATGTTATTCGACCTTCATCCAGCTCTTGGTCGTCTCCTGTGGTGTTGGTCCGGAAAAAGGATGGCTCTGTTCGCTTTTGTGTTGATTACACAGCGCTCAATAAGATCACGAAAAAAGACGTATATCCGTTCCCACGCATAGATGATGCCCTTTACTCCCTACAAGGCGCAGAATATTCCTCCATCCTCGACCTCCAATCCTGGTATTGGCAAATACCTATGCGCGAAGCAGACAAGGAGAAAACATCGTTTGCGACGCCTGACGGGCTTTACGAGTTTAACGTCATGCCTTTTGGCTTATGCAATGCTCCAGCAACATTCGAGCGCATGATAGATACTGTCTTACGTGGTCTCAAATGGAAAACCTGTTTATGTTATTTAGATGGCATCGTAATTTATTCTTCTACTTTTCCTCAGCACCGTAAGCGTTGGGACGAAGTTCTAACGTGCATTTCGAACGCTGGTCTACAGCTCAATACAAAGAAATGCCACTTCGCCAGCACAAGCATCAAAGTATTGGGTCACCTTGTCAGCAAAGATGGCTTTTGACCCAACCCTGACAAGGTTGCTGCCGTAATTAGTTTTCCACGTCTGGGCAATCAAATACAATTGCGAAGTTTCGTGGGCCTGGCGTCTTACTTCCGCCGCTTCATCCGTAACTTTGCTGCCATTGCGGGGCCGTCACACAAGCTTCTGACTTCAGGAGCGGCTTTCACATGGACTGACGAGTGCGAGTGTGCTTTCCAAGCCCTTAAGCGTGCTCTGACATCAAACCCCGTCCTCCGTCACTTCGATGAGAGTGCACCCACTTTCCTGCACACACGTGCCAGTGGCCACGGAATCGGTGCTGTCCTCCTCCAGCGCGATGAAACATCACGTGAGCGAGTAGTTGCGTATGCCAGCCGCGCACTAACACCGGCGGAGCAGAACTACTCGATAACAGAACAGGAATGTCTCGCTGTCGTTTGGGTCATCCAGAAATTTCGACCTTATCTGTATGGACACCACTTCACTGTGATTACCGACCACCATGTCCTATGCTGGTTGTCCTCGCTGAAGAATTTGTCTGAGCGCCTCGGTCGCTGGATACTGCGTTTGCAAGTACACTTTTACTGCTGTTTGCCAGACCTGTACAGGTCTGGCAAACAGCATCAGGATGCTGACGCTCTCTCTTGCTGCCATCTGCCACTTTCATCTCCAACCACGCATTCTCAATTCCCCTCAGTGATCAAGCGGCCTCCTCTTCACTCACGTTATCACCCCTGGCAGTTGCTGGGTCACTATCTTTAAACAGCAGCGCCCAGTTTGCCGCGTGCCAACGGGACGACCCTTACTGTAACTGCATCATCGGATACTTGAATGGCTCGTCTTCTCCACCTAATGCCAGACTTCGTCGTCAGCTACGGTAGTTCAAGCTAGAGAACAATGTCCTGCAGCGCTATATTTACAATGCAGATGTGCATCGGTGGGTGCCAGTACTTCCCCGTTCGCTGCGAAAACAAATTCTCTAAGTATTGCACGACCACCCATCAGCTAAACACTTAGGATTTCAAAAGATCTACAGCCGCGTTAGGAGCCGTTTATTCTTTCTACCTTTCTGGCTAATTATGTCGCTTCTTGCGCACTTTGTCAACGCCGGAAACGACCAACTTCAGCTCCTGCTGGCTTATTACAACCCATTTCATGTCCCGATATACCTTTTGTCGTCGTCGGAATAGACCTCGTCGGGCCACTTCCCGTAACGCCAGCGGGCCACCGCTGGATCGTCACAGCCGTAGACCACCTCACACGATACGCGGAGACTGCTCCTCTACGCACTAGCTCTGCCTCAGACGTTGCCACCTTCTTTTTAGAAGCCATTGTGTTGCATCATGGTGCACCTCGCGCATTGTTGAGTGACCGAGGCAAAGCCTTCCTGTCCACGATTCTCGACGAAATCTTAAAAACTTGTGGCACAGTTCATAAGAGCACATCCGCTTACCACCCGCAGACAAATGGTGTGACAGAGCGATTCCACCATACTCTAATCGACATGATATCCATGTACATCGGACCGAACCACGATAACTGGGACAAAATCTTGCCGTTCGTAACATTTGCACACAACACCGCTGTTCAACGAACCACCTTTCTTCCTCGTCTATATGGTCGTGCGCCGACATTCACCATTGACGCCTCTTTCTTCAATGTAACGACAAAAACATCCATGACTACGCCAGAACATTTCGTCTCCAGGCTCGCTGAAGCACGGCAACGTGCTCAACTCAACACGGAGGCCAGACAACAAGACCGCAAGCAACGCTATGACAGCTTTCGTCGAGACGTCACCTTCCGTCCTGGAGATGAAGTACTACTTTGGATGCCTGTTCATACACCCGGATTTTGCGAAAAGTTTCAGTCACGCTTTCTGGGACCTTACGTTATTTGTGAACGAACATCTCCTGTCAATAACCTTGTCACTCCCGTCGACAGTTCCTCGGACCGTCGTTACCGTGCTTCCGAGATAGTCCACGTTTCATGTCTTAAACCCTTTGTTCGCCGTACCTTGCCCGCGTAAGTCTCGGCCGGGCCGGCCGGTCAAGTGCGCGGGGAAAATAAGTGTGAGCATTATTTATGCGTCCCATCTGTACATACTCATCATCACCACTCCAGTTTAAACTGTGGGGCACATACTCGAGACAATAAAGAAAAGTCTTAGGGCACTCGACGCCAAATTACTATATATATATATATATATATATATACGGTTGATGAGTGAGGTAGGCTTGCACCCCCCCCCCCCCCACTCGCGAAAGAGTTAGTACGCTCCTCATGATGAAGGTAAATGGCACGTCCAAAAATGATAATCATGACATGCGTGTGATGAAAACATGACTACATGCTACGCTTATAACGTGCTCGCAGCCATTTCGCTAGCTCCACATATCATGCCACGTGATACTAAATTTAATTTTGCGTGACGTGAATAAACGACAAAAGTAAATGGCACATCCAAAAATGATAATCATGGCACGGAAGTCATGTACGGCATAATTTACGTCTGTCTCGTAACGTTGCGCTCATTTTAAAATGACATATTAACTTTCCTCATTCGTGCTTCGCATATCATCGATTCCCACAGTGCGGTGGATCTGCCTATTTTTTGTTTATACGCACCTTCTATCACCAGTAAAATATTCTGGCTTTTCTTTATTCTACCCACTTCGCAAACGCATCGCAATCGGTTTGCCTGCCAGCTCAAATTAAATAACTGTACTAGAAAGAACTTGTGCTCGTAATAATGTGGAAAGGTAGTGTAGGATTCAGTAAAAATGTGCATTTTCAGCTACTCTCGGGCTCATTGTATGTAGTTTAGCGAATGCCGGTCAGTGAGAGTGCCAATGGTGGTGTTTGGCGAGGTTTGTCAACATATTCTCGGTGACGAGTATACAGGTAATATATGTGAGGCGGGCTTTGAGTAGTGATGAAATGTGTGGAGAGCAGGTACTAGAATATTCATAATTATGACTGTGAAAGTGAGTCGAAGAACAAAGGCAGTTTAAATGTGAAGGGAAATGCGAGCTAGGAATGGGGACGGACAGGCTAGAAACGCTTCTATATGCGCATAAAAGATATTTCTAAGCAGCCTAAGATTCGCTAGGTGTTTAGGGAATAGTGATAAAAATGTTCAGTTGAGAAACTGGAAAAAATGCATGGCCTTCATTGAACAAAGAAGGGAAATGACGATAGAGCCTATCAAACAGCAACTATCCCAATTGTAGGGCGACAGGTTAAGCATATGGCCGACGATTTGGAAGAGATGGCGATCACCACAAATTAGGTTCGTGTGAACTTACGCACAAATGAATGCGGACATAATACTGAAGTATGGCCTTGTATTTCTTACGTGCTTCGCCCTGCAATCCGTGCGATACTACACGCCACGCTACCAAACAGAGTAACCTGTCTTTCCTTCGCGCGTTATATTCGACTAACTATAGATGCCAATTTGTCGAAACCGCGTTTGAAACAGGACATCACTGACGCAGCCATTGCGGGGCGAGCTAGTTCACTTAATATCTGGAAGAAGAAACAAATCAGATCAACCAGACACAACTTCGACCGATATGTTTATTGTGAAAAGTCCACACACACATGAACCAGCAGCGCATGCATAAAAAATAGTCAATCTGAGGCATTCCACACACCTATAGCATCACAAATCCAACAAGCGTGCAAAGTGCAAAGTGCAACAAGCGTGCAAACGACTTTGTCGTTCACTGACTGGTCGTTGGATCCTTTCTTCCGTCGGCCACGACATCTCTTCTCATCAGCCAGGCCTGGTCTCACTACCGCAAGCCCTTCGGCCAGTCTTCTGCGTCAAACCGCTACCCAAAACAAGCTCGCAGGTTACCACGACGCCCGCTGCCAAGCTCGCATGGCCATGCTTCGTAACAAATACGACAACCACCCAACCATCGTTTGCGTGGACGCGGCTCGCTATCCCAGCGGCGCCTTTGCCACCGTCTCCATCTCGCCCTCCTCGCCGACACACGGGAAGACGACGGTCATAGCCGCCACCGTGCGTGCGTGAGGCGGCCATTGCCTTGGCTGCCATTGCCACCGAAGCCAGTGTTGTAGTTAGCGATTCTAAGCCCGCCATCTCGAACCTTGCCCGATACCTCGTTTCGTCCGCCACACTGCGGCTCATTCGCCCGCTCTTGCTGGGGACAAACCACTCCACTTTGAACTGGCCTGGGTCCCTGCCCACTCGGGCCACTCCGGCAACGAGTCGGCTGACCAACACGCACCAGGGTTCATCAACCGAGCGGTGGGCTCCTCTGAGTCGGGCGCCTTGGTGCCAAAACGCCTGGTCACATACCATGACATCGCCCAACACTATCGCCTTGAACGGTACGCCTACTCATCTCCGCACGATTGCCTTCCCAAGAGGTCTCAGATCGCCTGCGCCGACTGCAGACCTGCAGACCCACACCTTACCGTGCCCCCTTGCGTACTCCTACATCCACCCGGGTGTTATCGATTCGCGCTGGCCCCGCCGTGGTGGTGTAGTAGCTAAGGCACTTGGCTGCTGGCCCGCAGGTCACGGGATCGAATCCTGGCTGCGGCGGCTGCATTTCTGACGGAGGCGAAGATGCTGTAGGCCCGTGTGCTCAGATTTGTGCGCATGTTAAAGAACCCCATGTGGTCGAAAGTTCCGGAGCTCCACCGCTACGGCGTCTCTAATAACCGTATGGTGGTTTTGGGACGTTGAACCCCACATATATCTTGATTCACGCTGCTATGTGGAGGCGTTGCCTCGCTCAAGCACATCCTCTGGGCTTGTCCACATCACATGCCACCCACCGACCTCGTCTCGCCCCCCCCCCTCTCCGAAGAGCAATGGGATGCGCTTCTTTTCAGCACAGACCAAGACGTCCAGACATGGGTCCTGGCAAGAGCTGAGGATACCATCGAGAAGCACGGCCTGGCAGCGTATATAGCCTGCTGAACCTCCCCTTCCCCCACGCCCCTTGATGAATAATGTCGTTACTTACTCTGTGATCAAAGCCATGGGCACCCGCTATCTAGCAACGTGAATTCCCTCTGTATGGAAACAACTTACGTATATGCATGACACTTTCACTGTCCTTTTCTTTTTTCAAGACTCCAAGAACTTCATGTTCTACCTTATTTCTCTCTTGGGCAAGGACATTCACTGATATATCAGGGACGCAGAAACTAGAGCAGAAGTAAGTTCCGTGCTTGAAGGGTGTTCATGCACTACTAGGTGTCACTGTGGTGAACTCTATAGTTAAAACCCCATAATCTAGGAAAGTAACGACACTCTCCTCTGCGCACGCGTTTCCTGGCCGTGTTCGGCGCCATTTTTCGCCGAGGCTCTCACGGACGCACCGCCGAATTCAATGGAGGCTCGCAATTTCGGGCCGCTTGCGCACCCCCGTAGTGTGGTGAATTTGGGAAAACGGGGATCACAAGATAGAGGATACTGAAATAAACGTTTGTTAGCACATTAGTTTTTTTAGACAGTACGTACAAATGTGCTGTGTCACTTTACAAGCAGCTTCATGGAGAGTTCTGTGATGCAGGTACTTTTGTACTACAGACGTGAAAAAGAGCAGGTAGCATCTACACCACTCGCTGTCAGGTTCATGTCTCTGTCGATTGATTGATATGTGGGGTTTAACGTCCCAAAACCACTCTATGATTATGAGAGACGCCGTAGTGGAGGGCTCCGGAAATTTAGACCACCTGGGGTTCTTTAACGTGCACCCAAATCTGAGCATACGGGCCTACAACATTTCCGCCTCCATCGGAAATGCAGCCGCCGCAGCCGGGATTCAAACCCGCGCCCTGCGGGTCAGCAGCCGAGTACCATGTCTCTGTCGAGGGTGCTTCCTGTGCTTTACGGCAGGGTGGTGGGAAAACCGTGTCCGAACTGCCTCAGGTTTGAGGTTATTTTCCCCAAACTGTTGCAAGATTGGCGGCTCAAATTGGTCTTCAATGAATTATAACAAGAGCGTGTGTAAAGCAGCTAATCGTTGAGCCAGGATAAATAATTTCGTTTAAAAAATGACAAGACAGAGCTTCCCTGATTTATAACGTAACAGTCATAATCGTAACTGAGTGCTGAACCTTTGTGATCCGAACTTATACATGCTATGTGTTACACCAATAGAAAAACGTCCTCCCAAAAAACCACAGAAATGTGATTTTAAAGTATTCACTACGAAAGCAAGGATTCTAATCCTCTGATTTGAAGTCGATATTACCAGCAAGCGAGCACGATCACGTGAGCACTTCTTTCACGTCACTTGTACGGGAAAGAAAACCAAATAATAATCGGCGCCCAGTCATGCGTATGTGGCATCCGAATTCAAGAGCAAATTAACGAAATAAAAAAACAACGTTTGCTTGCTGACGCTGCTCGTCGGCAATATCACAAGCGTGCTTACTATTACGAAGCTAAGCGCCTCTCATATTTGTTCAAACATGTCAAGTAAACACGCCCATCGTGTTCAGGATGTCATCGCGATCAACGATTCTACACGTGGCAGTGCTGTAGGAGCTGCAGGCGTGCCACGAATTCCAAAAAAAAAAACTTCTTTTCGGGATTTTCGGGCCTCCACGTGACGCGCCGTTCCATATCTCTGAAGCGCCGAGCCAAATGTGCTGTGATTGGTCCAGCAAGCCCACAACTTTTAGTCAGTCTGCAAGCAGCTGTCTGCGCTGCTTGTTGTTGCCCGCGTGCGTGCGCCTGATCTCGTGCGGAGGTTGTCTCTGTACGGGTCCAACGCGTTGGCGATCCTTAGAAGGCGTGCGCGCAACGCAGGGTCCATATAACGGCACGATTACGGCAGCCACGGTTCGCCAACAAGCACGCTGCTACAACGCAACTGACGGATTCAACGGCCGGAGTACAGTGTCTAGATATATGCTCGCATAAACGGTGGCGACGCTATGCACTCTGCGTAGAAAGCCATTTTTTGTGAGGGCCGGTCGGAGAGTGCAGCAGCGCCGTCGTGTTTGCGAGCGTTGGCGTAGCTTGCAGGCGTGATCGAGTGCGAGCGCGACGCAAATTTAACTCGAAGAAGTGTCGTGCACGACGGCGGCCTCAGCGGAAGACTACACCGCAACGCTGTGCCAGAAGACGAGAATTCGCTTCGAGTAGACCCATTCACGCTTCGTGCGGTCGACGGTGTAAGCGACGTGGACTTGTGGCCGTGCGTTCAGAGCTCCGATATTCACGAATTTCTCTTTACGAGGACGAGTTGTGATTACCAGGGAGCTGTTAAAGTCGAGAAAGGCAATTAAGGGCTACAACTTTGTGACGAGTGGCTGGTCGGGGGAGCCGTGTGTGAATAAAGGGTGTTAGATTACTTGATTTTGCCGTGGATGCTAATGTTTGTTTTTCTCCAGGTTAACCACTCCCAGTGCGTTGACAAGCCCCCCGTCAACGTCTTGTTAAAGGCAAGATAATGGCGAAGTCACTGCCCCGCGCTGCACATGCATGGCTGGGAACAGCGAAGCCTCCTCGGTTTCTCACTGTGCTGTTATAGTATACGTGGAGTACAGTGTATAGGGGCTCGAGAAGAGCGCATTTCACTTCAACACCTCTTATTTAGTGACTATGATCATGGTGCCAGCGGCAACTTTCTTCGCCCAGCCACTTTGTGACCCTTCATTTCTTTTCTCGACTCCAACAGCTCCCAGATAATCAAACTCGTCCTCGGAACAAGAAATTCGTTACCATTGGAGCTGTCGACGCGCGGTCACAAGTCCATGTCGCTTACACAGTCGCCCGCACGATGCGTGAATGGGTCCACTTGGTGCAAATTCTCGTCTCGTCTTCGTACGTGACACTTTTTGCGTCGCACTCGATCACGCAGGCAAGCTACGCCAACGCTCGCAAAAACGACTGTGCATGCTGCTTCACTCTCCGGCCACCTCTGACAAAAAAAAAAAAAAAAGGCTGCCTACCCACAGTGCATAGCGTCGCCACCGTATACCGCCACTATAGTCACAGTGCCACCGCCGAATTGAGCGCGTCGATGGATGAATGGATTGATATAGCTGTACCACAGAACACCTACCAGTTTGGCTGTACCCTTTAGGTCGAGCGGCGGTTAACGCCACATAGCCGTAATACTTAGTGAACAAAGACTAAATGTATTTTTCCCCATCTGGTGCTCGGAACGCCTGCTCTGTGTTAAAATAGAATAAAAACACTTAATTGGCTTACTGGAGTTAAGAATGAAATGAATTCCCAGCCAAGCCCGGTTTCCAAAAAAAAGAAAAAAAAAAGTTAAATTCAACACCTCTGCCGATCCGTATCATTCCCATAATTTTGTCGAGCCGGACAAGTTTCTGTCTGGGTATGGTGTCCTTTGAATAGTGAAGTTTAGGACTGGCGTTTTGCTGTGGATTTAATTTTCACTCGTGCCTTGATTGTAGCCACCAATAAGGTAACCTCATCCTAGTTATTTCTACCCGCTTAAAGTCTATTTTGCTCTCCCTCTCCCTAAACCCCAGTGCTTTGAAAAACTAATAATCTGAACTACAGAGTGAAGTGCTTTACAGACCATTATGAAGTGTTTGGCAGTTTCCTCCTCCGCTCCACATGCTCTGCATAGCGTGTCTACCCCTTTTTATTTGGCCCGATAAGCCTTGGTTCGCAATACTCCCGTCCTGAGCTCAAACAGTATATAGAGAACTACCACGAGAATTATCATAGATTCTTTTCCTGGCAATTTCCTCCTTAAAAGTTGGCAGATGGCAGGGTCGCACCCCCCCCCCCCCCCCAAAGAACAAAAAGCGACCCAACAAGACACAGAAACGGTGAATGATAAAAAAAGTCACTGCTTTGCCGCGAATGCGAAGCAATGGACGCGTTAGCAAGAAATTGGAAGGTCATCCGCAAAATGGAAAGTAGATCAAAACGTGCCCCTCGTTGCTCATGCCCAAATTACGCACGAAACGTACTCACAGTTATAGATGCACGCGAATAAGCATCTCAGTTGTTACGTCGCTGTGTCTGAAAAGCGCGCGCTTTTCGCAAACGAAGACTGCAATGACTGCAGTGACCTTTGTGCCCCGATAACTACAACAGGATCGTTCCAGGTAAAGCCCGAGGCCAGCCAAGACGTACGATCCTCCCCTCCTCCCTACCACAAAATAGGTGTGCGCGAGAGGGCGTCGCTCCCCTCCTGTAAGCGGGGCGAAATACGCGTGGGAGATTAGAGCGTGCGCCGGCGCGCGATGTGGCGACGCGCGCTTATCGCCCCATCTTGTTGGTAGTGCTGAAAACACTATACTTCCCCCCGAAATGTCCGTGAGCAGCGGTAAGTGGTACATATAAGTAGCTTGTCGTTTGAAACGTGCAGGACATGCTGCTCGGTGGATCAGTGGTTAACGCCTCGCACTCGCGATTGAGAGGATCCTAGTCGATTCCGCGCGCCAGAGTCTTTCTTCAGTTTTGTTTTTTCTTTCCTACATTTTCATATATGTAGATACGTATACATATGCGGTGACTGACACCGACGCGGGCGGCGAAATCCAGCCGAGAGTGTCCAAATAATTGATATCGCAATAAAAAGAAGTGTTTAAAAGAGCGCTAACTTGATCGTCGTCCGAAAATTTCAACTTTATCAAAAAATTGATTGGGTTACTTTCGAGTTCTTGCAATTTTTTTGAGACTTTGAACTGCGTTTTTGGCAGTGTCAACATGTTGCTGAAGTTCAGTATACTTTCGTGTAAGGACTGGAAGCTTATTCTTCAGTTCTGCTGATTTTACACTAGCATTTCATGTTTCATTAGCCGAATCTTTCACTTCTCTCGATCTGCATCACTAGAGTTTGCTGACACTTTGCAAACTCCAGATGCTTGCGTTGTTTGATAGTCTGCATGCAGGGACACCTCTGACCAAGTATTGGTGGCGAGCATTCAAAACGCCGAAAATCAAAGGGCCGAACTATCGGAATGCCAAAATTTATAACACCAAAAAATCAAGATGTCGAAAATGTAAGAAGTCGAAAATTTAAAATGCCGAAAAATCAAAACACCAAGGCATCAAAATGCCGAAACATCACAATGCCGAAATCGCCCAGTTATAGTGGAAGATGCATGATAAAGGTTCTACCCGCTTTGTACGATATGCATGCGCTTTCGCCCTCATTTCCATTAGCCATGTTTTCTTCGCATATGGTTCAGCCATTCGGAACTCTGGGCCCTCGAGGCCAAGCTCCTGCATGGCTCATGTGATCAGTCCGCTTTCATTTTCCTTTTCGCAATCTGGCGTAAGGCTTCATTACTCGGGAGGTGTTGCCTCGAAGGCGCTGGTACACATGCCGTGACTTGCTGCACAAGTTTCAAAGGCGCCTTGCCTGAGGCCATCGCCAGAGCTTTGATCCACCCTTGAGTGCAAAAAACTGTCGCTATAGAGACATTGGGAGCATAGCTAGCATGGACCGATTTTTTTCTGGACGACTTCGCAAGTACATTATCCACGAAGGTCAGTAATCATTCCAGCATTACACTTGCCTAGCCTCTCGCACCTCCAGTAGTGTCTAGGACGTATTGTTACGATGGGGCGTGTTTATTGAAGAAATAATGGCGAAGGGTAGCAAGGCTGACACCGAGATAGTTTTAAAACAGACCACTTCGTTCTCTTCTTCCTTTCTTCACACGTTGCCGCTTCAGTGTAACACTCCCCCTTACGCAGATTAAACTCCCTGGGCGAGTTAAGAGTCACATAGATTAACGCACTTTAGGCGGGTGACATGAACAAATGACAAGCTGCGTCAGCCTAGAACGGTAGCCGCGAGATACGAGGCGAGCAATTTCATATGTCACATCACTCAGGCGATCGACGATGACAAAATGACCGGTGTAATGAGCCAGGAACTTCTGGTACAGGCCGCGCTTGCGAAATGGTGTCCACAGCCATACTTGTTATCCTCTTTCGTACATGTTCTTGTGCCATGAATCATAGGAGAACTTGGAGTGGTCTTGGGATGCCAATGTACGGAGCTGAGCTAGGCGACGTGCTTCCTCTGCGCGGCAGAGAGTCTGGGCAATGGAAGAGTCCTCATGAGCATGAAAAGGCAGAATGGTGTCAAGAAAGTGGCGGGGTGGTCTGACATAAAGAAGATAGAATGGACTGCAGCCAGAGGGTTCATGCTTTGCGGTGTTATAGGCGTAAGTGATAAATAGCATGATGTCATACCAGTTATTGTGCCTTGAGTCGACGTACATCGAAAGCATGTTGGTAAATGTTTTGTTGGTGAGCTCGACGAGACCATTTGTCTGCGGGTAATATGGGGACGAGTGGCGAAACTGGCAAGCACAGAGACGCAAGAACTCTTCTACAACATTGTCTACGAACTGGTGACCATGATCACTCAGAATAATTCGAGGTGGTCTATGGCACAGTATCACAGAAGAGAGGAGGAACCTCGATGCATCGATGGCCGTGGTTGTTGGTAGCGCTTTGGTTTTCACATAACGTGTCATGTTGTTGTTCGATGAGCGCGGAAATGGACCGAGAAGATCCACTCCAACCATTTCGAAAGAAGATAAGGTTGGTGTCAAAGAGTGGAGGAAATCAGGGTAGCACTTGGTCTCTTGGATTGCTGGCATTTATCACAACTGGCCACATACTTTTCTGTATTGCGTCGCATGATGGGCCAGTAGATTCGAGCCAGACGGTGGTACACTTTGGTGAACCCCAGGTGCCCCGCTGATGCGTCGTCGTGCATAGGATAGAGTACGTGCTTTCTCAAATTATTGGGGACCACTAAAAGAAGGCGGGCACCATCAGCCGCGTAATTTTTTGTAAAGCAAACCGTCTCGAACGATAAAGCCATGGCTACTTATCGGTTCAGCGGCTGAGTCAAAGAGATCATCCAAGCTGCGGTCGTTACGCTGTTCTTTTCGGAAGGTGGCGAGGTCAGGAAAAGCAGTATCGTCGATGGAAGCCAGAAAATCGTCAAAAATGCCAGCGTCACATATAGTGGTTGGTAGGGGAAGCCTCGAGAAACAGACGGCATTTGCATGATGGCGGCCACTCTTGTAGCATATTCTAAAGTTAATTTCCTGCAAACGTAGCACCCATCGCGTGAGGTGACCAGAAGTATCACGGAGACCAACCAACCAACACAGTGAATGGTGGTCAGTCACGATCAGGAAGTGCCGCCCGTAGAGATATGGAGGGAACTATTGCACAGCAAAAACCACAGCGAGGCACTCTTATTCAGTAACGGTGTAATTCTTGTCGGCCTCTCTCAACAAACGACTGGCGAAGGCGATGGCATGCTCGGCGTCACCGAAGCGCTGGATGAGCATGGCGCCGAGACCGTTGCCGCTCGCGTCGGTGTGCACTTCTGTCGTGGAAGATGGGTCGAAATGGCGCAGTACGGGTCCAGACGGGAGAAGGAACTTAAGTTCAAAAAACGAGGAATCAAACTTCGCTGTTCAGACGAAATCCTTATCCTTGCACAGCAATGAAGTCACTGGGTAGGCAGTATCAGCAAACTTGGGCACAAATCGGTGGTAGTATGAACAGAGACAAAAAAAAACTTCTAAGTACGCGTTGTGACTGCGGTTGTTTGAAACAGCTAACTGCAGCAACTTTCCGAGGGTCTGGGAGCGCACCATGTTTGTCTAAAAGATGACCAAGTACAATTGCTTCTCGCAAACCAAAAGTCACATTTCTTGGAGTTCAGTTTAAGGGCAGTTTGTTCAAGGCATGTTAAAACAACGTCAAGTCGGTGATTATGTTCAGCAAAAGTGCGTCCAAAAGTTACGTCGTCGTTGAAGTAACACAAACAAACTTCTATTTGAGACCACGCAGTACCGTGTCCATAACCCTTTCAAATGTCGCAGGGGCGTTGCACAAACCATACGATATCACACTGAATTCTAACAAGCCACCTGGTGTGACAAAAGCGGTTTTCTTTTTGTCGACGGAATGCATAGGTACCTGCCAATAGTTCGATCGAAGGTTCACAGATGAGAAGTAAGATGCCGAATGAAAACAGTCAATAACGTTATCTATACGGGGAAGTGGATACACATCCTTTTTCACCACCGAATTCAGACGCCGGTAGTCGATGCGAAACCTCGAGGACCCGTCTTTTTTTTTCTTCACTAGAATGACCGTCGCAGCCCAGGGGCTAGAAGAGTCTTGGATAACGCCCTTGGCCAACATGTCTTGCACCTGCTCGGCGATCACATTGCGCTCCGATGCAGATACATGTACGGGTTATTTCTGTCTTATGGGATGCGCGGACCCCATGTCAATCCTGTGGCGAGCCCGTGTAATGAGAACACGAACTTTGGTAGCATCCTGGGTGAAATCAAATAATGAAGCATGCCTGCTTAGGACGTTGACCCGGGCTTGACGCTTCTCAGAGGGTGTTGCCTTGTTAATCATGTTCAGAAATGGCGAAGAGTCTTCAGGGACACCACGGCTAGTCTCATGAGCACGGGATTCGTGCGAGGTGTCATTGCTTAAGGCGTCTATGTTAAGGCTTGTATCCGCTGCAAACAAGGCAAATCACATACTACTTGGAAGCACAACAGACTCGTTATATAAATTTGACACCCACAATGTACTTGTGCCACTGGCCACAGAGACAATACAGTGAGGCACGAGCACATCCTTCTTTGCAATGATTGAAGGCATCGGCTCAACAATAGCATCGAATACATCGCTGTCGCAACTAGCAACAGTAACCTAAACAATGGAGAACGAACTTGGTGGTACGACGGAATCTTCACAGACGGCGAGGGTGTGCGAACAAGTAGCAGGTTGGTCGGCAGCAAAATGAGAGACAAAAAGCTCGCCGGTACCGCAATCAAGAGTGCGCCACGCTATTGTAGAAAATCTAGACCCAGAATTCCATAATGCATTGATTTAGCGAGCGCTGTGAATTCAGCTAGACAGACGTTAGAGAAATAGACGTTCGCGGTACACACACCAAGAGGTCGTAGCAATTCTTCACTCGCCGCATGAAATGTGCCCCCACTATCCCACTCGAACATAACCTTACGGCCTAATTGGGTTTTGAAATCCGAGCTGATAATGGAGACACTTGCTCCCGTGTCCACTAAAGCTGTCGTCGTAACATTGTTCACAGAAACACAAATCTTGTTATGACGCATGGTCACTGGTGGATGCGTAGCGGCGTGCAGCTAAAGATATGACTGGCGACCTCACCTCCGTCGGTCGCGCTGCCTAGTTTCACGTCGGTGGTAAAGCGGGACGTCGTCGAGGAAATGAGGATCTTCGGTAGCGTGAAGGTGCTGGCGTCAAGCTCCGCACAGACGCCGGTGAGTCACTGCGGTGATTCACGTGACGATTTGGCCTGCGGTCAGAGTCTGAGGGCCAGGGCGTCTCGTGAACGGGCTGATTGCTGCGCCCGTAGAAAGTGCGTGGTCGCCCATAGGATGGTGCTGCTGTGCGACGGTGATCGGGGCATGAATCGGGCGACATGACCGCGGATGCCACAGTGAAAGCAAATGGGACGTCCCCGAAGTGCGCTGATATCATCACATCATCACATCACTTTATTTCCTTAAAGACCCCTCAAGGGGGTATTACATAAGGGGTGGGTATACGGTGTATACCCAGGTGACTTCACTCGGTAAGAAAGTTTGTTACTTTCTCCAAGAAGTTTGATGGATTAGTAATGGCTGCAATGATTGGGAAAGGCCAGTCCAATCTGTTGCTGCTTGGGAGAAAAATGAGGAGGAAAAATGTGAGGGTGCGAGCACGTGGGCGTGACACTTGCAGTTCATGTCCGTGGCGATGAGGTATGCGCGTAAGGTGAACGATGTAAGGTGGATGACAGAGATCACTGTAATAAAATTTGTGGAATAATGATAGCGTGGCAATACGACGACGAAGGCAGAGATTAGATAAACCGGATTCCGCTTTCAGTGACGATACGCTAGCTCGGTAATAATAAGTGGAATGAATGAATCCAGCAGCACGGTTTTGGACAGCTTCCAGGGCAGATGCGAAGTAATACTGGTGTGGGCTCCAGATAGCGCATGCGCATTCCAGTTTCAGTCTGATGAGTGATTTGTAGGCTAGTAGTTTTACGTGCGTGGGGGCATGATGAAGATTGCGTTTCAGGGATCCCAGTGTTTTATTGGCAGATGCAACGATATTTGTAATATGAGTGCGCCAAGATAGGTCATTGCATAAGGTCACCCCTAAATATTTAAACGAGTTAACGGCTTCGATGCGAACTCCAGAATTTGAGTACGGAAAAGAAAGGGGAGCAGAACGTCGAGAGAAGATTACAGATTTACATTTACTAGGATTTAGAGCCATTTATCAGCAGAAGGATGAATAGCCCGGCCGTTCCACACCTGATAAACGGTAGGTGGTCTGCGTGCGTAGTCGTCATACAGTGGGTAGTGCGGACGCATAGTTTTTGGTTGGCCTTCAAGGATGAGGTGTATAGTTGCAGGCATCAAGGGATGTGGCGTTGATAGTCGTCGCGCCGAAGTCATTGAGAGGAAAGGGCTCTCGTATGTAGTGCCAGCCTAGAAGCCACCTCACGTAGGTCGAGCTCTTCGCGCACTACTTGGCGAATCATGGACGCGAGATCTGATGGGGCGGGATGCACGTCGACGCGGGCGACATTAGTGGCGTTGGGCAGGCGGCCGAACTTAGGTGTAAATCGCCGCGCTTTCAGCGCTTCAAACGTACAGCAGTGCTTGATGACGTCACTTACACTCTCCAAACTTTCTTTCTTTTGTGATGAGGAACTGGTATAAACGTCCTCCGCGATCCCTTTTAGAAGATGACCAACCTTGTCCTCTTCTGTCATCCGGTGGTCCAGTGCCTTGCACAACTTGAGCACCTCCTCGATATACGTCGTGCAGGTTTCCCCGGGGGCTTGCGCACGTTGCATAAGAGTTTGCTCAGCGCGCTTCTTAGCTGCCGGATCCCCAAAGCACTTCTTGATTGCATCGACAAACTTCTGCCACGTCGTCAGGCTTTCTTTCTAGTTTTCAAACCATACGGATGCGGTTATCTTAAGAAAGAGCCTCACATTGTTGAGCTGGCCGGTGGCATACCAGCCATTAAACCGACTCGCCCGTTGGTAGGAGCTGAAACATGCGTCGACAACTTCCCCAGCTTGCCCTGCAAAATTCGGGAGCTGGATGTAGGGCTGTCACTAAATGCGAAAAGCAGGTGACTCGTTGTCATTATTGTCGTGAGACGCCATCGCAGGTGGCAGACCAGCAGGTCATCGACTTTGGCGAAGCTCAACGTATTGCGCATCAGCGTTCGATGAGTCGTCGTTCGTCGGCGGCACCGTTATCGTACCATCTCACCTAAACTGTTACCAGGAGCGTCTTTATTCAAGAATGAATGGCGAAGGGTAGCCACGCCGACCCCGAGCTGATGCTGATAACCTCTGATAGATGGCGCTCACCCACAGAGGGAGATGGGCCAAGAATCGGGCGGCAAGATACTTAAATGAAACTAATATGAAAATAAAGCCAATCTGAAAAAGTAGCTTAGAAATAATACTACCAATAAACAAAAATGTTTGCTGAGCAAGCGGTCAAACCATCTCTTGTTTTTGACAGACATGGCTACGAATTATAAACTAGAGATCTGAAAAGGTTAGGGTTCGCTAGCACGGTAATCTTTTAGTTGCGTTGATGTAATCAAACACAGTGGAGCATATATCAATGTGGCAGTAACCAAATGAAGTTCCACCAAGTGATAAAATTACTGGTAGATTTACTTGTATTCCTAGCTTTTGTAATGGGGCCACTAAAGATCTTTTTCTCTGATAAGAACAAAGATGACAGAATAAAAAAAAGTTCAATTGTTTCAATTTCGTTGCACCAAATGCATAGCGGCGACGCCTTGAGTCGAGCTCTGTTAAGGTAATAATTCAGTTGTGGAACTGCACAGCACAATCTACACACCACTGTTTATTCAGCACACCACTGTTTATTCCAGCAATACCTCAAATGCTCGAAATCTTTGAATTTATCCCAATCACCTTTTCCCCATTGCATACAAGCATTTCGGAACCTTAGCGCTGTCACGTAAGCCGTGTCTTGCAAAACTGTGATGGTGGGCCCACTCAGGGATACTGCTGCTAAAGAGTCCGCCTTTTCGTATAATCCGCGGTGGCCCAGTACGCATAGCAAATGCAGTTTTCTTACGTTTTTCGGTAATAAATGCCGAAACGTATTCATCAGCTCAGCATTTACTGCTGAAGAAAGTGCATTACATACTGATAAAGAATCTGTAATGATAACTGCCAATGATTCGCTTGAGGGCAATTTGCGTAGGCCGAGAACAATAGCCAATAATTCTGCAATGGATACAGGGGTATAATCTGGGAGTCGAATCGAAAAGGACCAGTCCAAAGAAGAAGAGAAGATGCCAACCCCAGCCTTTTCTTTTGACACAGATGCATCAGTCGCAATGATATTGCTTATCTCTAGGTTAGCTAGATAATCTGCTAACTGGTCCTTTTAGTACCCATACACCAATAGTTTCGCGTTATGAGGAAATATATCATCAATTTTTATGCTATAAGCATTGACTTTAGGTTGTGTATTGGAACAATATGTTTAATTTTTACATTCAGTTGCTGTATTAGCGCTTGTGCAAATATTATTGCGGGGTGTGTAGTCGCGACCAATGTGTTTCGAAAAATAAAGCCGGTTCTTGAATGAAAGCGTAAAATGAAAGTCTTTGGTGTGAACTGTATATATTTAAAAGTGCTTGCAAAGTAAGAATTTTAAACCTATTTAGCAAAGAAGGTAGGCGAGCTTCCATATACAACACGTTATTTGCAACAAACTTTGGTAGACCCAGACACAAACGCAACGCTTCTCTTTCCAGCAGTATTAGGGGTCTCATTTTATAGGCTGCGCTGCCAGAAAATAATACACATCCGAATTCCATGATGGGCCGCACATAAAGTTTATCTATCATTATTAGCACATCTCTTCTTAAACCTGCTTTACGGTTTGCAAGCATCCGTAGCCACCCCATGGCCCGTCTTGCCTTGGAGTACACATCATCAATGTGACTTCTCCAATTTAATGTGTCATTATATAGGATGCCCAAATATTTAAGAGAATTCGCCTGCGGAATGAGCTCATTACTGTACATTAACGAGATGTTGATAGGCTGCAGAAAAGAGAATGCAAGAAGCGCACTTTTCTTTACGTTCAGGGTCATAAGAATATTTTAAGCCATCTTTCTATCATATTGAGATAATTTTGTAGACTCTGGTATAGGTATTTAACGTCGGTATTACTTGCAAAGAAAGCAATATCGTCTGCGTACACATATAACTGAATATCCTTAGTTGACAGAGTGGAGCTTAAGAAGATGTTAAATAATACTGGCGACAGGACAGCCCCCTGTGGTACGCCACGTGTCTGCTTATATCTATTCGACGAGTACCCATCTTTAAAGCAGTAATATTCTCTCCCTGTTAAAAACTCCGACACCCTCGCAGTGATGTAGTTGGGAAAGTGGTGATATTCCATCTGTTTTAATAAAATTGAATGCTCAACTCTATCGTACGCTTTAGCCAAATCTAGAGTAACTAATGCACAGTATTAGCGCCGACGCCGAGCCAGTTGTATTCGGCTCCTTAAATCAACATGCGCACACCATATTGAGCAACCGGATCTAAAACCAATTTGACTGGGATTTAATATTGCGATATTATCAATATATTTCATTACCCGGGCTTTCAAAACTCTTTCAATTAGCTTAAGCTGATTTGGCGTGAGTGTTATCGGCCTTACATTGTCTAAGGCGAATCCCTTTTCCTGCTTTTCAAGAAGTGGAATCACTTTAGACAGCTTCCATTCCGCAGGTATCCAAGCTTTTGTCAAAGAAAACCCCGAGCTGCTTGCTTGCTTGGTTATTCCTGTATGCTTTGGCTCGTACCCACTCTGGGGGTTCGGCCAATAAACCGGCTGTTATTGTAATGGGGAAAACGAATTGTTGATTTTGCAGAAGAAAAAATAATTATTGAGTCATCTAGGGAATATAAGAGTGGGTAATTATAAGCAACCTACGAATGAAGTAGGTAAATAAATAATAAATGAAGAGAATAAATGGATAGTAATTTTAAAGAACTAGAATTTTATTGGGTAAAAACTGAAAAAAAGAAAATTTAACAAGCAAACCTTTTGTGTGTTTTAGAAATTCACAAACTGTTACGCAGACGCTGCTATTGCTGTGGCCCAGAGAAGAAGCCGCAAGGGAAAGGGTATTTTTAGAATTAAGGGTAAGACTCAATTTTCTTACTATAGTTTCTAAGTGTTTCTTCCTGCGGCTTGTGAAACGTCGGCAAAGAAAAAAATGATCGATGTTTTCTGGCTCTTGACAGTAATAGCAAGGAGGAGATGGTGCCTGACCAGACCTGGATAAATAGAAATTACGACGCGGTTTTCGGCATCGAAATTTTGTGATGCACGCTTTCAGTTTGAGAGAGGGTCACCATTGATTATCCCAAACAAAAGAAAGATGACTGTACTCTTGAACTGGTAATTTAATTTTCACGGAATCCTAGAGTAAAGAATATTTACGAAATTGGGATTCCGTGACAAAACTGGTATCAGGAACAATGGACATTAGAGGACCATCTAGAGACCACCGCGCGAGAGTGTCAGTCATTTAATTTGAATATATGCCTCGGTGCCCTGGCACCCACACCAATCGCACTGTACTTTAGTGTTTTGGGATTAAAGAAGCGAAAGCATTCCAAAGGGAATACTTGAATGAAAAAGCTGAGGCTACGGATCTACATACGGAAAGTGAACCAGCAACGATAAAAACTGCCGAATCATTGATCGAGAGTTTTTTAAGCGCCAAAATAAAACAGACCACTTTGTTCTCTTCTTCCTTCCTCCAGGAGACGCGTAGGAGGCACTCACATTGAGCTCCTGCGTTTTGGGTGTGTTTGTGCGAAATCTTCGTGCGCGATGACCAGAAAATGTGCTTATCGTCTTCCTAAGACGAAGAGGAATCCGACGACATCAATATTTCGGGCGTGGACGTCTGCACTTCCGAAAATTCACTGAAAGTAGACCGGCTGCAAGTGAGCCTGACGCTCACCCTAGCATCGACGCCGGCGGAGTGGCGTTGACGAGGTGAATGAGCGGCAGCTCGCAGCGACGCTGAGGGACGCCCTGAGCCCTGCGACGATGAATTATGGACCGAAACTGACTTCGGAAGCCACAAGTGCCAGTGGTGAGCCTTTTTGAATCATTTACGCTCACCTGCGACAAGCCGTCAGGCAGCGCAAAGTGGCAGACGCCATGTTTGGAAGATTGTGCAGTACGCCGTAGAAGGCGAGGCACTAGACCCAGCAGAGCTCGAAGACGGCACCTGAGTCACACCAAAAACGACGCAGGGTGGCTTAGACCCCTTAGATTTGCAGCACAAGTACAGAGCGGTCGCGCCCAAGCCCTCAGAGGCAATGCCTGAACACGCCCGTACCCCGGCACTCGTCGTGCAAGCAGCGCGCCCGCCGCAGCTTCCATACCGGATGCCCATGGCGAGGCTACCAAACGAACATTACAAAATTTTAATTTGACCCAGACACCCAATCAGCCTGTCGAACATTGGCCTCGCTACGCTGCTGGAAGCCATCCAAAACACTGCCAAAGTCGACCCAGCCTGAGCAGAAGAAGAAGACCAAACGAGAATTCATCCTATTAAAAATACCCTTACAGTCATTACACCCGACATAATCAGGGCAGAAGCCTACCGCTCACTGGAAGTGCTCAGAAGTCAAAGGTACAATATGAACTTGCCAGTGGCCGCCTACGTACCAGTGCCGGACGACTCCATCCATCGAGTAGTTTACAAGGTCTACACGGACGAAACAGACCACGATCTTCAAGCACAACTCATGAAGAAAAACCCTGACATCCCCATAATAAATGCCAGGAGACTGGGCTCGTCAAAACCCTGGTCATCACCTTCGCCAGACACAAGCTTCCTGCCACGATCCGCTTCAGGTGTTTCACTTTAGAAGTGCATCCCTTCAGGGAAAGACCTGAGGCCTGCTTCAACTGCAGGAAGCTTGGGCACCGCACAGACGTGTGCCCGCTTCCCGGCCCTGGAATACCAAAATGCCGAAGATGCGGTGGAGAACATCCCTTACCGCCACTGGGAGAACAGCCAACATGTACACCACAGTGTGTAGTCTGCCTCGGCGAACATCCCACTGGCGACAGGAGCTGCAAGCTACGCTTCACACCAGTAAAACCTAATAACAGTAAGAAGACATCGATGTTCTCCAGAACTAATGAGGGAGGAAGACCAAAATCACCAGGCCGTCGATCAATATCGAGGTCACGAAAAAAAAAAAGCAAGAGGAGAACAGAAATGCTTCCATCCCCGCACAGAAGAGCCGTAGTCCCAGTCAGGAGACATCCGCTTCTATGCCAGCAATACACAACAAGAACGCCTGGAGCAACGGCCCACCAAAGAGTGTAGGTTGGAGTACCGACAATCCAGGGCAAACCAGCAAAGCGGCAACTACTCAGCCAGCATCCAACACCAAACAAGGGGGCAAGATCAGGAACCGGTCAACATCCCGGACTCAAGACGGCCATTTCAGATCCAGTTCCAGATCAAGGACGCAGCCACCGGCCAGACCTCAAGACAATCAGGTCAGGGAACTGACAGAGCTGGTAAACTCTTTACAGCAACAGTTGGCTTCGGCCAACGAACAGATCAGGCAACTGAAAAACAATTCAAATTTGACCTTTACCCACCCGCGGCTGAAGAACAAATGGCATGCGCTCCCAGTGAGGTAACTAACATGGAAACTGACAGAATTAGAGAAGAAAACCGCAGACCTTCTAGCCCAGCGCCAGAAATTGCCACAGAAGAAAAACGAGAAAAAGTAAAAAACTCGACACTCAGAATAGCCAAGCTAGAAACTGAAATAAACGCGCGCTTCAAGGAGCTAGAAGCCAAACAGGCTGAGTTTCAGGCATCTACTGAAGCTCACCTCACCAGAATCGAAGCCGTGATCGAAAACATTGATTGATTGATATATGGGGTTTAACGTCCCAAAACCACCATATGATTATGAGAGACGCCGTAGTGGAGGGCTCCGGAAATTTTGACCACCTGGGGTTCTTTAACGTGCACCCAAATTTGAGCACACGGGCCTACAACACGTGATCGAAAACATGCTGGCAGGTCTTGATCAGCTCAAAGTAGCTAACACAGGCGCACTGACATGGCAGGAGGAACAACACCAAAGCCCTGTTGCACAATTACTACTTCTAGTTAGAGACGAGAGACCTAACAACAATACTAGCTTAGATCAACGACCCCCAGCGGGAGGCCCAATCAGAACACACGGACCACGCGCAGAAACTCTTAAGCATTCACGATGGCCAGTGACCAAATTTTGATCTGGCAATGGAACTGCAGAGGGTTCCGAGCTAAAAGACGTGATCTCGAATATAGGATCCATCATTCTACATTCAAACGTGATGTTATTGCGATACAGGAAACTGGAGTAAACGCCAAGCTTGTTGGCTACACAACCTTCAACACGACAGTGGCGGAAGGCTTTAATCCCTCCACGGCACTCATGATACATAGAAACCTCACCGCTAACGCGATAGTTCTCGTAATCGAGGATATAGCTTACAACTTTGTAGAAATCCTCCCCAAGAAGAAAACTTACCCAACCATGTACATCCTAAACGCATATCCGCCAAAGAACAAAGGCATCGTCGCCTCCAAGCTTATTGTAAAGGCGCAGAAACATGCCAGAAGCTTACCTCTAATCACAGTAGGTGACTTCAATGCTCACCATCCGGCATGGTGCTATAAGTCTTGTGACAAGAAGGAGACCAGCCTATGGACAACCTCACTAGAGCTGGGCTTAACCCTCCTAAAGGACCCCGAGCGCCCCACCCTAGTAGGTAACAGCATCTGTCAGAGCACATCACCTGACCTAACATTCATCAAAAACATAGAATTCGCCAAATGGGAAAACACAGAAACTAATGCAGGCAGCGATCATTGCATCATAGCCACCACATTCCCACTCAATAAAATAAAGAAAGGAAAATTCAGAGTGAAACATACTAATTGGGACACTTTCAGCGCCATTAAAAATGAGAGAGAACCCGCAGAACTCACAAACTTGGAAGAATGGACATCCACTCTAATTGAAGACGCGAACAGGACCACCACTGAAGCCGAGATTGAGGAGGATCACCTGGCCCCTGACTCATGGCTTATACACCTGTGGGAGGCTAGGGAAAGCATTCAGAAGAGATGGATGTCACAAAAACACAACAGAACCTTACGAAAGAAGATAGCTCAAACCGACAAAGAAGTAGAGAATTATACACAAGCGTTGAGTCGAGAACACTGGCACCAAATGTGTGACCGGCTCAATGGCCAATTAGCTAACAAAAACTCCTGGTTTTTACTCAGACATCTGATAGATCCCGAACAAACGAAATCTAACGCAAGTAAGAACCTGCAGAAACTCATCCATTCCTATCCTGGGGAGGAGAATGACCTAATACGGGAACTGCAAAGCAAATACTTCAACACCAATACGGACATGCCCACTCTGGCTAAATATAAAGGAGAAATCAATCCAGCTTTAGACAGCGATATAGGCAAAGCTGAAGCTAGAGCAGTCCTCAACCAGATTAAAACTACTGCCACAGCGGGGGAAGACAGAATAACAAACAAAATGCTCCGAAATTCAGATGACCACTCGATCAGCCAGATCACTAAACTATTCAACACTTACTGGGCTGGTGAAAAATTTCCGCCTTGCTGGAAACATGCTACCGTCATTTTTATTCTGAAACCTGAAACCGGGCAAGAAGTTAGAACTTGGAAACCTTCGACCGATTTCTCTCACCTCCTGCTTAGGCAAGGTCATGGAGCATATTATATTAATCCGACTCAACAATTACATTGAAAAAGAGCATCTGCTACCTGACACCCTAATCGGCTTCAGAGAGTGTCTATCAACACAAGATATCATGCTTCAACTGCAACAAGACATCCTTGACCCAGGCCCAGTGCGAGTCACTCGGACCATACTGGGCGTGGACGTCAGTAAAGCTTTTGACAATGTCGCGCATCAAGCCATCCTAAATGTCTTATTTCAGCTGAAAGTGGGCGAAAGAACGTTCGCCTACATTTCCGACTGTCTCAGAGAAAGAACGGCCACAATCCAACTGGGTGAAGTGCGCAGTCAAAAGTTTACGCTATCGGCACAAGAACCCCACAAGTTGCCGTCCTCTCGCCCCTACTTTTCACTATCACTTTGATGACCTTACTACAACAGCTAAACAGGAAACCACATATCAAACATGCCATATACGCGGACGATGTTACAATCTGGACGAACAGTGGCTCGGACGGTGCGATAAATGACGCGTTACAGGAGGCACCCAACGTTGTGCAAGGGTATGTTAGACACAACGGGTTAACATGCTCCCCCTCGAAATCCGAACTCCTAATCATTAGAAGTAAAGCCAAAAAGACGCCAGGCACGGACGCCCAACAACAAGCAACGATAAAAATTATGTTGGAAAGCGGCCCGGTTCCTCCGGTCCTGACCATTGGAGTGCTGGGTATGCTCATTCAACATAACACGCAAAATACCATGGCCCTCAGAATATTGCAGAACACCACCAAACAAATTGGTGGACTGCTCAGGAGTGTGGCCAACAGACATAGAGGCATGAAGGAAATGGACTTAATTAATTGTGTAGGCTCATTCAGGCCTTCCTAATCAGCCGCATAGTCCACTCTTTCCCCTATTATCATCTCAGGAAATCAGACAAAGATAAAACTGAAGCTATAATTTGACAGGCGTACAAATGGGCCCTAGGTTTGCCTGTTTATACCAGCACCGAGAAGCTCCTCTAACTTGGAATGCATAACACCCTGGAGAAGCTGATCAAAGCACACAAAACAGCACAAATAGCACGGCTTTCAGACACGATGACGGAACTACATATTCTGCATAAACTGAAAATTCAGCCCATACACACCACGGGAGGCAGAGCACCACTACCTTCCGCGATCAGACAATACCTACAGATCAAACCAATACCCAAAAACACCCTGGTGGGCAGACACGACGCTAGGAGAAAAGCCAGAGCAGATAGGCTAAGTGAAAAGCACAAGCAAGACCAAACCGCGGTCTTCGTCGATGCCGCGAACCAGGGACACAACACATACACCCTGAGTGCCGTGTACAGAGAATTTAAAATCGTGAATGTGGCTTCCACTAGAGCCGCATCAATCAAAGAGGCCGAAGAAATGGCCATAGCGCTGGCCATTATGCATCCAACCACCCACACTGTCCTTAGCGACTCTAAGAGCGCTATTCTCAGCTTTGTAAGGGTAAGTGTGGTACTAAACACAGCCAAGGTCCTGAGAACCTTCAATCAGAACAATAGAACCAAAATCAATCTGGTCTAGGTCCCCACTAACTCGGGAAACCCCGGTAACGAGGAAGCGCATAAAGTGGTCCGAGGGTTAGCAAACCAGGTCGCGCTTTCATTGGAAGCGGGCTCCCCGATATGAGAGGCAGTGACCTCCTATATATAACGAACTTACGAATATGTATAAATACGACAGGAGATTATATCCCATACCGCACAACAAACTCACGAGAGCGCAGGCCACTATCCTCTGCCGAATCCAAACGAACAGCCTAACCACTTCTCACCGGTTAGCGATATTCACAGGTGGAGAGGTTGACTCAACATGCAAAAATTGTGACAAAAATGCCATAGCAAACCAAAGGGAATGCGAAGGCCTTCCCCCACCCGGAGAGCTTCTGCCAGCTCTCTCCGAAACAGCATGGGAAACCTTAATGCGGTCCCCCGATGAAAAAAACTGCAGAAAGCAGTCATTGCATGGGTACAAGAGGTCGCCGCAGACAAGCGGCCAGCTCGAAACCCATGAAATCTCGTTTAATAAAGTTGTATCCTCCTCCTCCTCCTCCTCCTCCTCCTCCTCCTCCTCCTCCTCCTCCTCCTTCCTTCACACGTTGCCGCTTCAGCGTAACAGTATACTTTCTTTTTTCAAGCATCTACACGTAACCATCCTTGCATTCTTTTCTATTCTGGCAGAAAACCACAGCAGTGTATTTTTCCATTTTCAATGAAATGACAACTATCTCACATTGCTGCTGCATTTGTACTTCAAACGCTGGGCAGCACTTTTTTTTCCTGCTTAACCGTAAGAGCCGTCCGGTCCAACTGATTTGCCTATAGCTTCACAACCGGTAAAAAATGCGAAATTTTACATCAGTTTAATATGGCAATGTTGTACAGTTGCAGAATAACTTAAACAAATAGGTTAGCGTCAGTGTCCGATGACACGACAGAAAATGAACATGTAGCAGTCACATGTCCGATGACACGACAGAAAATGAACATGTGGCAGTCACAAAGTGCGTCATTTATTTTTCACATGGTTCAATAAAATTTGCTGCAAGTTGTTTCGGCGTTCTGTCTCTTCGGAATTTTCATGTTTCAACATTTCGATTTTTCGGCATTTCAATTTTTCGCCGTTCTTACATTCGGCCTTTTCATAGTTCGGCTTTTTTTATTTTCGGTGCTTTGATAGGGACTTGCGAGTGTATAGCCTAGAAGATATATTAATTTGGTTTTAAAGTAAGGGCGCATGCTGTTTCGAGCATTCAGGTGCAATCGACATTGTATATGGTTTGATGTAGACCATGGCTCCCCTTGTGACGTAGCAGGGTCAACAATTGTGAGGCGCGCACAATACCCCAACTTGCACCCGGCGAAATTCGTCACCCCTCTATTATTCGTCATCCCTCTCTTGTCGCGCACCCACATCACTTCATTCTTCACCGCACGCGGGAACCCTTATTTGAAAACAGTATCAGGTGCTGCTCCGCTGTAGGGCGCTAGTTTCTTACGGTATTTAGGCAGGTCTTTCGAACTGACGCAAAATAGTTCTGAATTTATGCAGCTAACACTAATTACACGATGCGTTAGAGAATTCACGATATAATTTAGGCATTAGCAGACGCGAATCTACAAATTACTGTAAAAAAAACTTGCGAACAAAGCTTACTTTCGCTGTCAGGGGTCCTTAAATGCGTCGTTCCTTGCTGTGAAGATTCATAGCTGCATGACCTTGTAGAGCCCCTCGTGGTGTTTCAACTGTAGCTGGAGGTTAACGCAGCTCCAGAGCAGTCTTGACGGTCTCTTCGCTGAAGGGTGCGGACACCGTTTTTTGCTTTAATGTTATTTGTTCCTCAGGCAGTGCTGCAAGCATAAACATATTCAAGCAATGCCAACATATCGCAAGCCTGTTGTTAGTTTCATAACGTGACAAATGCAGCTTGTACTGGCATCGTGAATGGCACTATGCTAGAGCTAATGCGGCAAGTCAGAAATGCCTCGAAACGTTGAAATGCAATTTTACAGTTTCTATGTTGCAATTAATTTTGGCACATCTTAAAGTAGTATTGGTTTTAACCATATAAGTTTCAGGTAGGTTTATACAATGCCTGCAATGGATACTGCTCTATGTCATCCGAAAACAACGTTGACTGACGTCTTAATCTTTGACTTACGTCTGAACGTGAGTAAAGTTGGGACTGCATGTTTCAACTTTTTCAAGCCATCTGAACGTTTCGCTCATAGTTGCTCGGTTCGAAATGAGCGTGCAAAGAAAATTAGAATCGTATGTTGACAGTCTAGTACGACAAAAAATGACTGCTTGTCATTGTTACTGAACCTGTATTAGTGTATGCATTGTGGTTCGTGGCAAGAACTATATAGCAGCGACTTGGACAAGATAAACAAAAGCAGCTCAGTTCACGTCAAGCCCACAGCCAGGAAATTTTTCGAGGCGGGCTCTCGCTGAATGTCTTGACTATTTCAAGAAAAAAAAACATTATTGTTATTTTTTTTTGTAAAACGCTTCTCAATCAAAATATGGGCTGCGGGAAGAAGGGACAGGGCTGTTAGCACCTTTTTCCACCCCACTCTTCCCGTTTGCGGGCTTGGCTCACGTCTGCTTTCATGAGGTTTTTACCTATCCTGATGCTATGGTAACTCTCCGAAGTTTTGCAATGAACAAAATCGTGCAAATAAAAATATATCAGACTAGGTTCATGAAAGGCGATCATAACGTGATTGATATGCGGAGTTTAACGTCCCATAACCGCTATATGATTATGAGAGACGCCGTAGTGGAGGGCTACGGAAATTTCGACCCCCTGGGCTTCTTTAACGTGCACCCAAATCTGAGCACACGGGCCTACAACATTTCCGCCTCCATCGAAAATGCAGCCGCCACAGCCGGGATTTGATCCCGCGACCTGCGGGTTAGCAGCCGAGTACCTTAGCCACTATAGACCACCGTGGCGGGGTCGATTATAAGGTGGTAGTTGCACATTTTTTCCATCAAAATATTCGCGCCAAAGGCTCCAAGTTCATAATGTGGTGGAATTATGCTCTAGCGTCAGAATAACACAACATAGCGCTGCCTTTGTTAACAAGGTAGAAGCCCTCGCTGCACAAGTTCACAGACGGCCATACACTAAAAGCGGGCGCAGTACGAGTCTCGCAACATTGCGCATTTCTTCTTTTTCGCAGAAACGGTATAAATTCTGTATTCAATCGATGTGATCTCGGTAGAAACTCAAAAATGTCGGTCGATTCGGGAGAACACGTGCGGGAATAAATAAGCGCAGCAACCAGGGTAAAAATTATCCAACCAACGACACGGCAATGTAACACGCAGCGATACTTCGGAATGTATAAGTGTGCTCGGAGCTCTTTGACTAATAAAATAGGCCCGGGGGGTGCTTTCGTATTCCATAAGTACACCAATCTTCTATCTGATGCATTTTCTTAAAGCTAAGTCACTCGACCGTATAATTCGTGTACTCTCAAAATGCCGTGGACAGTATACGCTGCATGATGTTTGGCTACCCAACGTTTGCCTATGCTCTCAACAAAAAAAAAAAAAATAATACAGCGCCAGATAATATTGCCTCATCAAATTATCTTTTGTTCTTAAAAAAAACAGCAGCAAGTGTTTACCTACGCTGCAAATGTATGGTGCGTTTGTCGGATGCCACTTGTCACGCTTGACTTGTACCGTTCAAAAAAGTCGTCTTTTAGGGACTCTTGGAAATCTGTACAACTTCCAGTCGTTCCTTGAATGATTGCTGCACTAAGGCACGCAACACCCGGGCATGGTGACGCCAGCGAGCGAATATAACAGAAGAAACACGAGCACTAACAAAAAAAAAAAACACTCACGCCCCGCACGAGTGACCCAAACCTTAACCTTCTTGAAGTGACCGGTCAGAGCAGTCAAAATGGCAGCCACGCTGCCCCAAAGGCAGAGAAAACGGTACCTGCCCTTTTAAAAGGTGATATTACTCTATCGGGGCGCGCGCATCGAGGCACTCTAGTTTTATCTAGAGTTACTGTATATGCTAAAGTGAAACTAAACTAATATAAAGTTACTGTATAAACTAGAACTAGAGTTACTGTACATGCTACTTAACGGTAGCATATACAGTAACTCTAGTTTTATCACATTGCAGTCGTCACTCGCACGTTGCGACTTATTATTTAATTCTTTTTTTCCAGATGGGCGTACAGACTGTTGACTTTGAGAACTCTCTCTATATATGTATAATGCTCAATTGTAACTACCATCTTTGTGCAAAAGTAAATAAATGATTGAAATCAAAGGTACCGAATAAATGATGCCACAAAATACACCACTTAAGTAAGATATTAACATTGAAATGCTAACGGTCCCCCAATGAAGTTGCTGTCAAGTATCTCAGGAGGCCTCGTGTGGCTCTCTGTGCTGATGCACTGCGCGACCAGGGTCCTAAGATCTTTGCTTCATTAAATGGGCGGTCATCGATCCTATTCAAGGCACATTGCAGAGTCCGGCTATCTTCATCAAATTGGGCACAATGGCACAGGAGAGGTTCAATAGTCTCTATGCAGTTGCATCTTTCACACATGGATGAATCTGCCATGCCAATGCGATGGCTGAATGACTTGGTAAACGCTACCCCAGTCCACAGCCAGCACAGCATTCGTCACGTCGAGAAATCTTGGATGGCAGTTGTTTATGGAGTAATGACTTGAGGTTCTTAGGGCGATGATTGGAGTCAAGTGGAGAATTCCAGTCTGCAAGCGTGGCATTATGCGCGATGTGACGAAGTTCTCTAGCTGCGTCTACTCTTGACAAGGGTATTAACAGTTTGGGCGCTCCATCATGGGCACATCGGGCAGCGTCGTCAGCGAGGTGGTTACCACTGATGCCACAGTGGCCCGGCAACCATTGTAAAACAATGTCGTGTCCTTGATCAGCGGCACGATGACAAATTTCTTTAATTCGTACGACACACCATCTGGTGGTACTTTCCAAGTTGTAGACTTCGCACGCATTAAAGGGCTGCCTTGGAGTCGCAGAATATGGCCCATCTACTAGGGGATTCTTGCGTAACAATCTCTTTTTTTTTTACTCCCCTCTCCCCCTCCCCATGTTTAGGGCAGCAAAGTGGACGCATAGCCTAGTTAACCTCCCTACATTTCCTACATTTTTTCTCTCTCTCTTGAAATGCTAACATTATTAAAAACGCTAATAATGTATACTGCCTACTTCCAAGGTGCACAGCTATTCTAAAATTGCACTTGGTTACGGAGCGAATGTCGCTCGCGGCAGCGTGGTTTAAAAAATTATAGTTAGAAACTCCAACAAGACTATAGAAGTTTCTTCTAAAAAAGCCGTAATTTTTAGTGATGCAATAACGACTTTTATGCATTGCACTGGCTCCAACTTTCGTGCTAAAGCATTCATGAAGTATACACCGTTCGCAGACTAGGCAAAGTAGAATGAGCAATTTATGCTAAAGCTTGCTCTAAAACTCGTGTGATATTTTCTCAGAGGATAGAACGCATATCGAATCACGATACTGACGACAGGAAGAACTTAATGATTATGCATAATTTGATTATTGTGTCTCCAGTCTAATTAATGGCTTTACGAGGGTATGAAAGGGGGCTGTGCAGCGTGTTCTGGCACATGTGCGACTCCAGTCAAGAATTATTACGTGATATCATGATTGACATTAAGTTTGATCAACAATTATGTATACCTAATCGACGAAGAATGAGCGCAATGTTCCATCTTCATCATTAATATGAATCGAAAGGTGACAGAGCAGCACGATTCGAGAGCATCGAGCGCCCATTCGCTCTCTGTGTCATTGAACCGCTGTATTCTCAGATGCCGCTCCCATTTTTTCATGAATCAATGTGGCAATTAGAAAATTCTAGAGCGCCAAAAAAAAAAATACTCACAAGAAGGAGACACCGGACGGGCGCTTGCGAATGCCTTGTTTTGCGCAAGAAAACAAAAATCCCAATAGCAATGCACCATATCGACGAATTTCTTCGCCAAAAACGTAGCGACAACACAGACTATCAGCATTTATCACGTCATTTCCTACCAATTAAACATGAACTTTTGAGCGATGTTATTCGCAGTGTAAAACATATTGGAAGATGCGATAAACGAAGTACCTAGAAAAAACGGGGGTTCTCACTAACTATTACATTTTGACGTTTAAGACCATACATACTAAGGTGTGGTGCACACAAAGTTAATATCCAGTCACTGCGACGCTGTGTCACCCGATCGATGATTGATCACATATGCACGTATGCATGCATTGTGTGCATAGCACTAAACAGCTGTCATGAACCAACATTACACTCGTTAAGATAATTTTCGGGTGAGTTATGCGAATGCTCTGCGCGCTGGAGAGCAAGCGTTCTCCGCGAAAAGGCGTCTGCAAGTGGTGGCCCCGCGTACGAAAAGGTAGTGCGGAGGAGAGGAGACCGAGGAGAAACGAGAGGGGATGATGAGAGTGCCGCTACTTTGCTAAGTTTTAGGAGCTTCAAATGGGGAGCCCTAGTGCTCCTTTCATCATTTTTCTCAAGACTGTTAAATGTTCTTGTCTGTCATGATGCACATACTGGCACATGCAGTTTAATTTGAACAAGCTGGAGTCATTGCGCATGACCAGTTGTTTGCATGTATGAAAGAAAACATATATATGTTCTCTTAAAAAAAAGGCTTCTGTAGAAAGCGCTGTGTCTATGTGTGCTACTTGTGCTATTTTACAATGCGTTGCGTTGCGTGTTTTTCATGCATAAATCAAATCAAATTGAAGGAAAATATATTGCACTAAAGTATAAAAAATACGTATACAAATACTTGGTTCCATAGCCTAAACGCCTAGTGATAGGTGTAATACAATAAAGTTACAAGAATTAGTAGTCTTCACAGAAAAAAATAGTGAAAGTATTATGAGAATTGTTATAACAATCGCCATGTCCTACCAACTATCCCACACCGCCGCGCTTCCAAGTATCACGAGAAGCGACAAATGTTATACCCATTGAAAGAACCACACTGAAAACAACAGACTAAATATACACGAGAAAAGAAAAGAATAATGGTGAAAATAATATACATAAAAATACCCTAAATAAAATATTAAACAAACTGAAAGAGCCTTACGAGGGTGGTCCAATAAGTACTTAGACTTCAAAAGAAAAACGAAACTTTAGGAATCGTGTCGATCTACTCAATACACTTGACTCAACGATCCTCCAACTTCTTTATCCCGTCAGAAAAATATGTTTTCTCCTGAGCTGCAAAGTAGGCTTCATTGGTGGTGATAATTTAATCATCATAATCATCATCATTATCATCATCATGATACTGACTACGTCCACTGCAGGACAAAGGCCTCTCCCATTTTCCGCCAGTTCACTCGGTCATGTGCTTGCTGCTGCCATTTTAAATCCACCAACTTTCTAATCTCACCTGCAGATCTAACTCTCTCTCTCCTTCTAACCTGCTTGCCTTCTCTGGGAATTCAGTTAGTTACCCTTAATGACCAGTGGTTATCTTGTCTACGCGCTACACGCCCGGCCCGTCTCCATTCCCTCTTCTTTATTTCAACTATGATATCCTTAACTCAGGTTTGTTTTCTGATCCACTCTGCTCCCTTCTTGTCTCTTAAGGTTACACCTACCAAGTAGATATAGTTTTTCTTTACAACTTCTAGTGACAATTACCTATCTCGAAGCGCTGTTCTCTTCGGAGGTTGTTGTACATTACTTTCGTTTTCTGCAGAATAATATTAGGACCTACCTTTCTGCTCTCCTTGACTAACTCCGTAAACATGAGTTGCAATTCGTCCCCTGAGTTACTCAGCAATGCAATGTCATCGGCGAAGCACAGATTATTAAGGTACTCTTCATTAAATCTTATGTCTACCTCTCATAACTCTAGGCCTCCTAAAACCTCCTGTAATCACGTGGTAAATAGCATTGGGGATATTGTACCCCCTGCCTTACACCCTTCTTGATTGATATTATGTGGCTTTCTTTATGACGCACTATGGTAGCAGTTGATCCCCAGTAGATTTTTTCAAGGATGTTTATATATGCTTTGTCGACGCCCTAATTCCGCAGTGTCTGCACGACTGCTGATATTTCTAATGAATCAAACGCCTTTTCGTAATCTATGAAGGCTATCTATAGTGGTTGGCTATATTCTGTGCATTTCTCTATTACCTGATTGATAGTATGAATGTGGTCGACGGTTGAGTAGTCTGTTCAAAATCCTGCTTGTTCCTTTGGTTGAATGAATTCTAATGTTGCCTTAATTCTGTTAACAATTACTTTTGTAAATAGCTTGTATAAGACGGAGAGCAAGCTGATCGGCCTGTAATTCTCGAAGTCCTTGTCATATCCTTCCTTATGTATTAGAATGATGTTAGCATTCTTCCAAGATTGTGGTACTCTTCCCGGCAGGCGACACATCGTAAACAGGGTGGCTAGTTTTTTCTAACACAATCTGTCCTCCATCTTTCAGCAGATCTAATGTTACCTGATTCTTACCAGCAGCTTTGCCTCTTTGCATGCTCTGCAAGGCTTTTCTGACTTCTTCTATCATTACTAGTGGGGTGTCATCTGGGTTACTGCTAGTTCTTATAGTATGAAGGTCGTGGTTGTCTCGGCTACTGTACAGATCTCTGTAAAACTCCTCCGCTATTTTAACTATTATGTCCATATTGGCAGTTACTTTGCCTTCCTTGTACCTTGGTGCACACATCTCATTTTTGCCTATCCAAGTTTCCTCTTCACTGCTTTGACACTTCCTCCGTTCTTCAGAGCATGTTCAATTCTCTCCGTGTTCGACCTTCTTACATCAGATACTTTTTCTCAGTTCGACTCAAAGTTGTGAAACAAGAAGAAATCACTGGGGGCCAAGTCTGGAGAATACGCTGGATGCGGCACCACTTCCTAGCCCAATTCGACCAACTTGGCCGCGGTGACGGCGCAGGTGTGAGCTGACGCGTTGTCATGGTGGAAGAGCACCGTTTTGTTCACCAAGTGTGGCCGTTTCTTTTTTTTTATAGTTCAGGAAAATCACACTTTGAGAATCCTAGAAAATGATGGCCATCACCTTGTCGGCCGATGTGGGTGTCTGAATTTGCCTTCTTCGGAACAGGTTCACTGGCTGCAGTCCCCTGTTTCGACTTTGGTCTCTAGTGTGTACCAGTGGATCTATGTTTCGTCGAAAGTCACAAAACGACGCGTAAACTCCTTCGCATTATGCTTCAACAGCTTGAAACGTTGCTCTGAAGTGGTCTCACGGACGCGCTAGTTGTTCGGAGTGAGCAAAGGCGGCACCCATAGCGCAGACAGCTTTCTCATGCTAGAAATTGCATGCAGAACATGATTCACGCGGTCTTTTGATATGCCTAATGTCTCAGCTATCTCGCACATCTTCAGTGGGTGGTCTGCCAGTACGAGGTCATGGATTTTCACCTCGTTATCGGCCGTGGTAGCTCTTTGCGGGGACCAAGGCTAATCAAAGACTTGCGACCTCGTTTGAACTCGTTGAGCAAATTTTTGATGGTTGCCATTGAAGGAAAAGACTCATGGTAGACGGTATACAGTCGCTCTTTGATTTAGCTGCGCGATTTTTCTTCCAAAAACAAGAATCAAGTCACCGACCGATATTGCTCTCTTTCCATTGTTTAACGGACACACGAAAATTGTGTGCTTCCTCAAAAGAAAACCACGAGCCCGATTCGTCTGGACTTTTGCGTGTGTCGCAGGGCGTACTCAACGTCAGTGTATCTTTTATGCGATAACGTCGTGCTCTCACAGTGATGCTAAGTACTTAATCGGACCACCCTCCTCGTACTAATAAAAAAACGAACCACATAATTACTAGAAGAACTCTAATTATTCACACAAAAATTATTAGAGGCCAATAAGAACTCATAATGCCTGGTAAGTAAGTAAGGACCATTTGAAGGTAGCGTCAAAATTTCTTGCGACTTTTATTTCAAGACGTAGTTGTTCCACAGCTTAGCACCAGAAAATTGAATTAGTCTTTCACCGTACACATTTCAACAGATACGGAGGCTAAGATTACCGACGCTTGCGTGACGTGTGTTTAGCGATGAAAACGTAAAAATGCCACGGGGCAAGGAGGCCTATATTATTCCATTTAGTATACAGGAAATTTTGTAATTGCGTACATCCGTAAGCGGCACTGTATACGAAGAACGCATTCTGATATTTCTTCTGACTGAATGCATTAGATTTCTACTTGGTTTAGAAATGTCATGTATATGTAGGCATTAATCAGCATGTTTCATCTTTTCAGTCTCATTGAAATTGTCAATCATATTTAGATATACGCTGAATATGTGTATAGATGCTGGTTTTGTTGTTGCCAAGTGGAGGCCTTCAGGCGCATTCACGCTGTATAGGAAAGCTTTTCGCCCGAAAGAAATATTATTGGGAAAATAAAAAAAAACATTTCTGATGCAGAATCACTTGAACAAAAACAACACAATGACAGCGCACATCGCAAGCGAACCACCTGCGAGATACATCATAATCGTTAGTAACCGCAGCAGGAGATGTTGTCTTTGCATATTGAATTGGTTCGAACATTCTATTCTATAATTGTTATATACTTCATCATATATGCTGTTGTTGGCTGTGATGGGGGGCCATCGTGATGATGCAGGGGCCTGAAAAACGGGAAGAGCATGCCGCGCTGACACCACGCGACGGCTATGCGATATCGCCGCGGCCAGCGCTCCAGTGTGTGGAAGATTTGAGCCGTAATCACGTAGCTGATAAGAGAAGAGAGGACAGCGAGAAGGCGAGGCACTAACGGCAGCGTGGCGATAGCGGCAGGCCGGACGACGCCGTCGGCGACCTTCTGCGTGTCCCGAGACGTGCCATCATCCGAAGCGCCTTGTGCAGTGTTTTGAGCACCTGGCGTGCTCTTGCATGTCACCGTGTGCCATGTGACCGTGCAGCGGCTGCGCTGTCACAAGCGGGATCTAACAGAGAGCTTCATTCGGCCAGCCACTTGCTGCAGGTGAGCTTGAAACTCTTGTTTATTGCTCGCCTTTTTAAGTTTCTGTCGCAACTCTGGGCAGCATCGCGTGATTCGGTTCGAAAATGTGGTGGTCAGACGTGTTTGGTATCATCAGGCGTCTGGCGAATGCTCTGCGTACCTCTCAGGTGTCCCAACTATCGAAGAAAATGTTACTTAGTCGTACTTGTTTGCAAACTGATGACCATCATTCACTTATTTATCTGTGTTTACGATGCACCAGGGTTGTAGAGAAAGAGGCCCTCCTGACCATCTGGGCTTCTTTTGACACGCATGAAAATCTTTGTGCGCAGGCATTTCTGTTCTTCTTTAGCATATATGTTCATCGTAACAGATTTGTCCCTCTAGACATGCTTGATATGGATGGAATCAAGCGGGCGCTGTGTCTAATAAGTCTCAATATAATTAAGGAATTAGCGTTTGGATTAGGCCTAGCCATATCATGTGATTCCTCGCAACATAACCTTGCTCAGTAGAGTTTCCGTCATTCGTATCATATGGCAATAAGTGCAGGGCACGGAAATGTATGCCGTAGTTTAAATTGTCTCGTCAATGACGCTTCAGACATGTTTACTTGCACAAGGAACACGACTTCAGTGCGCATAATTAATTTATTCATTGTCCTTCTTTTTCAGGCAACGCTGCGCAGACCGTGAAAAAAAAGTCATCTCGCAAAGAAGCCAGACAAAAGCGCATTGTTCCTCCCTTCCGCATGGCGGCGCCAACGTTTCACCACCTCAGGCCGCCGCCTCCATTGACGGTAGGTGAATGTGGTAGTTCTATACAGATCCTATCTGTGCCCGAAGATAGTTTGCTCGGGCATGAAAAGAACGAACAGATCAGATTACAATACCTTATATAGTATACATTGGAATACTTCATTATTCCGCGTCGCATAAAGTTGTCGCGGTAAATGAACTGTGTAAACAACTTTTACACGAAAGCTTTGTCGCACTTCCGGATACCAACACTGCAGTTTTGGTATGGGGACGAGTGCTTATGTATCTGCATGCATGTTCGTATGCATAATAATAACTTTTTCTATCATCACCATTTAACATGCACTTTTATCTGGTTCCTTAACGATTCGGTTTAAGTTTAATTAAGTATATTCTATTGTTACTAACACTGCTATCTAGACTAAAGTCCAAATGTAATCATTCTGAGAAGGTATTTTAGAAAGTTTCATAAAGTTGAATAAATGTTATGATTTGAGAGAACGTGAACAGGTCGGAAAACAAGCAATGGGCAACAATGGCATTGGCTCTGCGCATAACACGGGAAAAAACACTAATGGAATTTGCACAAAGAAATCAGTTCCGCCGAGTCAACACACTCTTCCGAAAGCGTAGAAACAGAAAGTAGGGAAAGAACAAAAATGAAAGTTTCGGCATAAGGCCGAAGCAATAAATGCGATAGCAACACATCGGGCTGTTATACGAAGTAAGGCTATGAAATTTAGGAACCATGTTGTGAACACGGTTGATGGTGCTTGAATTGACAGTAATGCCGCCCCCACATCTAAACAGGTGGTGCTGTGTGTAGTAGGCTGCTCGACGTCCGACAGAAGGCATAGTCCAAGTTCGGCATCGAGAAAAGCGACAGGCCACTGGTTTTCACGTCGAAGTACATTAACGTTGAAGTGTCCAGTGACTATCACCGGCACATCCTGTAGGCCCACTGCACGAGAATTGTGCAGCAACAACTTCATAACGTCCGTCCACTATGTTCCCGAGATGTAAGGTGGGGTACGTAGGGTAAAATGCGACAAATATTTTGAAACAGTGAATATTTATTTTTGTTTCACTTCTTGAAATCAAACATAAATGCTGAAACTTTACTTTGGCTGCAAGGTATGTGCTACACAAATATTGCCTTGTCGCTGCCTTTCAGAGTACTTAAAGATTAAATATAAATGCTCCAGATGTTTCATTTTGCCCCAACTTGCGGGGCAAAACCTGCGTGGAGCAAAACGAGACAGCGTGAAAAAAAAAATCATTCCTTCAGTGTTTGCATTATACAGACTTGAAATTCACTCTGTTGGCCCTCACGCAGTCTTAAGGAGCCCAGTCCTTGGACTCCACACATTGAATCTACACAAAACGCGGTGTTGTGTTGCTCCGGAACTCCTTGCAAATCAAACACCGCCAGTCTTTTTTTTTTTTTGCTAACGTTGTCTTTTGTTTGACACTTGCACTTCATTGTAATATTCAACAGTAGGAGGCTAGATGTTTTGACGTATCTTCTTCACCTCTTTTTGACGTTTTGATGCAGATGCTCCGGCGTTTCATGACTTTTATGAGGCAATGAATTTAAAGCTGTTCCACATTATGATTTTTCAGCGCTTGTTCTTTTTTTCCAATTCGAGTATTGAAGAAACATTGTCACACCTCAATCTTGATACGTGTTTTGCACGACATGACTTGAAAATTTCACCATTTTTAATGCGTCTCTTTAGAGCATCCTTGCGAACACGGTAAAAACCTCGATGCGGCGGGAACGGAGAGAGTCATGTCCTGAACGCCAATCAATGCTTTTCGTGTCGTTTTCCTCCCAGGAAGCTCTATAGAATATTTTCTTGCACGTCCAAATCCTTATAAACAAAGAAACATACACAATATATACAATACAATAATATACAGTATAATAAATTCAAGTTAATTGTTAAATTATTGAAACAATCTCTAAGGCAATTGGATGCCTTTTTCTCGCGTTCGGCCCCTCTCACATGTCTCGCGACCGGTGTTTGCAGGCACCGCAGAACCTGGATGAAGATGTCGAGGCAGGAGGGGGTTGAGCTTAGTAGAGAGGGCTTATTTACATTGTGTACATGGCGAGCTCTCTCTTACAGGGCGAGCTCCTCTATCATTGCACTCTCTCGAAAGTGGCGCTCCTTCGAATAAGCCGGGTGGCTCAGTATTAAAGGTACATTCTCCCCAGATCCCTAGATCGGGGAATGCACGCAGACGGCACTGTCCAATCACGTGTTACACTGTTACGCACAACCTGCGAGGGCGGCGAACATTTAGGGCCAATATTATATAATATAACATAATAATAAATATAATAATAATAATAATAATAATAATAATAATAATAATAATAATAAATAAACAATAAGTATTATAGTAATAAATAATAATATACAGAGCCAATACACGTTCAATATTGAGGCGTGGTCACTGCTCTCCAATGTGGCAAGCTCACGACAGCATACATCAAAGGGGCCGCCGCAGTTGCTCAAAAGGGCCCACTGGACTGCTCGCTCAATTAGCGGGTGACAGAACGAACGCAATTGGTGACAACGTACAAGCCGAGCTTCCACGTCGTTGTGCCCCACAAAGTCTTGGTCGTGAGGGAACTGAAGAGCGATAGGTTTTCTTGGTGGAACCTTTCAGATTGAGCGAATAATCGGCTGCAATGCTCAAGCTGCACTGTGAAAGGCCTCTTAAGCGTGCTTGGTTTTCTTTTCGGCTGACGACGGAAAACGCAATGGCCTATCAAACTGTACACCGTGAAACTTATCAGCATTGTGAATACCAGCGTGCAATCGAAATCGTCTGACTTCTGGGACGGAACAGAATTGCTTGGATTTTATTTACCAAAACCACGACATGAAGAGACACGCTGTAGCGAGGACCTCGAAATGCATTTTCACCACTTGGGGTTCCTCAAAGTGCTCTTATAACTATACCCACGGTTGTTCCCTTTGCATTTAGCTTTATCGAAATTCCACCATTGTGGCCGGCCATAGAGCCCACCGAACGCAACAGCACGGCACATAGCGTACTGTGCTACCACGATGGGTAATCCTGAGTCAAACACACCCGCCACAGTGCTCTAGTGGCTAAAGCACTCGGCTGCAGACCCGCAGGTCGCGGGATCAAATCCTAGCCGCATTTCCGATGGAGGTGAAAATGCTTGAAGCCCATATGCTAAGACTTAGGTGCACGTTAAAGAACCACGGGTGGTCGATATTGCCGGAGCCCTCCACTATATACGGCGTCTCTTATAATCGTATGGTAGTTTTGGTATGTTGAACCCCAACTATCATTATTCCTGAGACAAACAGTGGAATGCTTTTGTTTTTTTTGTTTTGTCTAAAACACAATTAATACTACTATGCTTTCGCAAGCAGAAAAAAAGTCACAGCTTTGCCACAAAGGCGAAGCAATGAACGCGATAGCAACAAATTGGAAGGTCACGTCATGCGCAGAATGGCCAGCAGATCGAAATGTGCCCGATATTACGGCTTGGTGGCTAGCACCACCAAGCCGTAATACTTAGTGAACTAAAAACTAAGTTTCTCTTTTTTTCCCTTTAGATAGTGAGGTTGAGGACTGGTACATTGCAGCGAAAAGTTTAATTTTCACTCGTGCCTTGACTTTAGCCACCAATCAGATAACCTCCTTCTAGTTATTTATACCCGTTTAAAGTCTATTCTTCCATCCCTGTCCCTAAACCCCAGTGCTTTGATAAACTCTTCACCATCATCCTGAACTATAGGGTGAAGCCCTTTACAGAACATTATCAAGTGTTCGGCAGTTTCCTCTTTCTCTCCACACGCACTGCATACCGTGTCTACCCCCTCGTATTTGGCCCGATATGTCTTGGTTCGCAATACTCCCGTCCTGGTCTCAAATGGTAGAGAACTACCCCGAGCATTATCATAGATCCTTTCCTTGAAAATTTACTGCTTAAAAGTTCGATAGATCTCTAGTGCGGACTTCTTAATCATGCCTATTCTCCACATATTGGTCTCAGCTTCTTTCACCTTCTTCTTAACCGATAATTATTTTTGGTTTGGCCCCCTGCTGTTTGCCGAGTATTTACCAGTCAATTTTCTGGTTCGCTTCCTCCATTTTGTATCGCCATTCTTCATGTACAAGTACGTGGCAGATGAGAGCGCCCCCCGCCGCGTCGTGACGATGTAGCTACGCGCGCTCATTGCGTCATTTTGCTGGTGATACTAAAGACACGATGCCCCCCCCCCCCCCCCGAGATGTCTGTCAGCAGCGGTAAGTAGTAGATATAAATAGTTCAGTGGTTAACGATAATAGCTCAGTGGTGACTCAGTGGTTAACGCCTCGCACTCACGATGCAGAGGCTCCAAGTTCGATTCCGCACGCCCAAGTATTTTTTTAGATTATTTTCTTCTTTCTTACGTTTTCATATACATAGATACGCATACGTTTACTGTGAGTGACGGTGACGCCGACGCCGGCGGCAATATCCACCCTAGAGTGTCCATAAAATTGATATTGAAATAATACTGGCACATGCGAGAAGCAGTATAGGCTGCTATCGAGCGCATGCCTGTCTAGGGCGCTCAAATTTTAGTAACATGATTGATACTTGTAGTCTTATGCGTGCGTCCACGTACGCAAGCAGTTTCCTCGATAACATCGAAACGAAAAGCGAAGATGGGATCAATTTAGTAAGCTGCTCGGGCGAGATGGCTTGCAATGTCGCATGTTTACTTGCGAAATGCCCTAGCATCGTGGTTCCGGATCTCGCGTATAGCTTGTAAGTCAGCGCTGTTTTGAATAAATCGTTCACTGGAGCACGGCTTTATTTGATTAAGAATTAGTTTGAGCAATGAAGCAATTTTAGCCCATCTCTTCATGCCAGCGATACCGCCACTATACCGGTAAAGGCCTCGGCATCATCGGTCAAAATAGTCGGAGTGGTGAAGAAACAACCGACAGCACAGATGGCTCCACGGTGTCCGTCTCCCATGCTGTTTACCATTGTGGATATATTCGGCCACGCAACCACCGGACCAAGTGTTTGACAAAAATCTGCCGAGTTTGACGCACGCTTGATGTCTGATCCGGCAGAACATCAGCGAAACGCTGCTGCACGAGCGCGTCAGACATCGAATCTGGCGCGCACTTTATGCGCTCATTCATGAGCTGCTTCCTTCATGGAAACTTATATTTATAGTTATAGTTATAGTTATAGAATAAGTTATAGCTTTGCGGATTTACGAGCGGGCGGGTCGCTCGGCGATAGATGTGCGGAGGTTGGTCAGCGTCGTGGCGGCGCCTTCGCAGGGAGAGGCGCGCGTGCGGTGCTCATTGATGCTTATTTCATCTTTGCGCTGGTGTCGGTCGCGTCTGAACGGTGCCCGGTATTGTCGCCGGCACTACAATTCGGAGGCGCGCGCTTTCTTGATCGCTCATTTGTGACATCTTGACAGTCTTGTTTCGAAAAGCTCTGCATAAAAAAAATCTCGCAGCAGCCCGCGAGGGCTGATTATAAACAGTCCCATTTGCCCAGCTACGTGGACGAGGGAAAGAGCACCAAATTACACCGTCCAATGCCAAGGCATACACCACTTTCGACGGGGCCGCCCGCACCCGCCCACGACAACGTCCTTGACTGGGGCGCAGTCACCACATTTTCCACTGTGGCGCCACGGTGTCCCCTCGCTGGCGGGAGGAGGTCGTTGGGGTTATGGGTCTCACGCTCGGGCCGACACATCAAAGGGACCGCAGCGACACCGTTGTTCTCTTGATGAGAATTTTCACGACCAAAACCCATTATGATCGATTGCGACGCCGGACTGCAGGGCGCCTTACTTCCCGGCCTGGAATGACAATGACCGCGATGGAACGGCTTTCCGCAGGCTAGCAGCCCCTCGTTCAAAGTACACGAAATTCCGCTCCCCCTTTCGCCCTAAGCGCCAAGAGAGTATCTCCGCCCGGGGGGAAAAAGATCCCGAGGTACAGTATCCAGCAAGTGTCGTGCAGAGGGATCTGTATCCCAGATTGTCGGCTCGTCCTTCACTACTCTTGGCTTTAACACTGGATCTGATGATCACATCACTGCAGGACCATAGAGTGTCACGCTCGCAAGGAGGAGGGGACCTCCTTCATCATTCTTTCCACACATTACAAGATAATGAACTGCGCCGAAAAACCAACCACAAACCAGCAAGCACATGGCACTCCTAGCCTTTTCCCATCATTTTGTGTCCTTCCCATTGCACACTGACAGCATCCACTTTTGAAAACACATAAAAGCTGTATAAATGACGCAGTCAGGGGTCCTTCAAAAAAAAAACATGTCAGCAAGAATTCCACGCACCAGTCGGCCGATGAAAGCAAGAAACGACTTGAGGCATCGGGGCAATGACTCTGTCATCGACGTTAAAGATAATCTTGCGTTATCAGCACCAAACATGGCGCCGCCAAAGCCAAAACTGTTCCCGTGGGCAGAAAGGAGCAAACTGGCATGCTGCCCAAACATCAGGAACGCTATTCACAACAGACATTTGTAACGACATTTATGTGCCACCATTGGAGGCGCAAGCGCTGCAACCGCTGTGACGTGCAGGGTTGGATCACGTGATCTCGTCTCTGGCGAAGGAAAGCTGGCGGTTGGATGCGTTGTTTTTAATCGCGACTTCGCGGTGTTTTCATTTTTTAACATCGTTGTATTGCTCTGACTTCATCTGTGTGGACATCTGCAGATTACACAATGCGGGAAGTTGCAGTAAACGTTACCGGCCGCTACGTACGCGATGCCACTGTCGCGGCCGCTGGCAGTGCCACTGTCACCCCTCTCTTTGTTTATTGTTGTGGTTATTATTTCGAGCCCATGGGGTAAAAATGAGCACGGACCATGGATGTTCACATCAAAGCAGAACGTTTCAGTTTCTGCACGGGAGCCTCGTTCACAATGAAAAAAAAATGAATGTGCAAACAGTTTGATTATGCATATTTTAAAATTGGCCTCTGACTGATTGTCAGAGAGTCAGAATATAGCCCAGAAGTCCAGTTTCTTTCCCTTTGTTTTTTATTATTTTTACCATATATACCGGTCTATATCGTGGCCAGTTGCTTCTGCGTGTTCGGCAAGCCCGTTCGACGAAACCTCCTTTCTTAGATCATACATGTGCGCTATAGTCTTAAGCTTACTTCTCTCGCCAATGTAACTTTAACAGCAGTGTGCGCCACCACCATCCTCCCTGGCGTCCGTCCACATGTGTGTACTCGACCACGCGGGTTTCCATCCGCCAGTGGTGTAGCCAAAAGGTGGCACACCAAGCCCGTGTCCCCCCCCCCCCCCCCCCACCACCATCCGAAAATTTCCCATGGTATAAGCGCACAAAAAATAACGGTCACCCACACTTGCTGCCCAGCCCCTAGTTCTAATCAAAATAATGCCCCCTCTAGAAAAAAAAAAAAAAAACTTCTGCCAGCGTGCCTGCTGTCCGTGACTTACGCTCACAGGGTTCCTTGCTTAGATATAGATTACGTCTGTATAGAATGGGCCCACAGCCACTGTCTCTTCCTCTTAATGTTGTTTTGATATACAGGCATAAATGTGGTAAGCTTCAAAATTGATACGTCTTCGAAGAGCAGCCGTCAAATACCACACAGCTTATGAATGAAACTGCATAGAAAAAACCTACACAGAGGCAATTTTTCTGAAACATGAAATTGCCGTTTTGATCAGGGTGCGCAAAACCTCGCAGCATGCCTGCTCAAAGGCGTATAATAATATGGCTGGCTGAGCCCATTTTTTTTAACCAAGATTTACCCCTTTGTAGAAGCTCTGGAAATGAACCAATTATTGATAACTTTCACCCATGTGGGGCTACACGGCGATCGAATGTGCAACCTGTGAGCACCGTGAAAATTTGGCGCAATAAATATTAGGAGCGTGCCTAGGAGATAAGTTACAACTCTGAACGAGGCACGCGCACGCGTGATTCTCATGTTTGCCGCAATCATAACAGAAAGGTTGCGGCTGTAAGAATGTTGTGTTGCTTCCAACAAAGCGCGGGGAATCCGCTTGCGCTGTGCTTCGTAGGGTTATGTCGGCTAAACATTAATGTAATTTGCGCATGCGTGTCATGTCAACCGCGGTCCTTCTGTAGATGCAAACCTACAATGAAGTAGCGTAGTTGCGCACGTTTACTGTAGCAAAGATAAGTTGTTTTTTTACCGTTAATGTCATTTCGATGCTTCAATTCGACACGGAATGAGTCATCTTTTACAGAGGTCGCGCGCTTGGCCACCGTGGTTGTTTCGCCTAGGTTGCCATAGGAGACGACGCCGGCAGTCAAGCGTCGTGAGAAGCTTTTCGGGGCAGCTATTTAGCACTTCGTACAGTCAGGGAAGAAGCTGCAGCAGGGTTTTACTGAGTTCTTCGAGTGAAGTACAAGAATAAAGAAGACGAGAAAGCGACTGCGGGCTGCGCGCGAGGAAGCGGCAGAGCAATCCAACCACCTTCGTCACATGGATGCATCCGCATGGTGGCGCCACGGTCTGAGCATCTACTCAACAGATGTGTGATTAACCAGCTCTACACTTTTCGGTCAGAAATGTTATTTAAACAGGTCAGCGACTCCCGTGATAACTTTACTTTAATTGCTTTCATACAAAACACATGCAAACAAAACAAAAAATAACTACAACTTTCGCATGGCTCCTTCAAAAACTCGCACAAAGCATAGCTTCGCGCACTATTTTCCCCCAGGCTCCTGACTTCAACTCTAACGTTGTCACTAATCAACTAGTGGTACAGCGACCTGATACTTTCATGCGTCCACGCATGCCACGCAACACAAATGCCAAAAACATTTTCAAAGTCAGCTGTCATCGCCTTATTTTCGGGAAGCTCATCTCACTTAGCCCTGCAACTCGCTTTAGTACGTGCCAGTATCCTTCTATAGATGCTTCAGGCGAACAAAGCTACTGAACACTAAAGAAAATACAAAGATATAAACTAGTTACTTAAGCATCAAAAGTCAAGGAGATTGCAAAAAAAAAAACAATTTCATCGCTAAAGCAAACAAACGAAATTCCTTAGTCGACATTCTCTGAGAAGCTACTGCATTAGGTCGAACTCGCGGTGGTCGCGTCCCGAAGGCTTTTCTCGCCAAGCGGTGTGCATAACACGCGTAAAGGTATATCTCTTTCCTACCGAACCCTGTGGCGTTCCTCGAAGAAGACTTGCGTCGTCCCTTCTTGTTACTTCGCGAAAACCACTGACCATTGTGATCCGCACCATGACCGTGAGAACTACGGAAGGGTCCCTTGCCCTACGACCGCTTGAGGGCACAATGCGCTTCTCTTTTGTTTGCGCTGCGGCTGCTCGGACACATGCGATACGGCAACTTTCTCGCCATTTCGCTCCACCGTCTGAAAGGAGCACTGACATCAAACTTACTCATGTCAACATTTTTGCTTCTACAAGTACAGCTATCAACCTCCTAGTAGTGATTCGAGACATAAAACACATCTGAGGGACGAATGAGTATCTGTAATATTGATTAATATGTTCGCTATCGAACGCGGTACAGAATGAGTGCAAAGCCCGCCAAATTTTATTGCTGGCAGCGCTACCTCGTGGTCCCGTCGACGCCGCTGCATAACTGATGCCACTTTCACCAAAAATGGTGACGTCACACAGGCGTTCCGTCTGCTTGGCGCGCACGTATATACGGTCAATCCAACTGTGTCTCTGAAAGCGTGCCTCTGTCGCCAACATCGTCATCTGCACCGTCCTCGCGGCCAACATCGGCAAGTGATGACGACAGCAACCTGGAATTGGGTATCACCGCGATTCACGACGATCCTTGCTTGACATGCTCCGCGTTAAATGCAATGTATTTATCGGTCTCGGCCATACTGTCGTAGCTCAGGAACACCACCTACACACCTCATGTCGCGGGCGTTTGACGAGTGAATTAGGGCACTGTCACAGAACGAGCGCTCAAAATGGGCGCGCCGCCAAATTCTTGCGATAACGCCCGGGAGAGACGCCGCGAGGTCAACGGAAAAAAAAGAGAAAACAAGCATCCAAGGACTCCCGGGGGCGCGCGACCCTCCCCTCTCGAAAGCGTAGACTCGCCGACGAACCTCCTCACCCCACAACGGCGGCCGAGCAAGCACTCGAATGTTCTAGATGGAAAGGGGCGAGGTGAGGCCGGGTTGAGTCATCTGTCGCGGACGGCATTCGAACCATCTCGCCCTCTCCCCAGCCTTCGCGGCGTATCACGCCGACGAAATGACGAGAACTTTCTGGAATCTCGCGCGGATGGTATTAATGGAGCAGCCGAGGTGAGAGATGAGGAGAAGACGGAAGTTAGCGCCAGAGCGCGTAGGGATTCCGCCGTGTAGTTGGCGAAGGTTTTGTCCGTAGATACAAAGCAGGAGAAGAATATGATTTCCACCTGAGGGGTGACGACTCGAGCTACAGGCAAGAGTGTGTGTTTACCGCTATCGAGCGAAGACGCGTGGCAACAGCTGCGTGTGTGAAGCCGACGTGTTTCCGGCGAAGAAGTTTGAAGCTTCGAGAGTGGCCAATTGAAGACGCGAGGTTTCCTGGAAGAGAAACTTCCGCAAGGTTTCCTGGAAGAGAAACTTCGTGGGCAGCGGAACGACAATGCTGGACTTTGAGTGAGTGATTCTTGGAAGAGTATTATCCAGACCTTTGTTCCAAGAACTTTAGACTGAATAGGTTTTTCTATCTCTATAGTCTTTAAGTGTCCTGGTTGTTCAATGCATGCGACTGCATTGTAGTGCGTATTGTTGTCTGTGTTCGTTGTTTCGAGTGTGGCCGATTGTACTGTGTAGTACGTTGTTTGATTGGTGATATATTGTATACAACTAGTGTGGAGTGTGCATACTTGTGTATTGTTTTTTTGATCTGCCATTATTGAGAATATAATTTTGTTTGTTTATCAACTCTCGGCTCTGACTTGTTCTTTGGGCCACAGCCGGCGTCCGCTGACGCGCCAAATAGGACCACTTCTAAATTGTCCACGTTTTCGTGATGCGGTTCGGGGGGCCGATACCTCGGCCCTTGGAATTAGCCCGGCGATCGCCTCCCGAATTAACGGGACCTGTGTGACAATTATTCTGGCGTCCGCGACAGGACCTTTTTGGTGCACAGTGTGTCCAAAGTAGTGAGAAAGAGCCTCGAGTTGTTGATAGTGCTATCGGAACGATTTTGTGTGTTGCTCAGTGTTCTCGTTAACAAGTGCAGGAGAGTGTTCTGACAGACTGATTTAGGCAGATACGTTTTGCACGCGGCAAGACTTTATTTGGGAGACACCATGGATCTCGAAAAGTTAGTTGCTCTTGGTGAGAAGATGGGTCTTTCTGGCGCCGAACTACGGAAATGGGTATGCCAGAAGGAGAAAGAAGCAGTGGTGAGAGAAAAGTTGGCAGCCAAAAGGGCGAGAGAAGAAAGAGAGGCAAGGAAGCGACAGCTGAAGGAAGAAAGAGAGCAGCAATTGAAGTTGGAGCTGGAGAGAGAAAAGTTGGCAGCTGAGAGGGCGAAAGAAGAAAGAGACGAAAGAGAACGGCAGCGACAGCACGAGATAGAACTCGAGTGGCTCTGTTTGCAACAGCGAAGTGAAACTCCGGTCCAAGCTAGAGTTGAAAGCAGCGAACGGGAAGATCATGGCTTTCGCTTGAACCCAAGCAAGCTGCTCGTAGCGTTTGATGAAAGGAAGGACGACTTTGACGCGTACCTTCACAGATTTGAGACGATTGCAAGAAGCCAAAATTGGCCAGAACATCAATGGGCAACTGCTTTGAGTACTTGCTTGAGTGGTGAAGCGCTCAGTGTGTACGGTAGGCTGACGCCGACCGATGCAGCCAACTATGCAATGGTGAAAACTGCCTTGCTGAAGCGATTTAGATTATCTGTGGAAGAATTCCGGGACAGATTTCGGACAGGAAAGCCAGCTGATGGTGAGACGGCTACGCAGTACGCTGCCCGACTTAGCCATAATTTCGACAGATGGATTGAACTTTCAGGGACAGCGCAGGAGTACGATGAGCTTAGAGAGCTCCTAATTAGAGAACAATTTCTTACTAGTTGCCACCCAAGCCTGTCGCTGTACTTGAAAGAGAGGAAGGCTGAGTCACTTGAAGGCATGCTCGAATTGGCTGATCAATTCTTGGAAGCGCAAGGTGGAACTAATTTGGCCAGAGTCAAGAAGGAGTGTCCTGAAGATTCGAAGAAATCGGCTCCCGAAGAAAAGAAGCGTGCACCGGAGAGCATTCCGCGATGTTTTCTGTGTAACCGAGTGCGTCACCGTGCTAAAAACTGCCGAAGTAACTTCACGAGCCCCACGGCTGTGAAATGTTTCAAGTGTGGTCAGACTGGGCACAAAGCAGACGCATGTCGAAACAGAGCGAGTCAAACTCATCAGGCATCCTGTGTGCTAGCAGCACCAAAATCCGATGATAATGCCGTCACCGACGGATTTGTAGAGTTGAAAATGGGGAGAAAATCGCTATTGTGGGTGCTGTAATGACAAAACAGCCAACCGGTGTTGCGAAGGGAATACGAACGCTGCCTGGAAAAGTTGCGGACAAAAAGATTACGGTGTTAAGAGATACCGGCAGCTCCACTGTTATCGTGCGGAGAAATTTGGTACGGGAAAGTGAGTTAACAGGCAAAACGAAACTGGTTTGCCTAATTGACCGTACGGTTCGGATGCTTCCCGAAGCAGATATTGAGGTTGAAACCCCGTACTTTTGCGGGAAGGTTACTGCTTTATGCCTGACGACCCCCCTGTACGACCTTGTCATTGGAAACATCGACGGGGCGCGAGGACCGAATGATCCGGAATGTTTGGGAGAAGACCCTAAGATAGAGCCCTCGCCAACCCAGCGACCGCGAGATACAGTGGAGGAGCAGCCCGTGACGGATCTCACTAGAGCCCAAGGTGAAACCGCGGTGACAGAGACAGTGAATGAGAAGATGATCGTTTTGAACGAGTTCACGTGTTGGGCAGCTGGACTTACGTCGGCTCGACCTCAACTGACCGACAATGTAAAGATGACGGAGTCGGCCAGCCAGGCCCAATGTCGTGACATGAACAAGCGGGAGACAGAACCGGTTGAACGTTCTGACCCGTTAACGGTGTCGGAAGTGACAACGATGGCTGAGACGCCGCCTCAGATACCGTCGTTGGGAAGGGCTCACCGAAAAAGAACGAGGAAAGACAAGAAGAGGTCGAGCGAGCACCGCAAGAAAGGGCGCAAGCGCCGCTCAAGGTACACCGAATAGGTGCTGTTATGCCAGCGAGTCCTCGTCAAACGACCGTGCCTCTGAAAAAGGCAATCTGGGTCAAGGCCAGCCCGCCGTCTGCCCGACGCGAACATCTCAACGGCGTGAACACGCGCGGCGCCTCTCTCGCCCACGTGCATGGAGTCATCGGCGCACGTGACAGCGAGCCGGCGTTCTCGTGCCTGGTGGTCTGACGCATGGCGCGGCGACCCCCCATTGGCGGAATCTGCTCGGACGACCCGCGGCGCTTCTGATTGGACACTTTGGTTGGACCCGGTGCAAATAAAAGAAGCCCTGCGGCGCGTCGCGATCGGCGGTCCTATGTGAGAGGCGTCCCCGTGTCGGAGTGCCGACATGTGTGTGAGTCAGCGGTTTTAGGCGAAAGGCTGACCTATGTGTTAGAGAGAGGAGCTCGGCTCTTCGAGTCTCTGCCGGCCCCAGTGCCGAAATTGTAACGCCTCTGTAAATATGCTGTACATAAACCTTGTTTAACTCACCGTCGTCTCGTCCGCTCGTCTTATCAGCTCTGCGCAGAAGCAGTCGCGAGCTGATAAACATACGCTACCAAACGGCTGGTGACCTTCCCGGCGGAGTTGAAAGCAGTGGCGCCTCCGGGGCCGTGTTGGCGTCGCCGTCTTTCGCAACAGTGGTGGCTTCGGCGGGATCGGTCCGCCGTTTCTCAACAGTGGAGGTCAGCGGAGGGATTCGGAGGTGGCTTCGCAACAGTGGTTGGCAGCTGCGGGATCGGCCGGCGTCAGCGACATCGATGCGGTGAGTGCCTGATGTTTTCCCCTCAGTTCACCAGACTACTCTAGCTCAGGTTGTAGTAGTTTAGAGAAGGGCTGTGTGAAGCATTAAAGTAAGCTTTGATCGTTTCAAGCCAAGTCGAAGCGCCTTGAAACCAAAGTTAATGCAGAGGGGGTAAACACGGCAGTGTTAAAATTGCTTGCGCGTCTTGCTAGTAGGCTTATAGTGGGTACGGCAAGTAGATTCTTAACAGGGGCAAACAGCAAGAGGCTAGTGTGAACGATGGAGAACCTTAAAGTGAAGGAACTCATCGAAATTTGTGAGGAACTCGGCATTACTTTGGGCCGTGCGAAACGAAAGCAAGCGATCCTTGAGATCATGAAGGATGAGGGAGTGTCGGCTGAGGAAGTCGATGAGGCCTGGGTGGATATTAAAGCACGCCGTGAGGAGGCGGAAAGGCGAGAAGTAGAAGCTCGCGAACGTGAGGAGGCTGAAAGGCGAGAAGCTCGTGAAGAGGCTGAAAGGCGCGAAGCTCGCGAACGTGAAGAAAGGCGCGAAGCTCGCGAACGTGAAGAAAGGCGCGAAGCTCGCGAACGTGAAGAAAGGCGAGAAGCTCGCGAACGTGAAGAGGCTGAAAGGCGCGAACGTCGCGAGCGCGAGGAGGCCGAGAGACAGGAGCGCCTCGAGATGAAACGAATAGAATTGGCAATCCTACAGTGTTCGCAGGCGCCTAGCGCAGCTTCTCCGACGATTCAGGTCAGCGGTATTAGAATTCGGGATCAACTGCCACCGTTCGTAGTGGGCGAGGACATGGCGAAGTATCTCGTCAAGTTTGAACACGTCTGTGAGCGAAACGCTTTGGAGCGGTCTCTTTGGGCGCAGAACCTGTTAGCTCTTCTTCCCGGCGAAGTGTCCGACGCATTAACTTGCTTGTCTAGGGAAGCGTTTGAGAGCTATGACGAGGTTAAGGAAGTGCTCTTGAGACGGTACAAGTTGTCACCCGAGGCTTTCAGGCAAAGGTTCCGGTATGCTAAAAAGGGGAATGAGTCACACGTTGACTTCGCGTTTCGTCTTAAAGCCGATTTGATTGAATGGCTCAAGGGCGAAGGTGTTTATGACGACCGCGATAAAGTGGTGGAATGCGTTGCACTGGAGCAATTCTACCGCTGCATCGAGGAGGATGTCAAACTTTGGCTGCAGGACAAACTTGGTGAAGTACAGCTAAACAAGGCAGCAGAGTTAGCTGAGGAGTATTATACTCGCCGAAAGTTGCATAGCAGGGCAGTGCGCGTTGAAAAGGATGAAAGAAAAGAGGGCTTTTCAAAGAAACCTGATCAACGGAAACCCGCTCCGCACCGTAATTTCAAAAAGGACCCGTCTCTTACGAAGGACACTGTAGAGGAAGGGAAAACAGAAGCGGAAAAATCGAGTGAGGTTTCTAAACAACGCACTGATACCACACGGGCGTTTGAATCACGGAAGCCACTAATCTGCTACAACTGTAAAAAGGAAGGGCACATCGCGAGAAACTGTCAGGAAAAGTTTGCCTTCGCAACGATCCGAGAATCAGAGAAAAACATTCGGTTGTTGGAGCCGTATCTCCAAGAAATTAGGGTGAATAAGAAAACGTGCCGAGCACTTAGAGACTCAGCGGCAACCATGGACGTTGTCCATCCTTCATTGGTGTCTCCGGATGACTTCACAGGAGAATGCGCGTGGATCAGGCAGGTCGCCGAGGAGCAGAGTGTTCGCTTACCAATCGCCACCGTTGTCATTGAAGGCCCGTTCGGTAAGCTTTGCACCGAAGCAGCTGTGTCTGCCGCGCTGAACGATCGTTTTCCTTATCTTTTCTCCAACAACTCGGAGCAGCTTCTCAAAGAGCAGGGCAAATCGTTCTTCCCCAACTTAGCGTGCATGGCTCTCACGCGATCGCAAGCGCGGAAGCTATCGCGGCAGCCTGATCTGGTTCCATGCGGTGAACTCTCAAGTGACCTTGTCGGCGGGTCGACGGAACCCCAGAAAGGAAAGTTTCCGCATGAGTCATGGGAGCAATCACGCGAGCGGCCCGTCGCCGACACGACCGGCGCGGTTTCCGGAGAAAGGGGAGACGACGTGGCGCCATTGAGTCAGAGCGAGAGGGTTGCAACGCTCTCGCCTGTAGCGGAAAGTTGGAGCGAGCTGCCGAGAGTTGATCGAGAGACGCTCATTGGAGAGCAACGTGAGGATTTCTCGATTGAAGCGCTAGTGGAAAGCCAAATTGAAGCGCGAGTGGAAAGCCAGAAAAACGCGGCAAAAGTGCTGTCGAAGGAGCACTACGAGAAATCGGGGAAGAAGCGCGCTTTTGAAGTTGATAATCAGGTAATGCGGCTGCAGCCACCCAAAAGGAACAAGCTTGAGGTTGATTGGGAAGGGCCCGCCACAGTATTATCGAAGCCTTGCGATACAACTTATGAGGTGCAAGTAGGAAGGCGGCAGAACAAAATTTACAACTTGATGAAACCCAATGTTCAACATCAAGCGGTCGTAAATCAGCTGTTGAAGGCTTCAGAGGAAGAGGGAGCAGAAAATTTGAGTTCTAGTGAGGTGATCGAAGGGGGATCGAAAGTAATTTGGGAGCAGATAAACCTAGAGCCTAGCTTAAGTGAAGGAGGACCTGAGAAAGAGGACCTGAGAAAGATTGTTTCCGAGTTTGGGTATGTGTTGTCGGACCGTCCCGGAGACACGACGGTGATCGAACACGATATCGAGCTAAGCGGTGAGGAGTCAATCAGTAGCAAGCCGTATCGTTGTTCCCCTGTGCAACGTCGCAAGTGTGAGCCGCTCTTGGTGCCGCATAGGTATCGTCGCCTAAAAGTGGCCGGTTACTGAAGTGGAGCATGTTGCTCCACAGCGCAACTTTGACGTTCGCTAAAGAAAAAAAAAAAGGAAAGGTAAACGTTAATGCAGGTGCATTGAGCAGTGCGTTTAGTTAGTACCTTCTCAACCTTTCGGTTTCTGGCTGGCGATTCGGGGCAAAATTTTGACCTCATCACGACCTGGCCTGAGCGCTCTCGTTCAGAGTGATCTCAAGGGGCCAACTTTATGTGGTATTCTAATCCGTTACGTTGTTGTACGTGAAAAAAAAAATTGAGTTGTCATTTTAGGGGTCTTTTGTCCCACATGTGCCTCTTGATGTAGAGGGAACAAAATTCCGATAGACACGTAGATAGGTATATGTTGTACTATACTTTGTCTGGTGTTCTGTCGGGTGACCGAGGGCACTTGCTTGTGTCGTGTGTTGTCTGTTGTCGAACCGTTCTTAGCAAGTTGCAGAACCATCGACAAGTGCTGAACCCGAAGATGGTCAGAAGAGACGAGTGAAGCTGGTCAGCAAGTTGTGGCGACAAGCCAGTGGAGCTGGGATCCGTCGTCAAAAATGGGATGTGTTCCCGGACCAGTCTGGAGCTGTATTCTCCCCATGGCCCTGGAGGCGAACCTGGAGGGACCAGGCGAACGAGCGCACCTGACATCCGAGCCCCGTGGAAGCAGCTCGTCTTTCCGGTGCATTGTCTGGCGGCGGGGGTGCTGTTATGCCAGCGAGTCCTCGTCAAACTACCGTGCCTCTGAAAAAGGCAATCTGGGTCAAGGCCAGCCCGCCGTCTGCCCGACGCGAACATCTCAACGGCGTGAACACGCGCGGCGCCTCTCTCGCCCACGTGCATGGAGTCATCGGCGCACGTGACAGCGAGCCGGCGTTCTCGTGCCTGGTGGTCTGACGCATGGCGCGGCGACCCCCCATTGGCGGAATCTGCTCGGACGACCCGCGGCGCTTCTGATTGGACACTTTGGTTGGACCCGGTGCAAATAAAAGAAGCCCTGCGGCGCGTCGCGATCGGCGGTCCTATGTGAGAGGCGTCCCCGTGTCGGAGTGCCGACATGTGTGTGAGTCAGCGGTTTTAGGCGAAAGGCTGACCTATGTGTTAGAGAGAGGAGCTCGGCTCTTCGAGTCTCTGCCGGCCCCAGTGCCGAAATTGTAACGCCTCTGTAAATATGCTGTACATAAACCTTGTTTAACTCACCGTCGTCTCGTCCGCTCGTCTTATCAGCTCTGCGCAGAAGCAGTCGCGAGCTGATAAACATACGCTACCAAACGGCTGGTGACCTTCCCGGCGGAGTTGAAAGCAGTGGCGCCTCCGGGGCCGTGTTGGCGTCGCCGTCTTTCGCAACAGTGGTGGCTTCGGCGGGATCGGTCCGCCGTTTCTCAACAGTGGAGGTCAGCGGAGGGATTCGGAGGTGGCTTCGCAACAGTGCTGAGGTGGAATCGAATTGTGTTTGGCAGGGCTGAGTGCTATATGTTGTGTTAATGTTCTTGTTATCCTGTGTCATAAGTGTAGAAGTGTTTCTGCTGTGACGTGATGTATAGAATTGTACAATTGTGGTAATGAGAGCTTTGTACATTTGTATTGCTTGGAATATGTGATGGAGTGTTGCATTCATGTACCTGTGGCTATATTTCATGTGTTGTGGAATTGAATTACGATGTACAATTGTATTGAGCGATCTATTGTGAATGTGAAGTGTCATGAGCGACGGTTTGTGCTACAGTCTTTCAGAGTGTGTGGTGACTGTTCGCGCTCGTTTGTGTGGTTTTGAATATTATGAGATAATATTCCTAAAGTGGGGGGCAGTGTCACAGAACGAGCGCTCAAAATGGGCGCGCCGCCAAATTCTTGCGATAACGCGCGGGAGAGATGCCGCGAGGTCAACGGAAAAAAAAGAGAAAACAAGCATCCAAGGACTCCCCGGGGCGCGCCACCCTCCCCTCTTGAAAGCGTAGGCTCGCCGACAAACCTCTTCACCCCACAACGGCGGCCGAGCAAGCACTCGAATGCTCTAGATGGAAAGGGGCAAGGTGAGACCGGGTTGAGTCATCTGTCGCGGACATCATTCGAACCGTCTCGCCCTCTCCCCAGCCTTCGCTGCGTATCGCGCCGACGAAATGACGAGAACTTTCTGGAATCTCGCGCGGAAGGTATTTAATGGAGCAGCCGAGGTGAGAGATGAGGAGAAGACGGAAGTTAGCGCCAGAGCGCGTAGGGATTCCACCGTGTAGTCGGCAAAGGTTTTGTCCGTAGAGACAAAGCAGGAGAAGAAGATGATTTCCACCTGAGGGGTGACGACTCGAGCTACAGGTAGGAGTGTGTGTTTACCGCTATCGAGCGAAGACGCGTGGCAACAGCTGCGTGTGTGAAGCCGACGTGTTTCCGGCGAAGAAGTTTGAAGCTTGGAGAGTGGCCAATTGAAGACGCGAGGTTTTCTGGAAGAGAAACTTCGGCGAGGTTTCGTGGAAGAGAAAGAAACTTCGTGGGCAGCGGAACGACAACAACGCTGGACTTTGAGTGAGTGATTCTCGGAAGAGTATTATCCAGACTTTTGTTCCAAGAACTTTGGACTAAATAGGTTTTTCTATCTCTTTAGTCTTTAAGTGTCTTGGTTGTTCAACGCATGCGACTGCATTGTAGTGCGTATTGTTGTCTGTGTCCGTTGTTTCGAGTGTGGCCGATTGTACTGTGTAGTACGTTGTTTGATTGGTGATATATTGTGTACAACTATTGTGGAGTGTGCATACTTGTGTATTGTTCTTTTATCTGCCATTATTGAGAATATAATTTTGTTTGTTTATCAAATGTCGGCTCTGACTTGTTCTTTGGGCCACAGTCGGCGTCCGCTGACGCGCCAAATAGGACCACTTCTAAATTGTCCACGCTTTCGTGGTGCGGTTCGGGGGGCCGATACCTCAGCCCTTGGAATTAGCCCGGCGATCGCCTCCCGAATTAACGGGACCTGTGTGACAGGCACACGGTATATAGAAAAGCCCAGGCCTCGAGAAAAGGCTTCCTACTGCCAGTGAAACCCAACTGGTTCGTCAACAACGAATTTACCCTGTAGCAGCTTGCCGCAAAGTGAAGGGAGCAAATGCGGCTGTTCTTCACAAGCGTCCAGTCCCTCTATCCAACGGCGTGTACGAAGTCAACCCACTGGCTGCGTTGGGGTTCAAGGCTTGGAAAAACATGAAACGCTGCGCACTTTCCGCTTTTTCAGTGCCTCGACGTGCAGGTTCTCACTACGCAGCGGTTCCGCGACATTATGACACGCATTGTCACTCTGAATGATCGTACTCACATGCAGTCATCATCATCATCATCAGCCTGACTACGTCTTCTGCAGGACAAAGGCCTCTCCCATGTTCCACCAGTTAACCCGGGCCTGTGCTTGCTGCTGCCAATTTATACCCGCAAACTTCTTAATCTCATCTGCCCACTTAACCTTCTCTCTCCCCCTAACACGCTTGCCTTCTCTGGGAATCCAGTTAGTTACCCTTAATAACCAGCGGTTATTCTGTCTACGCGCTACATGCCCGGCCCATGTCCATTTCTTCTTGATTTGAGCTATGATATCCTTAACCCCCGTTTGGTCCCTAATCCACTCTGCTCTCTTCTTGTCTCTTAAGGTTACACCTACCATTTTTCTTTCCATTGCTCGCTGCGTCGTCCTCAATTTAAGCCGAACCCTCTTGGTAAGTCTCCAGGTTTCTGCTTCGTAGCTAAGTACCGGCAAGATACTGTTATATACCTTCCTCTTGAGGGATAGTGGCAATCTACCTGTCATAATTTGAGAGTGCTTGCCAAATGTGCTACACCCCATTCTTATTCTTCTAGTTACTTCAATCTCGTGGTTCGGCTCGGCGGTTATTACCAGCCCTAAGTAGACATAGTCTTTTACAAATTGAAGTGCACTACTACCTATCTCGAAGCGCTGCTCTTTTCCGAGGTTGTTGTGCATTACTTTCGTTTTCTGCAGATTCATTTTAAGACCCACCTTTCTGCTCTCCCTGTCTAACTCCGTAATCATGAGTTGCAATTCGTCCCCTGAGTTACTCAGCAATGCAATGTCATCGGCGAAGCGCAGGTTACTAAGGTACTCTTCATTAACTCTTATCCCTAACTGTTCCCATTCTAGGCATCTGAAAACCTCCTGTGAGCACGCGGTAAATAGCACTTGGGAGATTGTGTCCCCCTGCCTTACACCCTTCTTGATTGGTATTCTGTTGCTTTCTTTATGAAGCACTATGGTAGCAGTTGATCCCCTGTAGATTTCTTCCAGGATGTTTATATATACTTCATCGACGCCCTGATTCCGCAGTGTCTGCATGACGGCTTATATTTCTACTGAATCAAATGCCTTCTCGTAATCTATGAAGGCTATGTATAGTAGTTGGTTATATTCTGAGCATTTCTCTATTACCTGATTGATAGTGTGAATGTGGTCGATTGTTCAGTAGCCTGTTCGAAATCCTGCTTGTTCCTTTGGTTGATTGAATTCTAATGTTGTCTTAATTCTGTTAGCAATTATCTTTGTAAATAGCTTGTATACTACGGCGAGCAAACTGATCGGCCTGTAATTCTTCAAGTCCTTGTCATCTCTTTTCTTATGTATTAAGATGACGTTAGCATTCTTCCAAGACTCTGGTACTCTTCCCGTCAGGAAACACCCCGTAAACAGGGTGGCAAGTTTTTCTAACACAATCTGTCCTCCATCTTTCAGCAGATATGATGTTACCTGATCCTCACCAGCAGCTTTGTCTCTTTGCGAGCTCTCCAAGGCTTTTCTGACTTCTTCTATCATTACTGGTGGGGTGTCATCTGGGTTACTACTAGTTCTTATAGTATTAAAGTCGTGGTTGTCCCGGCTACTGTACAGATCTCTGTGAAACTCCTCCGCTATTTTAACTATCCTATCCATATTGGTAGTTATTTTGCCTTCTTTGTCCCTTAGTGAATACATCCGATTTTTGCCTATCCCAAGTTTCCTCTCTACTGCTTTGACGCTTCCTCCATTTTTCAGAGCGTGTTCAATTCTCTCCATGTTATACCTTCTTACATCGCATACTTTATGTCTATTAATCAACTTCGAAAGCTCTGCCAGTTCTAGTTTGTCTGTTGCACTTGAGACTTTCATGATTTGACGCTTCTTAATGAGATTCTTCGTTTCCTGGGTAAGCTTGCCAGTGTCCCGTCTAACTACCCTGCCACCAACTTCCACTGCACACTCCGTAATGATACTCGTCAGATTCTCATTCATTGTATCTATGCTATGGTTGGTTTCCTCATTAAGAGCCGAGGACCTGTTCTGAAGCGAGGCTCTGAATTCCTGTACTTTCCCTCTCAGTGCTAGCTCATTGATTGGCTTCTTGCGTATCAGTTTCGCTCGTTCCTTTCTCAAGTCTAGGCGAATTCGAGACCGTACCATTCTATGGTCACTGCATCGTACCTTGCCAACCACTTCCACATCCTGCACGATGCCTTGATGCGCACTCATTATAAAGTATATTTCGTTCTTATTTTCGCCATTAGGGCTCCTACATGTTCACTTGTGGTTTCCTTGTTTTCGGTAGAAGGTATTCAAAATCCGTAAATTATTGCGTTCTGCGAATTCTACTAGCAACTCTCCTCTGGCGTTTCTAGTACCGATGTCATAATCTTCTACTGCCTAGTCTCCAGCCTGCTTCTTCCCTACCTTTGCATTAAAGTCTCCCATCAGTATAGTATACTGTATTTTTACCTTACTCATTGCCGATTCCACGTCTTTATAGAAGCTTTCAATTGAAGCGTCATCAAGGCTGGATGTAGGCGCGTAAGCCTGTACTACCTTCATCTTGTATCTCTTATTCAGTTTAATTACGATACCTACCACCCTTTCATTAATGCTATAATATTCCTCTATGTTGCCAGCTATGTTTCTGTGAATTAGGAACCCCACTCCCAGTTCTCTTCTGTCAGCCAAGCCTCGATAGCAAAGGACGTGCCCATTCTGTAGCACCGTATAGGCCTCATCTGTCCTCCTAACCTCACTGAGCCCTATTATATCCCATTTAACACCCTATAGCTCCTCGAATAGTACAGTTAGACTTCCCTCACTAGATAAGGTTCTAGCGTTAAACGTTGCCAAGTTCAGGTTTCAATGCCGCGGCCTGTCCGGATCCAGAGATTCTTAGCACCCTCTGCTGCGTTGCAGGTCCGACCGCCGCCGTGGTCAGTCGCTTCGCAGCTGCTGGGGACTGAGGGCCGTGAGTTATTTGACGTATGCATGTGGGAGGTAGTGGCCAGACACTGCACCAAGGTGGCCAATCCTTCTCTGGTGAGGGAGTGCGTTCCCGGCGGTGGTTATCGGTGAGGCCGCACCCCAGGCCTCGTAATGCAGTTCCGTTACCACGCGGATTTTTTTTTTAACCGGTTGGGAACTGCGCGGCACCGGGATTTAGCCACGGACCTTTTGCATGCGAGGCGGATGCTCTAACCACTACGCCATCGCTGCTCCTGCATGCCATATGCAGTGGAGCACAACGCAGATCAGTCGATGCGACACGATGAATCACACGCACGCTTCAACACAGCAACGAGTGCCACTAGTGAGAGCATGGCTGAGAGTCGGCTCCAAACAGACTCAGAGATCGTCGACGTCATCGTTACCAGCGTATCGTCACTCGGGATGGCATTTGTGGAATGTATCACACCGAACACGTAGCACTAGTGTCGATGTCGCAGAACAGTCTATTTTAAATGCGAAGCTTTTCTTAGCGAACTTCGGTGACTTTGACCGTATCTATCTATCTATCTATCTATCTATCTATCTATCTATCTATCTATCTATCTATCTATCTATCTATCTATCTATCTATCTATCTATCTATCTATCTATCTATCTATCTATCTATCTATCTATCTATCTATCTATCTATCTATCTATTTATCTATCTATCTATCTATCTATCTATCTATCTATCTATCTATCTATCTATATATCTATCTATCTATCTACCTATCTATCTATCTATCTATCTATCTATCTATCTATCTATCTATCTATCTATCTATCTATCTATCTATCTATCCGCTTACGTTTGGGTGCTCTCGTGGTCACCCCATTTACTTGGCGTGAACCAAAATTAGCATGAGAGGGCAAGATGGTTTAACGAATACGACGCGCTTGTCAATACATGAATAATGTCACAATCCCGTCGCGTACGTCGTCAAACACTTCCCACCAGACTGTGGCACATACCCACGGGCGGGTATGTGCCGCTGGTATGGGGGATGGGTCACAGGTGATTGACATCTGCTCAGGAACGACGAGATCACATATGGGCGATTTTAACGCGCGAGTGTTAAAAAATACGCGACGTCGGTAGCGTCGACCTGACGTGTCCTAGCTGGAATCAATCCCAAATATTCTGGGTGCCAATGAAGCATTTTACCACAAAGCTACGCCAGGTTTTGGAACTATTTTCCAATAGACGCTAATCTTCGTGAAATGGTAATAGTGGTTTCAGTGCTGCTCACCCAATTTTATAAACATTACATGTGTACTATTTTGACACAGCCGTCACGTCGGGTTAACGTCAGATGTGGTTAGGTGCCATGCGCTGAAGTTGATTTATGTAGCAGTGTCCAGGGCAAGCATAATCGCGAGCATCCGTGCCTCACATCAGCTTCTGGTGTTGCTGATACGTATGTTCCAGTTGGCACCATTGCGCAATTGCAGACAACTGGTTATATAAACATCTGCAAGTCTTCAACATATGTCTGTGTGCGCGACATTTGTACATAAATTTAGCGTCATTTCATAACGTGTCACTCAATAAAGAAATTGCACCACGGTCGCGTTTAGTCTGCATGCTTCGCATGACGTGGATTCCCAGGTACGTGGGATCTGCCGAAGTTTTGCGTTTTTTCCTTAGTTTTTCTACGCTGTTTGACACCAAAATTAAATAACTTCGACACGATGGACGCCATTCAAATTTGGCCAACAAGACCTTTGCATACCAAATGATCGAATGACGGACACATCTCGATCTTGAAATTTGATGTCAGTGCTCCTTGAACACATGCCTCAAAGTCGTCGCGATTTTCGCCTCGTCTTTAGGAGGTCTCGCTCGCTGGATTTCCTGCCGACCGCTTGTGCCCTCGTGATCTCCGACGACAGCGCAGCTCTGGCTCACTGGACTCACCCTACGCCATCTCCTGACGCTGACAAGAGCTCTCGCAGAGTGGTGCCTCGTCCTCGGACTTCTGCGACCGTGTCCATCTTTCCTATTTTCTCCTTACTTCCGTATGACGCTGTCCCTGCGCCTCTCTCTCCTCCTGCTCCCCTCTCTATCTCCACACCTTTAATTCCTGTCCTTTTTAATCCCTCCTTACCCCTATCGCTCGTGAGCTACTGTTGAGGTGTCCTCCGCCTGAGAGACAGTTACGGGGCTCACTTTTATCTTCTTTTCATTTGAAAATCAACCCCCCCCCCCCCTAGACGCTTTCTCCGTTGGGCATGTTTTGACGCCGTTTTTGGAGCCTTTCACCCGCCTTTGATGCTCATCAGAACCAATATGTTCATTAGCTCTTTCGCGCGCACTGTCTTTATGATTGCATAGCAATTCATCATTCGACCACTGCTGCGTACGATGCGCTTTTCTTTTCCGGTGGCCCAGACGCATACGATAGAGTCCCGTCAGAGAAGACAATGACACTTTTCTCGCGATATCGCTCCACCGTCAGTGCAGGTATCACTGGGCGGGCGTACATCGAACGTAGAAGATGAACGGCATGCGAGTTGTGTATAGCGATACACGCAGTCAAAACATGCCGTCGTGAGGAATGTGAGCTGGAACACTGAATTCATAGTTATTCAACGATGAACTGCTCATAAAGCACAAGAGTGCAGAGAAGTGTTCCATCTATAGAATTGTTTTTTTTTTCGTTTTATGGTCAAGTCACGTGCTGAAAATAGGAAAAGTAAACACATATTAAATATGTTGAAAGACGAAGGGATGGAACTGAAATTCCCGTGCGAGATACCTCGCTCTGATAATTTGCGGTTTCTTATGATATGCTGAAGTGTCTCAGCGGAGCATGCTTGCTGGCAGTATATGCCGAATTGAAGGAGACGACTGCTGCATTCCGCGTCGGCGCATTCAAATATTGTTCAATGAGAAAAAATGATGTCATACTTAGGCTCGGCGAAGAAAGAAAAACAAAAAGAAAAAGAAAACTTGGGCACATTACCTGAGCAATAGCGTTGCAAGAAGGCGCGGTATACTATTGCATCGGTTTGCGAACTGCTCATTTGCACTTCAAACAAAGTTTACTTCGGACGACCTTCATCCACGAGAAAACTGCACCAATATTGCAGTTATTCCATGCACACGTTCTGCTCAGTCTGAAAGAAAATCGGGAAGCGAAGCGATACTATGGGTGAGGGTTGTGTTTTCCGCACCATATGCTTAGTGACATTTCTTCCGTAGGGCACGAAAGGTTGTAGGGCTGTACAGTGGGCATAGAATAGTGCTGTGAGAGGTGTGCCAATTGTTCTTTCAATTGTTGTGAAAAAAGTGCTAACCGAATTTCTCTTGTGTTCACATGTATACATCAGTCAGACAGGTTGATGCATCAACAGGCGCCTCAGAGAGCATCAAAATTCATTGAATGAAGCCATCTCATTGCACTTCGCATTTTAAGTCATGCAATTTCATCTTTGAAGGCCTGGTACTCTTGCACAGTCACCCTAACCAGACCATGCGAAAAATCTCGGGGACATATCATAAAGAACACCACACCTTGTTTAAGTCAATTAACCTTCGCTAGCGCTACAACACAAGAAACTTAACTTCACTAATCAGCTGTAAATACGCGTCTCGGTTGTTAGTCTTTTTTGTGCCTTTTTGTGACATGCGCGATGCACCTCCGTTTTCTTAGATATGTTTTTTTTTTAACACGTGCGATAACCTTTCAGTGGGAAGTGAGCGTTTTCGGTGCGCATATTTCTTTCCTGGTCATACTACTTTCTCTTCACCTGGTAAGTTTTATTTCAACGCGTAGTTACAAGAAACGCCGCAGTTGTTTAGTGGCTAAAGGTACTCGGCTGTTGACCCGCAGGTCGCGGGATCGAATTTATTTATTTTATTTATTTATTAGAATACCCTCAGGGCCCGTAGGGCATTACAGAGGGGGTGGGTACAACATATATAACACACAAGAAAAAAAGACAAAATAAAGAAACAAGTATCAGATGCGCAAATCAGGAAGGCAACATAAGTCAACTAAAAATGTATAAGAATTCAAGCACATACAAGACAAAGATAGATAGTGGAAACTGCGTATAGTTACAAGCATTGCTGAGAAATTGCAGTCTTGAATAACAAAGGGTCTGTTATTGATACCACGGAAGAGGGAAGGTGGTTCCAATCGGCGGCTGTTTTCGGTAAGAAGGCTGCTGAAAAGAATTTGGTGCGGCAAAACGGAATGGCAACCTTATGCTGATGATCAATGCGCGATGAGTGGTATGACGGTTGTGAAATGAGGTCTCGCTTCATTGATGGATTGTGAAAAAATATCTTATGAAAAAAATGCAGTCGCGCCAGTTTTCTCCGGACAGTTAAATTGGGTAGGTCAAGGTTAGATTTCATTTCTGATATGCTAGCAGTACGGGAATAATTAGAACAAATGAACCGAACTGAGCGGTTCTGAACAGATTCTAACGCGTTAATTAAATTTTGCTGCACGGGATCCCATATAGCGGACGCGTACTCAAGCTTTGGGCGAATTAGTGATCGGTATAATAGAATTTTGAGGGACAGCGGAGCGCGAGAAAAGTTGCGGCGTAAGTATCCTAGCGTTCGGTTAGCGTTATTACAGATGTAGGTAACATGCGTGTGCCAAGATAGATTGTTGGTAATGTAAACGCCGAGGTACTTATATGAAGAGACATGCTGGAGGGGAACGGCGTTAATTCTGTAGGTACAGGGGGGAGAAATAGATCGCCGGGTTATTGACATGCATTTAGATTTGTTAGAATGCCGGCTGCGGCGGCTGCATTTCATAAGGAGGCAAAAATGCTGTAGGCCCGTGTGTTGAGATTTGGGTGCACTTAAAGAACCCCGGGGTGGTCGAAATTTCCAGAGCCCTTCTCTACGGCATCTCTCATATTTTACATGCCGGATTTATAGGCACTAAAAAACCGAGTTTTAGGCGCCCAAACATAGATGGGTGAAACACTGTTAGGCTCTCAAAATCGTAAATATAGGGTCAAAAAATATTGGCGAAATTCACTTTTTTGAAGAAATACGTGTGTCATCTGTGTCTACGACAGGAAAGTAAACAGAAATGTTTTAGTTTATGATGACACAAGGACGTAATGGATTAGCGTAGCCATTGATTTTTTTTCCCCGCAGGGTTTGCAGAATATGGCCTCTCCATTTTGTATAATCTAGCATGGGGATTTAAGTGTACACCATCAAATAAACATGCCTCTGGGTTTCTATCTTTTCGGCATGGCTGAGAAGGGCTACACAGGTGCGAATAGCCAGGGCGCAATAGGCCAGAAGCATCTTTTTGCATCGTATTAAATTGGTCTAACCACACAGGCTATATTTTTCTTCTCTCTGTGAACACCCTAAAGGGTCCTCACTCAGGTTTGAGAATTTCGAGAAGCCAAGAAAAGTGCATGCACTGGGCGCTCAACATCTCATGTGCCAAGATTTGCAGTGCTACGTGGGCCACAAAGAGGTGAAATGCCAGACTGAACACCGCTTGACCTTCATCTCACGAGCGCGTGCCCCAACATGGTGGCGATGATTGAGTGGTCCTGCGTATCAAAGTAGCACGTGACACTGCAAGAACTATTAGAGACGACGTGTGTCATTTGTGCACTCAGTTTCCTGAATAGAAGTATGAAGGTTGACAGAAATATTAAAACACACAGACGGATTAACTTCGTATCAAGCGAGATGCGAGGGTAAGCTATACCTCCATTTCGTTTGCGTTTGTGTTCTCGGAATTCACAACGCTGGGCTTTTTTTTTTTTGGTGCATCCTCCCTTAGAGCTGTTCCAGTGGTACAATGCTGCGTATCCTGGTAAGGATACATGATCCATGCCAGCCTCTCCAACCATGCCTGCAAGGGGGATTCATCCCACAGAAACAGGTAGTGCAATACAGAGAACGTCGAAATGGCACAACACCGCTTGCGTGCGCGGCCTGGCAAAGGCATGACCTGCGAAGGTACCTTACACGCGCGTGACGTTCTGATGCGTCCGCGTCGTGTGATCCTCCAGCTCGGAGTTGCTCCGATACCAAGTAGGGCAAGGAAAGAATTGGGCTTGCGAAATCTGCCTCGAGCGAGCGACGAAAGTTTCAATCTCGCCTCCTCACATCATGCTTTCGCAGCTTGTAATGAACCAATGGAAAATTTAAGGGATACAAAGATATTCAGTGAGCACGAACAACTTCCACTGTCTAAGCGAAATTTCTCACGTGACATAGTGAAGCGCCATTTAGGAAGTAAATGACAAAAAAAAACAAAAAACAACAACATGGATCCCGGTTTTCTTATCTACACTTTACTTTCCCCTGATAACACTCCACGGTTTCGGATTCGTTCTTCATCGTCCTACCGCTGCACAGAAGCCCTTCCTGCTCCCTACGCAAGCGAGCAGAATGCTCCCCTTTTCAGCCCAAGCGCCGAACCTAGCAAGATCTGGTGTGACGTCCCTGCAACTTTCGTTTCCCTTCCTACAGAGCTATGGCAGTTCTGAACGCGCTTTCGATGAGCTTCGGTCGGGAGATAGAGAATTTACGTACACTTGGGAGGTGAATTCAAATATATTCTAAACGTTAATTCGCTGTATCTGACCAATCGTGTGGAGTGTCTTGGCATACAGAAGACACCCGAAAGAGGAGAGCCTCAATATTCAAACCAGAAAAATGTCATTATTGTGGGTGGGGCCACAATATTTTGTGGCCCCACCACTTCCATATCCACGACGCCAACGTGCACATACCGTACTTATTCTGAGCAAGATTCGTTCAATTGCCACAGTTTTCATCATCCTACGACTTCGCTCTCAAGGAGACCATGGTGCTATACTTCCTGCTTGTTACTGGCCCATGATCTGAAGATTAAAAGCATCAGAGAGAGAGTGTGTGTTACCCGTCCCATTATTTAGGGAGTCGATCGCCGGGCTAATTCCAAGGGCCGAAGTATCGGCCCCCCGAACTGCACTACGAGAGCGTGGACAATTTAGAAGTGATCCTATTTGGCATGCCAGCGGACGCCGGCTGTGGCCCAAAGAACAAGTCAGAGCCGAGAGTTGATAAACAAAACAAAACTATATTCTCAATTATGGCAGATGAAAACGATACACAAATATGCACACTCGACACTAGTTGAATACAATATGGCACCAATCAAACAATGTACTACACAGTACAATCAGCTACACTCGAAACAACGGACACAAACAACAATACACACTACAATGCAGTCGCATGCATCGAACAACCAAGACACCTAAAGACTAAAGAGTTCGAAAACTTATTTAGTCCAGAGCTCTCGGAACAAAAGTCTGAATGATACTCTTCCGAGAATCACTCACTCAATGTCCAGCGCTGTTGTTGTTCCGCTGCCCCCAAAGTTTCTGTTCCAGGAAACCTCGCGTCTTCCATTGGCCGCTCTCCAAGCACCAAACTTCTTCGCCGGTAACAAGTCAGCTTCCCACGCGCAGCTGTTGCCACGCGTCTTCGCTTGATGGCGGCAGACACACACTCCTGCCTGTAGCACGGGTCTTCACCCCTCAGGTAGAAATCCTCTTCTTCTCCTCCTTTGTCACTGAAGACAAAAGGCTTCACCCACACGGCGGAAATATTCTACGCACACTTGCGCAAAACTTTCATCTTCTGCCTACGCACACGGGCGCGAACTTTTTTCTTCTCCTCCTTTGTCACTGAGGACCAAAGGCTTCGCCGACGACACGGCGGAAACACCCTACGCACACTGGCGTGAAATTCCTTCTTCTCCTGCTCTCCCATCTCTGCTGCTCGTTTAAATACCTTCCGCGCTAGATTCCAGAAAATTCTCATCGTTTCGTCGGCCCGATACGCAGCGAAGGCTGGGGAAAGCGCGAGACGGTTCGAGGGCCGTCCGCGACAGATGACGCAACTCTGCATCACCACGCCCCTTTCCCTCGAGAACCTTCCAGGGCTTGCTCGGCCGCCGATGTGAGGAGGTTCGTCGGCGAGACTACGCTTTCGAGAGGGGAGGGACGGCGCACCCGGGGAGCCTTTGGATGTTCATTTTCTTCTCTATCGTTGACCTTGAGTTGCCTCTCTGCGTTTGGTATCGTTACTGTCGCTGAATTCGGCGGCGCGCGCTTTGTCGGAGCTCTTGTTTGTGACAGAGGGAGAGAGAGAGGCTCTTATTAGGAACAGAGATTTTTGCTGGTGTCGATATATCGCTAGCATGCTACTCTGTACAGAGACGGGGAATGGGACGGAAATATTTCAGTAGAGACGGAAGAAAATATGAAAAAAGAAAGCCAACACCTCCCCTAAAGGAATCGTGTGGAAATGCGAATGCATTTCTTGCACCGAGGGAGGATGCCGTCGCCATCAGACATTCGCCTTCACCGACTTGTGCCATCATCCAGCCAGCGAACAGTCGAGAGCATGGTGTATGAATAATCAGGTGTTGACACTGAGCGCGCCCGACCGGCCAGATAATGTTCGGTCACGCGGGCGCACTCTGCTGTTAGCGGTCAGATGGCGCCGCGGCCAACGTATACCTAGCTCCCTGGATATTTTTAGGAAAGTACCGCCATTCTTTTAACCGAGCCGCTGCGCCGCGCATCTCGCCTTTCGGGCCGCGCCGAGCATCGCGCGTTTTGTCTGCGTGACATAGCATTCTTGATAGGAAAGTGGCACGAACCAGGTTATAGGGCCTGCACGGTGGCTGTTCGGGTGAGGATATAGATCAGGTTTGGACACTTGGGAGAGGATATGGAAGAGAGTGTCATTACTTTCTTTATATAAGGGGCTTTACGTATACCAACGAAGCGGCGCGGGGGCATTGAAATTAATCTACCTGCCCAACGTTATCGTTCCTAGTGGCTTGACTAATACTCACAGCACGAAAGTAATTTGTCATCATCATCATCATCATCATAATCATCATCATCATCAGCCTGACTATGTCCACTGCAGGACAAAGGCCTTTCCCATGATCCGCCAGTTAACCCTGTCCTGTGCTTGCTGCTGCCAATTTATACCCGCAAACTTCTTAATCTCATCTGCCCACCTAACCTTCTGTCTCCCCCTAACCCGCTTGCCTTCTCTGGGAATCCAGTTAGTTACCCTTAATGACCAGCGGTTATCCTGTCGACGCGCTACATACCCAGCCCATGTCCATTTCTTCTTCTTGATTTCAACTATGATATCCTTAACCCCCGTCTGTTCCCTAATCCACTCCTCTCTCTTCTTGCCTCTTAAGGTTACACCTACCATTTCTCTTTCCATTGCTCGCTGCGTCGTCCTCAATTTAAGCTGAACCCTCTTTGTAAGTCTCCAGGTTTCTGCTCCGTAGCTAAGTACCGGCAAGATACAGCTGTTATATACCTTCCTCTTGAGGGATAGTGGCAATCTACCTGTCATAATTTGAGAGTGCTTGCCAAAAGGGCTCCACCCCATTCTTATTCTTCTAATTACTTCAATCTCATGGTTCGGCTGCGCAGTTATTACCTGTCCTAAGTAAACATAGTCTTTTACAACTTGAAGTGCATTATTACCTATCTCGAAGCGCTGCTCTTTTCTGAGGTTGTTGTACATTACTTTCGTTTTCTGCAGATTAATTTTTAGACCCACCTTTCTGCTCTTATTGTCTAACTCCGTAATCATGAATTGCAATTCGTCCCCTGAGTTACTCAGCAATGCAATGTCATCGGCGAAGCGCAGGTTACTAAGGTACTCTACATTGACTCTTATCCCTAACTGTTCCCATTTCTAGGCTTCTGAAAACCTCCTGTAAGCACGCGGTAAATAGCATTGGGGAGATTGTGTCCCCCTGCCTTACACCCTTCTTGATTGATATTCTGTTGCTTTCTTTATGAAGCACTATGGTAGCAGTTGATCCCCTGTATATTTCTTCCAGAATGCTTATATATACTTCATCGACGCCCTAATTCCGCAGTGTCTGCATGACGACTGATATTTCTACTGAATCAAACGCCTTCTCGTAATCTATGAAGGCGATGTATAGTGGTTGGTTATATTCTGAACATTTCTCTATTACCTGATTGATAGTATGAATGTGGTCGATTGTTGAGTAATTTGTCATTTCAGCTTGAAAGATAAAGCTTCACCAGGTTTAAGGATTCATTAACACGAAAATGCCTTATGCAGGCTGTGAACGTCGTCAACACGGATTGATCAGGGAGTACTCAAGTCTATGTTTCGCTCACCTGCACATGTATTTTTGTCTGTTCACAGCATTTCTCGTTGCAAAGAAAAATAATTAAAAATAAGTGTTAGCTAGCGTGCTATTGCTGCATCAAAATGTGTCTTTGTGGGCAAAACGCAAGGTACTCCCACGTTCTTAGATGCAGGTGCATGTTAAACAGCCCCGGATGGTCAAAATTAGTCAGGATCTCTCGACTATTGTGTTCCTCGTTATCAAATCGTGGTTTCGACATGTAAACCTCCAGCAATAATTATTACCCCTCTATCAAAGAGGATAGCTGCTGCACCAGAAACGCATTTCATGCATACCGTTACTTTCATTTACACAGTAATTTGTTGAACCATAGTTGCGCTTCTTCCATGTGAGCGCGATATTTGAAACGTGCCATTATTCCATATCAAGCACACAAGAGAAATGGAGTTATTCCGCGAAATATATAAATATTTGAACCACGCAAGGATTTCATAAACATCACACTAAAGCAATGCGGTTGTTCATATAGCTAGATGTTACTATGAGAATTCACATATTTATGCCTACGATCATTTTCAGACGGCACTTTGAAGAGACGCACACGCTTCGCACTATTCCGATAGCCAGAACGGCAGTTCAATACCAAACACGTGCTACCCATTTCGGGAATCTCTAGCAATTTGATGTCACCTTCATCGATAGCATAACATTAAACACAGGCGAACAAAAAAGAAAGCTGGCTTCAGAACAGCGGGGCCAACAAAAAGATCGGCAGCATGCGTGTTGGTGCCCAACGTGCTGCCGAGACGGTTGACCCCGCTCGTCGTAGCGCCATCTAAGAAGGCACCAATGAGGCTAATGGATAACTGATAACGACCCGAACATTATATGGACGCGCTGGGATTGCGCTTCCCAACGCGTTGCGGGGAGGGTCTCAGCACCTGTACATTCTTGCCGAGAGTGAGGAGCGAGCGGACGGGAGAGTGGGGCGCCAGCGTTCTCGGCTCGGCGTTGGCGTTTCACGGAGGCGTCTCGAGCACACATTTCCAGATGGTCTTGAGAGCCGCCTGCAGCCATCTAATGGACGAGAGAGTGGGGCGCAAGGAGGAGAGAGAGTGAACGGCGAGAGAAGGAGCGGCCAAGCACTGCACCTACTCTCTCCTACAATTTCTCGCACCACATGCAGGCTCCGGTTGCTAGGGGCGATGATGAGTGCGCGCGTCCGAAGCTGTAGCTATGGAAGAGAGAGTGAGGGGAGAGATGAGACCTGCCAGCACGCGGACACCGCTGCGGACAACGCCGGGTGCCCGCATAGCCTGATTCGCACATACATAAAAAGTTGTGATCAAGTGAACCTGATAAAACTATTTACAATTAGGGTACCATATAAACCAAGCATGAAAGGATAAGAAACGACAGTTCCCCTGGAGACATGATGACCAACAGTCTGCCGCGGTGGATGATAGCCCTGAAATAAATAAATGAATATATATATATATATATATATATATATATATATATATATATATATATATATATATATATATATATGTATTGGGTCCATGCCAGGTGTTGGGGCCTCCGCCCCCCGTGAATCAGTCCAGAGGAAGCCCAAGGCTTGAAACCCGGGCCCCTCCCCTCATCCTACTGTCCGCCATCGCTCCGAGGTACTTCTATTTCCTGCTTACCCACGGTATTTCTTGGCCCAATATGGACACCGCCTGATCATTGGAACCATTTAGATTTGTTAATATACATTTTGTTACACTAAATCTTCTAGAGCTTCATTTTTTTGCGTATATCTGCAAGCCGCTGTATATATCATCTCGACCTTCCGCCTTTTATCTCTTTCTCTTTCAGCCCCTTATTTCCCCACCCCAGTGCACGGCAGCATACCGGATCCTAGCATATGGTTAACCTCCCTGCCTTCATTTTTACAGCGAAAGCTGTTATGATATTGTCGCAACGTGCAAAGGACAGGACACAAGGCTTGGATTTTCAACGTGAACATCAAGGCTCTTTTCACACACAAGAACAAAGCGCAAGTACAGACGCGCAACGTCGTCTTCCTCGAAAAGTGCCAGAGACTGCTGCTCGGGATGCTGGCTTCTTCTTCTGTTGTGATTACGGCTAATAACCACGACAATATCAAAACACAGGTCTCGTGCGGGGCTGTAGTTGTCCGCCGCCGGTGACCGTAGCCAATATCGCAGGAAACAAGAAAAAGAAACTCGGTAAATAAAAGAACAGGGACACAGCAGGATTCGAACCCGGGTCTGCTGCGCCCCAGCCCAGTATTCTACCACTAAGCCATGCTGGTTTTTCCTTCCATGTTACTTTTTTGCTCATCATACAGGAACAACACAGTGCATAAACAGTGCATACAGATGTAACAAGCAGGATAGTTATATGTAGTATTAGAATTCCTTTACACGTATAAGTGGCTCAAGTTGTTCGAGCCGCTTTGGTACTGGGTCTCTCATTTTACAGTCTTCAATAAAGTTCACGATCATTTGACGAAATTATTCACGAATAGGCACAGTATGGATATCGGCATGGTGGACTTCCCTGTATTTTTTCCAAGTGTTGTGAAGGCCGAGCAACATAGCAGCATCGCAAGGGGCGCCATCGTCCTTTTCATTAACTGGCCAAAACCTGATCCCGTCGGCATCAATCGATAAATCTTTTTTGATAGTTCTTTAGAGAATGACCCAGAGGAACACGCCTTCCCAACAATCCAGAAACACATGTTCGATGGTTTCAGGTTTACGACGGAGAAAACAATGGCTTCACCGCGGTACAAACAGACCTATTTCTTGCATCCACGTTTTGACTTCCAGAGTCCCTGTATAAAGCTTAAAAAATATGATTCTGAAATAGATGAGGCAGCTGTTTTTTTTTTCTGGACATGGCCCATGCGTTTCGTTCATGTCCAGCGGGATGCAAACTCCTCTTAAGCCGTACTGGTGGCGGCAAGCCACTGAGTCACGCCGGTGCTTCAAACTCATTTCAAAACTGTCCTTAGGCAGGGCATTTTTCGCGAAAGGAATCCTGTTAATATGAGTAATAAAGCGTTTCAGAACATCAAATGAACAACCAGGCATCAGACAATGCGAATATCATCTCGTCCCATGATCGAAACCATCAAAAAACCTTGTTCTTGTTCACCTATGAAATGTGGCGCATAGGCATAATTTTTCATGGTCGTCAGTCATTGCATACAATATTGCGCGATATTTCTAGCAAGTGTGTAGCGGATACCGCGCTTCTCCAAAGAATGATGAAGCATAGTGTTGTACAGCGATCATCTCTAGCTGTGATCGCGCCCCGCTGTCCAATCGAGGTTCTCGCATGGCGCTCAACAGGAGCCCGCAAACATACGACCACATCCGCCACACGCCGATGAACAAAGAGCGCGGGGCCCTCTGTACCTTTATTCTTGCCGTTGTTCTTTACTATTACAATTTTGTTAGCCGAATGACCTCACTTGACATCATCATATCATCCCCTCCTTGAAAATAAGCTATTCGTATGTTACAATATAAACCACAATGCGTCTGAAAATGTAACATTCACAAACAAAAAGTAGAGAGATCTTGATAAAAATACAAAAAAGGCAGATCCCACGTACTGTGGGAATCGAAGACATGCGAAGCACGAATGAGAAATGTTGATATGTCACATTAAAATTAGCACGACGTTACGAGGTGGAGTTAAATGATGCCGTACACGACTTCCGTGTCATGATTATCATGCTTGGATGTATCGTTTACCTTCGTCATCTATTCACGTCACGTGATTTCAAATTTATTATATGTGGTGCTAGCGGATCGGCCGCGAGCACGCCATGAGCGTGGTATGTTGTCATGTAAGAACATTACACGCGTGTCAGGATTATCATGTTTGCAACCGTCATATATTTTGACATCCATTGACGTCACGCAACACCAAATTTGGTATATGTGGAGCTAGCGAAACGGCCGCGAGTGCATCATGAAGGGCCCAATATACTCTAATGTAGCGTTGACGCGCGTGAACGCTGGGCACAGCGACGCTACGTTAGCGAAACGCGAGCACTCTATAGTATGACGCTAGGCGCGACCAGCGTCCGTCGGCGCGGCCCGACTGCAACCGGCGCGAAATGCGACATGCTACATTTGGTGCCGATGCGTTACCCAGACAACTCTGCGTCTCCCTCATTTCGTGACGGAGGGACGCCGGACGCGCTGAAACGCGAATGCGTCAAAGCGACGCAGCACGGCGCACTCCTGCGAGTCCTAGGACCAGCAGGAGCGCGCCGGTGTATTCCCGGCGGTGTATTTGGTGTATTCCCGTGAGCTCCTAAGGCAAGCCTTAGGACTCGCGCTCCTGCGGGCCCTAAGGCTTGCCTTAGGAGCTCACGGGAATACACCAAATCAGGGAGTACAAGTTGATATGGGATGGACATCATTTGAGGGCAGGGAAGCTAGCAACAAGATAAAATGTGAGAAGCGATTGAGAGAAATGGGAGAGGAGCATTGGGCTAGGAAGGTATTCAGCTACTTGTACATGAAGAATGACGATACAAAATGGAGGAAGCAAACCAGAAATTTGACTGGTAAATACTTGGAAAACGGCAGGGGGCCAAATCAAAACGAATTATCAGTTAAGAACAGGGAGAAGGAAGCTGAGACCGATATGTGGAGAATTGGCATGATTAAGAAGTCCGCACTAGAGATCTACCGAACTTTTAAGCAGGAAATTGCCAAAGAAAGGATCTATGATAATACTCGGGGTAGTTCTCTACTGTTTGAGGCCAGGACGGGAGTATTGCGAACCAAGACATATCGGGCCAAATACAAAGGGGTAGACACGGTATGCAGTGCGTGTGGAGAGGAAGAAGAAACTGCCGAACACTTGATAATGTTCTTTAAAGGGCTTCACCCTGTAGTTTAGGATGATGGCGCAGTTTTTCAAAGCACTGGGGTTTAGGGACAGGGAGGGCAAAATAGACTTTAAGCGGGTAGACTTAACTAGAAGGAGGTTATCTGATTGGTGGCTAAAATCAAGGCACGAGTGAAAATTAAGCCCTTCACTGCAAAGTACCCGTTCAACTTTACTATTTGAAGGGAAAAAAAAAGATAAGTCTAGTGGTTAGCTCTTAAGTATTACGGCTAGATGGCGTTAGCCACCACCCGATCTAAAGGGAAAAGTGGGAAAAGGGAAGAGTGGGCCCGGCGGCACGTTAAGGATGCATCGCCCTAACTGGCTTCGTTTCTTCGTAACGCAGCTCGTCGTGCTTTCCTGGCAGCCTTTCCCGGTTCGGATCGAGAGGCAGCCCGTCGGTGTTCTACAGGATGCCGGCGTTCCGCACCCCGGACCTGCAGATACGCTCAACAGTGACTACAGTTTCCACGAGGATGGCCGTGATGGCTGCATGCCTGCACAAACAGTCTGCGCAGAATCATCTGCGCGGCAGGCTCATCTTTGGTGGTACGGCCCGCGCATGGATCGGACTTACTACGTGCTATCTGCAACCAGCATATTACCCTCCCCCTTGGAAAAGTCTATAAAGCCTGGTGAAACCATCGCCGCGACTAGTGGGCCCGGCGGCACGTTAAGGATGCATCGCCCTAACTGGCTTCGTTTCTTCGTAACGCAGCTCGTCGTGCTTTCCTGGCAGCCTTTCCCGGTTCGGATCGAGAGGCAGCCCGTCGGTGTTCTACAGGATGCCGGCGTTCCGCACCCCGGACCTGCAGATACGCTCAACAGTGACTACAGTTTCCACGAGGATGGCCGTGATGGCTGCATGCCTGCACAAACAGTCTGCGCAGAATCATCTGCGCGGCAGGCTCATCTTTGGTGGTACGGCCCGCGCATGGATCGGACTTACTACGTGCTATCTGCAACCAGCATATTACCCTCCCCCTTGGAAAAGTCTATAAAGCCTGGTGAAACCATCGCCGCGACTAGTGGGCCCGGCGGCACGTTAAGGATGCATCGCCCTAACTGGCTTCGTTTCTTCGTAACGCAGCTCGTCGTGCTTTCCTGGCAGCCTTTCCCGGTTCGGATCGAGAGGCAGCCCGTCGGTGTTCTACAGGATGCCGGCGTTCCGCACCCCGGACCTGCAGATACGCTCAACAGTGACTACAGTTTCCACGAGGATGGCCGTGATGGCTGCATGCCTGCACAAACAGTCTGCGCAGAATCATCTGCGCGGCAGGCTCATCTTTGGTGGTACGGCCCGCGCATGGATCGGACTTACTACGTGCTATCTGCAACCAGCATATTACCCTCCCCCTTGGAAAAGTCTATAAAGCCTGGTGAAACCATCGCCGCGACTAGTGGGCCCGGCGGCACGTTAAGGATGCATCGCCCTAACTGGCTTCGTTTCTTCGTAACGCAGCTCGTCGTGCTTTCCTGGCAGCCTTTCCCGGTTCGGATCGAGAGGCAGCCCGTCGGTGTTCTACAGGATGCCGGCGTTCCGCACCCCGGACCTGCAGATACGCTCAACAGTGACTACAGTTTCCACGAGGATGGCCGTGATGGCTGCATGCCTGCACAAACAGTCTGCGCAGAATCATCTGCGCGGCAGGCTCATCTTTGGTGGTACGGCCCGCGCATGGATCGGACTTACTACGTGCTATCTGCAACCAGCATATTACCCTCCCCCTTGGAAAAGTCTATAAAGCCTGGTGAAACCATCGCCGCGACTAGTGGGCCCGGCGGCACGTTAAGGATGCATCGCCCTAACTGGCTTCGTTTCTTCGTAACGCAGGTAACGAATCAGCATTGCCTCTATGCTAAGCGTACTAGCTCTCGTGCATTGTTTGTGCTGCCGGGCCCACGGCGGACGCTCGTGATAATATATGACTGTACATGCATGCTGATGAGAGTACTTTTGTTAGCAGGTGATGTCGAAACTAATCCCGGCCCCGCTACCAAAGCGTCGGGCGACTTACTTGAAATGCTCAAAGTGTTACAAAATGGGCAGTCAGCTATGATCGAACAATTAACTTCCATTAAGGAGACGCTGTCCGAAAACGAAAAAAAGTTTAATGACATCAATAACAGACTCTACAAGATTGAATCCGACCTTAAGTCAATTCAAAGCATCAATCTCAAGCTTGAAAATATAGAAACAGTCACGAACAACTGCGGTGTTCAGGTATCTCAGCTGACTGCTCGCGTTGAAGATATGGAATGTAGATCTCGCCGATGCAACCTAGTGTTCTATGGCCTCGCAGACAAACAAACGGAGACGTGGCGCGATTCAGAGGAATTAATCATCCAGCATTGCGAAAAAAATCTTGATATAACAATTCAAGCACGCAACATTGAAAGGGCTCACAGGCTTGGCGCTTTTAAAGACAGAAAGAATCGACCAATAATTGTCAAGTTTGCCCATTTCAAGGACAAAGACCACATTCTTTCTAGGGGCGGCAAGCTGAAAGGCACTGTCTACGGTATAAGTGAAGATTTTCCTCCGCATACGCGCTTGGCCCGTAGACGCTTGGTTGAATTCGGCAAGGCTCAAAACATGCCCATCAAACTGCGCTACGATAAACTTATCTGTGGTAACAAAACATACGTATTTGATCATCCTACTCAGACTGTTGTCGAGTACAAACGTTAGCAACTAGCAAAGAAAGTCGGCAACCCAGATAAGCCTTCTAAACATGATGTATCAATTCTTTACAGTAATATTCGTAGCCTCATACCGAAACGTGACGCCATAAGCAGCCTCATTTCATCCTCTTCTAGTAACGTCGTACTAATCACCGAAACTTGGCTCAATTCTCTGGTCTCAAGTCCTGAGCTCTTTCCCAACCTGCCTGAGTTCGATATCTTCCGCAAGGATAGGGACAGCTCTCGCGGTGGCGGTGTACTAATAGCCACTAATCGTCAATTGCAATGTTCCCTTGTAAGCGTGCAAACGCCTTTAGAAATGTTGTGGGTCCGCAGCCACGCAACCACGCCGCATATGCTCATTGGCGTCTGTTACCGTTCACCCAATTCTGAAAGTTCGTTTGCATCTGATTTTCATGACGTATTACATGAGATAACGCTTACTAATCCTAGTACTCCCATCTTGCTTTTTGGCGATTTCAATTTTCCTTTCATTGACTGGTCCAAGCTATCCACCTGCCAAAACACAGATAATGTCTCCAATGAATTCTTACACACGTGCTTAACGTTTGGTCTATCACAGCTTGTCACTTCTCCTACGCGCATAACCGATCATTCAAGCAACGTTCTTGACCTTCTGCTTACGTCACATCCTGATAACTTTTCTTCTCTTTCTTATATTAGCGGTCTCAGTGACCACACCGCGATCCACACTACGTTTCCCGGTAACATGATAAAAAAAAGCGTCAAATCGAAGAAATTACTGACTCTTTACGACAAAGCCGACTATGTCGCTATGAACAACGACTTAGCAGCCTTTTATAGTGAATTTTCCTCAACTTACGATCAACAATCCACTGAATCTAATTGGGCTTTATTTAAATCCAAGATGCAGGACTTGATCAAACTTTACATTCCAACAATCACTATATGTGAAAGATCTCGTTCTCCCTGGTTTAATGTCAATATAAAACGTATGAAAAATAAGAAGAAACGACAGTTTCGTTCTGCCAGGCAATCGAACTCTCAACTAGCCTGGGACAAGTATAAAAGTACAGCCAAAGAATACATGGCATTATTGGCATTGGCAAAGAGAAACTTTTTTTCAACCACACTACCCAACATGCTTCGGGACAACCCACGCCGCTTTTGGAAAATAATGAAACCGGATGATAAAACTACACTTTCTCTTTGTGACAATTCTGGATCCCCTATTGCCGATTGTGACGTTCCATCTGTCTTGAACTCTGCATTTTGTTCCGTTTTTACTAACGAAGCTAGCGGAGAACTTCCTGAATATCCGCATTTTGCTTTTCCGCAAATGCCGAAGATTGAGTTCAGCTCAGAGGGAATCGTTAATGTAATCAATCAATTAAAAAATTCTTCATCATGTGGTATAGATGGCATCAATGCCAAAATTCTTAAAAATACTAAGCATATCTCTGGTTCCATACTATCAATCATTTTCCAACAGTCGCTCGATACAGGTGAAGTCCCATTGGACTGGAGAATTGGGAAGGTCATTCCGGTCTTCAAGAAGGGCGATCGTTTATCTGCAGGTAACTACCGCCCCATCTCGCTCACTAGTGTTTGTTCTAAGATCATGGAGCATGTCATCTTCTCTCATGTTGCCAGCTTTTTATCATCTGCAAGTTTTTTTCACCCAAACCAGCATGGCTTTCGTAAAGGTCACTCCTGTGAGACCCAACTAACATTATTCCTGCATGACATCCATCTCCACATAGATCGTAACATCCCAGTTGATACACTGTTTCTTGATTTCGAAAAAGCATTTGACAAGGTGCCTCACTCTCGTCTCCTACTAAAAGTCTCGCGTCTAAGCCTTCACCAGTATGTTTTCAACTGGATCAAAGCATTCTTAACAAACCGCAAACAATTTGTGCATGTTAATAACCTTTCTTCCAACCTCTCCCCAGTTCTGTCTGGCGTGCCCCAAGGTACCGTCCTCGGGCCTCTCCTATTCTTGATATATATTAACGACATTCCACTTTCTGTTCAATCTAATATTCGTCTTTTTGCCGACGATTGTGTCCTTTACCGTCCAATACATAACTCTACCGATGTTTCTTCCCTACAGCATGACCTCTTACGCATTCAACAGTGGTGTAACACTTGGCTGATGTCTCTGAATACGAATAAAACATTGCTCATTTCTTTCCATCGTCGCAGAAACTACGCGCCGGCTACTTACACCATCAACAACTGTCCTATAGCTGCTACTAACTCAATCAAATATCTAGGTGTCCATCTTACGAGCGACCTATCATGGGGTGACCACATAGATCACATAGCTTACTCCGCTAACCGTGCCCTTGGTTACGTACGCCGCAACATTTTCATGGCACCACCTTCCGTTAAACTACTCGCTTATATCACCATTGTCAGACCTAAACTTGAATATGCATCTGCCGTCTTTGACCCCCACCAAACAAATCATATTAAAATTCTGGAATCTGTCCAGAACCGAGCAGCCAGATTCATTGCTTCAGATTACTCCCGTTACTCCAGCATCTCCAACCTAAAAAACCAGTTAAAGCTTCCTACCCTCGCTTTTCGTCGTCATATTGCACGTTTGTGCCTTTTTCACAAATTCTTTCATTCAGCCACACGTGACAACCAGCTCATCCAACCAGTCCATCGAGGCCATCGCAGAAGTCATCCAAACGCTGTAATTCCGCCACGTGCTCACACCACATCATTTCAACAGTCATTCTTTTTGCGCACCGCCCGAGACTGGAATGACCTTCCGGAAGAGGCGGCTGTCATCCGGGATTCTGCGCGCTTCAGGAATGCCATACAAGCAGCAGACTCAACTGCATCTTAACCTTTACTTTTGCTACCGCCTTTCATCGCCCACCCCTCATGTAAAGTTCCATACGGAACCTTTGAGGATATAATAAATAATAAAAAATAATAATAAAATAATAAAGGGTACAGCCACATACATCCATCCACCCATCCATGGCAGGACCGGCACCTGGCGTGGCAAAGCCGGCGTGACGCGACGAAATGAATGCCGGCGACCACGCGCACTCACGTCACGTCGAAATCTATTGGCGCCTTCTCTGTGGCACTTAGTCATGTTCTCACATGACACGCATCTCATGGTTATCATGTTTGCACCAGTCACATACCTTCGTCACCTATTGGCGTCACGTAATACCAAATTTGGCATATATGAAGCTAGCGTAACGGCCGCGAGCGCATCATGAGCGTAGCATGCAGTCATGTTGTTACATAACACGCATGTCACGATTTTCATGTTAGGGTCTGTCGCTTGTGTTCGCCATGCAATCATGCCATACCATGCCAGTTTTGCAACATACCATTTGAACGAAACTGCCACAAGAGCTGCAGGACCATGAAATGTAAATCATGACATTCATGGCATACATATCATGATTGTCATGTTATGACTAGATAAATATGTTCTTCATACAGCCATGTTAGGCCATACCACGTTTGGTATCGATACCATTATCGAAACGACCAAAAGAGCTAAAAATCGTTGGTGGCTAGATAGATAGATAGATAGATAGATAGATAGATAGATAGATAGATAGATAGATAGATAGATAGATAGATAGATAGATAGATAGATAGATAGATACGCTCCAAATCGCCGAAGTTCGCTAAGAAATGATTCGCATTTATTAATTCATGGAAGGTACTTATCCTATTAGAACAACAAAACGAAAGAAAACAACACAACAAAAATAGTAATGCACAGCACAACATTACTACAAGGCGTTGCATCAAGAGGCTTGCAACTACATTTTGTAGGTCTTCGTCTATCTTAGAGGTTACCACTTGAAGCCCAGTTCCAGCGTTCTAATTTGTCTGTTCCCTGCTACTGTAAGGTGATGAGGGTGTCGGGTTATCTTCCCCCTCCTCGTTGCGAAAGTTTGCAGTGGTAGACGACAGATGTTCAGACGCACCTCGAACTGAGTATTACTGTGCGATATATTTGTGACGTGATCAGTGCCGTCAGACTGTTCCTCTGCGAGCGGAGAACTGAAATAGCAAGCGCCATACGAATAATCAGCGTGTGGAAGGCATTCATCATTCCCTGAATGCGGTGGTATTCACACCAATTTTGAAACGTTCCAAGTCTTGCCATCACTAAGCAGGAATGAGTTTTAACCTCTCGTTTGCATGACTTGAAAAGGTCCTAAGAACTTGCTTGTACCTGTGCGGTAGGATCGAACTTTAATAAAATCTTCAAGTTTCACTGAGGGTGCTTGGCCCCTTTATCGACATACGTTTTCATGTGTTGCTGCTTGCTCTCTATTCTGAGGCAAGTTTGCGATCTTATGAATGAACTGTCCTCTAATTGCACTGCGTTATGAGCTTTATTAGTATTCACCTTCCACGGCAGATTTGATTTTCGGAACCCCATGTTACTCAAATACAAGTTTGTTCGAGGTTGTCTGCCATGCAAAAGTACTGCGGGCGAAACTCCCGTTGTCTCATGTGGTGAAAATGGATACAAAGCTAGATACTCGAGAACAGTCTTTTACTGGTTTGCCCTCCAGCTGTGCGACCTGTATTGCTTCCTTCAGTACTCTATTAAATCGTTCAATTAATCCATTGGATTGCGAATAATATTTCGACTACTTCTAATGTTGAATCGCTCTTTACTTCAGGAAATCCTCAAACGGTTTAGAAATGGATTGAGGACTAATTGTCAGTAACAATTTGACTGAGAAGTCCTTCTCGGCTGAAGAGGGATTTAAAAAAATTCATGACATCATGAGAAGTTTTGAAGGCAGTGAAACATACTTCCAGCCAACGAGAACAATAATCCATGATAGTTATTGCATAAGCTAGGCTTGGTGTGACGTTTAAAGGTCCTATATATATACTCTATCTATGGCTAACTTTTGCCACAGCTGATCTGGCCAAAGAACAGGTTGTGAAGGCGCAAAGGCCGGTTTGGCTGAGTTATCTGCTGCTTGATATATGAGACAATTTTTTTTACACATTCCTCGACTTGCCTATTGAGATGAGGCCATCAGTATCTCTCTTTTAGAAGTTCTTTTGCGCAAACTATGTCATGATGCAATTCATGCACCAACTGCAAGAAAGTTCAGTGGTGTACTTTGGGAATAGTTACGTGATCTGCGCGCATTAAAAGACCAACTACCAACGACAATCCCCCTTCAATGTGAAAAAAATGAATCAGGTCCGCCGATAACACCTTCTTATGCGACCAGCCTTTACTAAGTTGCTTAATTACTTTAGTCAATTTAGGGTCATTGGCTGTTGCAGCCTGCACGGTAGCCTTGATCAACTGCCGAAGTTGATAGGGAAACAATTTTTAAACGCGAAGCGTTTCTTAGATTGCGCCAATAAAAAAAAAAAAGCGCCAATAAAAAAAAAAAAAAAAAAGCGTTTCTTAGCGAACTTCGGGGACTTTGAGCGTATCTATCTATCTATCTATCTATCTATCTATCTATCTATCTATCTATCTATCTATCTATCTATCTATCTATCTATCTATCTATCTATCTATCTATCTATCTATCTATCTATCTATCTATCTATCTATCTATCTATCTATCTATCTATCTATCTATCTATCTATCCGCCTACAACTTTCAGCTCTCCTGGCCGTTTCGAACATAGTATCGATACCAAGCTTAGTATGATATAACATGACTGTATGACGAACAAAACTGACTAGTCATAACATGAAAATCATTACATGTGTGTCACAAATAACATCATTTACATTTCATGGTCCTGCAGCTCTTGCGGTGGTTTCGTTCACATGACATGTCGCAAAACTGGTACGGTATATATATGGCATGATTGCATGGTGAACACAAGCGACAGAGCGTAACATAAAAACTTTGACATGCGTGTCATGTAACAACATGACTACATGCCACCTTCATGATGCGCTCATGGCCGTCTTGCTAGCTTCACTTATACCAAATTTAATATTAGGGGACGTGATTTGATTACAAAGGTATAATGCTGGCGCAAACATGATAATCATGAGATGCGTGTCATGCTCATGATGCGCTGGCGGCCGTTTCACTAACTACACTTATGCCGCATTTAGCATTACAGGACGTAAATGAATGACGTAGGTATGTGACTGGTGCAAACATAATAAACATGAGATGCGTGTCATATGAGAACGTGACTACATGCCACAGTCAAGGCGCCAATGCATTTCCACGTGACGCGGTGCGCGTGCTCGCCGGCCTTCATTTTGTCGCATCACACCACCGTTGCCACGCCAGGCGCCGGTCCTGCCATATACTCACAGACGTGCGCCACGCTGCGTTGCTTTGACGCATGTGCGTTTCAGCGCGTTCAGCGTCCCTCCGTCGCGGAAAGAGGGAGACGCAGTGCTGTCTGAGTAGCACATCGGCGCGAAGTGCGGCATGTCGCATTTCCCGCCTGTTACCGTCGGGCCGCACCGACGGACGCTGGTAGCGCCTGGCATCAGAGTATAGAGTGCTCGCGTTCTGCTAACGTAGCGTCGCTGTATCCTGCGTGCGCGCGCGTCAACGCTACAATGGAGTATATCAGGCCCTTCATGATGAGCTCGCGGCCGCTTTGCAAGCTCCACATATACCAAATTTGTTGTTACGTGACGTCAATGGATGTCGAAATATATGACGGCTGCAAACGTGACAATCCTGACACGCGTGTCATGTAAGAACATGACAACGTACCATGCTCATAGCGTGCTCGCGGCCGGTCCGCTAGCTCCACATATAATAAATTTGATATCACGTGATGTGAATAGATGATGATGGTAAACAACACATTTAAACATGATAATTATGACACGGACGTCGTGTACGGCATCATTTACCTCCACCTGGTAACGTTTTGCTGATTTTAAAGTGACATATCAACATTTTCCATTCGTGCTTCGCATATCATCTATGCCTACTGTAAGTGGGATCTGGCAGTTTTTTTTTTTCTTCCTCTGCATTACTGACGTTATTTTCATTGACGGGCAGTCTGCGTCTGCAACATTATTTTGCGTGCCTCTGCCATACTCTATTTCAAAGTTATATTACAGTAACCAAGCTGTTCATCGAGGAATACGTAACGGTCGACGACCCGAATCTCCAGCGGATAGTAAAGCAACTAATGCTTGGTGATTAGTTCTGAGTGTAAAGCGTCTACACCGCAGACAGACGTGTCGCTTTTCGCAAGCAAATGCACACGCAAGCGCTTCACGTTCCCCTACTGAATATTTTCTTTCAGCTGGTGAGAGAGCACGTGATGCAAAGGCCACTGTGTGAAGACGTAAGCCTTCCTTTTGCTTTAAGACTGCTCTTAACCCGGCATTTGACGCGTCCGTAGTAACTATGACATGTAGCTGGTCAGGGATGAACATCTGCACAACAGGTTTGCAGGCTAAGCGCTCTTTCAACTGATAAAAACTCTTCTGAGCTTCAGCCGTCCATTCGAAGGACTGACATTGTAGGACCATTTCGCGCGATGGTTCTACTAAAGCTGCATAGCGTATTTCCTTTAAATGTTATGTGGACGACAAGTTCATTCTTACATGGTGGCAATCATATGCTAAGAATATGTGGTGGATTCAGGACGACAAGTTCTTCAGCAGTAGGGATTGCGGGTTTCAACTGGTGAGGAGAGTTGTTGACGACTAACAACGGCGAAGTGTCCAAATTTCCCGTATTTGTGACACTGTTGACTGCGAGCTGGGCAGTTTCTTGCATTTGTTTTGTGCTTGATGGAGCCACAACGATAGCAAAACGATCGGCGACTGTTATCTTGGTTCCTTCTTTGCACCCTCTTCTGGGGCACGGACGCCCTGGCATGAGCCCACTGCTGCGTAGGTGCGTCGACCCAGAAAAGGTCGTGCGCTGAACGCTGGCAGGATTCTGAACAGGCGCGCGAAATCCGGATGTGGCTTGAAGGACGGACTGCTGGTCTAGCTCCTGATTTCGCATTGCAGATTGGACGATCTGTTGGACTGGCGCTCCATCATAGCTTGTTATATTGCATTAGCTTGTTGTATTGATTCCATAGCTTTGTCGATTTCTTCAGCCTTGGCCAACGTGAGTGTTCTGCCGGCATTCGAAAAGCACTCACGCAACGCTGGGTTGGAGACTCCTTCAATGAGTTGGTCACGTAAGCGTTCGTTGAATGTCGCACCAAATTCGCAAGTCAAGACTAGTTGGTTCAGTTTGGCGACATACTGGGTGAAAGGTTCGCCAGGTAGTTGAAGCCTCCTGCAGAACTGGTGTCTTTCAACGATGAAATTTGTAGAGTCTACGAAGAGCAGGTTCAATTCAGTAATCCCGTGTACTCATCTGACTCCTCCGTGTGACGCGCAGATGTCAAAGCCGATTCCATGAAAACTTGAGTTCGCGGGGCTCCGACCGTAGCGATGCTGACTGCTGTTGCTTGTTTCACTTCTTCGTTGTACAGACGCTGTGCCTCCGCTCCAAGCAACGTCACGAGAAGAGCCGCTTTTCGTTCTGCTGACGCCTTGAAAACCTTCGGTCATCGTTTCCTCCACAGTACTGGAGGGTACCAGGTACACGGCTGTGACGGACATCCCTCCAGCGGATTCGCAAGTGGCGCACACAGTTAGCTGCTCTCAAGGTGTAAATAAGCGTAACTGAAGCGTTCTACTCACGTTTTCTCTCGTCGCAAGTTTGTCGCATCGCGATCATCTAGCTATGATCGCGCTGTCCAGTCGAATCTATAGTGACCTAGAATATATCGAGGCTCGTGCACGGCGCTCGACGGCAGCCTGTAAACATACGACCACATTCTTCAGACGCCCCAGAAACGATTGTTACCTTTTAAACACTGTTATGTTAGCACAGTGAACTATTTAATTACAGTTTCGGCCGTTGCCATAACATTGCTTTATTGTGGCACTCTTACGGTAAAGAGATATGACATATATTCAATGTGTACGGCTTATTAAAGGTCTTGTCCTACATATTCAAACACACGCAACTAGGTAGTGTGGTATGGTGCTCTAGGCTCACATTTTTTTGTAATTTATCCTGAATGACAACACAAGTTCTCACCTATATCAGACAAGCATCTTCAACGTACCGGGGTCTATATGTAAACTGTACGAGTCGCTTAATTACGGTAGCATAATGAACTTGTTACGTCTATATTCCTCGCGTTCATGACACACCACGCAAGACCACCTGAGGTTGTGTAGTAAAATAATAAGACATTAATAGACCAATACAAACAATTTAGAAACAATGTGCCAAATTTAACACGGTAGTATCAGTTACTACTTCTTTTCATGAAACCTTTGAAAGTAACTACCTGTGGTTAGTAACGGCTCGTGTAGTGACTACTCTAGCCGTTACTAGCCACAGGTAGTACAAAAGATATACAAAAGCTGTTAGTAATGGCAAAGGTAGTAACTCTTACCACCCTCGCCGTTACTAACTGCAGCAGTGTGGTAACATATGTGAAAAACCATTACCCAAAATTAGAGGGTATTACTACCATTTTTTCTAAGAGCAACCTCATCGTACAGCATTAATATTAACGGCGACGATGGAAGTCCCTTTCTCAGCCCCTTTCGAAAACCCTATCTCAGCCCTTTTCGTATATCAGCGTTGTCTTTACTGCTTATATTCCTTCCCATTCTATGCGAACTGTATTGCCTCAGTGTATCTGTCTCAAAAGCTGTATGTATGAAATATATATACAGTCGCGGATTATCCATATTCCTTTCAGTATATCCCACAAAATTTCCAGAAGAACGTCATCGTGCACCCAAGTGATGTCAAGAGAAGCTACGTACAAGGGCCTGTTTTCTGCTTAAGATATGCCTATACTCCGTGCAACGACAAATAGGTTGCCTTCTAATCACCTGTCGATTCAAAGTCCATTCAGAAGTTTCCCCAAAAGGTTGTTACGTTCAGCTCAAGTTTGAATTGCGTCATCCGCGCCAAACGCGTTCCTTCTGCATGCTGACGTAGCAGTTACCTGGCTGGTCTTGCCCCATAAGATCCCTGAAAGATAAAGGGACTGCCTTGCGAAGCGAGGTGCTTTGCCTAGGTGCTACCCCACGCCAATTGGCCGTACCAAGTTCCTCCTTGCCCTCTGGGAGAGAAGACTCGTCAGTCGCCATTTGAAGATGTCTCTGAGATAATCTCTACACATATTTGTAAATGCAGTTGTTTTGAACGAAAAATTGGCGGCGTTAATGTGTGCTTCACTGCCAAAGGTCGTCGAAAGACGATGGCCTTCTGTCTGGAGAAAATAAAAAAAAATGTTTATCTGGGCGAGAAGATTGGTCAGTGAGATAAAGACGCCATCTGGCAGTAATTTGTTTGTAGGTGGCAGCACGGTGCTGTTTTAGTGAAGAGTAGAAAACACACGTTTTTTTTTTCGCTCGTAGCGTCACGTTGTCAGCGCAGCGTAATAAGCACTTAGACCTTTCGAATTAAGTATTTATGTGTTTCAAAAATAAAGCAACACACAACTTATTACTCACGTGTTGATGTTGCGCCCAAATATGCGCGATATTTGTCTTTTGATTGACAATATTCACTGGTCTGACAAGGTTCAGTTGTGGGTCCTTCCAAGTGAAACGTCCCATGCAGCAGAAAATTTGACCACCAGTGATACTGCTGAAAGAAAAAAAAAAAAAAAAACAGAGCTGAAAGGTAACTGTGGGAGAGTGATTTCTATATTGAAGTATTTTTGTTAAAAAAAATGTTAGATCACGTGACCACCCTTTAAATGTGCCGGTGAAAAGGAAAAGTTAGGGGGGAATAAATTATACGTATGCAACCTACAAACTGGGTATGACGACACAGTTGGTTTTAAACCATCATGTTGGCATTGTTCTTTCACGTGACATCACAACGAAAACCATATATTACTTCTACGGCCTAAATGGGCTCCCCGAAGAAGCAAGAAAACACGCGAATTCAGGCAATTTACGTAAACTGTGGTAACAATTCAGCCACACACGTTATTTTGCTTTTTTACCACTTTACGTGATATCTACCAAAAATATTTTAAATGTTTATAAAAACGTAGAAACATCCTTGCGAAATTGACAAAAAGTGACTTTTTGGGGGAGATTCAATTGTAAATTAAGCATCAAGGCCGTCATGTTCAAATACATGATATAGTTCATTCTGTGATCCAATGCCTTTTCTTTTGATGCGAGAAAATTTATTCCTGCAAATTTTGTTAAAAACTACTAAGTATAATTTTTCATGTGCGCAGTCCACGTCAGGGGTAGGGAGTTGCGATGTCTGTCTTCTCTGTAAAACATGTACTCGTTCTTGGTGATTTTTCGGGCTTGCATCAGGGCCACGTCAGTTGTTCAAGCAAGTTCTGGCTCGGTCGCTTCGCGTCAGTGTATATATAGTTTGAACCAACTTGCTTGTTTCTTTTCATAACTGGCTTTCTCGGCACTAAGGAAAGCAATTCCGACGAACAAAACGTGGGCAACGGTATCCATTCGCCAATTCTGCGTTATTTTATCTCCCACTGATGCGTGCATGAAATGGTTTCTTGTTCTCAGGTGCTTGATATTGGCCGAAAGACAGTGCTTTATGTTTTACTACTACTACTACTACTACTACTACTACTACTACTACTACTACTACTACTACTACTAATAATAATAATAATAATAATAATAATAATAATAATAATAATAATAATAATAACAAGTTACGGCTTCCGTAACGTAAATGTTTTGTCGTTCACGTTTTTTGTGATCTGTCGTCCTCTGTTGACACCCTAATTGTTGATATCAAAATATGCTACATTGCCAATCAGACCGGCTTTTTCAGTTGAATTTCACGAGTTTCGGAGAACAATGTAAGGCCAACATGAAGGGCAAAAAGGGTGGACGGTCTGAAATAGTGCAGTTGTGGGGTCCCTTTTACAGCTATAGCACCATGGCGAATCTTGGAAGTGAGCTCGATTATTTTTTCTCGAATTGTTGAACGAGGCACGCAGATACCTGTAATTTCCTTTACGTTGCCTTTATCTCACAGAAATAAATCGTGTGGTGTCTGAATCTGACCACCACAGGTCAGGCTTGCTTTTGCTGCCAGATGTTTTATTGGGTCGCCACACCATCGCATGCACTTTTGTCATGTGAAGTGTCAAAGAAGTTCCACTCTGCCAACAAGTCGTGGTCCTGCTCGTGGTAGCAAAGGTTTAAAAAACTCCACCAGAAAAGGAAGCTCCATCGGAAAAATAATGAATGTTTTTCACTTGTGGCAGATCCCGTTTCA